>NC_086451.1:298771684-299371684 GCF_028390025.1 Pseudophryne corroboree
AAAGTTCCCGTCATTGAATATAATGGAGAGGCTTTGCGATGCGCTGTCGGACAGCTCAGACGTGCATAGCCAATCAGCAGAGTGCCAGGACGTTGCGCTCGCTGATTGGCTGAAGAGAGCTTTCTGTGACAGCAGTCACAGGGGGGGGGGGGGGGGGGGGGGGGGGGGGGGGGAGTCTCTGCATTCGGGGAAAGGGGTCCCATGCGTAAACATGGGACCCCTTTCAGTCCGTTTGGTCCGGGTGTTCGGTTTTTTTTTGCCAAGTACGAGGATTATAATCTGGACACTGGATCACGCGAGTATAATTTTATTCACAGGTACACGTGGATTCTACTTGGACAAGTGGACCGAACGTCGTGTCAACATAGGTAAGTATTTGTGTGTGTCGACATGTATGTAATAAAGTTCTACTTTCAAAGTGTGCGTGTCCTGTTATTATTTGGGTATTTTTTTTCCAGTAGAACTACAGGTACCAGCGGGCCCATTTTTCTCCCGCATGCTGGTACTTGTGGTTCTCCAAGTACCAGCTTGCAGGGGAGGCTTGCTGGGGATTGTAGTACTACTGGAAAAAAAATTCTTTACATTTTCTCAAGGCTATCATCCCCCCATCCGCAGCCCTTGGATGGGGGAGGAGGGGCAGCCTCGGGCTTCACCCCTGGCCCTTGGGTGGCTGGGGGGGGGGGACCCCTTGATTGAAGGGGTCCCCACTCCCCCAGGGTACCCTGGCCAGGGGTGACTAGTTGGATATTTAATGCCACGGCCACAGGGCGCTGTATAAAAGTGACCCCCGGCTGTGGCATTATCTGTCCAGCTAGTGGAGCCCAATACTGGTGTTAAAAAATACAGGGGATCCCCGTATTTTTTGCACCAGGCGCAGAGCCCGGTGCTGGGTTTAAAAATACGGGGGATCCCCTGTCCGTTTTCCACCCGGATTTTTAGAACCAGGACCGGCTCGAAGAGCCCGAGGCTGGTTAAGCTTAGGAGGGGGGACCCCACGCAATTTTTTTTCGTGTTTTACCATTCCATTTAAAAAAAATAATGATAATGATAATATTTTTAAAAATATATAAATAATACTTGTGCCTCCAAAAAAGACAAACCAAGTACCTAATCCCTTCTAATATAAATAGATATGCTATTACCAATAAAAAATACATGTTTTAAATTTTTTTTATTAGATTCCGCCACCAAAGTGTGGCGGATTGAAAATGACGAATTTACTGTCTAAAAGCACGGTTGTCGAATTTCCAAACTTCAATTGAATATACTTTTGGCGAATTGCCGCATTTGTACCATTGCAGAAATGTCGAATTTCACAAGTGTCGAAATTTGGAAAGTCCGTTTTGACGAAAAGTACTGAATTGTATAGTCGAATTTTTTTGGGGGGCGAAAAAGTCCAGTTTTTCGACAATTTCGGGAATTCGACCGCAATTGCATATACCCCTTAGCCTACAAGTTTATGCCCGGGTGATACATAACTACACCCATTAAGATGTGAATTCTACCTCTCTCAGACAGAAATGTCTGAAAATCCCTACTTTTACCCAGCATCTGAGTGAAGGTTAGTTTTGCTGGTCTCTGTCTGACCCCCCTTTCACACAGACAAGCAAATTACCAGGTCAAGAATTGCTACCCTGAATCACCACCAAGATTCCTGCTACAGTGCATGGAGCAGTTACTAAAAAGAAAATCCATAGACCAAGCAAGTTTACAGGCAACTGGGAATACACTTTAATTCCTGCCTTTACTAAAAACTGTAGAGTACACACACACACACATTTATGTAGCTATATCTGGTATAGGTTTTCTTTATAACTTTGTGCATCAAAGAAGAGGCCTAGCCTCATGGTACAATTACATGCTAGCGACAGGTTAATAAAGGAACATGAACCATTATTCAGACACTGTGACTCAGCTCCTGCAACGGAAGTTAGGTCTCTGTGACATAGATACAGTGAGCACATGAAGTATAAACGGGCTCAGTAATACACGATTTATCCCTGCTTGCTATGTTGTAGCAGCATAAATACTGTATTGTGGTCAGTGTTTGCTTGCCAACCTGCATGTGGTATGCGTGACTATGACAGTCATTTCCACAGAAGTCCTGAATATTACACTGGACCAGCCTAGCACACAGCAGTCGTCTAATAAAACATGGTTGTTACTATCGAAAACACATTTAATGACAACATGGAGTTTAGCAGAGCCGGATTTCCCACTAGGCATGTGAGGCCCATGCCATGCCTAGGGACGGCACCTTTTGGGGGCAGCATGCAAATCCCCCCCGCCCCCCAGTCTAGCTGATGTGTCCCCATCGGGCTGCTGCTGGCTGCTCAGAGTCCTGGCCTGGCAGCGCAGCCCTGGTACCAGTGTCAGACTATGGACAGTGATTGATCCAGCGCAGGTGCTCGCTGCTCTCCTCCTCTCTGCTTTTAATGTCCCCCTGAGGCTGAGCGGCTCTCCTCCTCTGCTGTGTTAATGTGATGCATGTCCCCGAGGCTGAGCCTGTGAACCGCAGCGGCGGCACGGGCGCTCGCTACTCTCTCCCCTCCTCTGTTGTCAATTTGACAGCAGAAAGGAGGAGAGAGCAGCGAGCGCCTGCTCAATCGGTGGGAATCAAATTGTCAATCAATGAATGACATCACCAGAAGAGAGAGCAGCGGGTGCCCACCCCGCGCTGACGGCGCCGCTCACAGCCTAAGGGGGGGTGGGGAGGACATAAACAGCAGAAGGAGGAGAGAGAGCAGCCCACGCTGGCAGTGCCGCTCACAGCTTCAGGGACATAAATTATTAACAGTCAGCAGCAGAGTGATTATCTACAGTATGCTCATTGTAATTTATACCTAAAAAGGTTCAGGCTAGTCGTCCATAAATGAGTGCAGTTATTACAAACGTGATGTGTTCTGTATAAATAACTTCTGAATGTGTGGTACATGTAGAGACATGAGTGTGTAGGGAGGGGGGGGGGCAATAATATTGTATCTAGGGGCAGCCTGACCCTTAAATTCGGCCCTGGAGTTTAGATGTGTAAATTATAACTAGAAACCTAAAGTAAAAGATGGAGGGCTTAACATGATGTAAAATTTAAAAATAATAATAATAAAAAAAAAATAAAGAAATAGTATAGTCTGCCAATGGATGGGTTCTTTTAAAATTACTAAATTCAGCTTCCAGGTTTAACGTAGCAGCCTACTGATCCAACTTCAGTCATAAAGGAGGTAGGATGTTCACTGAAAAGTATACATTAGGGCTGTGGCATGAGAAACAAGACAACTGCTGCGTAACAGCCACTAGTCCCACAATCCCTTGTATTTTATTTTTAGTCTTCAGAGTGATACCAGACAGAATTCTTTTGGCATTCCTGACAGGATCAGGTACCTGCTGTATTCTATCGGTACACATGAGAGCAGAGCACAAATACAGGGGAGAGGGAGGTGTCACAGTTACCAATAGTCCCCACACGTGGGGTTCTTTAGCGATCCACATGGTTCATGCCTCCCTTTTGCAATTTCCAAATGGTAATAAATGCATGAAATATATGTTAAAATAGGCCATAAAGTCAATAGTTCAATTTCCAAAAATGTGTTTTAAAAGGTTAAGGTCACAACTTCTTTATTGTACATTAGTGTGGGGAATTCAGTTGCTTTTTCATGCACAATCTCCCATCTAAAGTGACAGGAGATAGCGGGGCAATATTCTATTGTTCCCCCATATCAGTCAAGTTTAGCCGTGTCAAGCAGCAAAACTCAACTAAATGAATTTGGCGCAACGCAAAGAGTTCCGTTTGGGCGGCCAAATGGGTCACTTCTCACGCATGTCAGCTCACCAACCCCAGGGGTAGCGAGCTGAAATGAAGGTCTTGTGCCTACCAGCAGAAATATTTGAATAGCTGCCGGCGGGTGCGGGGCCCACAAAAACAAATTGAACCCCCCAAAGACTTCTTTATTATGCATTAACATAGTACAATATTATACATGATTTCTAAATGTATTTCCCATCATCATCATACAGAGGGTGAATAAGGTCTCAGTGTTCCCTTCACAGAATAAAATATCCCACAGCAGGATACGACGTTCCTACAGACCAGATCTATACCAGAGGTTCCCAAATGTGCTACTCAAATCACCTAACAGTCCCGATTTTAAGAACAACCAAGTTTAGGAACAGGTGACCTAATCAGTACCTCAATCAATTTGACTTAACCATCAGCCATGGATATCCTTAAACCCTGGACCATTAGGTGCTATGAGGACCGTGTTTGGGAACCTGTGCTCTATACAAATCTTCAAGCTTTTAAGATGGGGCAAGATAATGCCCAGGGAAAACAACAGGAAAAACAGAGCAGGCTAATCAGGTGCCTGGACATAGGGCTACTAGTTGTTCATTTAATATCAGAATAATCTCCTTTCAGCTATAGCATCACAGAACCAGAAAACAAGTTATTTCATGAGCTTAATGAATTCAGTGGAGAGAAGATATTTTTCAACTCAGGTAGTTTTATACCCCTTTCACATCGCACTAAAAACCCAGTATCGACACGGCATATTGCAGTGTCGAAACGGGTCAGTGTGCGATGTGAAAGGTCCAATTCTGAATTAGCGGGTCGCCTGACCTGGTAATTCAACCCGGTAAAAAAGAAGGGTTCTTACCGGGTCAGGTGCAGTGTGAATGGGAGCCGTTCCGATGCGACACGGTTCCCATTCACAGCATAGGCGGCGCAGAAGATAAGCTCATCTCCCGGCGGCGCCTCCACCCCCGCCCCTGCACCCTCCGCTGCTATGGCAACCGACCCGGTATATTGCCAGGTCGGAAAGCCAGCAACGGAGCGCAAATGCTGGATCCCACCCGGTAAGTACACGTTTCTCTTACCGGGTAGGATCCGGCATTTGAGATCTGAAAGCAGCATTAGTTAGCACAAGAAAAAACAAAACAAAACCCAGTGTAAGGGCACAGTAATATCTCAGTCACAGTTTAATAAAGGATAGGACGGTAGATCTGCAACATCACTGTCATTTTCTTTATAACTATGATCAACACGCTCACTGGTATTTACACAAAGACTGATGACAGCAGAGCAACTTAACATCCATTGAAAATAGTTTCACGAAATCCCTTGCAATCTGGTATAGTAACAAATTGGTGCCTATAGAAGGAATATGAGGGGTGGCTGTGGAATCTTTCAGGTGGTCAATTAATAAACCCCCCCCCTCCCCTCCCATCATCTACTGTACCCTTTCCACTATCCAAGAAAAATCATCTCATGTATGACTACTGACTAGATGCAACATGCATGTGGGGGAGCGGGGAAACCAAACAGTTGCCTTTTGATGTCTGTTTATTTTAAACGTCACATCAGTAAACTGTGTTTCTGTTATATATTACAGAATATTTTATCAGCTGTAGTGGAATGCATTACTCCATCTCCGATTGTGTACTCAGTACCATGTTACATGAATGAGTATTGACCCTCTATGGCAGCAGAGTCACTAGCTAGGGATGCTGCAGTCACACCCACATACAGACAGAAGCATACAGCGAAGAGCACAGCCTGCAGCCACGCACAGGGCATGTAATAGCATTACACCAGCACCTTCATATTACTGCAACCCTGCCCATAAGCCACACGCAGCAGTAAGGCCGCAGCCAGTCCTCTCACCTCATCACCACCCTCTTCCCCTTCACATCCACCTTGTCCAGGGTAAGCTTGTTAGACAGAGACATGATTGCTGCACCGGCTGCACCGAACTCACAAATGGCAACTGCACAGTCTGCTCAGCGCAGGTCACCTTAACACTGAGAAGCATCCGTCATTAGAACACCTCCGATTGGTGCAGGGTGGAGGCGGGACACAAGAGCGCGCCGCCATTTGCTAATACAGCTGTCAGGTGTGACATGGAGCCCCGCCGCCTGAAGTAGTGTATGGTGGGCGGGATCAGAGGAAACTGACTAGTCGGTGAGTCAATGAACGTTATGAACCGTGGACGGATCACGTCTGTCACGTCTGATCAACCTCCTTGTACTGCACCGTCGGACCATGGCATGCTTAGTAGTTACTTACAGTATAGCAGCAGTAGTAACATAGTGGTCCAAGTGTGTACCAGCCACTGTATATTCACTTCATGGATTAATCGAGAATAAGGGAAGTTTATTACCTTTATAAAAAAGCTTTCAGTGACAAATATTCATTGTGTCCCACTTGCTTGGTTTGTCCAAAATGTCTCACAGTGTAGGAAAAATAACTTCATAAAGGACAACTGGCTACAGTAAAGGATGCATGCGTGGGTGTAGTTGACCAGCATCTGACAAAATAGCCCCCCACCCCCCCTTTTACAAAAAATATTTTAGCCAGATATTTTGGCCAAAAATTATCAAGCCTACCACCAGGTCAAGGTAGACTCTGGGCAGGTACCTAACCACCCTCATTAAATATACCCTAGTGCCAGATATGCCCCTAGTGCCACATACAGAAATGCCCCCACAGTGCCTACCAGATATGCCCCTAGTGCCAGATATGCCCATAGTGCCAGACATGCTCCCACAGTGCCTGCTAGATATGCCCCCAGTGCCACATACAGAAATGCCCCCACAGTGCCTGCCAGCTATGCCCCCAGTGCCAGATATAGAAATGCCCCCACAGTGCCTGCCAGATATGCCCCCAGTGCCAGATATGCCCCCAGTACCACATACAGAAATGCCCCCACAGTGCCTGCCAGATATGCCCCCAGACCCCAGTGCCAGATAAAGAAATGCCTGCACAGTGCCTGCCATATATGCCTCCAGTGCCAGATACATATATGCCCCCAGTGCCAGATGCAGAAATGCCCCCACCGTGCCTTCCAGATATGCCCACAGTGCCAGATACAGATATGTCCCCAGTGCCAGATATGCCCCTACAGTTCCTGCCAGATATGCCCCCAGTGCCAGGTACACATGTCCTCACAGCCCTGGGCCCCCTTCTCACACAACACACAGTCACAGACAGAGACATACAACATACTTACCCTTACAAATCCGTCCTCTCTGCTCTCTCTCCCATGCTGTCTGCTGCTGCCGGCCTCCTCCTGTCCCTAGCTCCGCGGCTCCTCTTCACCCGACGCGACGTGACGTCATGACGTCACGCTGCGTCGCATCCGAATAAAATAAGCTGCTGCTTGCTGTTCTTTTTCTTTTATTAAAAAGAACAACAAGCAGCAGCTTGCTGTGATTGGCGGCGGGATATGAAGGGGCAGCCGGCCAGCAGCGGTCAGAGTCACCGGCGGCGGCTGTCGGGAATAGCCACGGCTGGCTGCGTGTGCAGCCCGGGCCCTCCACTCTGTCAGAGTGGCCGGGCCCAAGACAACTGCACACAGGGCACCCCCTTGATGGCGGCCCTGGGCCCTACTAAAAGGCCAAGAAAATAGGATTTTATATACCTACTGGCAGAGGATGCTGGGGTTCCATTTAGTACCATGGGGTATAGACGGGTCTACTAGGAGCCATGGTCACTTTAAGAGTTTAATAGTGTGGGCTGGCTCCTCCCTCTATGCCCCTCCTACCAGACTCAGTCTAGATTCTAGAAACTATGCCAGAGGAGACAGACATACTTCAAGAGAAGGAAATACACAGATAGTGGTGAGATTCACACCAGCTCACACACAACAAAAGGAAAGCCAAGCTAACCAACTTAAAATGATTCAGCAACGACTGAACCAACAATACTCAACCAAGTAACAATGCAATAATACAAAGCACTGGGCGGGCGCCCAGCATCCTCTACGGACTACGAGAAAACGAGTTTTATGGTAAGAACTTACCTTTGTTAAAACTCTTTCTGCGAGTTACACTCGGCTCCACAAGGAATGGACAATGGGGTGTAGAGTAGGATCTTGATCCGAGGCACCAACAGGCTCAAAGCTTTGACTGTTCCCAGAATGCATAGCGCCACCTCCTATATCACCCCGCTTCCCTGCACAGGATCTCAGTTTTTAGTCAACCAGTCCAATGCAGTAGCAGGAAAAGAGACGACAGTAACGAAGGCATAGAACCTTATGAACGTGTTCACAGAGGACCACGTAGCCGCCTTGCACAATTGTTCAAGGGTCGCACCACGTTGGGCCGCCCAAGAAGGTCCAACAGACTGAGGAGAATGGGCCTTAATGTGATCAGGAGCAGAGAGACCAGCCTTCACATAAGCATGTGCAATCACCATTCTAATCCATCTGGCCAGAGTTTGCTTGCGAGCAGGCCAGCCCCGTTTGTGAAACCCAAACACAACAAAAAGAATCAGATTTCCTAATAGGAGCAGTTCTCTTCACATAGATACGGAGAGCCGTACCACATCCAAAGACCACTCTTTGGGAGACAGATCAGGAGAAACAAGTGCCGGAACTACAATCTACTGATTAAGGTGGAACGAAGAAACCACCTTAGGTAGATAGCCGGGACGAGTCCTAAGAACCGCCCTGTCACGGTGAAATATCAGATATGGGGAACTACAGGACAAGGCACCCAAATCCGACACTCTTCTAGCTGAAGCAATAGCCAGCAGAAACACCACCTTAAGGGAAAGCCACTTACCAAGAGGTTCAAACGGAGACTCCTGTAACGCCTCCAAAACCACCAACAAGTCCCAAGGAGCCACAGGCGGGACATAGGGAGGTTGGATACGCAACACGCCCTGAGTAAAGGTATGCACATCAGGTAAGGTCGCAATTTTTCTCTGAAACCACATCGACAAGGCAGGTATTTGAACCTTGAGGGAGGCCAGACGCAGGCCTAAGTCCAGGCCCTGCTGAAGAAAAGCCAACAACTTGGCTATACTAAACTTGGAAGCGTCACAATCGTTAGATGCACACCAAACAAAGTAAGAATGCCAGACCATATAGTAAATCCGAGCCCAAGCAGGTTTCTGGGCCCGCAACATAGTTTGAATGACCGCCTCAGAAAACCCTTTAGCCCTTAAGACGGAAGCTACACGAGCCACGCCGTCAAGGACAGCCGGGGCTAGGTCCTGGTAGACACAGGGGCCCTGAACGAGGAGGTCTGGGCGTTGTGGAAGTAGAATTGGACGCTCTGACGATAGGCCTTGCAGGTCTGAGAACCAGTGCCGTCTGGGCCACGCTGGAGCTATGAGAAGCAGAATTCCTTTTTCTTGCTTGAACTTCCAAATTACCCTGGGCAGTAGTGACACCGGAGGGAACACGTACGGCAGCCGAAACCTCCACGGTACCGTCAGCGCATCCACGAATGCTGCTTGAGGATCCCTTGTCCTTGCTCCGAAGACCGGAACCTTGTGATAGTGTCGAGACGCCATCAGATCTACGTCTGGAAGGCCCCACCTTTCCACTAGGACTTGCTTGAAACACTTCTGGATGGAGGCCCCACTCGCCGGCATGCAAGTCCTGACGACTGAGAAAATCCGCTTCCCAATCCAGGACTCCCGGAATGAATATTGCCGATATGGCCGGTAGATGGCGTTCTGCCTACTGTAGAATCCGTGAGACTTCCTTCATTGCTAGGCGGCTTTGAGTGCCGCCTTGATGATTTATGTAAGCCACTGTGGTGGCATTGTCCGGCTGTACTTGAACAGGACGGTTACGAACTAAATGCTGGGCTAGGTTCAAGACATTGAAGACCGCCCGCAACTCCGGAATATTGATCGAGAAGAGGGATTCCTCCTTGGTCCACCGCCCCTGAATGTTATGATCCAGACACTCAGGTCAGGGGAGATCTTATACTGTGAGACCTAAGTACCTGGACGTAATGCTGGAAAGGGGAAACGGAATGGGAATAGCCCCTGGCACCCTACCTCCGTTGTCTTACCCATGCTGTCAGTTCACTCTTGCGAGACTATGGTTTCTTGGGCCCATGGCAGCCGCGTTTGAAGGGCGGATTACGTCTGCCCAACTCCGATGCCCCCTCAGGTCTTAATGAGAGACAAAGAGTGAACCGAGGCAGGGTAATAACAAGGGGCCCTCTAACTATGCAACAAGGCCAGGGGCTACTGGCTAACCTGAAACTAAAAGTATGCGCGGCTTACCGCCAGGAAAAAGAACAACCAAAATAATCCATTTGTCCACTCTCCTACACGGCACCGCAGAGTACCGGAGAGGACTATGGAAGCGGAAACCTCCGCAAATGCTCCAATGCAAGAAAAGAATACTAAAGCGGTCTAGGCCGCAACACGCGGCAGGGCCGCCACTCACGAAACCAAGCGAGAACCTAAATCGACTGCCACAGGTAAATGAGGACCAGGAGAACTCCTTGGGACCAGGTGACAAACTCCAGGATTCAGGAACTCAGAGAACTGGAGGGACCGGACACAGCAGACCAGGAACAGACGTACACCAAACATGAGCAGCATGCAGGAAGCTATCACCGGCGTCTGTGTGAGGCACTGAGGAGGCATTTAACAGGGAACCCTCCAATAAGAGCACAGAGCCTAATTACAATGAATGTCGTGCAGCTGCCTTGCTGCACGACCAGAGAAACATGTGTGAACAGTTTAATTAATCAATCCCTGCAACGGGGAACGCGGTCCACCTGTGGCGTCCTCGTTGCTAAGGTCCCAGCGGCTCGGCGCGCCCGGCGTCCTAGCGTTGCTAGGGACCCGGTGGCTCAGCGCGCACGGCGTCCCTAGTTGCTAGGCGCCGGGCGGGCGAGGAGGAGGGTGCAGCGGTCGTCACTCGGAGACGGACCGAGCGACGCCACGGACCGCGGCGCCTAACAGTACCCCCCCCCCTTGAGGAGGGGTCAAAGAACCCCTAAAGCCCGGTTTCTGAGGAAACTCCTGAAAAAATAATCTCTTGAGTTTAGGGGCATGAAGATCTCTATCCAGGACCCAAGATCTTTCCTCCGGACCATAGCCTTTCCAGTGAACCAAAAAATAAAGCCGGCCCCGAGAAATTTTTGAATCTAAAACCCTCTCTACCAAGAATTCCTGTTGCCCCTGATTATCCACCAGAGATCTACCCTGGGAAGTCCTCCGAGGAAATCTCCTGGAAGAAAAATACTGTTTAAAAAGGGAACAGTGGAAAGTATTTCCAATTCTGAGAGATCTTGGCAAGCGTAGCCGAAAAGCAACTGGGTTGACCTTTTTAATGATAAGGAATGGTCCAATAAATTTGGGTCCCAATCTAGCCGAGGGTTGTCAGAGCTTGATGTTGCGAGTTGACAACCACACCTTATCTCCCACCTTAAAAGTGCAAGGACGTCGGAGCCTATCAGAAAATTTCTTTTCTCGGAAGGCAGCTTTTCTCAGGGCAAGGTGCACTTTTCTCCAAATTGCTCTGAGATGGGAGGTTAAGGTCAACGAGGAGACTGGAGAATGATGGAAAAAAGAGTTGGCTCTAGGATGAAAACCAAAGACTGAAAAGAAAGGAGAGTCCTTGGTGGAAGAATGACAAGAGTTATTATAAGCAAATTCGGCCAAAGGAAGAAATTCAGACCAATCATTCTGAAGTTTGGCCGAAAATAAGCGTAAATATTGTTTTAATGACTGGTTGACTCGTTCGGTTTGCCCGTTGGACTGTGGATGGTAACCAGATGTTAAAGACAGTTTCATATTCAATGAGGCACAAAAACGTTTCCAGAATCGTGCGATGAATTGCGGACCCCGATCAGAGACAATATCAGTGGGCAAACCATGGAGCCTAAGACAGAACTCATTGCATTAGAAACTTCAATGTTTGGCTAAGGACATGGTGCAATGAGGAAAGATTTGGATTTATAGGCCATAGTCACACCATCTGGCAAGATAGGAGCTTATACAAAAGTGACGGCCTGCACCCATCTTCAAGGGGAATGAGAATACTAACTGAACAGTTTGGATGCTTCATCAAGAACTATTTAAACTAACAAAGGGGGGCAGTGAACCAAATAGGAATAAAGAAATCTGCTCCCCCAACACAGAGGTATTGTTTCTGCAGGCAAAAGGAATGGGAAGCATATCCACAGCAACAGAAGATAATTCAGATCAAAACCAAATAAAAATAGGCAGAGAGAAGAACATAGCTAGGAACAGAAAAAGCACAAACAAAACTCTAAAAGCTATGTGTGCAAATGCTAGGAGCTTAGGAAATAAAATCCCAGAACTAACTGCAATAATGACAAGGGATGATCTAGACATTGTGGCAATTACAGAGTCATGGTACAATGAAAATCATGACTGGGACATAGCTATACCGGGATATACTTTATTTAGGAAGGACAGAATTGGAAAAATCGGAGGAGGGGTAGCAATGTATGTAAAAAATGCCATAAATACTACATTAATACAAAGTATTGAAGAAAAAACTGAGGCCCTTTGGGTGACCATAGAAACAGGGGAAAAGTTGATTATTCGTATTGGCGTGATATACAGGCCACCAGGTCAGGAAGAGGAACTTGACAAGAACCTATTGCAGGACATAACTAAAATGGCATTAAAAGGAGAGGTAATAATCATGGGAGACTTTAATCTTCCTGATGTAAACTGGGAGGTGTCTGTTGCTAGTTCCACTAGAAGTAGGAACATTTTAAATTCCCTTCAGGGAGCATCCCTCCACCAATTGGTGAGGGAGCCCACTCGGAAAGACGCAATATTAGACTTAATACTTACAAATGGAGACAGATTATCGGACGTAAAAGTGGGTGAAAACCTGGGATCCAGTGATCATCAAGCAGTATGGTTCAGCATTAAGACAGAGACTGACTCGTCCCATACAAAAACAAAGGTGTTGGATTTTAGGAAGGCTGATTTTGTAGGGATGGGAAAATGTGTAAGCGATTCTTTGGCAGAGTGGAGGAACTTGGAAACAGTGCAGGAGAGGTGGGAAACATTCAAATGTGCAATATTGAAGGCAACAGACCTTTGTATCAAAACTGTTAGGAAAAACACAAGGAAAGGGAAGCCAGTGTGGTTTGCAAAAGAAGTAGCAAATATTGTGAGAGCAAAAAAGATGGCTTTTAGGAAATATAAGCAGACACAAAATAATGAAGACAAAAAGATATATCTTGTTAGACAGAAGGAGACAAAGAAGGTAATCAGATGTGCAAAGGCACAAGCTGAGGAGAAAATGGCCCAGTCAGTGGGTAAAGGAGGCAAAACTTTTTTTAGGTATATAAGCGAAAAGAGAAAAACAAAAGGCGGAATTATAAAACTAAAGACGGACACTGGGAGTCTTGTTGAAGGAGACAATTTAATAGCAGATCATCTTAGGGGCCACAGTTAAGTTGCAGGGATATTCAGGAAAATGAAACAAGTACATTTACAGAGGAGAAGGTCCTAACAGAACTCTCAAAGCTGAAAGTGGACAAATCTATGGGGCCAGATGGATACATCCAAGGATATTAAAAGAACTTAAAGAGGTGCTGGTAGCACCATTGACAGAATTATTCAACCAGTCATTAGCTACAGGAGAATTTCCAGGGGACTGGAAAAGAGCAAACGTAGTCCCACTGCACAAAAGTGGAAGCAAGGAAGAGGCAAACAACTACAGACCAGTGAGTCTTACATCAGTAGTAGGGAAATTGATGGAAACACTCTTAAAAGAAAGAGTTGTAGATTATCTCAAATCCGGCAATTTACTGGATCCCAAACAGCATGGATTCACTGGGGGGAGATCATGTCAAACAAATCTTATTGACTTTTTTGATTGTGTGACTAAAGTGATGGATAAAGGTGGAGCCATGGATATAGCTTATCTAGACTTTAGTAAGGCTTTTGACACAGTTCCACATCGCAGATTGCTAAATAAACTTGAAAGTTTGGGATTGGATATTAGGATTATTGAATGGATAAGATCTTGGTTGAAGGATAGAAAACAGAGAGTTGTGGTAAATGGAGTGCATTCACAGGAGGGAAATGTTACCAGTGGAGTACCCCAGGGATCTGTACTTGGACCAGTGCTTTTTAATATCTTTATTGGTGACATTGCAAATGGCATTAAAGGGAAAGTATGCCTTTTTGCAGATGACACAAAGGTATGCAACAGGGTAGACACACCAGGTGGGGTAAAACAAATGATTGAGGATCTAGGTAGACTAGAGGAATGGTCAAGAGTCTGGCAATTACAGTTTAATGCCAAAAAATGCAAAATCATGCACTTGGGTCTCAAAAATCCTAAAGCTAAATACAGTATTAATGGCACTATACTGGAAACTACTGAAGAGGAAAGGGATCTAGGAGTCACTATTTCAGATGACTTAAAAGCAGGTAAGCAATGTAACAAGGCAATGAGGAAGGCTAGTCAGATGCTTGGCTGCATTGGGAGGGGAATCAGCAGCAGAAAGAAAGAAGTAATAATGCCACTGTATAGGTCATTGGTACGGCCTCATCTAGAATACTGTATTCAGTTCTGGAGGCCATATCTTCAAAAGGATATTAATACATTAGAAACTGTACAAAGGAGGGCAACTAAAATGGTGCATGGCCTACATCACAAAACATACCCAGAAAGACTAAGAAATCTCAATATGTATAGTTTGGAGCAGAGAAGGGATAGGGGGGACATGATAGAAACTTTCAAATATATGAAGGGTTTTAACAAAGTCCAGGAGGGAAACATTCTCCAAATGAAGAGAAGCAATAGGACACGAGGACATGCACTGAGACTGGAGGGGGGGAGGTTCAGGGGAAATTTGCGGAAAAATTATTTCACAGAAAGGGTAGTGGACAAGTGGAATAGCCTCCCATCAGAGGTGGTAGAGGCTAAGACAGTAGAGCAATTTAAACATGCATGGGATAGACATAAGGATATCCTTACAAAGAAATAAGGATCAAATAAGGTTAGTGTTAAAAAATAATATAAAAAAAAAAAAAAAATAAGGGGCAGACTAGATGGGCCAAGTGGTTCTTATCTGCCGACAAATTCTATGTTTCTATGTTTCTATGTTTAAACACATGGCGGAGGAACAAAACTGCCAACCCTTGAGCAGAGGGTAATCGGGGAAGAGCAATGAAATGAGCCATTTTACTAAAATGGTCCACTACCACCCAAATGACTCGAAATCCGGCTGAAAGGGGAAGGGCCACCACGAAATCCATGGATATATGAGACCATGGCCTGAGAGGAACGGCTAAAGGTATGAGTTGCCCGATCGACAACGAACGAGGGACCTTATGCTGTGCACAAACCTGACAGGAACGGACAAATTCCTTTACGTCTTTAGAAAGACTAGGCCACCACACCGAGCAAGAGACTAACTCCAAGGTCTTAGTGATACCTGGATGACCCGAGACTTTGTTGTCATGAAATTCAGCTAAAACAGTGCCTCTCAAAAATTCAGGGACAAAAAGACGATCAGCAGGAGTAAGTCTAGGAGCCTGGTGTTGAAGCTCGTTTAACTGAGTAAATAAATCCTGTGTGAGACCTGCCCTGATGACTGAAGATGGAACTATGGGGGTAGTAACAGGATTGCTATTGTGAACCGGAAGAAAGCAACGTGACAGGGCATCAGCTTTCGTATTCTTGGAACCAGGCCTGAAGGTGATAATAAACCTGAAACGAGTAAAAAACAAAGCCCAACGTGCCTACCGAGCATTAAGCCGTTTAGCTGGCTCAATATATTGCAGGTTCTTATGGTCAGTAAATACTGTAATAGTATGCCTAGCTCCCTCCAGCCAATGCCTCCACTCCTCAAAAGCCCATTTTACTGCCAGTAATTCCCGATTACCAACGTCATAGTTGGATTCTGCGGAGGAGAATTTCCTGGACATGAAGGCACAAGGATGTAATTCCTGAGACTCCGATCTTCCTGAGAAAGGATAGCCCCCACTCCAACCTCTGAGGCATCAACCTCAACAATAAAGGGGAGCTCCGGATTAGGGTCTCTGAGGACATGAGCTAAGACAAAGGCCTGCTGCAAGGCCCGAAAGGCAGACTCAGCTTCAGGCGACCAATTGGAAGGATCCGCTCCTTTTTTAGTCAAAGCTACTATAGGAGCGACCCGGTCAGAAAAGGTATGAATGAACCGCCTGTAATAGTTTGCAAACCCTTAAAAGTGCTGAATTGCTTTTAAATTAGTGAGTTGCGCCCAATTAAGGATGGCCTGAAGTTTTTTCGGTTCCATAAAAAATCCCTGGGGAGAAATAATGTACCCCAAGAAGGACACTTCTGTGATGTGAAAATCACACTTCTCAAGCTTAGCGTATAAATGATTCTCTCGTAGTTTTTGAAGAACCAGATGCACCTGGGTAACATGTTGTTCCATAGACTCAGAGTAATCAAAATGTCGTCTAAATACACGACCACGAACTTCCCAAGGAAGTCACGGAGAACATCGTTGATCAGGTCCTGAAAGACTGCAGGAGCATTTGACAGGCCAAACGGCATCACCAGGTGTTCATAGTGACCTGACTGAGTGCTGAAAGCTGTCTTCCACTCATCCCCAGATCTTATTCGGATGAGGTTGTAAGCTCCCCTAAGATCGATTTTTGAAAAGATCATGGCGGAGCGTAACTGATCAAAAAGCACTGAAATCAATGGCAAAGGATAGGTGTTTTTAACAGGAATCTTATTCAAAGCCCGAAAATCAATACACGGTCTGAGTGACCCATCTTTTTTCTCAACAAAGAAAAAACCTGCACTCAACTGAGATTTCGGAGGCCTAATAAAGCCTTTTTTCAGGCTTTCCTGAATGTAATTATCCATGGCCGTGGTTTCTGGCCCGGACAGGGCATATAATCTCCCCTTAGGCAAAGTGGCACCTGGTACTAACTCTATCGCACAGTCATAGGACCGATGGGGAGGCAGAATGTCCGCATTGCCTTTGGAGAACACATCGGCAAAATCTTGATATTCTACAGGAATAAGTTCTTGGACGACTGCCGCAACCCGGACTGGATACGAAATACATTCCTTAACACAAAAAGGACCCCATTGGGAAATCTCCCCAGACCGCCAATCTATGGTGGGATTATGAAAGGCAAGCCAGGGGTGACCCAAAACTACAGGAACTGCCAGACAATGTGTAAGGTAAAATTCTGTCTTCAGAATGTAAGGCCCCCACTGTCAGTAATACTGGAGGTGTGCGGTGAGTAATTATCCCATTGGAAAGCGGACCCCCATCCAAGCCGTGCATGGTGATACGTTTATCCAATGGTATCTGTGGAATGCCTAAAGCCTTAGCCCAAGCCAAGTCCATAAAATTTCCTGCAGCTTCACTGTCGACGAAGGCCGACACCAACGAACTGAGGCTGCCAAAGGAAATCTTAACAGGAACTAATAGAGAATCATTTGAGGAGATTAGCTGCAGACCCAAGTGAACCCCCTCACAATTCACTTGGTCAGAGCGTTTCCCGACTTGTTCGGGCAGTTGCGAGCAATATGTCCCTTACCACCACAATACAAACAAAGGTGGTCATTCCGAGTTGTTCGCTCGTTATTTTTCTTTCGCAACGGAGCGATTAGTCGCTAATGCGCATGCGCAATGTCCGCAGTGCGACTGCGCCAAGTAAATTTGCTATGCAGTTAGGTATTTTACTCACGGCATTACGAGGTTTTTTCTTCGTTCTGGTGATCGTAATGTGATTGACAGGAAGTGGGTGTTTCTGGGCGGAAACAGGACGTTTTATGGGTGTGTGCGAAAAAATGCTACCGTTTCTGGGAAAAACGCGGGAGTGGCTGGAGAAACGGAGGAGTGTCTGAGCGAACGCTGGGTGTGTTTGTGATGTCAAACCAGGAACGACAAGCACTGAACTGATCGCAGATGCCGAGTAAGTCTGGAGCTACTCAGAAACTGCTAAGTAGTGTCTATTCGCAATTTTGCTAATCTTTCGTTCGCAATTTTGATAAGCTAAGATTCACTCCCAGTAGGCGGCGGCTTAGCGTGTGCAAAGCTGCTAAAAACAGCTTGCGAGCGAACAACTCGGAATGAGGGCCAAAGACCAGAACTTAATCTTCTGGTTCTTTCCTCTGGGGACAGCCGGGAGAGACCCATCTGCATGGGCTCCTCGACGTCCTCAGGAAAGGTATAAACACAAGGATTAGGCTTAACAGTTGTTCCTCTTTCAGCCCTCCGCTCTCGGAGACGACGATCTATTTTAATAGCAAGCTCCATGAGTTTGTCGAGAGTCTCAGGAGCGGGGTACTGAAGGAGACTGTCTTTAATAAGTTCAGACAAACCGAGGCGAAACTGACTGCGCAGGGCTGGGTCATTCCAGCCACAGTCGTTCGACCAACGGCGAAATTCGGTACAATACACCTCTGCTGGATTTTTACCTTGTTTAAGGGCACGCAGGTGACTCTCAGCTGACGCCTCTCTATCTGGGTCATCATATAACAGGCCTAACGATTTAAAAAAGGCGTCTACAGATAACAAAGCAGGATTATCTGTTCTTAACCCAAACGCCCAGGTCTGTGGATCACCCTGGAGCAACAACATAACAATCCCAACCCGCTGAGACTCAGTACCAGAGGAACGAGGCCTTAAACAAAAATAAAGCTTACAAGCTTCCTTAAAATTAAAAAAATCTTTGCGGTTACCCAAAAAACGGCCGGGTAAATGCATCTTTGGTTCTGGGACCACACTCGGGGAGGCTCGCAAAAGATCTTCCTGCGATTTCACCCGAAGAGTAAGGTCCTGAACCATCTGAGTTAGTTCTTGAATTTGGTTAACCAAAAGCTGACCGGGATTTGGCCCCAACCCTGCCGGATTCATGAAGCCGAATTTTACTCTCACCAAAACAAAAAATGGAAAAAATTAAACCCCCCTTTTTTTTTTATGTTTTGGGCCGGTGATAATGTTATGATCCAGACACTCAGGTCAGGGGAGATCTTATACTGTGAGACCTGAGTACCTGGACGTAATGCTGAAAAGGGGAAACGGAATGGGAATAGCCCCTGGCGCCCTACCTCCGTTGTCTTACCCGTGCTGTCAGTTCACTCTTGCGAGACTATGGTTTCTTGGGCCCATGGCAGCCGCGTTTGAAGGGCGGATTACGTCTGCCCAACTCCGATGCCCCCTCAGGTCTTAATGAGAGACAAAGAGTGAACCGAGGCAGGGTAATAACAAGGGGCCCTCTAACTATACAACAAGGCCAGGGGCTACTGGCTAACCTGAAACTAAAAGTATGAGCGGCTTACCGCCAGGGAAAAGAACAACCAAAATAATCCACTTGTCCACTCTCCTACACGGCACCGCCGAGTACCGGAGAGGACTATGGAAGCGGAAACCTCCGCAAATGCTCCAATGCAAGAAAAGAATACTAAAGCGGCCTAGGCCGCAACACGCGGCAGGGCCGCCATTCACAAAACCAAGCGAGAACCTAAATCGACTGCCACAGGTAAATGAGGACCAGGAGAACTCCTTGGGACCAGGTGACAAACTCCAGGATTCAGGAACTCAGAGAACTGGAGGGACCAGACACAGCAGACCAGGAACAGACGTTCACCAAACATGAGCAGCATGCAGGAAGCTATCACCGGCGTCTGTGTGAGGCACTGAGGAGGCATTTAACAGGGAACTCTCCAATAAGAGCACAGAGCCTAATTACAATGAATGTCGTGTGGTGTCCCCTTTGCTAAGGTCCCAGCGGCTCGGCGCGCACGGCAGCCCTAGTTGCTAGGCGCCGGGCGGGCAAGGAGGAGGGTGCAGCGGCCGCGGTCGTCGCTCGGAGATGGACCGAGCGACGCCACGGACCGCGGCGCCTAACACTGAAGGGAGTGTTGCTCCAGCACCGCGCCCCAACCTCTTAGACTGGCAACTGTCGTCAACAGGACCCAGTCGGATATCCAGAACGGAAGGCACCTGCACAGTTGTTGGTCCCGGAGCCACCAGAGCAGCGACAGACGGACCTCCGGAGTCAATGAGATCATTTGAGACCTGATCCGGTGAGGCAGGCCGTCCCATTTGGCTAGAATCAGCATCTGGAGAGGGCGAGAGTGAAATTGAGCGTACTCCACCATGTCGAATGCTGACACCATGAGGCCCAGCACTTGCATCGCCGAATGTATTGACACTTGTGGACGAGATAGGAAGCAACGAATCCTGTCCTGAAGTTTCAGGACTTTCTCCTGAGACAGGAACAACCGGTGATTGTGAGTGTCCAATAGTGCTCCCAGATGCACCATGCTCTGAGCAGGGATCAGGGATGACTTCTTCCAGTTGATGAGTCACCCGTGGGCTTGCAGAAACCGGACCGTCACATCTAGATGACGCAGGAGAAGTTCTGGGGAATTTGCCAGGATTATCAAGTCGTCCAAATACGGCAGTATCCTGACCCCTTGACGGCGGAGTACCACCGTCATCACCGCCATGACTTTTGTAAAGACTCGCGGAGCTGTTGTTAAACCAAAAGGTAACGCCCAAAACAGGTATTGCTGATGAGACACTGCTATAGAAATATGCAGGTAAGCATCCTGTATATCCAGGGAGACCATGAAGTCCCCAGGTTCCAAGGCCAGAACTATAGAGCGAATGGTTTCCATCCGGAACCTGGAAACCTTCACAAACCTGTTCAATGCCTTGAGGTTGAGAATGGGCCGGGAGGACCCATTCGGTTTCGGGACTAGAAACAGCGGAGAATAGTACCCCTGGCCCCTCTGCGCAAGAGGCACCTGTACGTACTACGACTCCTGTATCCAGGAGGGTCTGTACCACCGAATGTAGATTGTTTGCCTTTGTCTTGTCCAACGGGACATCTGTCTGGCAAAATCGATGAGGGGGTCGGTTTTTGAAGGCTATGGCGTATCCTCGCGCAACAACTTCCTGTACCCAGGCATCTGAAGTGGTCTTCAACCATTCCTGGGTATACCCTAGAAGCCGACCCCCAACCGTGGGATCCCCCAGAGGGAGGCCCGCCCCATCATGCGGCAGGCTTATCTGTCTTGGAAGCTAGCTGACGGGCCGCCCAGGCTCTTTTGGGCTTAGGCTTACCAGGTTTGGAAGTGCGGGCCTGCTTGTTGTACGCCTGACCTTTTGCTTTACCTGAAGGACGAAAGGGGAGAAAGGAAGTACCTTTAGCCTTCGACACAGAAGGAGCAGTACTTGGCAGACAGGCAGTTTTGGCAGTAGCCAAGTCAGCCACAATCTTATTTAAATCCTGCCCAAACAGAATTTCTCTGACGTCCTAGTGGATGCTGGGAACTCAGTAAGGACCATGGGAAATAGCGGGCTCCGCAGGAGACTGGGCACTCTAAAGAAAGATTAGGTACTATCTGGTGTGCACTGGCTCCTCCCTCTATGCCCCTCCTCCAGACCTCAGTTAGAATCTGTGCCCGGCCAGAGCTGGGTGCTCCTAGAGGGCTCTCATGAGCCTGCTAGTAAAAGAAAGTATTTGTTAGGTTTTTTATTTTCAGTGAGCTTCTGCTGGCAACAGACTCACTGCTACGTGGGACTGATCGGAGAGAAGCAAACCTACCTGCCTGCAGCTAAGTTGCGCTTCTTAGGCTACTGGACACCATTAGCTCCAGAGGGTTCGAACACAGGCACCTGTCCTCGATCGTCCGTTCCCGGAGCCGCGCCGCCGTCCCCCTCGCAGAGCCAGAAGAACAGAAGCTTGAAGACGGCGAGATCGGCGGCAGAAGACTCCTGTCTTCATTTAAGGTAGCGCACAGCCCCAGCACACTTACACACTCCGGTCTCTGTAGGGTGCAGGGCGCTGGGGGGGGGGGGGGCGCCCTGGGCAGCAATTGAAGTACCTTTTGGCATAAAAATACATATATACAGTCAGGCACTGTATATATGTAAAAATTCCCGCCATTTTTTTACACAGAAAGCGGGACAGAAGCCCGCCGCTGAGGGGGCGGGGCCTTCTTCCTCAGCACACCAGCGCCATTTTCTCTTCACAGCTCCCCTGCAGTATCCTGGTACACAAAGGGTGAAAAGAGGGGGGGGGGCCACATAAATTTAGGCGCAAAATTTGTATATACAGCAGCTACTGGGTAAACACTGAGTTGTAGTATAATCCCTGGGTTATATAGTGCTGGGGTGTGTGCTGGCATACTTTATCTCTGTCTCTCCAAAGGGCCTTGTGGAGGAACTGTCTTCAAATAGAGCATCCCCTGTGTGGGTGGTGTGTCGGTACGCGTGTGTCGACATGTCTGAGGTAAAAGGCTCCCCTAAGGAGGTGATAAAACGTATATGTGTGTGAGAGGGTGTCTCCGTCGACAACGCCGACACCTGTTTGGATATGTGTAAGTGCTAAGGTGAATTTATTGCACAAAAGGTTAGGGAACAGACAGGAAATCTACCCATGTCTGTCCCTATGTCACAGAGACCTTCAGAGTCTCTCAATGCTCACTATCCAAAATAATAAACACTGGTATCGACACGGAGTTTAACTCCAGTGTCGACTATGATAATGCAAAGTTACAGCCAAGATGGCTGAAAGGTATTCAATATATGATTATTGTAATAAAAGATGATTTGCATATCACTGATGACTCATTTGTCCCTGACACAAGGGTACACATGCTAAGGGGAAGAAAGCTGAGGTAAATTCCCCTCCTCTCATGAGGAAAAAGAGCGGGAATCTCCAGACAAGAGACTGCAGCTTCCCACAAAAAAATTCTCAGGCTGTATCCTTTCCCCACTAGGGCCAGGATGTGTTGAGAATCTTCCCCTAGGGTGTCCTGTTTGCACAGACGGTAGCACTAGCTATTCTCAGGGATCCTGCAGATAGCGTGCACGTTCTAGTATACTACCCAGACCGGCGATTGTGTCGGCATGGGTTTATAGCGCTGTGGCAGCGTGGACAGGTACCTTATCAGCAGAGATTGAGACCCTAGTATGCATATAGATATTTATATATATATATATATATACATATGTATGTATAGAGTTATATATATATATATATATATATATATATATATATTAAAGATGCTGTCTTAAGTGATAGATATATAATTACAGTATATAACATGCCCAAAGAGACATGAGTATACTGGGTCCTAGGGTCAAAGCTATGTCGATTTCTGCTTGACGTGTCCTGTAGTAATATGCAATGGACAGATGATGCCGACTTAAGAGGCATATGGAAGGCTGAAGATTGTGTGGAGAAGGGTTCTCGGGCCTAGTCTCCACAGCTATAGCTGGTAATTCTGATATTTTGCCTTTTATTCCTGCACAGCCTAGGAAAGCACGACATTATCAAATGCAGCCTTTCGAATAGAGAAACAAGAAAGTCTGAGGTGCGTACTTTCTTGTCAGAGGCGGGGGCAGAGGAAAGAAGCTGCACAACACAGCTAGTTCCCAGGAACAGAAGTCCTCCCCGGCCTATACATAAATCCACCGCATGTCGCTGGGGCTCCACAGGCGGAGCTAGGCCCGGTGGGGACACGCCTTCGTAAGTTCAGCCACAAGTGGGTTCACTCCCTGTTAGATCCCTGGGCAATAGATATTGTGTCTCAGGGATACAAGCTGGACTGTGAGAAGATGCCCCCTCACCGACGGCCCTGCCGGCTTCCCCCCAAGAGAGGGAAACAGTGTTAACTGCAATTTACAAATTGTATCTTCAACAGGTGGTGGTCAAGGTTCCCCTCCTTCAACATCAGGGGGTTATTATTCGACCATGTTGTAGTCCCGAAACCAGACGGTTCGGTCAGACCCATATTGAATTAAAATCCCTGAACATATACCTGAAAAGGTTCAAGTTCAAGATGGAATCGCTAAGAGCGGTCATTGCAAGCCTGAAAGGGGGAGACTTTATCGTGAATCAGGACATAAGGGATGCATACCTTCATGTCCCCATTTATCCACCTCATCAGGCGTACCTCAGAATTGAGATACGGGATTGTCATTACCAATTTCAGACGTTGCCGTTTGGTCTCCACGGCCTTGAGAATATCACCACGGTAATGGCGGAAATGATGGTGCTCCTGCGGATGCAGGGTGTCACTATTATCACGGACGATCTCCTCATAAAAACGAGATCACGAGAGCAGCTGCTGAACAGCGTATCACTTTCTCTGGAAGTGAAACGACAACAAGGCTGGATTCTATGTATTCCAAAGTCGCAGTTGGTTCTTACAGCTCATCTGCCTCTCCTAGGCATGATCCTAGACACAGATCAGAAAGGGGTTTATCTCCCGATAGAGAGAGCTCAGGAGCTCGTGACACTGGTCAGGAATCTATTAAAACCAAAACAGGTGTCAGTGCATCACTGCACTCTAGTCCTGGGAAGGATGGTGGCATCATACGAGGCCATTCCCTGTGGCAGGTTCCATGCGAGGACCTCCCAATGGGACTTACTGGACAAGTGGTCCGGATCACATCTTCAGATGCATCGGTTAATCACCCTATCCCCCAGGGCCAGGGTGTCTCTCCTGTGGTGGCTGCAGAGTGCTCACCTTCTCGAGGGCCGCAGATTCGGCATTCAGGACTGGGTCCTGGTGACCACGGATGCAAGCCTCTGAGGGTGGGGAGCAGTCACACAGGAAAGAAATTTTCAAGGTCTGTGGTCAAGTCAGGAGACTTGCCTTCACATCAATATCCTGGAACTAAGGGCCATATACAACGCCCTAAGTCAAGCAGAGATCCTGCTTCGAAACCAACCGGTTCTGATCCAGTCAGACCGCAGTGGCTCATGTAAACCGCCAAGGCAGCACAAGGAGCAGGGTGGCGATGGTGGAAGCCACCAGAATTCTTCGCTGGGCGGAGAATCAAGTAAGCGCACTGTCAGCAGTGTTCATTCCAGGAGTGGACAACTGGGAAGCAGACCTCCTCAGCAGGCACGACCTCCACCCGGGAGAGTGGGGACTTCATCAGGAAGTCTTCACGCAGATTGCAAATTGATGGGAACTGCCACAGGTGGACATGATGGCGTCCCACCTCAACAAAAAGCTAAAAAGGTTTTACGCCAGGTCAAGGGAACCTCAGGCGATAGTTGTGGACGCACTGGTAACACCGTGGGTGTTCCAGTCGGTCTATGTATGTCCTCCTCTTCCTCTCCTACCCAAGGTGCTGAGAATTGTAAGAAAAAGAGGAGTGAGTACAATATTCATTGTTCCGGATTGGCCAAGAAGGACTCGGTACCCGGAACTGCAAGAAATGCTCTCAGAGGACCCATGGCCTCTGCCTCTCTGACAGGACCTGTTGCAACAGGGGCCCTGTCGGTTCCAAGACTTACCGCGGCTGCATTTGACGGCATGGCGGTTGAACGCCGGATCCTAGTGGAAAAGGGCATTCCGGATGAAGTTATTCCTACGCTGATAAAGGCTAGGAAAGACGTGACAGCAAAACATTTTCACTGTATATGGCTAAAATAGGTTGCTTAGTGTGAGGCCAGGAAGGCCCCTACAGAGGAATTCCAGCTGGGTCGATTCCTGCACTTCCTACAGTCAGGAGTGACTATGGGCCTAAAATTAGGATCCATAAAGGTTAAGATTTCGGCCCTATCCATTTTCTTTCAAAAGGAACTGGCTTCACTGCCTGAAGTTCAGACGTTTGTTAACGGAGTGCTGCATATTCAGCCTCCTTTTGTGCCACCAGTGGCACCTTGGGATCTTAACGTTGTGTTGGATTTCCTGAAATCCCACTGGTTTGAGCCACTTAAGACCGTGGAACTAAAGTATCTCACGTGGACGGTGGTCATGTTGTTGGCCTTAGCATCGGCTAGGCGTGTGTCAGAATTGGTGGCTTTGTCATGTAAAAGCCCATTTCTCTAACGTCCTAGTGGATGCTGGGAACTCCGAAAGGACCATGGGGAATAGCGGCTCCGCAGGAGACTGGGCACAACTAAAAGAAAGCTTTTAGACTACCTGGTGTGCACTGGCTCCTCCCACTATGACCCTCCTCCAAGCCTCAGTTAGATTTTTGTGCCCGGCCGAGCTGGATGCACACTAGGGGCTCTCCTGAGCTCCTAGAAAGAAAGTATATTTTAGTTTTTTTATTTTACAGTGAGACCTGCTGGCAACAGGCTCACTGCAGCGAGGGACTAAGGGGAGAAGAAGCGAACCTACCTGCTTGCAGCTAGCTTGGGCTTCTTAGGCTACTGGACACCATTAGCTCCAGAGGGATCGACCGCAGGACCCGTCCTTGGTGTTCGGTCCCGGAGCCGCGCCGCCGTCCCCCTTACAGAGCCAGAAGCAAGAAGAGGTCCAGAAAATCGGCGGCATGAAGACTTCTGTCTTCACCAAGGTAGCGCACAGCACTGCAGCTGTGCGCCATTGCTTCTCATACACACTTCACACTCCGGTCACTGAGGGTGCAGGGCGCTGGGGGGGGGGGGCGCCCTGAGCAGCAATAAAAACATCTTGGCTGGCAAAATAACCACAATATATAGCCCCAGAGGCTATATATGTGATTAATACCCCTGCCAGAATCCATAAAAAAGCGTGAGAAAAGTCAGCCGAAAAAGGGGCGGAGCTATCTCTCTCAGCACACTGGCGCCATTTTTCCCTCACAGTTCCGCTGGAAGGAAGCTCCCTGACTCTCCCCTGCAGTCTACACTACAGAAAGGGTAAAAAAGAGAGGGGGGGCACTAAATTTAGTCGCAGTTTAATACAATAAGCAGCTATAAAGGGTCATAATTCAGTTAGTCCCTGCATTATTATAGCGCTCTGGTGTGTGCTGGCATACTCTCTCTCTGTCTCCCCAAAGGGCTTTTGTGGGGTCCTGTCCTCTGTTAGAGCATTCCCTGTGTGTGTGCGGTGTGTCGGTATGACTGTGTCGACATGTTTGATGAGGAGGCTTATGTGGAGGCAGAGCAGATGCCTATAAATGTGATGTCACCCCCTGCGGGGCAGACACCTGAGTGGATTGACTTATGGAAGGAATTACGTGCAAGTGTCGACTCCTTATATAAAAAATTTGACGACATGCCAACTGCGGGACAGCCGGCTTATCAGCTTGTGCCTGCCCAGGCGTCTCAAAGGCCATCAGGGGCTCTAAAACGCCCGCTACCTCAGATGGCAGACCCAGATGTCGACACGGATACTGATACCAGTGTCGACGACGATGAGTCTAATTTAATGTCCACTAGGGCCATTCGTTGCATGATTGAGGCAATGAAAGAGGTATTACACATTTCTCTATCGTCCTAGTGGATGCTGGGGTTCCTGAAAGGACCATGGGGAATAGCGGCTCCGCAGGAGACAGGGCACAAAAAGTAAAGCTTTAGGATCAGGTGGTGTGCACTGGCTCCTCCCCCTATGACCCTCCTCCAAGCCAGTTAGATTTTTGTGCCCGGCCGAGAAGGGTGCAATCTAGGTGGCTCTCCTAAAGAGCTGCTTAGGAAAGTTTAGCTTAGGTTTTTTATTTTACAGTGAGTCCTGCTGGCAACAGGATCACTGCAACGAGGGACTTAGGGGAGAAGAAGTGAACTCACCTGCGTGCAGGATGGATTGGCTTCTTGGCTACTGGACATCAGCTCCAGAGGGACGATCACAGGTACAGCCTGGATGGTCACCGGAGCCTTGCCGCCGGCCCCCTTGCAGATGCTGAAGTAAGAAGAGGTCCAGAATCGGCGGCAGAAGACTCCTCAGTCTTCTAAAGGTAGCGCACAGCACTGCAGCTGTGCGCCATTTTCCTCTCAGCACACTTCACACGGCAGTCACTGAGGGTGCAGGGCGCTGGGAGGGGGGCGCCCTGGGAGGCAAATGAATACCTAATTTGGCTAAAAATACCTCACATATAGCCTCCGGAGGCTATATGGAGATATTTAACCCCTGCCAGAATCCGTTAAGAGCGGGAGACGAGGCCGCCGAAAAAGGGGCGGGGCCTATCTCCTCAGCACACAGCGCCATTTTCCCTCACAGAAAGGCTGGAGGGAAGGCTCCCAGGCTCTCCCCTGCACTGCACTACAGAAACAGGGTTAAAACAGAGAGGGGGGGCACTAATTTGGCGATATGCTTATATATATATTAAGATGCTATAAGGGAAAACACTTATATAAGGTTGTCCCTATATAATTATAGCGTTTTGGTGTGTGCTGGCAAACTCTCCCTCTGTCTCTCCAAAGGGCTAGTGGGTCCTGTCCTCTATCAGAGCATTCCCTGTGTGTGTGCTGTGTGTCGGTACGTGTGTGTCGACAGGTAGGAGGACGATGTTGGTGAGGAGGCGGAGCAATTGCCTGTAATGGTGATGTCACTCTCTAGGGAGTCGACACCGGAATGGATGGCTTATTTAGGAAATTACGTGATAATGTCAACACGCTGCAAGGTCGGTTGACGACATGAGACGGCCGACAAACAATTAGTACGGTCCAGACGTCTCAAAAACACCGTCAAGGGTTTTAAAACGCCCGTTTACTTTAGTCGGTCGACACAGACACAGACAGGGACACTGAATCCAGTGTCGACGGTGAATAAACAAACGTATTCCTTATTAGGGCCACACGTTAAAGGCAATGAAGGAGGTGTTACGTATTTCTGATACTACAAGTACCACAAAAGAGGGTATTATGTGGGATGTGAAAAAACTACCATAGTTTTTCCTGAATCAGATAAATTAAATAAAGTGTGTGATGATGCGTGGGTTCCCCCCGATAGAAAATTATGGGCGGTATACCCTTTCCCGCCAGAAGTTAGGGCGCGTTGGGAAACACCCTTTAAGGTGGATAAGGCGCTCACACGCTTATCAAAACAAGTGGCGGTACCGTCTATAGATAGGGCCGTCCTCAAGGACCAGCTGACAAGGCTGGAAAATATAATAAAAAGTATATACACACATACTGGTGTTATACTGCGGCCAGCGATCGCCTCAGCCTGGATGTGCAGAGCTAGGGTGGCTTGGTCGGATTCCCTGACTAAAAATATTGATACCCTTGACAGGGACAGTATTTTATTGACTATAGAGCATTTCTATATATGCGAGATGCACAGAGGGATATTTGCACTCTGGCATCATGAATAAACGCGATGTCCATAACTGCCAGAAGATGTTATGGACACGACAGTGGTCAGGTGATGCAGATTCCAAACGGCACAGTATGGCCGTATACAGGAAGAGGACTTGTTTGGGGTCGGTCCATCGGACCTGGTGGTCACGGCAACTGCTGGAAAATCCACCGTTTTTTACCCTAAGTCACATCTCTGCAGAAAAAGACACCGTCTTTTCAGCCTCAGTCCTCTCGTCCCTATAAGATCATATCTGCCCAGGGATAGAGGAAAGGGAAGAAGACTGCAGCAGGCAGCCCATTCCCAGGAACAGAAGCGTTCCACCGCGTCTGACAAGTTCTCAGCATGGCGCTGAGACCGTACAGGACCCCTGGATCCTACAAGTAGTATCCCGGGGGTACAGATGGGAATGTCGAGACGTTTCCCCTTCGCAGGCTCCTGAAGTCTGCTTTACCAAGTCTCCCTCCGACAAGGAGGTAGTATGGGAAAAAATTCACAAGCTGTATTCCCAGCAGGTGATAATTAAATTACCCCTCCTACTACAGAAAAGGGGTATTATTCCACACTATATTGTGGTACTGAAGCCAGAAGGCTAGGTGAGACTTATTCTAAAAAAATTTTTTTTGAACACTTACAAAGGTTCAAATTAAGATGAAGTCACTCAGAGCAGTGATAACGAACCAGGAATAAGGGGACTATATAGTGTCCCGGGACATCAGGGATGCTTACCTCTATGTCCCAAATTTGCCCTTCTCACTAAGGGTACCTCAGGTTCGTGGTGCAGAACTGTCACTATCAGTTTCAGACGCTGCCGTTTGGATTGTCCACGGCACCCTGGGGTCTTTACCAAGGTAATGGCCGAATTGATGATTCTTCTTCGAAGAAAAGGCGTCTTAATTATCCCTTACTTGGACGATCTCCTGATAGGGGCATAGTCCAGGGAACAGTTGGAGGTCGGAGTAGCACTATCTCGGATACTGCTACAATCAGCACGGGTGGATTCTAAATATTCCAAAATCGCAGCTGATCCCGACGACACGTCTGCTGTGCCTAGGGATGATTCTGGACACAGTCCAGAAAAAGGTGTTTCTCCCGGAAGAGAAAGCCAGGGAGTTATCCGAGCAAGTCAGGAACCTCCTAAAAACAGTGCATCATTGCACAAGGGTCCTGGTAAAAATGGTGGCTTCCTACGAAGCAATTCCATTCGGCAGATTTCACGTAAGAACTTTTCAGTGGGATCTGCTGGACAAATGGTCCGGATCGCATCTTCAGATGCATCAGCGGATAACCCAATATCCAAGGACAAGGGTGTCTTTCCTGTGGTGGTTATAGAGTGCTCATCTTCTAGAGGGCAGCAGATTCGGCATTCAGGATTGGATGCTGGTAACCACGGAGCCCAGCCTGAGAGGCTGGGGAGCAGTCACACAAGGAAAAAAATTTCCAGGGAGTGTGATCAAGTATGGAGACTTTTCTCCACATAAATATACTGGAGCTAAGGGTAAATTTATAATGCTCTAAGCTTAGCAAGACCTCTGCTTCAAGGTCAGCCGGTATTGATCCAGTGGGAAAAACATCACGGCAGTCGCCCACGTAAACAGACAGGGCGACACAAGAAGCAGGAGGGCAATGGCAGAAACTGCAAGGACTTTTCGCTGGGCGGAAAATCATGTGATAACACTGTCAGCAGTTTTTCATCCCGGGAATGGAAACTGGGAAGCAGACTTCCTCAGCACGACCTCCACCCGGGAGAGTGGAAACTTCATTGAGAAGTTTTTTCCACATGATTGTAAACCGTTGGGAAATACCAAAGGTGGACATGATGGCGTCCCGTCTGAACAAAAAACGGGACAGGTATTGCGCCAGGTCAAGAGACCCTCAGGCAATAGATGTGGACGTTCTGGTAACACCGTGGGTGTACCAGTCGGTGTATGTGTTCCCTCCTCTGCTTCTCATACCTAAGGTGCTGAGAATTATAAGACGTAGAGGAGTAAGAACTATACTCATGGCTCCGGATTGGCCAAGAAGGACTTGGTACCCGGAACTTCAAGAGATGCTTACAGAGGTCTTATGGCCTCTGCCGCTAAGAAGGGACTTGCTTCAGCAAGTACCATGTCTGTTCCAAGACTTACCGCAGCTGCGTTTGTCGGCATGGCGATGGAAAGCCGGATCCTAAGGGAAAAAAGGCATTCCGGAAGAGGTCATTCCTACCCTGGTCAAAGCCAGAAAGGAGGTGACCGCACAACATTATCACCACGTGTGGCGAAAATATGTTGCGTGGTGTGAGGCCAGGAAGGCCCACAAAGAAATTTCAACTCGGTCGTTTCCTGCATTTCCTGAAAACAGGAGTGTCTATGGGCCTCAAATTGGGGTCCATTAAGGTTCAAATTCGGCCCTGTAAATTTTCTTCCAGAAAGAATTGGCTTCAGTTCCTGAAGTCCAGAAGTTTGTCAAGGGAGTATTGCATATACAAACCCCTTTTTTGTGCCTCCAGTGGCACTGTGGGATCTCAACGTAGTTCTGGGATTCCTCAAATCACATTGGTTTAAAACCAGTCAAATATGTGGATTTGAAGCATCTCACATAAAAAGTGACCATGCTCTTGGTCCTGGCCTGGACCAGGCGAGTGTCAAATTGGTGGTTTTTTCTCAAAAAAGCCCATATCTGTTTGTCCATTCGGACAGGGCAGAGCTGCGGACTCGTCCCCAGTTCTCTCCCTAAGGTGGTGTCAGTGTTTCACCTGAACCAGCTTATTGTGGTGCCTTGCACCTACTAGGGACTTGGAGGACTCCAAGTTGCTAGGAGTTGTCAGGGCCCTGAAAATATGTTCCAGGACAGCTGGAGTCAGAAAATCTGACTCGCTGTTTATACTGTATGCACCCAACAAGTTGGGTGCGCCTGCTTCTAAGCAGGCGATTGCTCGTTGGATTTGTAACACAATTCAACTTGCACATTCTGAGGCAGGCCTGCCACAGTCTAAATCGGTTAAGGCCCATTCCACAAGGAAGGTGGGCTCATCTTGGGCGGCTGCCCGAGAGGTCTCGGCATTACAACTCTGCCGAGCAGCTACGTGGTCAGGGGAGAACACGTTTGTAAAATTCTACAAATTTGATATCCTGGCAAAAGAGGACCTGGAGTTCTCTCATTCGGTGCTGCAGAGTCATCCGCACTCTCCCGCCCGTTTGGGAGCTTTGGTATAATCCCCATGGTCCTTTCAGGAACCCCAGCATCCACTAGGACGATAGAGAAAATAAGAATTTACTTACCGATAATTCTATTTCTCGGAGTCCGTAGTGGATGCTGGGCGCCCATCCCAAGTGCGGATTATCTGCAATACTTGTACATAGTTACAAAAATCGGGTTATTATTGTTGTGAGCCATCTTTTCAGAGGCTCCGCTGTTATCATACTGTTAACTGGGTTTAGATCACAAGTTGTACGGTGTGATTGGTGTGGCTGGTATGAGTCTTACCCGGGATTCAAAATTCCTCCCTTATTGTGTACGCTCGTCCGGGCACAGTACCTAACTGGCTTGGAGGAGGGTCATAGGGGGAGGAGCCAGTGCACACCACCTGATCCTAAAGCTTTACTTTTTGTGCCCTGTCTCCTGCGGAGCCGCTATTCCCCATGGTCCTTTCAGGAACCCCAGCATCCACTACGGACTCCGAGAAATAGAATTATCGGTAAGTAAATTCTTATTTTCTGATATAAACCCAGGTACCACAAAAAAGGGTATTATGTTTGGGGAGAAAAAACTACCAATGGTTTTTCCCCCATCTGAGGAATTAAATGAAGTGTGTGAAGAAGCGTGGGCTTTCCCCGATAAAAAATTGGTAATTTCTAAAAGGTTACTAATGGCGTTCCCTTTCCCGCCAGAGGATAGGTCACGTTGGGAAACACCCCCTAGGGTGGATAAAGCGCTCACAGGTTTGTCAAAAAAGGTGGCACTACCGTCTCCGGATACGGCCGCCCTGAAAGAGCCTGCTGATAGAAAGCAAGAGGCGATCCTGAAGTCTGTATATAAACACTCAGGCATTATACTTAGACCAGCTATTGCTTCGGCATGGATGTGCAGCGCTGCAGCTGCGTGGTCAGATTCCCTGTCAGAAAATATTGACACCCTAGACAGGGACACTATTCTGCTAACCATAGAGCATATAAAAGACTCAGTCTTGTACATGAGAGATGCACAGAGGGAGATCTGCCGGCTGGCATCTAAAATAAGTGCATTGTCCATTTCTGCTAGGAGAGGCTTATGGACTCGGCAGTGGACAGGGGATGCAGATTCGAAAAGGCACATGGAGGTTTTGCCTTATAAGGGTGAGGAGTTATTCGGGGATGGTCTCTCAGACCTAGTTTCCACAGCAACAGCTGGGAAGTCAGCATTTTTACCCCATGTTCCCTCACAGCCTAAGAAAGCGCCGTTTTATCAAGTACAGTCCTTTCGGACCCAGAAAAACAGGCGAGGAAAAGGCGGGTCCTTTCTGTCCAGAGGCAGAGGTAGGGGAAAAAGGCTGCAACAAACAGCAGGTTCCCAGCAACAAAAGTCCTCCCCCGCTTCTTCCAAGTCCGCCGCATGACGGTAGGGCTCCACAGGCGGAGCCAGGTACGGTGGGGGGCCGCCTCAAAAATTTCAGCGATCAGTGGGCTCGCTCACAGGTGGATCCCTGGATCCTTCAAGTAGTATCTTAGGGGTACAAGCTGGAATTCGAGGCGTCTCCCCCCCGCCGTTTCCTAAAATCTGCCTTGCCGATTACTCCCTCAGACAGCGAGGCTGTGCTAGCGGCAATTCACAAGCTGTATTCCCAGCAGGTGATAATCAAGGTGCCCCTACTTCAACAAGGACGGGGTTACTATTCCACACTGTTTGTGGTACCGAAACCAGACGGTTCGGTGAGACCCATTTTAAATTTGAAATCCTTGAACACATACATAAAAAGATTCAAGTTCAAGATGGAATCGCTCAGGGCGGTTATTGCAAGCCTGGACGAGGGGGATTACATGGTATCTCTGGACATCAAGGATGCTTACCTGCATGTCCCCATTTACCATCCTCACCAGGAGTACCTCAGATTTGTGGTACAGGATTGCCATTACCAATTCCAGACGCTGCCGTTTGGACTCTCCACGGCACCGAGGGTGTTTACCAAGGTAATGGCAGAAATGATGATACTCCTTCGAAGAAAGGGAGTTTTAATTATCCCATACTTGGACGATCTCCTGATAAAGGCGAGGTCCAAGGAGCAGTTGTTGGTCGGGGTAGCACTATCTCAGGAAGTGCTACAACAGCACGGATGGATTCTAAACATTCCAAAGTCACAGCTGGTTCCTACCACACGCCTACTGTTCCTGGGGATGGTTCTGGACACAGAACAGAAAAAAGTGTTTCTCCCGAGGGAGAAGGCCGAGGAGCTGTCATCTCTAGTCAGAGACCTCCTGAAACCAAAACAGGTATCGGTGCATCACTGCACACGAGTCCTGGGAAAAATGGTAGCTTCCTACGAAGCAATCCCATTCGGCAGGTTCCATGCAAGAACATTTCAGTGGGACCTGTTGGACAAGTGGTCCGGATCGCATCTTCATATGCATCGGCTGATAACCCTATCTCCAAGGACCAGGGTATCTCTGTTGTGGTGGCTGCAGACGTCTCATCTTCTACAGGGCCGCAGATTCGGCATACAGGACTGGGTCCTGGTGACCACGGATGCCAGCCTTCGAGGCTGGGGGGCAGTCACACAGGGAAGAAATTTCCAAGGACTTTGGTCAAGTCAGGAGTCGTCCCTACATATAAACATTCTGGAACTGAGGGCCATTTACAATGCCCTAAATCAGGCAAAGCACCTGCTTCAAAACCAGCCAGTTCTGATCCAGTCAGACAACATCACGGCAGTCGCCCATGTAAACCGACAGGGCGGCACAAGAAGCAGGATGGCGATGGCAGAAGCCACAAGGATTCTCCGATGGGCGGAAAATCACATCTTAGCACTGTCAGCAGTGTTCATTCCGGGAGTGGACAACTGGGAAGCAGACTTCCTCAGCAGACATGACCTACACCCGGGAGAATGGGGACTTCATCCAGAAGTCTTCCAACTAATGGTAAACCGTTGGGAAAGGCCACAGGTGGACATGATGGCGTCCCGCCTAAACAAAAAACTAGAGAGATATTGCGCCAGGTCAAGGGACCCTCAGGCGATAGCTGTGGACGCTCTAGTAACACTGTTGGTGTACCAGTCGGTTTATGTGTTCCCTCCTCTGCCTCTCATACCAAAGGTACTGAGAATAATAAGAAGACGAGGAGTAAGAACGATACTCGTGGTTCCGGATTGGCCAAGAAGAGCTTGGTATCCAGAACTTCAAGAGATGGTATCAGAGGACCCATGGCCTCTACCGCTCAGACAGGATCTGCTGCAGCAGGGACCCTGTCTGTTCCAAGACTTACCGCGGCTGCGTTTGACGGCATGGCGGTTGAACGCCGGATCCTAAAGGAAAAGGGCATTCCGGAGGAAGTCATTCCTACGCTGATAAAAGCCAGGAAAGAAGTAACCGCAAACCATTATCACCGTATTTGGCGAAAATATGTTGCGTGCTGTGAGGCCAGGAAGGCCCCAACAGAGGAATTTCAACTTGGTCGATTTCTGCACTTCCTACAGTCAGGAGTGTCTATGGGCCTAAAATTGGGTTCCATTAAGGTCCAGATTTCGGCTCTGTCGATTTTTTTTTTTTTTTTTTCCAGAAAGAACTGGCTTCACTGCCTGAAGTTCAGACATTTGTAAAGGGAGTGCTGCATATTCAGCCCCCTTTTGTGCCTCCAGTGGCACCTTGGGATCTCAACGTGGTGTTGAGTTTTCTAAAATCACATTGGTTTGAGCCACTTAAAACCGTGGATCTGAAATATCTCACGTGGAAAGTGGTCATGTTATTGGCCTTGGCTTCGGCAAGGCGTTTATCAGAATTGGCGGCTTTGTCTTGTAAAAGCCCCTATCTGATTTTCCATATGGATAGGGCAGAATTGAGGACTCGTCCCCAGTTTCTCCCTAAGGTGGTATCAGCTTTTCACTTGAACCAACCTATTGTAGTGCCTGCGGCTACTAGGGACTTGGAGGATTCCAAGTTACTGGACGTAGTCAGGGCCTTGAAAATTTATGTTTCCAGGACGGCTGGAGTCAGGAAAACTGACTCGCTGTTTATCCTGTATGCACCCAACAAACTGGGTGCTCCTGCTTCTAAGCAGACTATTGCTCGCTGGATTTGTAGTACAATTCAGCTGGCGCATTCTGTGGCAGGACTGCCGCATCCTAAATCAGTAAAAGCCCACTCCACTAGGAAAGTGGGCTCATCTTGGGCAGCTGCCCGAGGGGTCTCGGCTTTACAACTTTGCCGAGCTGCTACTTGGTCAGGGGCAAACACGTTTGCTAAATTCTATAAATTTGATACCCTGGCTGAGGAGGACCTTGAGTTCTCTCATTCGGTGCTGCAGAGTCATCCGCACTCTCCCGCCCGTTTGGGAGCTTTGGTATAATCCCCATGGTCCTTTCGGAGTTCCCAGCATCCACTAGGACGTTAGAGAAAATAAGATTTTACTCACCGGTAAATCTATTTCTCGTAGTCCATAGTGGATGCTGGGCGCCCATCCCAAGTGCGGATTGTCTGCAATACTTGTACATAGTTATTGTTAACTAAAGGGTTATTGTTGAGCCATCTGTTGAGAGGCTCAGTGTTTTCATACTGTTAACTGGGTATAGTATCACGAGTTATACGGTGTGATTGGTGTGGCTGGTATGAGTCTTACCCGGGATTCAAAATCCTTCCTTATTGTGTCAGCTCTTCCGGGCACAGTATCCTAACTGAGGCTTGGAGGAGGGTCATAGTGGGAGGAGCCAGTGCACACCAGGTAGTCTAAAAGCTTTCTTTTAGTTGTGCCCAGTCTCCTGCGGAGCCGCTATTCCCTATGGTCCTTTCGGAGTTCCCCGCATCCACTACGGACTACGAGAAATAGATTTACCGGTGAGTAAAATCTTATTATCTGATCTTCCATATGGACAGGGCAGAATTGAGGACTCGTCCCCAATTTCTCCCAAAGGTGGTATCATCGTTTCATTTGAACCAACCTATTGTGGTGCCTGCGGCTACTCGGGACTTGGAGGACTCCAAGTTACTTGATGTAGTCAGGGCTTTGAAAATCTATGTAGCCTGGACGGCTGGAGTCAGAAAAACTGACTCGCTGTTTATCCTGCATGCACCCAACAAGCTGGGTGCTCCTGCTTCAAAGCAATCTATTGCTCACTGGATCTGTAGCATGATTCAGCTGGCGCATTATGCGGCTGGACTGCCGCATCCAAAATCAGTAAAAGCCCATTCCACAAGGAAGGTGGGCTCTTCTTGTGCGGCTGCCCGAGGGGTCTCGGCTTTACAGTTTTGCCGAGCGGCTACTTGGTCGGGTTCAAACACCTTTGCAAAGTTCTACATGTTTGATACCCTGGCTGAGGAGGACCTTGTGTTTGCTCATTCGGTGCTGCAGAGTCATCCGCACTCTCCCGCCCGTTTGGGAGCTTTGGTATAATCCCCATGGTCCTTACGGAGTTCCCAGCATCCACTAGGACATCAGAGAAAATAAGAATTTACTCACCGGTAATTCTATTTCTCGTAGTCCGTAGTGGATGCTGGGCGCCCGTCCCAAGTGCGGACTTTCTGCAATACGCGTATATAGTTATTGCTTAATAAGGGTTATTGTTATGAGCCATCCGTTGAGTGAGGCTCAGTTGTTGTTCATACTGTTAACTGGGTAAGGTTATCACAAGTTGTACGGTGTGATTGGTGTGGCTGGTATGAGTATTACCCTGGATTCCAAAAATCCATTCCTTGTAATGTCATCTCCTTCGGGCACAGTTTCCCTAACTGAGGTCTGGAGGAGGGGCATAGAGGGAGGAGCCAGTGCACACCAGATAGTACCTAATCTTTCTTTAGAGTGCCCAGTCTCCTGCGGAGCCCGCTATTCCCCATGGTCCTTACGGAGTTCCCAGCATCCACTACGGACTACGAGAAATAGAATTACCGGTGAGTAAATTCTTATTATCTCCCTTAAAAGGGAGTACCTCCAGGGTTTTTCTAGAGTCCAGATCCACAGACCAGGATCTCAGCCACAATATCCCGCGAGCCAGGACTGACGTAGTAGAGGCCTTGACTGCCAGGATACCGGCATCAGAATCCGCCTCTTTAATATAACGAGAAGCTGTGACAATATAAGACAAGCATTGTCTAGCATGGTCAGAGGAGATTTCAGCATCTAACTCCAAGGCCCATGCTTCAATGGCCTCTGCAGCCCAAGTAGCTGCAATAGTGGGCCTTTGTGCAGCACACGTGAGGGTGTAAATCGCTTTCAGACAACGCTCCACACGTTTATCTGTAGGCTCTTTTAGAGACGTGACGGTGGTGACCGGTAGAGCTGAGGAAACCACCATCCTAGCCACATGTGAGTCCACTGGAGGAGGCGTTTCCCAATTCTTAGACAGCTCTGGTGCGAGGGGATAGTGAGCCAGCATCTTCTTTTGAGGCACAAACTTCGTACCCGGGTTTTCCCAGGGTTCCTGACGTATATCAATTAGGTGGTCAGAGTGAGGTAAAACTTGTTTAATCACCTTCTGACGCTTGAACCTATCTGGTTTCTTAGGAGGAATGGATGGCTCAGGATCATCCGTAATCTGTAAAATTAACTTAATAGCCTCCAAAAGATCAGGAACATCCACAAGTGAACCACCCTCCCCATCAGCCGTCTCTGAGTCAGAACCTGTGGGGTCAGTAACATAGTATCTGAGGTTGAAAAAAGACAATTGTCCATCGAGTTCAACCTATTTGTGGTCTCCTATGCATGATGATTTGACTAAAATTTCTGACTGATGCTGCGGTCAGCCATTGCATTTTATCCCTATTTATAGTAACTATAATGCATGACTATGCACCATACCCCTGGATATCCTTATCCATTAGGAATTTATCTAACCCATTCTTAAAGGTGTTGACAGATTCCGCCATTACAACTCCCTCGGGCAGGGAATTCCAAACACGTATTGTCCTTACCGTAAAAAAGCCTTTACGCCGTATTGTGCGGAATCTCCTCTCCTCTAACCTGAGCGAGTGTCCACGAGTCCTCTGTGTTGATCTAACCAAAAACAGGTCCCGCGCAAGCTCTGTGTATTGTCCCCTTATATATTTGTAGATGTTGATCATATCCCCTCTTAGTCTCCGCTTTTCCAATGTAAACATGCCTAGTCTTTCAAGCCTTTCCTTGTATTCCATCGTCTCCATGCCCTTAATTAGTTTGGTCGCCCTACTCTATACCTTTTCAAGCTCCAGAATATCCTTTTTGTAGTACGGTGCCCAGAATTGTACACAGTATTCAAGGTGTGGCCTCATTAGTGATTTATATAACGGGAGTATAATACTCTCGTCCCTAGCATCAATACCCCGTTTTATGCATGCTAATATCTTATTAGCCTTCTTTGCTGCAGTCCTACTTTGGGTACTACTGCTTAGCTTGCTATCTATGAGGACACCTAAGTCCTTTTCCAGTACAGAATCCCCTAATTTTACCCCATTTAGTAGGTAGGTGTAATTTTTGTTCTTGTTACCACAGTGCATTACCTTACACTTGTCTGTGTTGAAGCGCATTCTCCATTTGGCTGCCCATGCTTCTAATTTAACTAAGTCGTTCTGAAGAGACTCGGCATCCTCCTCTGTATTTATAGCCTTACACAATTTGGTATCATCTGCAAAAATTGACACCATGCTCTCTAGACCTTCTGTTAGGTCGTTAATGAAAATATTGAACAATAGCGGTCCTAATACTGAGCCTTGCGGCACACCACTTAGCACTTCAGTCCAAGTTGAAAAAGATCCATTAACCACAATGCGCTGCTCCCTATTATCTAACCAGTTTTTGACCCAAGTGCATATTGTGCTTCCTAGCCCTGATTCTTGTAGCTTATAGATAAGTCTCATGTGTGGTACAGTATCGAACGCTTTGGCAAAGTCTAAAAAGATTACATCCACTTCTTTACCCTGATCTAGGTTTGCGCTTACTGTTTCATAAAAGCCAAGTAAGTTGGTTTGACAGGATCTGTCCTTCATAAACCCATGTTGATTCCTTTTAATGACCTTATTGGTTTCAAGGAACTTCTGAATACTATCTCTTAGAATACCTTCCAATACTTTCCCCACTATAGATGTAAGACTAACTGGTCTATAATTACCTGGTTCAGCTTTACTTCCCTTTTTGAATATAGGCACTACTTCCGCTATACGCCAGTCTTTGGGAACCATACCTGATATAACTGAATCCTTAAAGATCAAAGATAGCGGTTTTGCCAGTTCAGAGTGAAGCTCCATTAGAACCCTTGGATGAATGCCATCGGGCCCTGGTGATTTATTAATCTTTAAATGTTTTAATCGGTCACAGACTACTTCCTCGCTTAAATAAGTACCTATCAGTGTGATATTCTCATTGAGATTGTGTGTCAGTCCCTGAATTGGGTCCTCTCTAGTGAATACTGTTGAAAAAACTCATTTAGTGTGTCCGCTATGTCATTATAATTTTTGCTTAAGACTCCCAACTTGTCTTTTAAAGGGCCTATACTCTCCTTCTTTAATCTCTTGCTATTAATGTATTTAAAGAATTTTTTGGGATTCGCTTTGCTTTCCTTTGCTACTAGTTTTTCAGTTTGCTACGTTAGCCGCTCTTATTTCCTTTTTGCAAATTTTGTTACATTCCTTATAGTGCTGAAATTCCTCTGCTTCCCCGTCAGTTTTGTATTTTTTAAATGCTCGCCTTTTCTTGCCCATAAGTTCCTTAATCTTTTTGTTAAGCCACATCGGTTTATGATTTTTATTCCTTTTTTTTGCTACTCATAGGAATACATTTGAGTGTATTTTTAGCTAGCAGGAATTTTAGTACCTCCCATTATCCGTAGTATTTTTTCCTAAAAACAAACCTTCCCATTCAATATCCCTGAAAAATACTAAAGTCCTAGTTGAGCCAGTATAGGGCTGTTTATAGAAACTGATATTGAATGTGACCATATTGTGGTCGCTGTTTCCTATGGGTTCCCCTACTATAATACCTGATACCAAATCCCCATTGTTTGTTAATACCAGGTCTAAGATTGCATTGTACCTAGTTGGTTCCTCAATTAGTTGGACTAAGTAGTTATCATTAAGTGTGTTTAAAAACATATTGCCCCTAGCAGTATCACATAAGTCGTTTTTCCAGTTTATCTCTGGATAGTTAAAATCTTCCATCACTACTATGTCTCCTACTCCTGCTGCTCTTTCAATTTGCTTTAGTAACAATTCATCATCAGATGCGTTGTTACCAGGCGGCCTATAGCATACACCCAATACTAACTTTTTTATTCCTTTTTCCCCGCATGCAATTTCTACCCATAATGTCTCGACAGTGTCTACAGTCCCCTCCTGAATATCTTCCCATATATTAGGTTTTAAAAACGGCTTTACGTAAAGACACACCCCTCCACCCTTTTTATTTAGTCTGTCTCTCCTAAACAGTGTATAGCCCTCTAGATTGACTGTCCAATCATGAGATTCATCCCACCAAGTTTCAGTAATGCCTATAATATCATACTGTTTGCTTGCTGCAAGTATTTCTAGTTCACCCTTTTTACCAGTAATGATTCTGGCGTTTATATACATACAACTAAGATAAGTATTTTCCCGTGCGATAGGGACATCTTTCACCTTATGTAGCAAGGATGACCTGTAATCGTCATTGGTTAGTGCTTTGGTAAAATCCCTTTTAGTACCCATGCTAGTAACCTTACCGCCTGCTCTTACCCTCCCCCCAACTTCTCCCCCATTTCGTTTACTACCGCCATCCCCACTATTCTCACTGCATGACCCGTAGTTTCTAGCTAAACCCTCCCCCCAGGCTCCTAGTTTAAAATCTTCTCCAACCTTCTAACCATCCTTCCCCCCAGCACCGCTGCCCCCTCCTCAGTCAGGTGCAATCCATCACGACAAAAGAGATGGCGCCTGACTGAGAAGTCCGCCCAGTGTTCCAGGAACACAAACCCCTCTTTCCTGCACCAATCCCTAAGCCACACATTTACCTCCCTAATCTCCCTCTGCCTCCCTGGACTAGCGCGTGGCACGGGTAATAATTCTGAGAATATTACCTTAGATGTCCTTGCCTTCAGTTTCTTTCCTAAGTCCCTATAGTCTTTCTTAAGGACATCCCACCTTCCGCTAACTTTGTCATTGGTGCCAACGTGCACCAAGACCGCCGGGTCTTTGCCAGCCCCTCCCAACAATCTATCTACCCGGTCCGCGATGTGCCGTACCCGAGCACCCGGGAGACAACAGACTGTACGGCGATCATGGTCCCGGTAGCAGATTGCCCTATCTGCCTTCCTGATGATAGAATCCCCTACCACCACCATCTGACTAGGTACCTCTCTATCTTTTATCCCAACCGCGCCAGAGGGACCGCACCTCTGGATGCTAGAGGGAGCAGTCTCCTCCGGCACCGTCATTTCTATCATCCTCCGATTCCTCGTCCAATCGGGCAAATTTGTTCGGGTTTGATAGTTCGGTGTAAGTGCCGTCTTCATCCGACGAGGTGTCAGTGACAGTAGTGGATTGTGAGGAGACAAGCGCTCGCTTAGAGGACCCCTTGGACGTAGGCGAGCGACGGTCAGACTTTTTAGTAGTCAGGGACTGGTTCAACTTCTTTATTTGAGCAGATAAATCGTCCGTCCACGGCGGGTTAGCTGCAGGGACCACAAACGGCTGCACCGTCATTGGGGGTCCCATAGGGGGTGTTAGTTTATGAACTAGCGTATGAAGAAGCGTGGAAAAAGCGGCCCACGGCGGGTCATCATTTGCCCCCATTGCCACCGTCCCACTGGGGGGCAAGGAGCCCCCGAACCAAAGCCCAAAGCTGCTATATTCTCCTAATAGGTATCTGCGGCTTCAGCAACACCGGCAGTGTGTTCAGCCCCAGAACCGTTACCCTCGGAAGCAGACATGATATAATTTGCAGTATCAGGTAACACAGTACAATTTGTCAGCAGCACAATACCTCTAGCCCAAACCCATGCGCAGTGTAGTCAGCACCAGCAGAGATAAAAGAGAGATATGGTGACTAAATCACAGAGAAAAATACGTAATACAGTATATCTTTGTGAAAATCCTGTATTAGATAAAACCTGACGCACCAAGTCCCCTCAGGTTATAGAATATAGGGATAGCAGGTTGAGTGAAAGACACGAAATGGACACCACTCAGCTATCAAATGCACACACAAATAGTCACAGTCTGTACAATGCAGAGGTTATTACTAACAATAATACTGCACTGGACTAGCTTACACAGCTATATAACAATAGATATAACAGTACACAGTAAGAACTGGATGTATATCACTGGGTAATTGTACTAGGAAACCCTGACTAAGTGCACTCTTTCTTAACTAACACTGACTAAAAAAGGTAGGTAGAATACTTAAGTGTCTTGTAAAGTCACAGCACTGACAACCAGGCGTCTTTACATAGGAGGATTTGCCCAAGCATTCCCAGGAACAGTGATCTGAGGGATAATGTCACCGCAGACACTGCCATGGAATGAGGGAGAGACAGATATGCAGCTCCAGGGCAGGAACATTTGCAGAAAATGGCACCCTGGGGCTGGGGGAGGGGCTTCAGGTCCAAGCTCTATCCCCCTGCTGGCAAAACCACCGGGTACTGCGGGCTCTAATAAAATGGTTTATAGAGAAAACCTGATCTGTCCCATGCCCTGGTGATCTAGTGGGATCGCCTGTACTGCCACAGTGTCCACCGCCAGCGCGCGCGGCCCGCCTCCCACTGACCGCGCCAGATCGCGATAAAGACCGGGTCCCGCAAGCGGGACCCACTTACCACCTCCCGAAGTGCGGCCACGCGATCCCGGAGAGCCCCCATCGTGTGTGCCTGACAAGAAGAAAACCGGAGCCTCCTGCTGTAGTTACCCGGCAACCAGGGCTCAGGAGTGTACAGCGCCGCTCGGGAGAGCCGGAGCTGCAGCCGTGAATGTCCACTGACATGTAACACTGCTGCTGTCCTTGAAGTCTTCACTTTTTTCCTCAGAAAAAAAGCTCTTCTTAGGGCTGCCTGGAGCAGCCCCTCTGTTAAGTGCCTGCTACTGCAGCACCAACTACAAAACTGAGATCCTGTGCAGGGAGGCGGGGTGATATAGGATTCTATGCATTCTGGGAACAGTCAAAGCTTTGAGCCTGTTGGTGCCTCGGATCAATATCCTACTCTACACCCCATTGTCCATTCCTTGTGGAGCCCAGTGTACCAAATGATAATGATAAAAATGATAATGACATAGCGGACACACTAAATTCGTTTTTTTCAACAGTATTTACTAGAGAGGACCCAATTCAGGGACTAACACATAATTCAATAATGAGAATATCCCACTGATAGGTACTTATTTAAGCGAGGAAGTAGTCTGTGACCGATTAAAACATTTAAAGATTAATAAGTCACCAGGTCCCGATGGTATTCACCCAAGGGTTCTAATGCAGCTTCACTGTGAACTTGCAAAACCGCTATTTTCGATCTTTAAGGATTAAGTAATATCAGGTATGGTTCCCAAAGATTGGCGTATAGCGGAAGTAGTGCCTATATTCAAAAATGGAAGTAAAGCTGAACCAGGTAATTATAGACCAGTTAGTCTTACATCTATATTGGGGAAAGTATTGGAAGGTATTCTAAGAGATATTATTCAGAAGTTCCTTGAAGTCAATAAGGTCATTAAAAGGAATCAACATGGGTTTATGAAGGCCAAATCCTGTCAAACCAACTTACTTGGCTTTTATGAAACAGTAAGCGCAAACCTAGATCAGGGTAAAGAAGTGGATGTAATCTTTTTAGATTTTGCCAAAGCATTCGACACTGTACCACACATGAGACTTATCTACAAGCTACAAGAATCAGGGCTAGGAAGCACAATATACACTTGGGTCAAAAACTGGTTAGATAATAGGGAGCAGCTCGTTGTGGTTATGTTAGGGTCTCCTGCCCTGTGCTGCCACGTCGTCATGGCAACCGGGAGACAAGTGCTAGCGGAGTAACCTGAGCGCAGCTGATACTCCGGTTCGGGTCTTTTGCTGTGCAGTGGTTATAGGCTCTGTGCATGGCAGGGGATCCGGTGCTGGTTTTTGTGCTCACAGTCTGTGAGGTCTGAGTGGGGCGTGGACAGCACCTGCTTTATAAGGCCTCTTTTCAGGGTAAGCAGATGCTGCTGAATCTTTGTTGGTTAGTCAGTTTCTGAAAGTTAGCCAGTACTGTGTAGCTTTGTATTTGTTTGTTGCTTACTGCAAATAGGCCTGGGGATTTGGTATTACACTCTGCCAATCCAGACCTAGCAGTAAGACTGGAGTCAGTCGTTTAGCTTGCTGGGGTTCTGTTACTACTCTGTGAACTTAGCAAGTTTGCGGCTGTATTCTAAGACTTGCCTGTCTAATCCTGTCTCACTGTGCTAGGTGTCAGGGGTCAGTTTAGTGGCAGTAAACCGAAGCTGTGCACTGCAAGTGAGAATTAGGATTGTGGAGAATCTCCTTGTGTCTATCATTCCATCTCTGACCAAGGAGTTTACTGCCACACCCGTTGGTAACCCTTTAGGGTTTTGCTGTTGCCCTTAGCAACAGCATTTCGGGTTTTCTATGTATTAAAACACAACATCTTGCTTTTCACATCTGGGCAGTTCTAATACAAGGGAGATACCCAGTTCCTTAGCCTCTGGGCTTCTCTGTTCACGTTGTGTGTATTTTGTTACCCTACCACCTTCTGTGTACGTTATGTCATATTCCCTAGTCTGTCTGTGAGTCCATTTGTTTTGCATAACAGTTCAAACACCAGTACATTCCTGCAGGCACTGGAGTGCATAACAGTCCTGACACCAGTACTTTCCTGCAGGCACTGGTGTGCATAACATATTCAGCAGCCCAATACTCCTGTTGAAATTTTGTGGGAATATGGAGCATACCCCTCAAAATACGTTGCAACAGGTGGTTGATCAGGTGCAGGTCCTGACTCAAAAATGTAATGATTTGTCCATTAAAATGCACACCTCCCAGGCTGCTGGCGGAGCTCCCGCAGCAGCAGCACCTGCAGGGGTTAAGGAGCCGAAAGTAAATCTCCCGGATCGTTTTTCTGGAGATCGCTCGCAGTTCTTTTGTTTCAAGGAGAGCTGCAAGCTATACTTCCGGCTTAGGCCTCAGTCTTCTGGGTCGGAGATTCAGCGGGTGGGCATAGTGATTTCCTTGCTACAAGGAGACCCACAGGTCTGGGCATATGGGTTGCAGCCTGACTGTCCGTCGCTTAAAAGTGTTGATGCTTTTTTTACGGCACTGGGCATGTTGTATGATGACCCTGACAAGACGGCCTCAGCCGAGGCTCAGATTTCGATCCTTAAGCAAGGGCGAAGGCCAGTTGAGGTTTACTGTACGGAGTTTCGGAGGTTGGCCCATGATACCCAGTGGAATGACCCAGCCCTGAGACACCAGTACCGAAGAGGTCTTTCTAACCAGATAAAGGACCAACTGGTACAACATCCCTTGCCTGATAGCTTGGATCAGCTCATGCAGTTATCCATCCGGGTGGATAGACGGCTGAGAGAGCGTAGGCTTGAAAGGGAGACTGAGATTTCCTTCCTTCCCAAGGGAACCTCAGACTCTGAGGAATTTTCCGAGGAGCCTATGCAGATTGGGGCTACCCGCCTCTCCTCGCGTGAGAAGATGCGGAGGAGACAGCAGGGGTTGTGTTTGTACTGTGGGAATAAAGGTCATGTGGTAGTATCATGCCCAGAAAAGCCGGAAAACTTCAGGGCCTGAGGGTGATGGGAAATATCCTGTCAGGCCAGAAGTCAGAATTTCCCAAGAAGACTTTTATCATTCCGGTGACTTTGAAGATCCTCGGTCAAACTGTCAAGACTGAGGCCTTTGTGGACAGTGGGGCCGACGGGGTTTTTATGGACCGCCAATTCGCCCTGAAACACTCTGTTCCCTTAGTACCCTTGGCATCGGAAATTGAGATTTGTGGGTTAAACGGGGAACCATTATCCCAAGGTAAAATTACCTCTTGCACTAGCCAGATTTCTTTGTTTATTGGAGCCACACACTCTGAAAAATTGTCCTTTTATGTGACTGTCTGTACTTTTGCCCCATTGGTGTTGGGGTTACCCTGGTTAAGGGCCCACAATCCTCAATTTGACTGGGTCTCTGGGGAGATTCTTAGTTGGAGTACTGATTGTTTCAGGAGTTGCTTGAGCCTTCCAGTCAGGTTCTCGCAGCTAAGTTTGCCAGGATTGCCAGGGTGTTATGCAGATTTTGCGGACGTGTTCTCCAAAAAAGTTGCAGAGGTACTACCTCCCCATCGCTCCTATGACTGTGCCATTGATTTGTTGCCAAATGCTAAGCTTCCCAAGAGCAGGTTGTACTCCCTGTCACGTCCTGAGACTCAGGCTATGGCAGAGTACATTCAGGAGAACTTGGCTAAGGGATTTATCAGACCTTCACAGTCTCCAGTTGGGTCGGGGTTCTTCTTCGTGGGTAAAAAGGACGGTTCGTTGCGACCCTGCATCGACTTCAGGGAATTGAACCGTATCACGATTAAAAACTCATACCCACTGCCTCTCATTTCGGTCTTGTTTGACCAGCTTCGTACTGCCACCATTTTTTCTAAGATTGACCTACGCGGTGCGTACAATCTAATCCGAATAAGAGAGGGGGATGAATGGAAGACTGCCTTTAATACCCACTCGGGGCATTATGAATATTTGGTGATGCCTTTTGGGCTCTGTAATGCCCCGGCAGTCTTCCAGGATTTCATGAATGATGTGCTCAGGGAATATTTGGATAGATTCTTAGTTGTATACTTAGATGACATCCTAATCTTCTCCCATTCCCTGGAGGAACATCGGAAGCATGTACGCTTAGTCCTCCAGAAACTCAGAGACCACCGGCTTGGGGCGAAGCTGGAGAAGTGCGAATTTGAAGTTCAGCAAATCGCATTTCTAGGATATATTATCTCCCCAGAAGGTTTCCAAATGGAGGGTTCCAAGGTACAGGCAGTCCTGGATTGGGTGCAGCCCACTAGTTTGAAGGCGCTTCAGCGTTTCCTGGGCTTTGCGAATTTTTATAGACGATTTATCGCTGGATTTTCGTCTATAGTGGCGCCCTTGGTGGCACTCACTAAGAAAGGGGCGGATGTTGCTCACTGGTCTTGTGAGGCTAAAGCGGCTTTTGCCCGTCTCAAAAGGGCATTTGTTTCGGCCAAGGTGCTGCGACACCCAGATCCAGAGCGTCCTTTTGTGGTGGAGGTGGATGCCTCTGAGATGGGTATTGGGGCAGTGCTTTCTCAGATGGGAGTGTCAGATAATCGCCTTCATCCCTGTGCTTACTTTTCCCGTAAATTTTCGCCTGCCGAGATGAATTATGACGTGGGTAACCGGGAATTGTTGGCTATTAAGGATGCACTCGAGGAGTGGAGACACTGGCTTGAGGGGGCTAAGTTTGTGGTCTCAATTCTCACTGACCATAAGAATCTGGCATATTTAGAGTCAGCGAAGCGTCTCAATGCCAGGCAGGCACGATGGGCTTTGTTTTTTGCTCGCTTTAATTTTTTGATAACATATCGCCCTGGGTCAAAAAACATCAAGGCTGATGCGCTCTCGCGGAGTTTTGCTCCAATCCAGGAGACCACCGAGGAGCCGTTGCCCATTGTTTCCCCATCATATATTAAAGTGGGCATTACCCAGGACCTCTTATCATTAGTCCTTAGAGCACAGGAGCAGGCTCCTCCAGACCTTCCGGTAGGTCTTTTGTTTGTGCCTCCTAGGTTAAGACAGCGAGTGTTCCTGGAATTCCATGCCAAGAAGTCTGCAGGTCACCCGGGTATTGCCAGAACTCGGGAGTTGCTATCTAGGGCGGTGTGGTGGCCCTCGGTGGCTAAGGATGTGGATCAGTGGGTTCGGGCATGTGACATCTGTGCCCGAAATAAGACTCCTAGAGGGGTTCCTGTTGGCCCACTACATCCACTCTCTATCCCATCTAAGCCATGGACCCACATTTCAATGGATTTTGTGGTGGACTTGCCCAAATCCTCGGGGATGACAGCCATCTGGGTTGTCGTTGACAGGTTTTCGAAGATGGCGCACTTCGTTCCACTGGTTGGGCTGCCATCGGCCAGACGCCTGTCTGAATTATTTATGCTGCATGTTGTGCGTCTCCACGGGTTGCCACTTGATGTGGTCTCTGACCGCGGATCCCAGTTTGTGGCCAAATTCTGGAGGGCATTTTGTTCCGATCTCCAGATTTCTGTCAGCTTGTCGTCGGGCTACCATCCGCAGTCTAATGGGCAGACTGAAAGGGTGAACCAGTCCTTGGAGCAGTTCCTCAGGTGTTATGTCTCCAAGTGTCAGACTGACTGGGTTGCTCATCTGTCCATGGCGGAGTTTGCCTATAACAACGCGGCTCACTCTGCTACAGGGATCTCTCCCTTCCTTTGTGTGTATGGGCATCATCCTAAGGCCAATTCTTTTGACCCCCTGGACTCCACGCCTGGTGGTTCCTCTGTGGTTTCGGTCCTTAGAGGTATTTGGCGGAAAGTGAAGAAAGCCCTTGTGTCTGTGTCATTAGTGACCAAAAGGGTTTCTGATAAGCGGAAAAGACCCTGCAGCTTCAAATTAGGAGACTTCGTCTGGTTGTCTACCAAGAATTTGAAGTTGAGACAGCCATCTCATAAGTTAGGCCCCCGGTTCATCGGCCCTTATAAGATCACCAGGGTTATCAATCCGGTGGCATTTCAGTTAGATCTGCCCCGTTCTTTGGGTATCAATAAAACATTTCATTGTTCCCTTTTAAAACGGGCGATTAGTAATCCTTCTTCCAGTGGAAGACCTTCCCCTCTTCTGATACGTGGCCAGAGGGAGTTTGTTGTTGAAAGGATTCTTGACTCCAAGGTGGTTCGGGGTCGGCTGTCATTTTTGGTGCACTGGAAGGGGTATGGCCCGGAGGAGCGGTCGTGGGTGCGCAGTTGTGATCTTCATGCCCCCAGGCTGATACGCTCTTTCTTCTCGCAGTTCCCCGATAAACCCGGTGGTAGGGGTTCTTTGACCCCTCGTCAGAGGGGGGTACTGTTAGGGTCTCCTGCCCTGTGCTGCCACGTCGTCATGGCAACCGGGAGACAAGTGCTAGCGGAGTAACCTGAGCGCAGCTGATACTCCGGTTCGGGTCTTTTGCTGTGCAGTGGTTATAGGCTCTGTGCATGGCAGGGGATCCGGTGCTGGTTTTTGTGCTCACAGTCTGTGAGGTCTGAGTGGGGCGTGGACAGCACCTGCTTTATAAGGCCTCTTTTCAGGGTAAGCAGATGCTGCTGAATCTTTGTTGGTTAGTCAGTTTCTGAAAGTTAGCCAGTACTGTGTAGCTTTGTATTTGTTTGTTGCTTACTGCAAATAGGCCTGGGGATTTGGTATTACACTCTGCCAATCCAGACCTAGCAGTAAGACTGGAGTCAGTCGTTTAGATGGCTGGGGTTCTGTTACTACTCTGTGAACTTAGCAAGTTTGCGGCTGTATTCTAAGACTTGCCTGTCTAATCCTGTCTCACTGTGCTAGGTGTCAGGGGTCAGTTTAGTGGCAGTAAACCGAACCTGTGCACTGCAAGTGAGAATTAGGATTGTGGAGAATCTCCTTGTGTCTATCATTCCATCTCTGACCAAGGAGTTTACTGCCACACCCGTTGGTAACCCTTTAGGGTTTTGCTGTTGCCCTTAGCAACAGCATTTCGGGTTTTCTATGTATTAAAACACAACATCTTGCTTTTCACATCTGAGCAGTTCTAATACAAGGGAGATACCCAGTTCCTTAGCCTCTGGGCTTCTCTGTTCACGTTGTGTGTATTTTGTTACCCTACCACCTTCTGTGTACGTTATGTCATATTCCCTAGTCTGTCTGTGAGTCCATTTGTTTTGCATAACAGTTCAAACACCAGTACATTCCTGCAGGCACTGGAGTGCATAACAGTCCTGACACCAGTACTTTCCTGCAGGCACTGGTGTGCATAACAGGTTAATGGATCTTTTTCAACTTGGATTGAAGTGCTAAGTGGTGTGCCGCAAGGCTCAGTATTAGGACCGCTATTGTTCAATATTTTCATTAACGACCTAACAGAAGGTCTAGAGAGCATGGTGTCAATTTTTGCAGATGATGCCAAATTGTGTAAAGTTATAAATGCGGAGGGGGATGCTGAGTCACTTCAGAATGACTTAGTTAAATTAGAAGCTTGGTCAGCGAAATGGAGAATGCGCTTCAATACAGACAAGTGTAAGTTAATGCACTGTGGTAACAAGAACAAAAATAACACCTACCTACTAAATGGGGTAAAATTAGGGGATTCTGTACTGGAAAAGGACTTAGGTGTCCTCATAGATAGCAAACAAAGCAGTAGTACCCAAAGTAGGACTGCAGCAAAGAAGGTTAATAAGATATTAGCATGCATAAAATGTGGAATTGATGCTAGGGACGAGAGTATTATACTCCCGTTATATAAATCACTTGTGAGGCCACACCTTGAATACTGTGTACAATTCTGGGCACCATACTACAAAAGGATATCCTGGAGCTAGAAAAGGTACAAAGGCGGGCGACCAAACTAATTAAGGGCATGGAGACGCTGGAATACGAGGAAAGGCTTGCAAGACTAGGCATGTTTACACTGGAAAAGAGGAGATTAAGAGGGGACATGATCAACATTTACAAATATATAAGGGGACAATATACAGATCTTGCGCAGGACCTATTTTTGGTTAGATCAACACAGAGTACTCGTGGACACTCGCTCAGGTTAGAGGAGAGAAGGTTCCGCACAATACGGCGTAAAGGCTTTTTTACGGTAAGGACGATACGTGTTTGGAATTCCCTGCCTGAGGGAGTTGTAATGGCCGACTCAGTAAACACCTTTAAGAATGGGTTAGATAAATTCCTAATGGATAAGGATATCCAGGGTTACGGGGCATAGTCACGCACTATGGTTATTATAAAAAAGAGGGGTAAAACGTAAGTCAAAATTTTATACAAAATAATCGTGCATAGGAGACCACAAATAGGTTGAACTCGATGGACAATTGTATTTTTTCAACCTTAGATACTGTGTTACTATGTTACTATGTTACCCCGCAGCAGAAAAGGATTTACCGGTAGGTATATAAAATCCTATTTTTTCTTACATCCTAGAGGATGCTGGGGTTCCATTTAGTACCATGGGGATGTACCAAAGCTCCCAGTACAGGAGGGAGAGTGCTAAGGTTCCTGCAGAACAGATTGACCAAACTTAAGGTCCTCAGCGGCCAAAGTATTGAACTTGTAGAACTTAGCAAACGTGTTCGACCCTGACCAAGTAGCTGCTCGGGCAAAGCTGTAAAGCCGAGACACCCCGGGCAGCCGCCCAGGAAGAACCCACCTTACGAGTAGAGTGGGCCACAACAGATCTTGGAATCTGCAATCCTGCCGTAGAATAAGCATGCTGGATAGTAAGCCAGATCCAGCGAGAAATTGTCTGCTTAGAAGCAGGACACCCAATCTTGTTGGGATCATAAAGGACAAATAGTGCGTCTGACTTCCTGTGATGAGAAGTTCTCTTCACATATATCTTCAAAGCCCTTACAACATATAAGGACTTTGAGGTAATTGAGGTGTCAGCCACTGGCATCACAAAAGGTTGGTTGATATGAAATGCCGACACAACCTCTGGAAGAAATTGCTGACGCGTTCTGAGCTCAGCTCTATCCTCATGGAAAATCAAGTAGGGGCTCTTGTGCAACAATGCCCCCAATTCTGATACACGTCTTGCAGATGCCAATACCAACAGTGTGACCGCCTTCCAAGTAAGAAACTTTACGTCCACCTTCTGTAAAGGTTCTGATAATGCTGGTTTGATTACCATATAACTTTCACTATATGAAGGTAGGAGACTCAGTACGCAATTGGCGTATGGGGTATCGTAAGGGTACGCACTTAGCGTAGCAGACGCTCAGCCGTGATCGAGACGCACGAGCGGCACGCTCGCTCACAGCTTTACGCTTGGTGTCGAACACGCTATAGGCGGCCGACTACCGTAATGATACGCTACTAGCGTAACGGACACTGTGACCGCGAGGGGAACACGAGCGGCGCAGACGCTAACGGGATGATACTCAGTAAACCTTGTATGCAACACACTATGATTGAGTTTGTATTGTAAACCTTACTACTGAAATACTGCAGCGATATAACGCTGCTTAACCTTGTTAATGTACATGCTGTTAGAGCGATTTAAACGCTCTGAATACCCTCTGCAATGTAATAAACACACGATACCTTACTAAGGTTCCAACACCTTTACTAACAGGATTAAGTTATATTAAAAGTGAAAATACAGTTGACAATTCATACACTACAAGCTAACATCAATATCTAACAAAATACCTACACATAAATACACAATAGCAGCACAATAGCAAACAATAACATACAATGAGAGAGAGAGAGAGATCGTGGCACAATTACATTCAGAGATTAAGAATGGTCACAGAGAGTACTTACACACAGGGAATGAATCGCAGGCGCAAATCTGGTTACCAGCTCCTGGTTATTCAATGATGAAAACCGTTGTGGGGAGAGAAGACTCTTGTGTCCCCAAGTCTATTTCAAACTATATTTATGTACTAGCTCAAGACATACTTCAATAGATACTATGTGTCCTCTTTCCATTGGTTAGTTCAAGAAATGGGCGATGGCTAGGACTTGTCAGTATTCTAAATTCCTCTCTTGATTGTATTGGGGAAACCTATTGTTTGGATCTTCCAAACAAACTCTGTCTCTGTGCTTTGTTTACCCCCTGGTCACCTCTTTCAGTTGAGACAATGACATCTCAGCACTCATTATTCTGGAGAGAAACCTGGACCTATTCATAAACAAAGGTATAAGCCCTCTTCATAGAATCTCAAAGCTTATTGTAAGTAAGGCTATTTGTTTTCGGTCTGTGTGAAAGAGGTGACTGAATTCCAGTCCCCCACCCTGCATTTGTGTAATTTATTCCGAATGCAATTAATCTTGTTCTACTTCTGTGCATAACCATGAGCAGGAACTATGCGAATCCCTCCCAGCTGTCATAGGCACAACACTTCTTCAATACCCCACAGCTGGACACCAAATACTACCCTCCAACCTTTATCTGAACCCTCCCAGCATGTAAAGGAGAATTTATCAGGTCCAAGAACCGTTTTAAACTTACCATACTTGCTGACATTATTAAGGGGAATATTAACTATAAAACGCATTATATTGGTTAAATATGTAGCGATCGAGTCGCTCGCTAGTCGCACACAAACACCGCCGTAAATACCCATCTCCCTACGCAGGCGACGTCAGAGCGTCCCCTACGCAACCTGAGGGGATGCGTACGCACGGGGGGGTCGGTGCGCGAGCAGCGGGCACGTGCATTGGGGTTAGTACAAGGCACCATAGGTCGCTATATTTTTCGACTTTGACAGTCCACCCTTTGGCAGTCATCAATAACTGCCACTTCCTAAAACAGTTCAAAAAAAGAAAAATATATGTCATCACGTAAACACCTTTTTATGATTGGGTAAAGGGAGGAGAGGAGAAGGTGGGAAAAGGGTATGACCTAGTGAGATAGTAGAAGCATGTGTGTATGAATCCATGTTTGAGGGGTCATGTATCATCGTGCCGTACGTGTTTGAAATCAAGCTTCGAGGTATTGCGAAGTATACATTTGAATTCCTTCTTATCCCGTATTAAGGGTCTGTGGATGGGCTGTCAAACTCTACCGAGCTCTTTTCGGCTTTTGGGTTGCAACAAATGGGGGAGCACATTTAGTTGATGATACATGAATGGGGGATATGTGAGTGCTGATATCTGTGTCTATATTCTCTATCGACTATGTGTGTCATTACCTGAAGGTTGCAGAAATGATGATAAGAAGCAATTATTATAAATGCAGTCATAAACTATGTGAGTTTAGTTATGCATTCGTTGATTGAGATCTTGTCTTGTGTCTTGTCTTGATGTACATGTTGACTGTAGTCTCCCGATGCTTTTGCTATAAATGGCGGCAAAAGCTTTTTCATTGTCCAGAAAATTACAGTCTCTAAAGTATTTGGGGCTATCGTAAAATTTAAAGTCACTAGGGATATTGGGGGTCTGTGGTATGGTCCATCGATGGTCTGTATAAAAGAGGTTGTCAAATTCTTCTTCCAAGCGGATGTCTTTGTACCTTGGAAGAAAACAAAGGAGAAACGGGTGAAAGAAATGGACCGTGGAATCACATTTTCATCACAACATTGTCTCTATCGTTGGGTCATAAATCAAATTAGTTGTTGTTATTATAGTGTCTTCGCTCCTTAGACTCATCACTCTGGTATTACCTTTACACTTCGTTAAAACCCCAACGCATCTAAATATCAGACCAATCAATATGACGGCACCCAGAATACCCAAGAGAAATTTCCCTACATCCATAATAATACCTTGGGCCCATTCTCCTAAACCAGAGAACCAATTCGTGGGTTCAACCATGACACCCAACTGGTCAGCTCATTACCCACAGCAGCGAGAGTGAGATTGTGTTTCCTTCGGAACTCCCACTTTAATTGCAAAATGTCATCCATCTTTTGGTCTATGACCTCGGCCGGGTCCTCAGTGCTGTTTGTAATGTACGTGCAGCACTTTATTCCATATTGAGTTGCTAAGGTGACACAATACCCGCCTGTCACAGCTGTGAGATAATTGAGAATCATCCTATGCTGAACCAGTTCTGTTTTGTAAGCTTGTAACTCTCTCCCAGTATACCTGAATGTGTCGTCATACATTTCAGTGATATTGTCTAATAAATTTGCGAGCGCAGATATATACCTAAAGTTTATCACTCCCCTGGCGGTACGAGTGATATCCATCGCGAGGAGAAATTGAATCCCGGTGGATTCATGGATCAGATCAGAGGCATGATGCTCTGTCTTCTCTATCAGGTGCCTTTTAACGACGTGCTCGTAGTGAGTGTGAGTATAAGGAGCTTGGGCACCACGGTGAATATCTTTCATTTTGGTATGGGATACAGTCATTACTTCAGGCAGTACTTTTCCAATATAACATAATCCCTCTGAGTTTGGGGCGAGGAACCTATACGCCTTCCTCCCGCATATGAAATATGCCTCATCGGGGAGAACATATGGGACGGAGTATGTCATAACCATGTTACAAATTTTCCATGTGAAATCTCCTAACCCTAATTCTCCCATCTGTTCAGTACACGTATCTGTTTGTACGACATGTGCACAGTATCCTGGTGATACTTCTCCAACTCGCATAATCCTATTTCCTAGAGTGTACCTATACCGGAAATATTTTCCATTCTCGACTATCTGGCATATAAGCTCTGTGTCTATGGGCATTCGGTCGGCTCTATGTGAAAATGTCATGGTTTGATTACTCCATGACACTTCCCAATTTCCCGGCTTTCGGGGATTGGAAATGTTAAAGCAAACTAAGGATCTATCCACATGATATTGGTGGAGCTTCAAACTAGGAGGACTAGAGATATTAAACCTCTTGTTGTTATGCACACCAGTGCCTGCAGGAATGTACTGGTGTCTGAACTGTTATGCACACCAGTGCCTGCAGGAATGTACTGGTGTCTGAACTGTTATGCACACCAGTGCCTGCAGGAATGTACTGGTGTCTGAACGGATAGGGTTGCAAAACAAATGAACTCACAGACAGACTGGGGAATATGACATTACGTACACAGAAGGTGATAGGGTAACAAAATAAACACAAAGTGAACAGAGAAGCCCAGAGTCTAAGAAACTGGGTGTCTCCCTAGTATTAGGAGTGCTCAGATGGAAAAAGCAAGATGTTGTGTTTTAATACGTAGAGAACCCGAAATGCTGTTGCTAAGGGCAACAGCAAAACCCTAAAGGGTTACCAACGGGTGTGGCAGTAAACTCCTTGGTCAGAGATGGAATGATAGACACAAGGAGAGTCTCCACAATCCTAATCCTCACTTGCAGTGCACAGGTTCAGCTTACTGCCACTAAACTGACACCTGAACACCTTGCACAGTGAGACAGGATTTAGGCAGGCAAGTCTGAGAATACAGCCGCAAACTTGCTAAGTTCACAGAGTAGCAAAAGAACCCCAGCAAGTTAAACAACTGACTCCAGTCTTACTGCTAGGTCTGGATTGGCAGAGTGTAGTACCAAATCCCCAGGCCTATTTGCAGTAAGCAACAACAAATACAAAGCTACACAGTACTGGCTGACTTTCAGGAACTGACTAACCAACAAAGATTCAGCAGCATCTGCTTAACCTGAGAAGAGGGTTTATAAAGCAGGTGCTGTCCACGCCCCACTCAGACCTCACAGACTGTGAGCACAAAAACCAGCACCGGATCCCCTGCCGTGCACAGAGCCTGTAACCACTGCACAGCAAAAGACCCGAACCGGAGTATCAGCTGCGCTCAGGTTACTCCGCTAGCACTTGTCTCCCGGTTGCCATGACGACGTGGCAGCACAGGGCAGGAGACCCTAACAGTACCCCCCCTCTGACGAGGGGTCAAAGAACCCCTACCACCGGGTTTATCGGCGAACTGCGAGAAGAAAGAGCGTAACAGTCTGGGGGCATGAAGATCACAACTGCGCACCCACGACCGCTCCTCCGGGCCATACCCCTTCCAGTGCACCAAAAATGACAGCCGACCCCGAACCATCTTGGAGTCAAGAATCCTTTCAACAACAAACTCCCTCTGGCCACGTATCAGAAGAGGGGAATGTCTTCCACTGGAAGAAGGATTACTAATCGCCCGTTTTAAAAGGGAACAATGAAATGTTTTATTGATACCCAAAGAACGGGGCAGATCTAACTGAAATGCCACCGGATTGATAACCCTGGTGATCTTATAAGGGCCGATGAACCGGGGGCCTAACTTATGAGATGGCTGTCTCAACTTCAAATTCTTGGTAGACAACCAGACGAAGTCTCCTAATTTGAAGCTGCAGGGTCTTTTCCGCTTATCAAAAACCCTTTTGGTCACTAATGACACAGACACAAGGGCTTTCTTCACTTTCCTCCAAATACCTCTAAGGACCGAAACCACAGAGGAACCACCAGGCGTGGAGTCCAGGGGGTCAAAAGAATTGGCCTTAGGATGATGCCCATACACACAAAGGAAGGGAGAGATCCCTGTAGCAGAGTGAGCCGCGTTGTTATAGGCAAACTCCGCCATGGACAGATGAGCAACCCAGTCAGTCTGACACTTGGAGACATAACACCTGAGGAACTGCTCCAAGGACTGGTTCACCCTTTCAGTCTGCCCATTAGACTGCGGATGGTAGCCTGACGACAAGCTGACAGAAATCTGGAGATCGGAACAAAATGCCCTCCAGAATTTGGCCACAAACTGGGTTCCGCGGTCAGAGACCACATCAAGTGGCAACCCGTGGAGACGCACAACATGCAGCACAAATAATTCAGACAGGCGTCTGGCCGATGGCAGCCCAACCAGTGGAACGAAGTGCGCCATCTTCGAAAACCTGTCAACGACAACCCAGATGGCTGTCATCCCCGAGGATTTGGGCAAGTCCACCACAAAATCCATTGAAATGTGGGTCCATGGCTTAGATGGGATAGAGAGTGGATGTAATGGGCCAACAGGAACCCCTCTAGGAGTCTTATTTCGGGCACAGATGTCACATGCCCGAACCCACTGATCCACATCCTTAGCCACCGAGGGCCACCACACCGCCCTAGATAGCAACTCCCGAGTTCTGGCAATACCCGGGTGACCTGCCGACTTCTTGGCATGGAATTCCAGGAACACTCGCTGTCTAGGAGGCACAAACAAAAGACCTACCGGAAGGTCTGGAGGAGCCTGCTCCTGTGCTCTAAGGACTAATGACAAGAGGTCCTGGGTAATGCCCACTTTAATACATGATGGGGACACAATGGGCAACGGCTCCTCGGTGGTCTCCTGGATTGGAGCAAAACTCCGCGAGAGCGCATCAGCCTTGATGTTTTTTGACCCAGGGCGATATGTTATCAAAAAATGAAAGCGAGCAAAAAACAAAGCCCATCGTGCCTGCCTGGCATTGAGACGCTTCGCTGACTCTAAATATGCCAGATTCTTATGGTCGGTGAGAATTGAGACCACAAACTTAGCCCCCTCAAGCCAGTGTCTCCACTCCTCGAGTGCATCCTTAATAGCCAACAATTCCCGGTTACCCACGTCATAATTCATCTCGGCAGGCGAAAATTTACGGGAAAAGTAAGCACAGGGATGAAGGCGATTATCAGACACTCCCATCTGAGAGAGCACTGCCCCAATACCCATCTCAGAGGCATCCACCTCCACCACAAAAGGACGCTCTGGATCTGGGTGTCGCAGCACCTTGGCCGAGACAAATGCCCTTTTGAGACGGGCAAAAGCCGCTTTAGCCTCACAAGACCAGTGAGCAACATCCGCCCCTTTCTTAGTGAGTGCCACCAAGGGCGCCACTATAGACGAAAATCCAGCGATAAATCGTCTATAAAAATTTGCAAAGCCCAGGAAACGCTGAAGCGCCTTCAAACTAGTGGGCTGCACCCAATCCAGGACTGCCTGTACCTTGGAACCCTCCATTTGGAAACCTTCTGGGGAGATAATATATCCTAGAAATGCGATTTGCTGAACTTCAAATTCGCACTTCTCCAGCTTCGCCCCAAGCCGGTGGTCTCTGAGTTTCTGGAGGACTAAGCGTACATGCTTCCGATGTTCCTCCAGGGAATGGGAGAAGATTAGGATGTCATCTAAGTATACAACTAAGAATCTATCCAAATATTCCCTGAGTACATCGTTCATGAAATCCTGGAAGACTGCCCAAAAGGCATCACCAAATATTCATAATGCCCTGAGTGGGTATTAAAGGCAGTCTTCCATTCATCCCCCTCTCTTATTCGGATTAGATTGTACGCCCCGCGTAGGTCAATCTTAGAAAAAATGGTGGCAGTACGAAGCTGGTCAAACAAGACCGAAATGAGAGGCAGTGGGTATGAGTTTTTAATCGTGATACGGTTCAATTCCCTGAAGTCGATGCAGGGTCGCAACGAACCGTCCTTTTTACCCACGAAGAAGAACCCCGACCCAACTGGAGACTGTGAAGGTCTGATAAATCCCTTAGCCAAGTTCTCCTGAATGTACTCTGCCATAGCCTGAGTCTCAGGACGTGACAGGGAGTACAACCTGCTCTTGGGAAGCTTAGCATTTGGCAACAAATCAATGGCACAGTCATAGGGGCGATGGGGAGGTAGTACCTCTGCAACTTTTTTGGAGAACACGTCCGCAAAATCTGCATAACACCCTGGCAATCCTGGCAAACTTAGCTGCGAGAGCCTGACTGGAAGGCTCAAGCAACTCCTGAAACAATCAGTACCCCAACTAAGAATCTCCCCAGAGACCCAGTCAAATTGAGGATTGTGGGCCCTTAACCAGGGTAACCCCAACACCAATGGGGCAAAAGTACAGACAGTCACATAAAAGGACAATTTTTCAGAGTGTGTGGCTCCAATAAACAAAGAAATCTGGCTAGTGCAAGAGGTAATTTTACCTTGGGATAATGGTTCCCCGTTTAACCCACAAATCTCAATTTCCGATGCCAAGGGTACTAAGGGAACAGAGTGTTTCAGGGCGAATTGGCGGTCCATAAAAACCCCGTCGGCCCCACTGTCCACAAAGGCCTCAGTCTTGACAGTTTGACCGAGGATCTTCAAGGTCACCGCAATGATAAAAGTCTTCTTGGGAAATTCTGACTTCTGGCCTGACAGGATAGTTCCCATCACCCTCAGGCCCTGAAGTTTTCCGGCTTTTCTGGGCATGATACTACCACATGACCTTTATTCCCACAGTACAAACACAACCCCTGCTGTCTCCTCCGCGTCTTCTCACGCGAGGAGAGGCGGGTAGCCCCAATCTGCATAGGCTCCTCGGAAAATTCCTCAGAGTCTGAGGTTCCCTTGGGAAAGAAGGAAACCTCGGTCTCCCTTTCAAGCCTACGCTCTCTCAGCCGTCTATCCACCCGGATGGATAACTGCATGAGCTGATCCAAGCTATCAGGCAAGGGATATTGTACCAGTTGGTCTTTTATCTGGTTAGAAAGACCTCTTCGGTACTGGTGTCTCAGGGCTGGGTCATTCCACTGGGTATCATGGGCCAACCTCCGAAACTCCGTACAGTAAACCTCAACTGGCCTTCGCCCTTGCTTAAGGATCGAAATCTGAGCCTCGGCTGAGGCCGTCTTGTCAGGGTCATCATACAACATGCCCATTGCGGTAAAAAAAGCATCAACACTTTTAAGTGACGGACAGTCAGGCTGCAACCCATATGCCCAGACCTGTGGGTCTCCTTGTAGCAAGGAAATCACTATGCCCACCCGCTGAATCTCCGACCCAGAAGACTGAGGCCTAAGCCGGAAGTATAGCTTGCAGCTCTCCTTGAAACAAAAGAACTGCGAGCGATCTCCAGAAAAACGATCCGGGAGATTTACTTTCGGCTCCTTAACCCCTGAAGGTGCTGCTGCTGCTGGAGCTCCGCCAGCGGCCTGGGAGGTGTGCATTTTAATGGACAAATCATTAAATTGTCGAGTCAGGACCTGCACCTGATCGACCACCTGTTGCAACGTATTTTGAGGGGTATGCTCCATATTCCCACAAAATTTCAACAGGAGTATTAGGCTGCTGAATATGTTATGCACACCAGTGCCTGCAGGAATGTACTGGTGTCTGAACTGTTATGCACACCAGTGCCTGCAGGAATGTACTGGTGTCTGAACTGTTATGCACACCAGTGCCTGCAGGAATGTACTGGTGTCTGAACGGATAGGGTTGCAAAACAAATGAACTCACAGACAGACTGGGGAATATGACATTACGTACACAGAAGGTGATAGGGTAACAAAATAAACACAAAATGAACAGAGAAGCCCAGAGGATAAGAAACTGGGTGTCTCCCTAGTATTAGGAGTGCTCAGATGGAAAAAGCAAGATGTTGTGTTTTAATACGTAGAGAACCCGAAATGCTGTTGCTAAGGGCAACAGCAAAACCCTAAAGGGTTACCAACGGGTGTGGCAGTAAACTCCTTGGTCAGAGATGGAATGATAGACACAAGGAGAGTCTCCACAATCCTAATCCTCACTTGCAGTGCACAGGTTCAGCTTTCTGCCACTAAACTGACACCTGAACACCTTGCACAGTGAGACAGGATTTAGGCAGGCAAGTCTGAGAATACAGCCGCAAACTTGCTAAGTTCACAGAGTAGCAAAAGAACCCCAGCAAGTTAAACGACTGACTCCAGTCTTACTGCTAGGTCTGGATTGGCAGAGTGTAGTACCAAATCCCCAGGCCTATTTGCAGTAAGCAACAACAAATACAAAGCTACACAGTACTGGCTGACTTTCAGGAACTGACTAACCAACAAAGATTCAGCAGCATCTGCTTAACCTGAGAAGAGGGTTTATAAAGCAGGTGCTGTCCACGCCCCACTCAGACCTCACAGACTGTGAGCACAAAAACCAGCACCGGATCCCCTGCCGTGCACAGAGCCTGTAACCACTGCACAGCAAAAGACCCGAACCGGAGTATCAGCTGCGCTCAGGTTACTCCGCTAGCACTTGTCTCCCGGTTGCCATGACGACGTGGCAGCACAGGGCAGGAGACCCTAACACTTGTCCACCGGCCTCCCACCACTTAACTCAAGTACATCTTCTACAGTTAAAGGGAATGGTACTAGCCCTGATTTGCTATGACCTTGAGGTACTTGAGAGCATACCCAACAGTCTGTCTTATTTAACACTTTACCCACTAATGAGTGATAGTCACTCAATGGATGCCGGTCCATGTTAATATTAAAACTGGACTGACATTTCTTGATGCACCCATCCTCAACTATGTTATCGCAATGCCTACAGATGCAGTTTTCTTCAGCTAACAATCCTTCACAATTCCTTCTATTGTCAATGCTACCAGATTGTTTTCTGATACTCGCCTTTACTCGGTGATTATGTTGTTCTTGGAAATTTATGCCTCCATCCTGGTCATCAGAACCCATTCCAGATCCCTTCTCGACCTTCATGGTACTCTCACCGAAACAGACTGCTCTGGTCAACATCATGGTCAACAGGAAAACACGGACTGCAGTGTCTTGGGGCGAGTCCATCTTACAGGAGGAGAAAGAGAAATTTGTAATGGGGGTACAAAAAAAATACTTTGAGGGGAAAGAAAAATGTTACGATGTCTTATGTCCTCTAGTCTTGTTGTTCTTCTTGCTCTGCTGTCATCTCAAAGGTGCTGTCTCTCAGTCTTCCAAACGAACACTCCGGTGATACAATATTCCTTCCAAATCAGCGATTTCTCTGTAAGGAGCAAAAGTCTTGCATTACCATTTGTCTAACTGATGTGTGACATACCATCTTTAAAACATGAGAAAGAAGAGAAGAGAGAAAAACAAACGAGAGAGAGAACAATTCATATATATGTTATATAAAAAAAAAAAAAAAAACATTGTCAGATCTTCTGTTCACCATCAGGCTGTCACACCAACACATCCATTGGTATCTTTGCGCAGTCTCCCCCACCAGTATTTCCACACTCCACCTTTCTGTGCCTGGCCAGGACACACCGATGTCGGTAGGTCATACTGGGGTTAGGTAGACTTCTGCAAAGACCAAGTAGTTATGTGATGTTTGAGTTCTGCCGATGAACGTCAGAGATGGGGAGAAAGAAACATTTACAAATAAATTACAATGTTTACCCGGCCGTTCTTGTGCCTGCAAGGAACTGACCTCCCATTTCATTAACTGTAACCTCAGGTTTACTATCAAGGCTACTGACTAGCTTTACTGGCTGCAAATTACAGGTGCGGCCCAAAATTCTTCCTATATGATCCCTGATTACAATTTTGTGTGTCATAACTTTGCTCGTGTCTTTGTCTAGGGGGTTGATATGACTTTTGTCTACTTCTTGATCTACAATCTCTTGCAAAATGTCCCTCTTTGTGACAATGGTAACAAACTACCACATTTGAATTTCTCACAGGGGTTTGGGTCTTGCGCTGGTGTGACTTCGTTGTCAGGGCTTGCCTACTGATTGTCATTTGCTTACTGCCCTGTGACTCCAGGTGTCTTTTGATGTTCCACTCGACAATGGCTGGGAAATATACTCCTAACTGTCGGTTGATCTGTTTTTTTTTTTAAATAGAGTAATTTTTATTCGCCACAAAATTAGAGATACAGACATTTCAGAATACATTACTGGTCATAGTGTATAATCACAGTATTCAGTCATTCATAATATCTTTATGGTATTATACATGCATGAATGAAATTCCCCATATTCCGTTTCCGTGCGGTCTTCCCGCGGTATACATATTGTTTGTAGTCTGTAGCCAAGTCATGGTTCACATACTTAACATTTTTCAAGTTTTCTCCCCCCACCTTATGTGTAATTACCCCGTCTAGTGAGCCGTATATAGCCCACAACCCCACTACCCCCGAACTAACCCTCTAAACAAACTCAAGCCTAGTCAAGCTGATGTGTGCATGGTGTGATGCGACAGCTAGGTATTTAAGCAACTGCGTTAGGAGAGGTAAAGGGTTCGGCCCAACGCCCCGGGGCCCAAACAGCGCCCCTGCAGCAATGTCCAGTGCCCGTTACATTTGAAGGGCAAGGGAGGAGTATGTGGAAGTGATCCAAGGAGACCAAATCTTCTCGTATCTGGTAAGGGCATTATATTTCATATATACATATCGTTCTTTTAATAGGGTATCATTGATCAAACTTTTAAGAGCAGGTATTGTGGGAGGGCTGGGGGCCATCCATGTCCGCGCGATACACACTTTTGCAAGTGCGCATACGCTGCGGGCATACATGTTTTCCCATCTAGACCCAGAATCCGAGTCACCCACCCCCAGAATGCAAAATCTCGGAGTCAGCATTCCCCTCTGTGTTCCCGTGTGTTCCAGAATCGACCTGACCCCAGCCCAGAACACCTGTAGCAACGGGCATTCCCATATGAGGTGCCAGAATGTGCCTCCGGCAGCCCCGCACTTGGGACAAACATCAACATTATCAGACCTGAATCTGGCCAGCCTGCTCGGTGTCATGTATGATCTATGCAGAATGAAAAGCTGTATCTGCTGAAACCGTAGCGATTTGGTGGCCTGGCTCGGATTGCCCAGAGCGCCCTCCCAGTCTTCCCCGTCTATGGGACCCAAGTCACACTCCCAGTTCGCCCGAAGATTCGAGAGCGGGTCTGCATGTATTGTTTGAAGGAGGTATGAGTAGGTGAAGGAAATTACCTTGACTCGACCCAGTGTTTGTAGAAATGTTTTGATGGGAAATGGGAGGAGCGCCGGGGGGGAGTCTCCAAATTGCGCCTGCAAGGCGTGCCTGAGCTGTAAAAATCTGTAGAAGTAAGAGTTCGGGAGTCCAAACTCCTCCTTTAATTGGTGAAATGATTTCAATGAACCGTCACTATATAATTGGGACAGTGAGTCTATCGAATACGGAGCCCATACCTCCCCGCCCTCTAGGGACCTCAGTTCATTAAGCATTGTGGAGTGCCATAGGGGAGTATCAGGGTCCATGCCTTCATACCCGAGTAGGCCCTTCAATGCTAGCCATATTCTCATCGCCTGAAAGACAATAGGAGGTAAAAATCTGGAAGGGTTTTCCCCCACCAGGACCTGTGCCGGGGAAAGGTCTGGGTAATAGCATTGAAGGAACGCCCGGCCCAGCCCAGCCCCACCCCCCTCCCGAAGCCACATATTGATATGTGATAGCTGAGCAGCATAATAATATAGTTGGAAGTGGGGCAAGGCCAGACCGCCGTCCCCTTTCTGCCTGGTGAGGGTGGTTAATTTAATTCTAGCTCTTTTATTGGCCCATACAAAGGAGGACAGGACGCTATTTAATTTCCTGAAGAAGGCTGGAAAAATGAACACAGGGGACTGTAGTAGAACATACAATAGTTTAGGCAGGACTACCATTTTAATAAGGCCGACCCTGCCCGTCATTGTCAGTGGTAGCTTACCCCAGGCTCTAGATTTGCGCACTACTGTTTGTACTAGGGGGTCGAGGTTTAAGGGCACAAAGTCTGATGGGTCGTTTGTAATTAGAATTCCGAGGTACTTAAACTGAACTGTCCAGCACAGTGGCAGGGATATTTTCGGAATCTGAGGGAGGGGGCCTATAATGGGCATAATAAATGATTTAGTCCAATTTATGCGGAGACCCGAATACCCACCGAATGTCTCGATGACCCGCAGCACAGTGGGCATCTCTACTGCGTAGTCTTGAAGGAATAACAACAAGTCATCCGCATAAAGGGCTATCTTGTCAGTACAGGGGCCGGTACCTATTCCCCCAATGTCCGGGTGCGATCTGATCAGGCAAGCGAGAGGCTCTATGGCTATGGCAAACAGGGCAGGAGAGAGGGGGCATCCTTGTCTGGTGCCCCGTGTCAAAGGGAAGGAGGAGGAAATGTAGCCGTTCACCAAGACCCCGGCGCGTGGATTCTGGTATAGTAGTTTGATCCATTGAATAATGTTTGGGCCGAAGCCCATGTTCCTCATGACTCCCCACAGGTAAGGCCATTCAACGCTGTCGAATGCCTTGGCTGCATCCAATGAGACTACAGCCGCGTCCGAGGGGAAGTCGCGGGGGGCCTGCAAAATGGTGTATAGCCTGCGCAAGTTAATGGATGTGGATTTCCCAGGCATGAAGCCGGTTTGATCCGGATGAATTATAGATTCAATTACTAGGTTGAGTCGGACCGCAAGAATTTTCGCCAGGATCTTGGCGTCAGTGGGGATAAGGGAGATTGGCCTGTAGGAGTCCAACAACTTGGGGTCCTTTCCAGGCTTTGGAAGCATTATAAGGATCGCCTCGGACATCGAGGGAGGAAGGCTGTTAGTGGCAGTCATTTTAACGTACGTGTCAAGCAGCTGGGGACCAAAGAACTCTATGTACTGTTTATATAGTTCCGTGGGAATACCGTCACTGCCCGGGGATTTACCTCTAGGAGACACCTCCACCGCCGACACCACCTCTTCCAGGGTCAGAGGCGCGTCTAATGCGTCTCTGGCCTCATGGGAGAGTTTAGAAAGGGGAATGTTTGTCAGGTACAGGTCAAGTTCCTCCGTGGAGCATGTCAGTCTACTGTCGTATACTTCTCTGAAGTATTCGAGGAACATCTGAGCGATGTCGGGGGTGGCATCTACCGTGGAGCCGCCCGGGTCTAGCATTTGCGCTATCGTGGTCCCAGGTCGATCGTAGTGCACTAAGTGGGCCATCAGGCTACCTGGTCTGTCCGCCTGCATATATATGTTGGTAGCCCTAAACAAAAGGGAACGTGCGTTTATATCTGAAAGGTGGGCCAGCCAGGCCTCCTGAGCCGCAAGCCAGCGGGCCTTCAGCTCAGGAGTACCCTCTGTCAGGTAACGCATCTCCAGATCTCTACACTCAGTCTCAAGCTGTCTTTCCGTCGCCCTTCTAGCCACCTTGCAGGCTGCAATTTTGCCGATCATTGTACCTCGCAAATACGCCTTGAACGCGTCCCAGACAACCGGGGCCGGGGCCGATCCCACATTGTCTGCAAAAAATCCCTCCCATGTGGACACCAACTCCGGGCATTCGCCCAGCTGGGCCAGCCAGGAAGGGTGTAGCCGCCAATATGACTGTCCCCTCTGACATTCCCCATCTATTGAGAGCACCAGGGGCGAGTGATCTGACACCCCCCGTGCCTCGTAACGGACATCCGTCACGCCAGGCAAAAGCCCAGGCGAGACCAGGGCCAGGTCGATTCTAGAAAAAGAGCCATGTGTACCCGAATAACAGGAGTATTGCCTAAGACTAGGATTCCGAATTCTCCAGACGTCTACCCATTGCATACCGTCTAGAAAGTCTGCGAATTTAGATCCCGATGAGGCTGAACCACCCCCCGTCCCTTGATCCCGGGGAGCCCTCCATCTGTCTAAGGAGGCATCCAACACAGCGTTGAAGTCCCCCAAGCAGATGACAGGGGTGTGTGGGGAGGAGGCAACAAACAAGGCGGCCTTTTGCAGGACATCATATGAAAACGGGGGGGGAACATACACAGACAACAGGAAAAAATTACGTGAGAACAATTTACATTCTATGAACACGTATCTACCATGTGGATCTGTATTTACCCTAATCATCTCAAACTGCACAGTCCTCTTAATCATTACCGACACCCCTCGGGAATAGGAGGAGTGCGAGGAATGATATGCCCAGCCCACCCAAGGCCTACGGAGCGACAACAGCCTATTTCCCTCCAAATGGGTTTCGCTTAAACAGATAATATCCGGGCAATATTTCTTGATCATCTTAAACACTAAGGATCGCTTTACTTTGTTGTTAATGCCCCGGACATTCCACGACAAGATTTTTAAGGGAGGCATGTCAGCCAAGTCATCAGCTGGGGCGCAACACTCCTATCTACCACCCAACCCCCCGGCTCCTTACTCGCGCAGTCGCGCCGTCCACCGGCCCCGGACCTCAAGCCAAACCCCTGGAAACAGTGCAACCCCACCACACCCTCCGGATAGCTAATATGTAGGCTTCTTAAATTCAAAACATAAAACAGAAAAACTACTGGGGGACCAACAGCAGCCCCCCGGCATCCCCCCTCCCCGTATACCTCCCCGAACTGTGGCATACCTAAATCCCTAACCGAACTCTAGCCCTGGAGAACCCAAAGCCTACGGCAACACTGTACTAGGCGTACAGATCAAACAACCCAAAATATTTAAACCCTTATACGTTATACGTTTATAACACTTCTCAGCAAAGTCCAGAACCACTAAACGAGAGGAAGCTCCCTGGACTTATACTTGCGAGTTGTAGGCCCATAAAGGAAGGCGACCCGATGTCAGTCTGGAGCCAGCTGGCGTGCCCCCGGAGCATATCTGTCCAACCAGGAAGCCGCTTCCCTGGGCGAGCTGAAGAATTTGGTCTCCCCATCCGCCACCACTCGCAACCTGGAGGGAAACAGCATTGAATAGGATATATTCAGGTCACGAAGGCGTCGCTTTATGGGGAGAAACTGTGCTCTGTCTTTTTGGACGTCCGCTGCAAAGTCCGGAAATGCCGACACCCGGATTCCGTTCCGTATCAGGGGACCCTTCACACGTCCCAGGCGCAGGACGGAGTCCCGGTCCTTGTAGTGCAGGAATTTTGCTATAAAAGTTCGTGGTGGGGCACCTGGTGGTAAAGGCCGGAAGGGCACGCGGTGGGCCCGCTCCACTGCAAACTGAGATGTAAAGGATTCAGCACCATATGCCTCTTTTAACCAGGATTCCAGGAAATCCTCGGGGTGTGCCCCTTCTTCTTTTTCGGGGAGGCCTACGAACCTCACGTTGTTTCTGCGGAGTCTGCCCTCCATGTCCAGGAGTTTGGCTTGTATCGTTGTGACCTGCTGTGTAACCGCAGACACCGATTGTTGCAGAGGGCCGCTGAGGTCTTCCAGGTTGGAGACCCTTGTCTCAGTTTCGCCCACCCTCTCCCGTACTCGCTGGACGTCCTGTCGCAGCAGTGATAAATCGCACTGCACCTTCTCCATCTTGTCCGATAGGCGTTGCTCGCTGGCCGCTATGGCCTCCAGGACCTGCTGGATGGAGGGTGCAGACGGCTGCGTATTCGCCCCCGAGTCGGCCCCAGCCGATGGATCCATTCTGGCAGGGGGGGAAGGCTTAGGAGATGACTGCGTCGACTGAGATGTAGGCTGTCGGGCAAACTTCTCCAGTTTAGCCGCGGCCGCACTCTGGCCGCCCCTCACCATCTTGTGGGGGTCCAGCTGTAATGAGAGTCCCGTTATTCAGTGTCAAAAGTATAACAGTGGAAGGTAAATGCAGCAACAGCAGCACGCCAGTCACTGGGAAAGCCAGACGTTGTAATGAAGGGAGAGGGGAGAAGGGGGACCTGGGGGGTCCAATGGTATAAATAAATATGTCCAGTGTGTGGTATTCCAGCAGTATAAGCAGTAGGAGGCAGGGCAGCTGGGACAGTATCAATCCTTCAGCCCAGTGCAGTCTTCACCCACACTGCACCTTGCTGTGTTCAGTGCCTCAGGGAGCTGCAGGTAAAATGGCCGCCCAGCACAAGGATTTCCCCCTCCTTCCCTCTCTGCACCAGCCTTCAGGGTATCAGGATGGCTTCTGTATATGGCCCTGAGGGTGCAGGAGTGGGGTGCCGCTCCTTTCCTGTGCCGCTGGACGCCGCGTCCGCCTCGGGCGCTCGATCGTGTGCGCGCGCGCACGCGCCCGGCGGAGCTTCAAAATCGAGGCCGGGGACTGAGCTGCGGCCTAGGCCCGGAGTCCGGGCGGCCGCCGACGCGAGCCGGGAGCGCTCGCACACACGCTCCACCGCCTCCCCAGCACCGCCGGGCAGGAGATTAGTCCAGAGGAGAGCAGGATCGGGGCCCCAGGATTGTTGCAGGATTAATTATCCAGGGAGCTCCTCGATCCTGCTGCCTAGTCCTCTGCTGCCGTGGCCACGCCCCCCGTCGGTTGATCTGTTTAATACATTCCTGAATGTGTTCCCCCGTTTGAGGTACTTCTGTGTCTAATTTACAATCAGTAATAAATTTTGCAGGGTCAACACTGGAGGGCAAACATGCCCTCAGCACTGTCCGCCAATCTTTGTTGGTGGGTTCGGTGGAGTTTCCTAGTTCTTTAATAAACCTTTGACATGCAACTAGATTTTTCCTAGGATCAGGAAATTCAGACATGATTGCTCTCAATTCCATCCGGGACCAGGGACGGCGCATTGCACTGTTCCTGGCGAGAATGATTCCCTGAGCGTTAGTCTTCCCATTGGGGACTGTGATCACCCTGACAGGATTAAGTTCAACTACATCATCTTGTGTTGGCTCTACAATATGAGGTACATTTGTTTGTGCGTGATACATAACACCGTACGTACCTGTGGACACGACCTCACCTGACCCTCCGTTAGGGGGTTTGATTACTGCCTTTACCGATTTGGTCGCGTCCACCTGGATGTCTTGTGTGATGGCTACTGGAAGAGGTGCCGACATCGTGCTGGGCTCACTTTCTTGCTTGTAATCCTGAGGGAAGTTTAACATGGGGTGCGACTTGCACAGATTAACAGTTGTACATTTAACAGTTTTACTTTTATCATTGTTACATTTACTACTACCATAATTATTAATACAGTTGCTAAGTGCATTTTTATCATACACCAGTGTGCCACTCTCTGTAACCATCTTTTCTCTCGTTGCCATATTTTTCTTACCACAGTGAGAGTCAGCTGTGCAAGCTAATCCTCCTTGTCTCTCACCTTCCTGTTGCCATAACTGTAAACAATCATAATGTTGGATCCGTCTCTTTACAGATTTAATGAGACATATCCTTCTCCTTAGATTTTGTAACACCTCTGGGCTAAAACTGCCTAACCGTGGGAACTTTTTCCCATCATGTACAGTTATTCTTTCCCATTCATCGCACAAAACCTCTGTGTGTGAACCGTATTTCTCACACATGATATACCCTGCCGACCCTATTGGTCGGTTTACTAAATCAACCTGGACCAGGGTTGATCGCCCCCTACCTGAAACAACTGGCCCCCATCTTTGCAGGTGTTGCTTTCGCTACCTCTGACCTTCAAATCAGGGTCTAAAGCTAACCCTTACAAAAACCAAGATGTCCGGTAGGCCGACGGTGAAAGTTTACCGAGTACCTTCATTCACTCGCCCACGTCAACCAATACGCCCACACGCTGCCCTAGCGCTGGCGTACTCAACCCAGGGCCCCTGCGATCTGAACCTCTATTTACTGGAACATGTGGGGGTGATCCGCAGAGCACTTACCCTTCCCAGTAACTATTGGTTGTTAGAGAATTCCCGAGTGACCAGCGAATCTCCCTTAAAATAAAAAAAAATTACACAAATCACGTTAGAATGTACAAATAGCGTTTATGATCCCACTAGCGTACGCAAATGGTACTGGGTCAAGTAACTAACTAATGCACACAATTACGTGTGGTACAATCGTACGGCACACAAGCAACTAATCTTATGTGCGGAACGACCAACGGAATCGAAAATTGTGGCTGCGAATTCCTTCAGCCGGAGCTTAATGGCCTATATGGGTACCGCACCAACCCTTTCTGGTGTTGTGCTTCTTGACTCTATCTATAGCGGACTTCCTAGTCTGCTGTACCTGGACCTCCTGGTCCGTGACCTCCTGGTCTGTGCTACAGTAGACCTCTTGGTCTGCTATACTCTAATGCTCTTCTTTTTAATATGTTTAACAAGGGATGCCTCCCAAGCCACCGTGCCATCACTGACACGTATGTCCTCACGAGAACTCGATTTCCTGTGGTTCCACCCAAAAATGAGAAAATACTTATATATGTATACACACACTTTCACCTCATGTACTCTTCACTTTCGTTTCTCCACAGAAATCCCTTTCATTCAGTATCGCAGTCTAATCCAGAGGAGTTGCAACTAGAGAAGGATCTATTAGCTTAAAATTTTGGACACTGAGACTGATTTGCGCTATTATCGCGTTTCCTCCTTATTGCCTACTAAAACAATACTATCGTGTGATTTGTATTATGTGGGCGTACCCAGACGCTCCGTTGCGTCTGCCCTTGCGTCGCGTACACTAGTCCCACCCTTTGTTAGAGACACGTGTACGCAAGCCAGATATGTCCACAGAAATACAATTAACACGTTTATATCAATGTAAATGATCTTTAACTGTAATCATCTACTGAACACCACACAGAACTTCCTTGTATCTTAGGCAAGCCGTGTGCGTGTTTTACAAATTACTCCTTAACGTATTATTTTTACTTTTAACTTACCAATAGCAACCACTCTTTCTCAGCACGTTATCAATTATAAATGGCAAACAGGAGAGTGAGACGTGAAACTACACAATTGAAAAGAAATATAGATGTGTGCGTGCGTGTGTGCGTACGAAAAACAGAAATAAACAGTTTTAAAAGACAATAGCGTATTGTTCTTACCTTCCTACCTTCCGGTTCCGGATTCCACCCCAGCACTCCTACAGCGTAGCGTAACAGACGCTTATCTAGTCAGCACCACTGTATCCCTCACCACCAATACGGATATGAAGGGATACTGCTTTCCCGCCCTTGCTGACAGATAAAGTCTGTTTGCACTAGTGTGGATATGTGGAGGGAGGACGAGGCCCCAATTGATAATGCTGGTTTGATTACCATATAACTTTCACTATATGAAGGTAGGAGACTCAGTACGCAATTGGCGTATGGGGTACCGTAAGGGTACGCACTTAGCGTAGCAGACGCTCAGCCGTGATCGAGACGCACGAGCGGCACGCTCGCTCACAGCTTTACGCTTGGTGTCGAACACGCTATAGGCGGCCGACTACCGTAATGATACGCTACTAGCGTAGCGGACGCTGTGACCGCGAGGGGAACACGAGCGGCGCAGACGCTAACGGGATGACACTCAGTAAACCTGTATGCAACACACTATGATTGAGTTTGTATTGTAAACCTTACTACTGAAATACTGCAGCGATATAACGCTGCTTAACCTTGTTAATGTGCATGCTGTTAGAGCGATTTAAACGCTCTGAATACCCTCTGCAATGTAATAAACACACGATACCTTACTAAGGTTCCAACACCTTTACTAACAGGATTAAGTTATATTAAAAGGGAAAATGCAGTTGACAATTCATACACTACAAGCTAACATCAATATCTAACAAAATACCTACACATAAATACACAATAGCAGCACAATAGCAAACAATAACATACAATGAGAGAGAGAGAGAGATCGTGGCACAATTACATTCAGAGATTAAGAATGGTCACAGAGAGTACTTACACACAGGGAATGAATCGCAGGCGCAAATCTGGTTACCAGCTCCTGGTTATTCAATGATGAAAACCGTTGTGGGGAGAGAAGACTCTTGTGTCCCCAAGTCTATTTCAAACTATATTTATGTACTAGCTCAAGACATACTTCAATAGATACTATGTGTCCTCTTTCCATTGGTTAGTTCAAGAAATGGGCGATGGCTAGGACTTGTCAGTATTCTAAATTCCTCTCTTGATTGTATTGGGGAAACCTATTGTTTGGATCTTCCAAACAAACTCTGTCTCTGTGCTTTGTTTACCCCCTGGTCACCTCTTTCAGTTGAGACAATGACATCTCAGCACTCATTATTCTGGAGAGAAACCTGGACCTATTCATAAACAAAGGTATAAGCCCTCTTCATAGAATCTCAAAGCTTATTGTAAGTAAGGCTATTTGTTTTCGGTCTGTGTGAAAGAGGTGACTGAATTCCAGTCCCCCACCCTGCATTTGTGTAATTTATTCCGAATGCAATTAATCTTGTTCTACTTCTGTGCATAACCATGAGCAGGAACTATGCGAATCCCTCCCAGCTGTCATAGGCACAACACTTCTTCAATACCCCACAGCTGGACACCAAATACTACCCTCCAACCTTTATCTGAACCCTCCCAGCATGTAAAGGAGAATTTATCAGGTCCAAGAACCGTTTTAAACTTACCATACTTGCTGACATTATTAAGGGGAATATTAACTATAAAACGCATTATATTGGTTAAATATGTAGCGATCGAGTCGCTCGCTAGTCGCACACAAACACCGCCGTAAATACCCATCTCCCTGCGCAGGTGACGTCAGAGCGTCCCCTACGCAACCTGAGGGGATGCGTACGCACAGGGGGGGTCGGTGCGCGAGCAGCGGGCACGTGCATTGGGGTTAGTACAAGGCATCATAGGTCGCTATATTTTTCGACTTTGACAGTTCGAACCAATCCGATTGCAGGAACTGCAGCACCACATTAAGAACCTAAGCTGCCGTAGGAGGCAGTGACGTGTGGTGGGGTGAGGCAGGTGAGGCAGAGCCTTTCCTGTCATACTAATGTTCATGGCAGAGTTTTGACTGTATAAAGTATATGAAAAATACAAAGAATATGTTTGAAATATCCTATTTGCATTATTCTAATAATTTTTATAGCCAAAACTCTGGAGTAAAAAGTCTATGGCAGGTCAGGCAGTGCCTCACCTGGCTAACTTTTCCGCACATCTCTGACCAAAACTCACCACATTTCCAGGAGTTTTTACTGTAGCACCTATGTATAATGCCCAGATGTACGCTTTGGCTCATATATTGCATGAATATTTGCCTCTGGGGCTAGCCAGTGCCTCCTGAGCTATTTAGCTCACCGCACATCCCTGGTAGGAGGCACAAAGGGTGGTAGGATGTGCAGAACTCCTTTCAAGAATGTCTGAACCTCAGGGAGAGCAGCCAATTGTTTCTGGAAGAAAATGGACAAGGCCGAAATCTGGACCATTATGGAGCCCAAGCGTAGGCCCTGCTTGCAGAAAGAGGAGAAACCGTCCTAGTTGAAACTCCACAGTAGGAAACTTCTTGGATTCACACCAAGACACATACTTTTTCCAGATTCGATGGTAATGCTTAGACGTTACACCCTTCCTAGCTTGAATCAGAGTAGGAATGACTTTGTTCGGAAAACCTTTCCGAGCTAAGATCTGGCGTTCAACCTCCATGCCGTCAAATGTACCCGTGGTAAGTCTTGATAGGCGAACAGCCCCTGTTGTAGAAGGTCCTCACGAAGAGGAAGAGGTCTCGGATCCTCCAGCAGTAATTCCAGAAGATCCACGTACCAAGCCCTTTTCTCTGACGTACTAGTGGATGCTGGGGACTCCGTCAGGACCATGGGGATATAGCGGCTCCGCAGGAGACAGGGCACAATAATAAAAGCTTTAGGATCAGGTGGTGTGCACTGGCTCCTCCCCCCATGACCCTCCTCCAAGCCTCAGTTAGATTTTTGTGCCCGACGAGAAGGGTGCAATCTAGGTGGCTCTCCTGAGCTGCTTAGAATAAAAGTTTAAGTTAGGTTTTTTATTTTCAGTGAGTCCTGCTGGCAACAGGCTCACTGCTACGAGGGACTTAGGGGAGAGAAGAAAACTCACCTGCGTGCAGGATGGATTTGCTTCTTAGGCTACTGGACACCATTAGCTCCAGAGGGAGTCGGAACACAGGTCTCACCCTGGGGTTCGTCCCGGAGCCGTGCCGCCGACCCCCCTTGCAGATGCCGAAGTTGAAGAGGTCCAGAAACAGGCGGCAGAAGACTTTCAGTCTTCATAAGGTAGCGCACAGCACTGCAGCTGTGCGCCATTGTTGTCAGCACACTTCACCAACAGTCACCAACTGTCACTGAGGGTGCAGGGCGCTGGGGGGGGCGCCCTGGGCAGCAATGTATAATACCTTTTTATGGCTAAAATACATCACATATAGCCCTTGAGGCTATATGGATGTATTTAACCCCTGCCAGATCTCACAAACTCCGGGAGAAGAGCCCGCCGAAAAGGGGGCGGGGCCTATTCTCCTCAGCACACGGCGCCATTTTCCTGCTCAGCTCTGCTGTGAGGAAGGCTCCCAGGCTCTCCCCTGCACTGCACTACAGAAACAGGGTTAAAACAGAGAGGGGGGGCACTTATTTGGCGATATGATTACATATATAAAAATGCTATAAGGGAAAACACTTGTATAAGGGGTTGTCCCTGTATAATTATAGCGTTTTTGGTGTGTGCTGGCAAACTCTCCCTCTGTCTCCCCAAAGGGCTAGTGGGGTCCTGTCCTCTGTCAGAGCATTCCCTGTGTGTGTGCTGTGTGTCGGTATGTGTGTGTCGACATGTAGGAGGACGATGTTGGTGAGGAGGCGGAGCAAATTGCCTGTATTGGTGATGTCACTCTCTAGGGAGTCGACACTGGAATGGATGGCTTATTTAGGAATTACGTGATAATGTCAACACGCTGCAAGGTCGGTTGACGACATGAGACGGCCGGCAAACAAATTAGTACCTGTCCAGGCGTCTCAGACACCGTCAGGGGCTTGTAAAAACGCCCATTTACCTCAGTCGGTCGACACAGACACAGACACGGACACTGACTCCAGTGTCGACGGTGAAGAAACAAACGTATTTTCCTTTAGGGCCACACGTTTCATGTTAAGGGCAATGAAGGAGGTGTTACATATTTCTGATACTACAAGTACCACAAATAAGGGTATTATGTAGGGTGTGAATAAACTACTTGTAGTTTTTCCTGAATCAGATAAATTAAATGAAGTGTGTGATGATACGTGGGTTTCCTCCGATAGAAAATTATTGGCGGTATACCCTTTCCCGCCAGAAGTTAGGGCGAGTTGGGAAACACACCTTAGGGTGAATAAGGCGCTCACACGCTTATAAAAACAAGTGGCGTTACCGTCTCCAGATACGGCAGCCCTCAAGGAGCCAGCTGATAGGAAGCTGAAAAATATCCTAAAAGTATATACACATATACTGGTGTTATACTACGACCAGCAATCGCCTCAGCCTGGATGTGCAGCGCTGAGGGGGCTTGGTCGGATTTCCTGACTGAAAATATTGATACCCTTGACAGGGACAAGATTTTATTGACTATAGAGCATTTTAAGGATGCATTTCTATATATGCGAGATGCGCAGAGGGATATTTGCATTCTGGCATCAAGAGTAAATGTGATGTCCATATCTGCCAGACGACAGTGGTCAGGTGATGCAGATTCCAGACGGCACATGGAAGTATTGCCGTATAAAGGGGCGGTCCATCGGACCTGGTGGCCATGGCAACAGCTGAAAAATCCACCTTTTGTTACCCCAAGTCACATCTCAGCAGAAAAGGACACAGTCTTTTCAGTCTCAGTCCTTTCGTCCCCATAAGGGCAGGCGGGCAAAAGGGCCAGTCATATCTGCCCAGGGGTAGAGGAAAGGGAAGAAGACTGCAGCAGGCAGCCCATTCCCAGGAACAGAAGCCCTCCACAGCTTCTGCCAAGTCCGCAGCATGACGCTGGGGCCGTACAAGCGGACTCAGGTGCGGTAGGGGGTCATCTCAAGAGTTTCAGCACGCAGTGGGCTCACTCACAAGTGGACTCCTGGATCCTACACGTAGTATCCCAGGTGTACATTGGAAATTCGAGACGTCTCCCCCTCACAAGTTCCTGAAGTCTGCTTTACCAACGTCTCCCTCCGACAGGGAGGCAGTATTGGGAACAATTCACAGGCTGTATTCCCAGCAGGTGATAATCAAAGTACCCCTTCTACAACAAGGGAAGGGGTATTATTCCACACTATATTGTGGTACTGAAGCCAGACGGCTAGGTGAGATCTGAAATATTTGAACACTTACATACAAGCGTTCAAATCAAGATGGAGTCACTCAGAGCAGTGATAGCGAACCAGGAAGAAGGGGACGAAATGGTGTCACTGGATATCAGGGACGCTTACCTACATGTCCAAATTTGCCCTTCTCACCAAGGGTACCTCAGGTTCGTGGTACAGAACTGTCACTATCAGTTCAGACGCTGCCGTTTGGATTGTCCACGGCACCCCGGGTCTTTACCAAGGTAATGGCCGAAATGATGATTCTTCTTAAAAGAAATATGGACGCTTTCCTGATAAGGGCAAGGTCCAGAGAACAGTTGGAGGTCGGAGTAGCACTATCTTAAGTAGTTCTACGACAGCACGAGTGGATTCTAAATATTCCAAAATCGCAGTTTTTTCCGACGACACGTCTACTGTTCCTAGGGATGATTCTGGACACAGGCCAGAAAAGGATGTTTTCTCCCGGAGAAGAAAGCCAGGGAGTTATCCGAGCTAGTCAGGAACCTCCTAAAACCAGGAAAAGTATCAGTGCATCATTGCACAAGGATCCTGTGAAAAATGGTGGTTTCTTACAAAGCGATCCCATTCGGTAGATTTCACGCAAGAACCTTTACGTGGGATCTGCTGGAAAAATGGTCCGGATCGCATCTTCAGATGCATCAGCGGATAACCCTGTCTCCAAGGACAAGGGTGTTTCTTCTGCGGTGGCTGCAGAGTGCTCATCTATGAAAGGGCCGCAGATTCGGCATTCAGGACTGGGTCCTGGTGACCACGGATGCCAGCCTGAGTGGCTGGGGAGCAGTCACACAAGGAAAAAATTTCCAGAGAGTGTGATCGAGTCTGGAGACTTCTCTCCACATAAATATACTGGAGCTAAGGGCAATTTACAATGCTCTAAGCTTAGCAAGACCTCTGCTTCAAGGTCAGCCGGTATTGATCCAGTGGGACAACATCACGGCAGTCGCCCACGTAAACAGACAGGGCGGCACAAGAAGCAGGAGGGAAATGGCAGAAACTGCAAGGATTCTTCGCTGGGCGAAAAATCATGTGATAACACTCTCAGCAGTGTTCATTCCGGGAGTGGAAAACTGGGAAGCAGACTTCCTCAGCAGGCATGACCTCCACCCGGGAGAGTGGGGACTTCATCGGGAAGTCTTCCACATGATTGTAAACCGTTGTGAAAAACCAAAGGTGGACATGATGGCGTCCCGCCTGAACAAAAAACTAGATATTGCGCCAGGTCAAGGGAACCTCAGGCAATAGCGGTGGACGCTCTGGTAACACTGTGGATGTACCAGTCAGAGTATGTGTTCCCTCCTATGCCTCTCATACAAAAAGTACTGAGAATCATAAGAGGGAGATGAGTAAGAATGATACTCGTGGTTCCGGATTGGCCAAGAAGGACTTGGTACCCGAAACTTCAAGAGATGTTCACGGAAGACCCGTGGCCTCTACCTTTAAGAAAGGACCTGCTCCAGCAGGGGCCTTGTCTGTTCCAAGACTTACCGCGGCCGCGTTTGACGGCATGGCGGTTGAACGCCGGATCCTGAAAGGGCATTCCAGATGAAGTCATCCCTACCCTGGTCGAAGACAGGAAGGATGTAACCGCAAAACATTTTCACCGCATTTGGCGAAGATATGTTGCGTGGTGTGGGGCCAAGAAGGCCCCTACAGAGGAATTCCAACTGGGTCGTTTGCTACATTTCCTGAAAACAGGACTGTCTATGGGCCAAAAATTAGGGTCCATTAAGGTTCAAATTTCGGCCCTGTCGAATTTCTTCCAGAAAGAACTGGCTTTAGTGCCTGACGTTCAGATGTTTGTAAAAGGGGTACTGCATATACAGCCTCCTTTTGTGCCCCAGTGGCACCTTGGGATCTCAATGTTGTTTTGAGTTTCCTAAAGTCACATTGGTTTGAACCACTCACCACTGTGGACTTAAAATATCTCACATGGAAGGTGACGATGCTATTAGCCCTGGCTTCAGCCAGGCGTGTGTCAGAATTGGCGGCTTTATCATATATAAAGCCCTTACTTAATTTTTCATTCTGACAGGGCAGAATTGAGGACTCGTCCTCAATTTCTCCTTAAGGTGTTTTCTGTTTTTCACATGAACCAACCTATTGTGGTACCTGCGGTTACTAGGGACTTGGAGGACTCCAAGTTACTTGACGTTGTCAGGGCCCTGAAAAATATGTTTCCAGGAAGGCTGGAGTCAGAAAATCTGACTCGCTGTTTATCCTGTATGCACCCAACAAGATGGGTGCTCCTGCTTCTAAGCAGACGATTGCTCGCTGGATTTGTAATACAATTCAGTTTACACATTCTGTGGCAGGCCTGCCACAGCCAAAATCGGTAAAAGCCCATTCCAAAAGGAAGGGGGCTCATCTTGGGCGACTGCCCGAGGGGTCTCGGCTTTACAACTTTGCCGAGCAGTTACTTGGTCAGGGGAAAACACGTTTGCTAAATTCTACAAATTTGATACCCTGGCTGAGGAGGACATGGAGTTCTCTCATTCGGTGCTGCAGGGTCATCCGCACTCTCCCGCCCGTTTGGGAGCTTTGGTATAATCCCCATGGTCCTGACGGAGTCCCCAGCATCCACTAGGACGTCAGAGAAAATAAGATTTTACTTACCGATAAATCTATTTCTCGTAGTCCGTAGTGGATGCTGGGCGCCCATCCCAAGTGCGGATTGTCTGCAATACTTGTACATAGTTATTGTTACAAAAATCGGGTTATTCTTGTTGTGAGCCATCTTTTCAGAGGCTCCTTCGTTGTTATCATACTGTTAACTGGGTTCAGATCACAGGTTGTACGGTGTGATTGGTGTGGCTGGTATGAGTCTTACCCGGGATTCAATATCCTTCCTTATTATGCACGCTCGTCCGGGCACAGTATCCTAACTGAGGCTTGGAGGAGGGTCATGGGGGGAGGAGCCAGTGCACACCACCTGATCCTAAAGCTTTTATTATTGTGCCCTGTCTCCTGCGGAGCCGCTATATCCCCATGGTCCTGACGGAGTCCCCAGCATCCACTACGGACTACGAGAAATAGATTTATCGGTAAGTAAAATCTTATTCTTGGCCAGTCTGGAGCAATGAGGATCACCTGAACTCTTGTTCTTTTTATTAGTTTGAGAATCCTTGGGATGAGTGGAAGTGGAGGGAACATATACACTGACTGGAACGTCCACGGAGTTACTAGGGCGTCCGCCGCCACCGCTTGTGGATCCCTTGACCTGGAACAGTACCTCAGAAGCTTCTTGTTGAGGCGAGAGGCCATTATGTCTATGTAAATACCAAATTGTTTTCCAACAAATATTTAAAATGCCCGCTCTAATATATATTGTAGACGCCTGCACATCTTATTACCATGTGCCATGAATGTGCGCTATACATCGCAAAACACTGCATCCCATAAGAGAAAACAATACACCCACACATTATCTGAGTTCCAAAGCTCATTGATGTATATATTTGTTATTAAAAGGATATGGATTCAATATATTACAATGTACAGTACACATATAGTTACATGGTTACAATTCATACAGTAAGCAGTTAATACATACAGTTACAGTTCAGCAAATACATCACCATATTTTTCTCGTATAAAAGTCTTCCCTCCATATCACTCTCTCTCTTTCTCTCTGTAAATAAATACAGGAACTGGTCTAGAAGCACCTCCATCATCGTCTGGGACAAAACAGCAACTAGCAACTGTGTGTCTCTGTAATGTGTTATCTAGTTTTAAGGGAGGGAACTTTCTTATTCATGATGAGTCACTGGTCTGTTCGTATGCTAAACAGGTTCAGCCTTGAAGACATCCAAAGGGCTGACCTGAGTTTCCTGTCCATTGTCCTAATAAGAGTGATTTTAGCTTTCATACATTTAATCATAACTACTTGTTGCAATGTCCTATAACTTAATAACAAGTATCAAATGAATCTACACATTATTCTGCTTGCTTTAATACCAAATATGACAGGTGTATCTTGCTTCATTCCAATAATACACATACATGACATTACTCCATTATATAATTTTAAATCATTATGATGTCTGGCGCTTGATATTATTATAATTATGTACTGCATGAAATAAGTGTCGAATCCATCTCTGTGGCATGTCCGTGTAAATGCGTGTGTTACCATATATTGCTGTGCTCGCTGCGTGTATTTGCAAGCATAGCGACTTATATGTGTAGAGTCTGTATGTTCTTTCTATGTAATATTTTTGACTTCGACAGTCCACCCTTTGGCAGTAAACAATAACTGCCATCAATTATTAACATAAGAAAAAAATATTTCAGACAATAATCGGTGACCTAGACACAAGTATGTATTCATTTCGCAAATCAGACACTTGACTATATTTGGGGAAGACAGGGAGGAGGACGAGACATCCTCCATATGCAGTTGGCGGTTGGGTGTGGGACAACATTCATCCTATAGAGTATGCTGGGACAGTGCTTTGGCCTATAATGTCTGATTTGCGACAAACAATTCACACATACATGTACCTACGTCTTTGTACACTGATGTTTGGATTCGATTGAGGTTCTGCTGGGTAGATGAAGAAGACACAAACAAATTGTGAAAGTGACATATAAAATTTTCATCATCTACATATTCCTATCATTTTCTGAACATTGTTTCCATTTCTGGAACGTATGCTGGGTCTGTTTAATAATTGAACAAGGGTTATAAGTAGTGTCCTTCCTAAATAACATAAACCTTCGGAGTTCAGGGAGAGCCACTCATAAACCTATCTTCCACATATATTAATGAGCTCTTTATCTGCAATGTGTGAATAGCCATTGTCTGATTGTTCATGATTACCTCCAAACTCCATAACTACTAGACCTTTGATTTTTTTTTCTCTGGCTTTAACAAACTGATCGGCTAATCCTGGGATCCTATAAGGAAATCACTTCTTCCTCCAGAACCAGTTCCAGTCCCACACTCGACTCCTCATAAAAAACCTTGCAAAAATAGAATGTCATGAAAAAAAATGTTTGTCAGCGGGAAAGAGAGAAAAGAGAAATAGAACAAAATAACTCTTGTTCATAACAAAACAATTACAATGAATGGTCTTTCTGCAATCCTTTAGTACGCTCAGGTAGTGTTCAACAGTGCCGCCTCTCAGTCTTCACGGAACAGAGTCTCTGGTGATACTTTTGCGATCTCACTCCATTTACGAGTTCCTTCCGGACTCCGGACTACCAACTTTCCTGCAATGGGAATAGTGGACACAAGTCTCTCTCTCGGCTACTTTCACTGGGATAGTGCTGTCAACAAATCTTGATACGGTCCTTCACACCTGTCTATTAGGCATCTTGAGCGTAAGAACCATCACACAGTCTCTTGGTTCACAATCAAGACAGTTAGTATTTGGCATACCAGCAATCTACAGTTTCAAGTTCTTTTGTCAAGTTCTCAAATGCTGGCTCATCTCGATAAAGTACTGTACTGTCACCTCATTGGTGTATTTCTGATCATTGTGCGGATCAATCATGACATGAGGTTGTCTTCCAAAAACAACAAAAAAGACACAAATACCAAAACAAAAACAAATTTCGAAGAGGGTGATTCGTTAAGTGAAGATCTGGGAGTGGTTCCGATGCTACATAATACTAGTGGCAGTATCTATGATCACAATGGTACAATTTCAAGCTTTGCTCCTACTTCTAGGGGTACCATTATCTACACACAAATTTCTGCGCAATTTTTTCTTTGCGGTAAACACAGCAGCATCCGTGGCGGCAGGAAATGCCTCTACCCAGTTTGAGAAAACATCAGTGCACACCAATACATAACAATAATTCCTAAACGGTGTTAACTGTACAAAGTCATTGTGTGTTTGCAGTGTAGAGTACCATGAGCATAACTCAAAAAATAAAAAAAGAAACATCTCTAGAGGAGAGAAAGAAGAAGAAAATGTCAGGTTTGCCATTCACCAACAGGCATATCAGCGTCTATACAAAATTTCCCATCACCAGTATTCTCATCCTTCCTCCACCCTTTGTGCATGACAAGGCACACTGCAGTAATACTGGTGTTATCATGCTGTTGGGATATACTCGGTTCGGGCAGAACTCTGAAGGACCTAGGCATGTGGAGTTTGAACTGTAATTGGGTCCATGTATTATACCACCCTGTGTGAACGCAAAAGATAAAGAGGAAACTGTAGAGAAACAGAATAGAGGTTAGTGACAGATGAGTTTGTAGAGGTGGAGAAGATTTTATAAAAATTTGACAACTGGATTGGGCACTACGGGGAAGTGATTCTCTACTTGGTCTACTCCCCTTAAAAAAAATTCTGTTTGTCGTATCGCTATTGGGACTATCCCAGCCATCAATCCAGTTTCCTGTCCATCCTAAGTTCATAGGGAACCCGGTATCTGTGAGATAATTTCCTCTACCTGTGATGGACATGCATCTAGAACAGTGAAATGTAACATTAATCTTCGTGGGTGTCTAACATACTTTGTACTTCCTGAGCGGGAGCACATTGGGGTATATTTACTAACATTCATATTAGTACCGATTTTGAGTGAGATTCATCACAAATGACATCGACAGTGTATTTGTGCAACTTTTTGAATTTGTTATGCCTCATTTACTAAGCTGTCGTATTTGTATTTTTAGTCTTTTCCGATGTCGATGTCATTCGTGTTTTTCTCGTTATAATGCGGCCGATTTTGTGGTTTGTTGGCCGTGTTCTTAGGTTTTTTTTACGACTGCGTCACATGTCGGTTACGGCAGTGTTTGTCCGTTCACGGCCGCGGTTTTTTTTCTAAGTTTCGTTTTTGTCACTCATCCGTGATTGGTTTGATTCGTGATGGAGGAGTGTCTGTGCACATTACTATAAAAACGCCCCAAACCGTCCGCACCTCGTGGGTTTAGCTAGTGGAGAGGAGAGAGGAAGTTGTATTAGGAGTTGGTGAGTTTGTTGGAGTTTTTGGTAGATTTGGAGCGGAGTTTTGCGATTGTTGAGTGCTGTACTGTGTGTGTAAGTAGTATTGTCATACTTGTTGTGTAGTTTTTTCAAAGTTTGTCTACTTTTTTGTCCTTGTTTTTTTTTTCCAGTTTATTGTCATTGTTTGTGAGTGTGTGTGTGTGTGTGTGTGTGTGTGTGTGTGTGTGTGTGTGTGTGTGTGTGTGTGTGTGTGTTGGGTGTGTAGTGTGTAGTGGTAGTGGAGGAGTGTGTTTTCTGTTTTTTTTTCTCTGTGTTTTTTGTAGTTTGTGGGGATTATGTCTCAGTCAGAGGTCAGTGTGGTGGAGGAGGTTAGTGAGAGGGAGGAGGTGAGTGACGTGGAGGAGGTGAGTGAGAGGGAGGAGGTGAGTGAGGTGGAGGGGGTTAGTGAGAGGGAGGAGGTTAGTGAGGAGGAGGAGGGGGTGCCTGTTGCTGCGTTCTCCAGTGATAGTGATGGTGTTGTGGCTCCGCAGCCACACACCACTACCAAGACTGGGCGCAATGTGAAATTCAGCTATGCTGAAAACATGGCTTTGGTGCGGGAGCTGATGAGGCATCATCGGCAATTGTTTGGCCAGGATGCTGCCAAGGTGTCCTCACGTAGGAAGTCTGTCCTGTGGGGAAAAGTGATTGTGGCAGTGAATAGTGAGGGTGTGGTGAGGCGGACTGAGGACACGTGTCGCAAGCGCTTTTATGACATCAAGCGCCGTGTCAAGGCCAGGATGGCCAAGGAGGCCAAATCAGCCCGCCAAACTGGGGGTGGACACCCCTTCCGTGCTACTTATCGGGATTGGGAGGAGCCTGTGCGGTCCCTTATTCCTTCCGAAGTGGTTGGTGAGACTCATGTCCGGGATTCGGACCGGCTAAGGCAGGATGGTGAGTTTGTTTAAAATATGTTTTGTTTTTTTTTTGTTTTTTTAAATTTTAATGCTGCTAATTGTGATTGTCATTTTTTTTCATTTTTACATTGTGTTGGTGATGTCGTGCAGGCCTGTGCAACCTGTAGCTCTAAAGGTGTTTCCAAACTACAAGTACCAGCATGCATTGCCTGAGTTTTGTTATTAGTGAATGGTACATCTGTTGCAGTGCATGCTGGTATGTGTAGTTCTAATACATAATCAGAGATCCTGCTTGTCCATAACTGTTTTTTTTTAAATAATTTATTAAATATTGTTATTTTTTTGTTATTGTTGTTTATTGTGTGTTCTTGTTTTTATTTAGTTTGTGGCAATTTTTTTGTGAAAAATTAAATGGCAAATATTGTGCTGAATTTAGCTTTGGATATGGATTATTTAGTGCAATACTATCTTATTTTATGAATACACACCCAATTAAGTAATCCAGAATAGCTTAAACATAAAATAGTTTACTTATCATTATGTTCAAGATGTTTACATAACAATAAGAAATTTCTGATAACAATGAGTATTCAAAGTATGGTCATAAGGTCTTTTCAAATTTTTCAACAGTACGCCAGAGAAGCACCACAGACAGGCCACAGCCAACACTGCCAAGTGATGCAGATGTTGGTAATGCAGGTAAAAATTCACTGTAATCACATATTCATCAAACACATAGAAGTTCAAAATATTAATGTTTCTCTTTTCACATAGGTTCTTCTTCTGCAAGCCGCCCTCCTATAAGGCGCCCATCACAGGGCTCTGTGAGTTTGCCTAGGAGGCCAAGCAAAACACGTCGTGTTGAGTCTGAGTCTGCTGCGCCATCATCACCACCCCGGCGGCGCATCTCCGCAGTGTTGCCCCAGCCACCACAGGCAATTTTGGCAAGTCCACAAAGTGATGAGCCACAATCACCTCAGCTGTCTGGTGAGTAAAAAATAAATAAAAATGTCAACAAAGTTTAACACAGTGTGGTCTTTGAATGAACCTGGATAAGGCATAATGATTTTAAAAACCACTGATATGTGCAAGGTGTTATATGCAGGAAAAGTGTAATATTAATCTTTAGAAATGTAAAACGGCTCTGTTTGGCTTGTGCCTTTATCACCTTGCACATATGATTGTCTTTTCAAATCCTTAGGTCTTCTCATGGTTATTTCAGCTGCACCACTGTTTGTGTAGTGTCAATACAATTATATTTTTGTAATTTCTTATTCATGCCCATAATGTCAAACAACAAGCACATGTGTTTTGTTATAAAATTTTCTACAACCATTTTCAGATGTGATGTTGGCCATAGCAACCATTTTGTTCTTTACAAAAGAAAACCACAATAAAAAAACAAAATGTAATGTTTAATACAAATGTTTGCCATGGGCAACATCACCATTTAGAAACATAGGCCACCTTAAGACATTTGCATGGTTCTTGAAGATTAAGAAATTAAAATATAGTTTACTAATATTTGTAAAAAAACATTGACTGGCTTTAGCAATTAATGAGTGTGTAACAAACCATATTTACTGCCTTGTGTGTGTTTCTCAAAAGGAAGGGGCATACACAATCTTTAAATGCATTAATGTAAATTGTCGAAAGATCTTCATGTTTCCCATATCATTATGGCTTAGAGTCTGTGAACAAACCAATTTTTACAAAAATTGTGTATTGTAAATTAGAAGGCACACACAGGCGTGCGCATAAACTGAATTGCGGGTTTCGCACCGGGTTCCCCCCCCCCCCCCCCTCAATGCCATTATAGTGTTCTCACACCTCCCCAGTCCTGGATATAGACTGCTTACCTGGTCCGCTCCTCTGGGCCATCCAGGTGAGCAGTCTATATCCAGGACAGGGGATGTGAGAGAACACTATAATGCTTTGGAGGGGGGGAAGTTCGGAGCGGAACCCGCCAGTCAGTCTCTGCGCACGCCTGTGAAGGCACATATGTGTTTCTAAAGGAAAGATTCCTAGTTAATTTGAGCACAGAAAATCTGTAACATTTTCATGAGTATTATTAAGTAAGCCATGTTTAGGCCAAGCAAAGAAATATAATTTTTATTAAATAGTGGCTGTTGTCAACCCCATACAGAACCACCCATCATGGTCGAGGACGACCAGCAGGAACCTGACCAACAGCCTACCATAACACTACACCTGCAGCCTGTTGATCCTACCCAGCCAACCCAGCAGCAGGATATGCCCAAGCATCCGTAAGCCCCCAATTGATTCCAACTCCACCCCAGCAACAAATGTCCCCTGACTTTTGGAACAGTTGGGCCACACAACAGGTCCAAAACACTGCCTACCTGAACACACACACAACACCTTGCCAATCTGCCCCATCATCTTCCTCGCATTAGTCGGAACTCGGGTAGACTGATTGTTCAGGTAGGCAGAATAGCAACTTCAATGGAGCAAATCAGGGCGGACAACACTCAAATGCTTGCCAATTTAACTAGAATAATCGATGAGCAACAGCGGCAGCAACAAGCCCTAATCCAAGTAATCCAGCACAACCAAGTAGTGAACGAAACTTTGTCTAGAATTATTGCCAGCAACACTGCCACAAATAATCAACTCAATGCCAGCATACAGAACCTCAGCCAAAGCATTACTATGATGGCAGCCCAACAAGTCAGCTCCAGCTCCGGAACGACTACCCCAAGCCAGACCCCAGTTACCTCCCCTGTTCGACGCTCAAGCAGAACACGGGCCAACGACCCTGGTCAAACCTCTGCACCCAGCACACAAAAAAAAAAAAAAAATGAGGAATGCCTGAAATTTGTGTAACACAATAAATTTTTTGAGATTGTATTCCCAAAAATTCCTGTGTCCGTGCCAATCATTTTAAAACACGCTATGTGTGTATGGTTTAATGGGGTTTTGAGTGACAATTTTTTTTTGGTATAAAAAACATGTACAGACCAGTATAAATAACAAACACTAACGAACAAAACACACATTCACACCTACAATACATTTAATAAAAGTGGTTAGTCAAGGTGATTTAAAACTAAATAATACTTACGGGTAAAATAACGCAGAATAACTTCTTGCCTTACCTGCCTCCCTACATCTGTACTCACACTGTCACCAGATGTTTCTAACTCCTCTGCTTGCTGACTGTTTTCTTCATCATCATGTGGCAGATGTTGTTTCAAACACAGATTATGAAGAAAACAGCAGCGGAACACAATCCTAGTCACCTTTGAGGGACTATACAACAAAAGCCCTGCAGATTTATCCAGACACCGAAACCTAGATTTCAGCACACCAAAACATGTTTCTATCACGTTCCGCGTAGACTTATGTGCATGATTGTAACTGTGTTCAGCAGGAGAATCAGTTTGGGACAATGGAGTAAGTAGCCAAGAGTAGCAGCCATAACCACCATCACCTGAAATACAGATATATCCAACATTAGGACATGTGTATTATGTTAAAAAAAAAAAAAATAGGAGTTTGAAGTTAACACACATACACACAACACACTTGGAACATACCCAGCAGCCAGCCATCAGGCATTTGTCCGTCCTCAAATTTATCGAAGAGAGATGACTGACTGAGGATGAAGGAGTCATGGCAGCCGCCAGGGTAACCTGCAACCACACTCATAATTTTTAGATTTGCATCACAAACCACCTGGTCATTAGTGGATTGGCCCAGATGTCTATTGGTAAAGACATATTGCCTGCCCCTAGGTGGTCTCAGCTCAACGTGTGTGCAATCTATGGCACCCAGCACATTGGGCATGCCAGCAAGCTCATAGAAAGCTACCCTGACTGCATGCCACTGCGACTCCTGGGTAGGGAAGCAGATAGAGGCATCTATATGGGGTTCCAAGACATCCAAAACCTGAGTGGACATTAATAAATATAAGGTGAGTGTCATGATCTGTAATCAATACAATACTGTGTTCTAAGACCTAACAGAAGCAACACTTAGACATAGACGTGTATGTATATTTCAACTCACCTGATTCAAATATTTTGAAAAGGTGGGCTGGGAGATACCAATGACGTCGCCTGTCACAGCCTGGAAGCTCCCAGTAGCCATAAAGTGCAACACAGCCAGGAGTTTGTGCAGGCCTGAGACAGAGCGAGAGCGTGCTGTCTCAGGGTCTAGGCCCAGTTTGACAAGGTCATACAGACGGAAAATGTTGTTTCTATTTAGCCTAAACATCTGTATGACCCTATCATCAGACAATGCGTTTAAGTTTAAACGCCCCCTAAAAAAACGAGGCTGGCGCAGCCTCCGCGGCACCTGTACAACCTGCTGACCATGTTCACTTACCTGGCCCTGATTTATTGAAGAGTCATGGAGCAGTCTCAGGTATCCCCCAGCAACCAGAAAATCAGTAGCACACACAACAGCCGCCATTTCAGAGTGAGAGTTATTCAAAATGTGCCTAGGACTCTTTTATAGGGCCAAACATTCAGGTGTGACTAATGGATAATTGAATACACATGTAAACACGCTTATCAAAAGCAGGTCTACTTTTTTTTAGCACTTTTTTACGATTTGTATTTTTTCACGGCCGCAAAGGCATTTTCACGGTACACATTACAAATACGAATGGTTAGTAAATGACCGTGATTCATACCTAAACAGCCGCGTTTGACCGATGGCGTATTCATTCGTATTTTTAAACATGAACTTCCAAAAAAATACGAATGGCCTCATCACTGCCGTGATTTGAGTTTAGTAAATTCCCGAGATGACACTTTGAAGAAAAAACGCCGGATCCTAATGGAAAAGGGCATTCCGGATGAAGTCATTCCTACGCTGATAAAAGCTAGGAAGGATGTGACAGCAAAACATTATCACCGCATATGGCAAAAATATGTTACTTGGTGTGAGGCCAGAAAGGCCCCAACAGAGGAATTTCAGCTGGGTCGATTTCTGCACTTCCTACAGTCAGGAGTGACTATGGGCCTAAAATTGGGATCCATAAAAGTCCAGATTTCGGCCCTGTCTATTTTCTTTCAAAAAGAACTGGCTTCACTGCCTGAAGTTCAGACGTTTGTTAAAGGAGTGCTGCATATTCAGCCCCCTTTTGCCCTTTTGTGCCTCCAGTGGCACCTTGGGATCTCAACGTTGTGTTGAGTTTCCTAAAATCACATTGGTTTGAGCCACTTAAGACTGTGGAGTTAAAATATCTCACGTCTAAGGTGGTCATGCTGTTGGCCTTGGCTTCAGCCAGGCGGGTGTCAGAATTGGTGGCTTTGTCGTGTAAAAGCCCATATCTGATTTTCCATATGGACAGGGCAGAATTGAGGACTCGTCCCCAATTTCTTCCTAAGGTGGTATCAGCGTTTCATTTAAACCAACCTATTGTGGTGCCTGCGGCTACTCGGGACTTGGAGGATTCCAAGTTGCTGGACGTAGTCCGGGCCCTGAAAATCTATGTTTCCAGGACGGCTGGAGTCAGAAAAACTGACTCGCTATTTATCCTGCATGCACCCAACAAGCTGGGTGCTCCTGCTTCAAAGCAGACTATTGCTCGCTGGATCTGTAGCACGATTCAGCTTGCACATTCTGCGGCTGGACTGCCGCATCCTAAATCAGTAAAAGCCCATTCCACGAGGAAGGTGGGCTCTTCTTGGGCGGCTGCCCGAGGGGTCTCGGCTTTACAATTTTGCCGAGCTGCTACTTGGTCGGGTTCAAACACTTTTGCACAATTCTACAAGTTTGATACCCTGGCTGAGGAGGACCTTGAGTTTGCTCATTCGGTGCTGCAGAGTCATCCGCACTCTCCCGCCCGTTTGGGAGCTTTGGTATAATCCCCATGGTCCTTACGGAGTACCCAGCATCCACTAGGACGTCAGAGAAAATAAGAATTTACTCACCGGTAATTCTATTTCTCGTAGTCCGTAGTGGATGCCGGGAGCCCGTCCCAAGTGCGGACTCTCTGCAATACATGTATATAGTTATTGCTTAACTAAAGGGTTATTGTATGAGCCATCTGTTGAGAGAGGCTCAGTTATTGTTCATACTGTTAACTGGGTATAGTTATCACAAGTTGTACGGTGTGATTGGTGTGGCTGGTATGAGTCTTACCCTGGATTCCAAATCCTTTTCTAGTAATGTCAGCTCTTCCGGGCACAGTTTCTCTAACTGAGGTCTGGAGGAGGGGCATAGAGGGAGGAGCCAGTGCACACCAGATATAGTACCTAATCTTTCTTTTAAGAGTGCCCAGTCTCCTGCGGAGCCCGTCTATACCCCATGGTCCTTACAGAGTACCCAGCATCCACTACGGACTACGAGAAATAGAATTACCGGTGAGTAAATTCTTATTTTCTGGATTTTATTAGACATATTTTAATACCTACATTCTGCAGTACCTCTGGTTCAAAGCTGCCCACCCTAGGGAATGATACCCTATCGTTGTCAGTCATACGTACCCATTCGTCACAGTAAACTTCAGCGTGTGGACCATATTTTCCACACATAATACCTTCTCGGTTTTAAGTCTGACCTTCTCGATCCCAACTCTTCTGCCTGAACTCTGGCTACCATACGTCCCTTAGTTGAGCAACTGGCTCCCATAATTTGTGGGCCTTGCCTTCTCGGCTATTCCCACAAATACCAAAATACTCAATATAAGGCGACGGTGAAAGTTCTCAGAGCGCTTCCACCCACTCTCGCCCACCTTGGCCGGTACTACCATACACTGCCGATAGCGAAGGCGATGTACCCAATCTAGGGCTCCTATCAGACCTTACAGCACCGTAATTTCTTTCGGTGCAGGTTCTGTTGGAATATTTTCCTGAGAGAGGCAGCGAAAAATTCCTTTTCGGTATCTTTCAACTGGAATTGTTTGTAGGGTGAAAAACAGAGTAATTAGATACCTATCCTTCACCCTTTCCAGTGGAAGCCCACCAGGGAGATTTCCCGACGTTATCAAAGAAAAACCCCTTTGTCTATACAATCACGTCTGCGTATGCCTTTCCACAGCGCATATGACACAATGGTATCACGTTGTGCTTAGAGATGAGCGGGTTCGGTTCCTCGGAATCCGAACCCCCCCGAACTTCAGCCTTTTTACACGGGTCCGAGGCAGACTCGGATCTTCCCGCCTTGCTCGGTTAACCCGAGCGCGCCCGAACGTCATCATCCCGCTGTCGGATTCTCGCGAGGCTCGTATTCTATCGCGAGACTCGGATTCTATATAAGGAGCCGCGCGTCGCCGCCATTTTCACACGTGCATTGAGATTAATAGGGAGAGGACGTGGCTGGCGTCCTCTCCGTTAGAATAGATAGAGACACTTGAGTTGATTACTTAGTAATTTTGGGGAGCATTAGGAGTACTCAGAGTGCAGAGTTTTGCTGATAGTTACTAGTGACTGACCACCACCAGTTTTATTTATTATTTAATATAATCCGTTCTCTGCCTGAAAAAAAACGATACACAGTCACATACCATATCTGTGCTCAGCCTCAGTGTGCTGCATGATAATATCATCTATATGTATATCTGACTGTGCTGAGTGCTCACTGCTCACACAGCTGAATTGTGGGGGAGACTGGGGTGCAGTTATAGCAGGAGTACAGTGCACACTTTTGCTGCCAGTGTGACTGACCAGTGACCACCAGTATATTGTCTGCCTGAAAAAGTTAAACACTCCTGTGTTTTTTTTTTTTATTCTATAAACGCATTCTGCTGACAGTGTCCAGCAGGTCCGTCATTCATTATATTATATAAATATTTACCTGCAGTAGTGTTATATTTTTTTTGTTCATCTCTATCATCTTTATCATCTCTATATTAGCAGACGCAGTACGGTAGTCCACGGCTGTGGCTACCTCTGTGTCGTCAGTGCTCGTCCATAATTGTATACCTACCTGTGGTGGGGTTTTTTTTCTATCTTCTTCATACTAGTAGTTTAGGAGTCTGCTGACAGTGTCCAGCAGGTCCGTCATTATATTATATATACCTGCAGTAGTGATATATATATTTTTTTTATATCATTATCATCTCTATACTAGCAGACGCAGTACGGTAGTCCACGGCTGTAGCTACCTCTGTGTCGTCAGTGCTCGTCCATAATTGTATACCTACCTGTGGTGGGGTTTTTTTTTCTATCTTCTTCATACTAGTAGTTTAGGAGTCTGCTGACAGTGTCCAGCAGGTCCGTCATTATATTATATATACCTGCAGTAGTGATATATATATATTTTTTATATCATTATCATCTCTATACTAGCAGACGCAGTACGGTAGTCCACGGCTGTAGCTACCTCTGTGTCGTCAGTGCTCGTCCATAATTGTATACCTACCTGTGGTGGGGTTTTTTTTTCTATCTTCTTCATACTAGTAGTTTAGGAGTCTGCTGACAGTGTCCAGCAGGTCCGTCATTATATTATATATACCTGCAGTAGTGATATATATATATTTTTTATATCATTATCATCTCTATACTAGCAGACGCAGTACGGTAGTCCACGGCTGTAGCTACCTCTGTGTCGTCAGTGCTCGTCCATAATTGTATACCTACCTGTGGTGGGGTTTTTTTTTCTATCTTCTTCATACTAGTAGTTTAGGAGTCTGCTGACAGTGTCCAGCAGGTCCGTCATTATATTATATATACCTGCAGTAGTGATATATATATATATATATTTTATATCATTATCATCTCTATACTAGCAGACGCAGTACGGTAGTCCACGGCTGTAGCTACCTCTGTGTCGTCAGTGCTCGTCCATAATTGTATACCTACCTGTGGTGGGGTTTTTTTTTCTATCTTCTTCATACTAGTAGTTGAGGAGTCTGCTGACAGTGTCCAGCAGGTCCGTCATTATATTATATATACCTGCAGTAGTGATATATATATATTTTTTATATCATTATCATCTCTATACTAGCAGACGCAGTACGGTAGTCCACGGCTGTAGCTACCTCTGTGTCGTCAGTGCTCGTCCATAATTGTATACCTACCTGTGGTGGGGTTTTTTTTTCTATCTTCTTCATACTAGTAGTTTAGGAGTCTGCTGACAGTGTCCAGCAGGTCCGTCATTATATTATATATACCTGCAGTAGTGATATATATATATTTTTTATATCATTATCATCTCTATACTAGCAGACGCAGTACGGTAGTCCACGGCTGTAGCTACCTCTGTGTCGTCAGTGCTCGTCCATAATTGTATACCTACCTGTGGTGGGTTTTTTTTTTCTATCTTCTTCATACTAGTAGTTTAGGAGTCTGCTGACAGTGTCCAGCAGGTCCGTCATTATATTATATATACCTGCAGTAGTGATATATATATATTTTTTTATATCATTATCATCTCTATACTAGCAGACGCAGTACAGTAGTCCACGGCTGTAGCTACCTCTGTGTCGTCAGTGCTCGTCCATAATTGTATACCTACCTGTGGTGGGGTTTTTTTTTCTATCTTCTTCATACTAGTAGTTTAGGAGTCTGCTGACAGTGTCCAGCAGGTCCGTCATTATATTATATATACCTGCAGTAGTGATATATATATATTTTTTATATCATTATCATCTCTATACTAGCAGACGCAGTACGGTAGTCCACGGCTGTAGCTACCTCTGTGTCGTCAGTCACTCGTCATCCATAAGTATACTAGTATCCATCCATCTCCATTGTTTACCTGAGGTGCCTTTTAGTTGTGCCTATTAAAATATGGAGAACAAAAATGTTGAGGTTCCAAAAATAGGGAAAGATCAAGATCCACTTCCACCTCGTGCTGAAGCTGCTGCCACTAGTCATGGCCGAGACAATGAAATTCCATCAACGTCGTCTGCCAAGGCCGATGCCCAATGTCATAGTACAGAGCATGTAAAATCCAAAACACAAAATATCAGTAAAAAAAGGACTCAAAAATCTAAAATAAAATCATCGGAGGAGAAGCGTAAACTTGCCAATATGCCATTTACCACACGGAGTGGCAAGGAACGGCTGAGGCCCTGGCCTATGTCCATGGCTAGTGGTTCAGCTTCACATGAGGATGGAAGCACTCAGCCTCTCGCTAGAAAAATGAAAAGACTTAAGCTGGCAAAAGCACAGCAAAGAACTGTGCGTTCTTCGAAATCACAAATCCACAAGGAGAGTCCAATTGTGTCGGTTGCGATGCCTGACCTTCCCAACACTGGACGTGAAGAGCATGCGCGTTCCACCATTTGCACGCCCCCTGCAAGTGCTGGAAGGAGCACCCGCAGTCCAGTTCCTGATAGTCAGATTGAAGATGTCAGTGTTGAAGTACACCAGGATGAGGAGGATATGGGTGTTGCTGGCGCTGGGGAGGAAATTGACAAGGAGGATTCTGATGGTGAGGTGGTTTGTTTAAGTCAGGCACCCGGGGAGACACCTGTTGTCCGTGGGAGGAATATGGCCATTGACATGCCTGGTGAAAATACCAAAAAAATCAGCTCTTTGGTGTGGAAGTATTTCAACAGAAATGCGGACAACAGGTGTCAAGCCGTGTGTTGCCTTTGTCAAGCTGTAATAAGTAGGGGTAAGGACGTTAACCACCTCGGAACATCCTCCCTTATACGTCACCTGCAGCGCATTCATCATAAATGTTAGGAATATTTGTGTTTTGTTTTGCCTTGCATTACCTCATTCCTGCCTCTAGGGGTCTCACTTGTTGCCTCAGGTCTGAATGGCAGTTGCACACTGCCTCTGCAGGGTAATTACCTGATTGTGTGCACCTGGAGCCCAACACCCTGCTGCTATTTAACTCCAGCTCACAGGCACTTAGTTGCAGATCATTGCGGTTCCGTATGGAGTGAGACTGGGCTCTCTCCAGTAACCCTGTCCAGATTCTGCCTTATTTGCTTCTTGGAGACTTCCCTGCAGTTTGCTAAAACGCATGTGCCTTGCTTCTGGACTTCTTACCCTGCCAGTTCAACATCTACATTTCTGGACTATTATTTGCAGTTTGTTTCCATTCCTGCCTGATCACTTCATTTTTGGTATGTTATTTTTCCCCTGCTTGATTTAAACCCGGATTTCTTCATGTTTATTTTGCATCTATGTTTAACCTGAAATATTCCATTTATCGTGTTTTGTTCCATGTAATCAAGCATCCAGTTTATATTTATTTTTACCACCACTTTTTCCACAAATAAACTTTACTTAATTTTCACCTGGCTTCAGCTGACATCTTTCCAAGCACGCACACACAGAGAACTCTAGAAATCGTTACAGAATGATCTGCCAAAATAAACGTGTGCAGGAGTTTTGTTTTGATTCAGCTGAATCTCATAAAATGGCTTCACTTCAGAAAGGTTCCCTGCCTCTCAAGTTTTTGCCGTTTTTGAGTTCTGCATTGCTGGTGGATTTCAGAGAGAAACTGGAGGGTATTCAAATCCTATCTTCAGAGATACTGTCTGCTCTGCCTGAAGATTCAGTAAGGTTACCTGCTCCCTTTAAGGAGACGCAGGAAAAAAGGGGAAAAGATCAGTCTGGTACTCTCAATTCTGGCTGCTGTTTTTCTAGCGTAAGCAAAGGCAAGTTTTGGAGTTTTCCACGACCCAGTCTCTCTGAGGAAGAAAGGAGACATAGAAGGGATAAGAAGCTCTGTTTTTATTGCGGCAGGTCGGGACATTTTATTCAGTTATGTCCTGCTCGCAAACATAAAAAGAGCTTTCCTCATTCTGCCATAGTGCCAAATTCTGCTCAGTTATGCCACTGTGGTGCTCAAATTTCGAAAGGAGGGGTGTCCGGCCAAGCGACCCCAGGAGGGGTGTCCGGCCAAGCGACCCCAGGAGGGGTGTCCGGCCAAGCGACCCCAGGAGGGGTGTCCGGCCAAGCGACCCCAGGAGGGGTGTCCGGCCAAGCGACCCCAGGAGGGGTGTCCGGCCCTGCGACCCCAGGAGGGGTGTCCGGCCCTGCGACCCCAGGAGGGGTGTCCGGCCCTGCGACCCCAGGAGGGGTGTCCGGCCCTGCGACCCCAGGAGGGGTGTCCGGCTCTGCGACCCCAGGAGGGGTGTCCGGCCCTGCGACCCCAGGAGGGGTGTCGGTCCCTGCTGCCCTTGCCTTTGGGCATGAGGTCCCTGCTGCCCTTGCCTTTGGGCATGAGGTCCCTGCTGCCCTTGCCTTTGGGCATGAGGTCCCTGCTGCCCTTGCCTTTGGGCATGAGGTCCCTGCTGCCCTTGCCTTTGGGCATGAGGTCCCTGCTGCCCTTGCCTTTGGGCATGAGGTCCCTGCTGCCCTTGCCTTCGGGCATGAGGTCCCTGCTGCCCTTGCCTTCGGGCATGAGGTCCCTGCTGCCCTTGCCTCACGGCATGAGGTCCCTGCTGCCCTTGCCTCACGGCATGAGGTCCCTGCTGCCCTTGCCTCACGGCATGAGGTCCCTGCTGCCCTTGCCTCACGGCATGAGGTCCCTGCTGCCCTTGCCTCACGGCATGAGGTCCCTGCTGCCCTTGCCTCACGGCATGAGGTCCCTGCTGCCCTTGCCTCACGGCATGAGGTCCCTGCTGCCCTTGCCTCACGGCATGAGGTCCCCGTTGCCCTTGCCTCACGGCATGAGGTCCCCGTTGCCCTTGCCTCACGGCATGAGGTCCCCGTTGCCCTTGCCTCACGGCATGAGGTCCCCGTTGCCCTTGCCTCACGGCATGAGGTCCCCGTTGCCCTTGCCTCACGGCATGAGGTCCGAGAGGTGCCCGCTTCGCCAGAGGTCCGAGAGGTCCACGCCTTGCCAGAGGTCCGAGAGGTGCTCGCCTTGCCAGAGGTCCGAGAGGTGCCCGCCTTGCCAGAGGTCCACGCCTTGCCAGAGGTTCGAGAGGTGCCCGCCTTGCCAGAGGTCCGAGAGGTGTCCACCTTGCCAGAGGTCCGGCCAAGGCCTGTCCAGCCCCAGGAGGGGGCTCTGCCTGTCCAGCCCCAGGAGGGGGTTCTGCCTGTCCAGCCCCAGGAGGGGGTTCTGCCTGTCCAGCCCCAGGAGGGGGTTCTGCCTGTCCAGCCCCAGGAGGGGGTTCTGCCTGTCCAGCCCCAGGAGGGGGTTCTGCCTGTCCAGCCCCAGGAGGGGGTTCTGCCTGTCCAGCCCCAGGAGGGGGTTCCGCCTGCCCAGCCCCAGGAGGGGGTTCCGCCTGCCCAGCCCCAGGAGGGGGTTCCGCCTGCCCAGCCCCAGGAGGGGGTTCCGCCTGCCCAGCCCCAGGAGGGGGTTCCGCCTGCCCAGCCCCAGGAGGGGGTTCCGCCTGTCCAGCCCCAGGAGGGGGTTCCGCCTGTCCAACACCAGATAGAGGTGCCTGCCATGCCCGAGATCCAAGATTTGCCCGAGGATCTGCCTTACTTTTATGGAAATATCTCTCACTGTTTAGCTCTCTTCAGATATTATCTGAGTTTTGATGACTTGTCCCCTATTGATATCATTGCTAACGTATGTATGAGATTCAGAGGGAGGGCCTTGAAGTGGGTAAATGGTCTTATAGATAAGGGAGATCCAGTGTTACAAGATTTGCCCGGTTTCCTCAAGGCTGTGACCGAAAGATTCAGTCCACCAACTGTCCTCACGCTCCTAGATGAATCTACTAAGGTGTGCCCCTCTGAGAACCTGCCTTTGCAGTCTGGGGAGCACCCTCAGTTTTTCAGATGTGGGCAGGTATCTCTAGGTGTTCACGCAGATTGCTCGGCAAGTTTAACATCTACAAGTTTACCATCCGCTCTTGATTCCATCCAGGAAAATAAGAGGTCAGTTCTACCGCTGGGTGGTGGCTCCGACTCTGAGAGTGAGCTTCTGGATGATCCGAGACTCGTTTTTGATGGACCTGTATTGCCTAATAGTGTCTTTGTGACACCTTCAAATAGGGTTAGGCAACCCAGAAAGAAAAAAGGAAAAAAGAAGAGAAGGTGAACTTTGAGGCGTCTGGAATCCGCCTGTTTAAGGGGGGGATAATGTTAGGAATATTTGTGTTTTGTTTTGCCTTGCATTACCTCATTCCTGCCTCTAGGGGTCTCACTTGTTGCCTCAGGTCTGAATGGCAGTTGCACACTGCCTCTGCAGGGTAATTACCTGATTGTGTGCACCTGGAGCCCAACACCCTGCTGCTATTTAACTCCAGCTCACAGGCACTTAGTTGCAGATCATTGCGGTTCCGTATGGAGTGAGACTGGGCTCTCTCCAGTAACCCTGTCCAGATTCTGCCTTATTTGCTTCTTGGAGACTTCCCTGCAGTTTGCTAAAACGCATGTGCCTTGCTTCTGGACTTCTTACCCTGCCAGTTCAACATCTACATTTCTGGACTATTATTTGCAGTTTGTTTCCATTCCTGCCTGATCACTTCATTTTTGGTATGTTATTTTTCCCCTGCTTGATTTAAACCCGGATTTCTTCATGTTTATTTTGCATCTATGTTTAACCTGAAATATTCCATTTATCGTGTTTTGTTCCATGTAATCAAGCATCCAGTTTATATTTATTTTTACCACCACTTTTTCCACAAATAAACTTTACTTAATTTTCACCTGGCTTCAGCTGACATCTTTCCAAGCACGCACACACAGAGAACTCTAGAAATCGTTACAATAAGTCAGTGACAAGTTCAAAAACTTTGGGCGACAGCGGAAGCAGTCCACTGACCAGTAAATCCCTTCCTCTTGTAACCAAGCTCACGCAAACCACCCCACCAACTCCCTCAGTGTCAATTTCCTCCTTCCCCAGGAATGCCAATAGTCCTGCAGGCCATGTCACTGGCAATTCTGACGAGTCCTCTCCTGCCTGGGATTCCTCCGATGCATCCTTGAGTGTAACGCCTACTGCTGCTGGCGCTGCTGTTGTTGCTGCTGGGAGTCGATGGTCATCCCAGAGGGGAAGTCGTAAGACCACTTTTACTACTTCCACCAAGCAATTGACTGTCCAACAGTCCTTTGCGAGGAAGATGAAATATCACAGCAGTCATCCTGCTGCAAAGCGGATAACTAAGGCCTTGGCATCCTGGGCGGTGAGAAACGTGGTTTCGGTATCCATCATTACTGCAGAGCCAACTATAGACTTGTTTGAGGTACTGTGTCCCCGGTACCAAATACCATCTAGGTTCCATTTCTCTAGGCAGGCGATACCGAAAATGTACACAGACCTCAGAAAAAGACTCACCAATGTCCTAAAAAATGCAGTTGTACCCAATGTCCACTTAACCACGGACATGTGGACAAGTGGAGCAGGGCAGACTCAGGACTATATGACTGTGACAGCCCACTGGGTAGATGTATTGACACCCGCCGCAAGAACAGCAGCGGCGGCACCAGTAGCAGCATCTCGCAAACGCCAACTCTTTCCTAGGCAGGCTACGCTTTGTATCACCGCTTTCCAGAATACGCACACAGCTGAAAACCTCTTACGGCAACTGAGGAAGATCATCGCAGAATGGCTTACCCCAATTGGACTCTCCTGTGGATTTGTGGCATCGGACAACGCCAGCAATATTGTGTGTGCATTAAATATGGGCAAATTCCAGCACGTCCCATGTTTTGCACATACCTTGAATTTGGTGGTGCAGAATTATTTAAAAAACGAGAGGGGCGTGCAAGAGATGCTGTCGGTGGCCAGAAGAATTGCGGGACACTTTCGGCGTACAGGCACCACGTACAGAAGACTGGAGCAACACCAAAAACGCCTGAACCTGCCCTGCCATCATCTGAAGCAAGAAGTGGTAACGAGGTGGAATTCAACCCTCTATATGCTTCAGAGGTTGGAGGAGCAGCAAAAGGCCATTCAAGCCTATACAACTGAGCACGATATAGGAGGTGGAATGCACCTGTCTCAAGCGCAGTGGAGAATGATTTCAACGTTGTGCAAGGTTCTGCAAACTTTTGAACTTGCCACACGTGAAGTCAGTTCAGACACTGCCAGCCTGAGTCAGGTCATTCCCCTCATCAGGCTTTTGCAGAAGAAGCTGGAGACATTGAAGGAGGAGCTAACACAGCGATTCCGCTAGGCATGTGGGACTTGTGGATGGAGCCCTTAATTCGCTTAACAAGGATTCACGGGTGGTCAATCTGTTGAAATCAGAGCACTACATTTTAGCCACCGTGCTCGATCCTAGATTTAAAACCTACGTTGTATCTCTCTTTCCGGCAGACACAAGTCTGCAGGGGTTCAAAGAACTGCTGGTGAGAAAATTGTCAAGTCAAGCGGAACGCGACCTGTCAACATCTCCTCCTTCACATTCTCCCGCTGCTGGGGGTGCGAGGAAAAGGCTCAGAATTCCGAGCCCACCCGCTGGCGGTGATGCAGGGCAGTCTGGAGCGACTGCTGATGCTGACATCTGGTCCGGACTGAAGGACCTGACAACGATTACGGACATGTCGTCTACTGTCACTGCATATGATTCTCTCACCATTGAAAGAATGGTGGAGGATTATATGAGTGACCGCATCCAAGTAGGCACGTCAGACAGTCCGTACGTATACTGGCAGGAAAAAGAGGCAATTTGGAGGCCCTTGCACAAACTGGCTTTATTCTACCTAAGTTGCCCTCCCACAAGTGTGTACTCCGAAAGAGTGTTTAGTGCCGCCGCTCACCTTGTCAGCAATCGGCGTACGAGGTTACTTCCAGAAAATGTGGAGAAGATGATGTTCATTAAAATGAATTATAATCAATTCCTCCATGGAGACATTCACCAGCAGCAATTGCCTCCACAAAGTACACAGGGAGCTGTGATGGTGGATTCCAGTGGGGACGAATTGATAATCTGTGAGGAGGGGGATGTACACGGTGATGAATTGGAGGATGATGATGAGGTGGACATCTTGCCTCTGTAGAGCCAGTTTGTGCAAGGAGAGATTAATTGCTTCTTTTTTGGTGAGGGTCCAAACCAACCCGTCATTTCAGTCACAGTCGTGTGGCAGACCCTGTCACTGAAATGATGGGTTGGTTAAAGTGTGCATGTCCTGTTTATACAACATAAGGGTGGGTGGGAGGGCCCAAGGACAATTCCATCTTGCACCTCTTTTTTCTTTCATTTTTCTTTGCGTCATGTGCTGTTTGGGGAGTGTTTTTTGGAAGGGCCATCCTGCGTGACACTGCAGTGCCACTCCTAGATGGGCCAGGTGTTTGTGTCGGCCACTAGGGTCGCTTATCTTAGTCACACAGCTACCTCATTGCGCCTCTTTTTTTTCTTCTTTGCGTCATGTGCTGTTTGGGGAGTGTTTTTTGGAAGGGCCATCCTGCGTGACACTGCAGTGCCACTCCTAGATGGGCCAGGTGTTTGTGTCGGCCACTAGGGTCACTTATCTTAGTCACACAGCTACCTCATTGCGCCTCTTTTTTTTCTTCTTTGCGTCATGTGCTGTTTGGGGAGTATTTTTTGGAAGGGCCATCCGGCCTGACACTGCAGTGCCACTCCTAGATGGGCCAGGTGTTTGTGTCGGCCACTAGGGTCGCTTAGCTTACTCACACAGCTACCTCATTGCGCCTCTTTTTTTCTTTGCGTCATGTGCTGTTTGGGGAGTGTTTTTTGGAAGGGCCATCCTGCGTGACACTGCAGTGCCACTCCTAGATGGGCCAGGTGTTTGTGTCGGCCACTTGGGTCGCTGAGCTTAGTCACACAGCTACCTCATTGCGCCTCTTTTTTTCTTTGCGTCATGTGCTGTTTGGGGAGTGTTTTTTGGAAGGGCCATCCTGCGTGACACTGCAGTGCCACTCCTATATGGGCCAGGTGTTTGTGTCGGCCACTTGGGTCGCTGAGCTTAGTCATCCAGCGACCTCGGTGCAAATTTTAGGACTAAAAATAATATTGTGAGGTGTGAGGTGTTCAGAATAGACTGAAAATGAGTGGAAATTATGTTTATTGAGGTTAATAATACTTTGGGATCAAAATGACCCCCAAATTCTATGATTTAAGCTGTTTTTTAGGGTTTTTTGAAAAAAACACCCGAATCCAAAACACACCCGAATCCGACAAAAAAAATTCGGTGAGGTTTTGCCAAAACGCGTTCGAACCCAAAACACGGCCACGGAACCGAACCCAAAACCAAAACACAAAACCCGAAAAATTTCCGGTGCACATCTCTAGTTGTGCTGTGTAGAACACACAGACATGCAATGCAATCGCACAGCCTATAGATACTAGTTATCTATATGCCCTAGGATTGCTGTAGACCACCTGACCTAGACCACTCCAGATCACTTAGTTGTATGGGACACCTAGACCACTTCAGATCACTTAGACCACTTAGTTCTAATCACGCAAGGTAGCGAACCCTACGCCACCGGGCCTATACTAACCCAGTGTTACCACTCCAGCCACTTAGACCACTTCAGTTCCTGGGTTTAGCTCCACTCGCTCCGCTTTCACTCACTCAAATATGCTTTGTTTTTCTGTACAGAAAGTTTTTACTTGTTCTGATTGGCAGCTTTACCCCCTGAGGCAATACAGTTTTTAAACTATATTTAGAGTAACCTGCTTTTGAAATCGGATAGTTATGTGCTATTGTATTAAATGTCTACTATCCCACCATATTTGAACAAATATCATGTGCTTTTATTATGCGCACACAACCATAGTTGCCTACCCTCCCGCATCCTGCGAGAGACTCCCGGTTCACCGTGGAGCCCCCCGCTGCCCCGGAAAATTAAATAATCCTCCCGGATTCCCAATTTCCCGGTCAAGAATTCAGAGTGCGCATGCATGTTCTGATACTTTCCGGCCACTGCGGAGTTGTGGGATGCGGCACTGCCATTGCAGGGGAGTAAGCGCCTAACACAAAGGACGGACTGCCTGCCTTCCCAGCCTCACGCCACGCGCCCCCCCTCCCTACCCCTACCCCCGGACGGTCACACAGCTACAGAGAGGGAAAGAAGCACAGGAGACGGAGGCTGACTGCGTTAGGAGCTAAGGTACAGCATCGGCTCACACTGCCCGAGCCACAACTGACACAGCCTGCACAGTGCACTGCAAGAAGAGTCCATCCCACACGCAGCAAGGTGACAGCAGCAACTATTATTCACAGCCCCCAGGACCTGCATGCAGTATGTAATCACGATCTCCCTTTATTGCTGGCATTACCAAATTCCACTTTCACTCGAGGTCCACAGACTTGACCCTATCTGCTCAACCATCCTCACCCCCCACGCCATGTCACTGCCTTTTTCCCTATGAATGGTCTCTGTCTCATGTTAATTGTTACACACCCTAGTCGGGTGTCAGATTTAGTGCAGCTGCATCTAGCTTGTCCTGCTGGATAAATAATATATGTAAAATACAACCAGCAGAGACAGACACTTAACCCCTGCTGCACATGGTCATGAACAAACAGACCTTCTAACAGGTTCATATTTACTATAGGGAAAATAATATTGATCTGTGATGTTTCAGGCACTTGAATGTAAGCTACTCTATAGATCTGGCAAATGCACAATATAGAGGTTAATTTAATAGAAGCATAGTGCAATTGTGACTAAGTCCAATCCAGGTGTCTAGACTGCAACCCAAAATCATAGATGCCAACTGTTTTTCATCTGAGCCCCCCGCTGTCCCACAAATTACCCTACGGCTCCTGGATTCCCTCCTGTCAGCATTTGGACCTTGGGTCTATGATGGTGGTATAAAGGGAATGGAGATAGGAGGGGTGTGATGTCGGTGTGTAGCCCTGCCGCGTAATGTAGGTGTGATGTCGGTGTGTAGCCCTGCCGCGTAATGTAGGTGTGATGTCGGTGTGTAGCCCTGCCGCGTAATGTAGGTGTGATGATGGTGTGTAGCCCTGCCGCGTAATGTAGGTGTGATGTCGGTGTGTAGCCCTGCCGCGTAATGTAGGTGTGATGTCGGTGTGAAGCCCTGCCACGTAATGTAGGTGTGAAGCCCTGCCACGTAATGTAGGTGTGATGTCTGTGTGTAGCCCTGCCGCGTAATGTAGGTGTGATGTCGCGCCCTGCCGCGTAATGTAGGTGTGATGTCGGTGTGTAGCCCTGCCGTGTAATGTAGCTGTGATGTTGGTGTGTACCATGTACTGTGCTTTGTATTTTAGTTTTCACCTGCCACTGCAGAACACACCCCTGAGTGACAGTAAATACGCCTAGAGGTGGAGATAGACACGCCCCTTGGTTGGAATGTGACTCGTCCCCTCAATGTTGCGCCGCGGGCATTAGAGTTCAAGCTATAATCTCCATGAAACTACTTTTCAAAAGTAGGTAAGTATGACACAACCCTACGCAAGCTTACGTAATTATGCAACCGTGCGTACCCCTATGCCACGTGTGCAGCCTTGCGCCACGTGCACATTTTTGTACGCTTTCCTCACGTTCCGCACCACGTGTACCAATGTGCGTACGCAATAAAACAAATCACACAACTCTATAAATGTGAGCAATACTAACTGTAATTGCTCACATTTGTAATTGACTATGGCATGGGTTAAATAAATGCATTGGTAACTCATAAATGGTGCTTGATGTGACAAAGGAAACTGATTGTTCTGAGCAGACTGAAAATCAGCTATTTAGAAAATGACCTTCCTAAAATGGCCACTGCTCCTCCCCCTTCCACATCCATGAGGTTTACACAAGATGGTGGACAGGCCATGTGGTTAGTCCAAAATGGAGGACAGACCATACGGCTTCCTTTGTCACAAAGAAATCACAGATTATACAAGCACCAGAAGTTATTTTAGGCCTCAGTTTAAAAAAAAAAAACTATGTCAAGGCTTTGCAGCAACTTTTAAATGTACTTTTAAATCTACTTAACAGATAAACAATCTAATCTGAATCAAACACAATATGACTTATTTGAACTTTGTTTTGCAACAATAAAAATACATTTTAGCATCTTAAATATTATGAGAAACACGTTGTCCCTTGAATTTTCATATCATTGGCTTACTGATAACACAACAGAACACATGGATATGATTTTCTCAGCGTCACAATGCGTCCACCACAAGCTGATCGACCACAGCGTCGCGTTTGTAATGTACAGTGCATCATTAAGACCATGATATCGCAGACGAGCCCTCATCTGTGAATACCAAATTGTTTTCTAACAAATATTTAAAATGCCCGCTCTAATATATATTGTAGACGCCTGCACATCTTATTACCATGTGCCATGAATGTGCGCTATACATCGCAAAACACTGCATCCCATAAGAGAAAACAATACACCCACACATTATCTGAGTTCCAAAGCTCATTGATGTATATATTTGTTATTAAAAGGATATGGATTCAATATATTACAATGTACAATATACATAGTTACATGGTTACAATTCATACAGTAAGCAGTTAATACATACAGTTACAGTTCAGCAAATACATCACCATAACTTTCTCGTATAAAAGTCTTCCCTCCATATCACTCTCTCTCTCTCTCTGTGTAAATAAATACAGGAACTGGTCTAGAAGCACCTCCATCATCGTCTGGGACAAAACAGCAACTAGCAACTGTGTGTCTCTGTAATGTGTTATCTAGTTTTAAGGGAGGGAACTTTCTCATTCATGATGAGTCACTGCTCTGTTCGTATGCTAAACAGGTTCAGCCTTGAAGACATCCAAAGGGCTGGCTTGAGTTTCCTGTCCATTGTCCTAATAAGAGTGATTTTAGCTGTCATACATTTAATCATAACTACTTGTTGCAATGTCCTATAACTTAATAACATGTATCAAATGAATCTACACATTAATCTGCTTGCTTTAATACCAAATATGACAGGTGTATCTTGCTTCGTTCCAATAATACACATACATGACATTACTCCATTATATAATTTTAAATAATTATGATGTCTGGCGCTTGATATTATTATAATTATGTACTGTATGAAATAAGTGTCAAATCCATCTCTGTGGCATGTCCGTGTAAATGCGTGTGTTACCATATATTGCTGTGCTCGCTGCGTGTATTTGCAAGCATAGCGACTTATATGTGTAGAGTCTGTATGTTCTTTCTATGTTATATTTTTGACTTCGATAATTTTTATAGCCAAAACTCTGGAGTAAAAAGTCTATGGCAGGTGAGGCAGTGCCTCACCTGGCTAACTTTTCCGCACATCTCTGATCAAAACTCACCACATTTCCAGGAGTTTATACTGCTGCACCTATGTATAATGCCCAGATGTACGCTTTGGCTCATCTATTGCATGAAAATTTGCTTCTGGTGCTAGCCAGTGCCTGCTGAGCTATTTAGCTCACCGCACATCCCTGGTAGAAGGCACAAAGGGTGGTAGGATGTGCAGAACTCCTTTCAAGAATGTCTGAACCTCAGGGAGAGCAGCAAATTGTTTCTGGAAGAAAATGGACAAGGCCAAAATCTGGACCTTTATGGAGCCCAAGCGTAGGCCCACATCCACACCTGTTTGCAGAAAGAGGAGAAACCGTCCTAGTTGAAACTCCACCGTAGGAAACTTCTTGGATTCACACCTAGACACATACTTTTTCCAGATTCGATGGTAATGCTTAGACGTTACACCCTTCCTAGCTTGAATCAAAGTAGGAATGACTTTGTTCGGAATACCTTTCCGAGCTAAGATCTGGCGTTCAACCTCCATGCCATCAAACGTACCCATGGTAAGTCTTGATAGGCAAACAGCCCCTGTTGTAGAATGTCTTCACGAAGAGGAAGAGGTCTCGGATCCTCCAACAGTAATTCCAGAAGATCCGCGTACCAAGCCTTTCTTGGCCAGTCTGGAGCAATGAGGATCGCCTGAACTCTTGTTCTTTTTATTAGTTTGAGAATCCTTGGGATGAGTGGAAGTGGAGGGGACATATACACTGACTGGAACGCCCACGGAGTTACCAGGGCGTCCGCCGCCACTGCTTGTGCATCCCTTGACCTGGAACAGTACCTCCGAAGCTTCTTGTTGAGGCCAGAGGCCATTATGTCTATTTGAGGTACACCCCATCAGCTTGTTACCTCTGCGAATACCTCCGAGTGGAGGTTCCATTCTCCTGGATGGAGATCGTGTCTGCTGAGGAAGTCCGCTTCCCAGTTGTCTACTCCCGGAATGAAGACCGCCGAAAGTGCCACCGCGTGTCTTTCTGCCCAGAGAAGGATTCTTGTTACCTCTGATATTGCAGCTCTGCTCTTCGTTCCACCCTGCCTGTTTATGTAGGACACTGCCGTGACAATGTCCGACTGAACCTGAATGGCTTGATATCGCAGATGTGCCGCTTGTAGAAGGGCGTTGTTTATGGTCCTTAGTTCCAGAACGTTTATTGGAAGAATGGATTCCAGACTTGACCACTTTACTTGGAAATTTTACCCTTAGGTGACTTCTCCCCAACCTCTGTGGTTAGAAGGATCCAATTCTGAATCCTGAACCTGCGGCCCTCTAGTAGGTGAGAAGTCTGCAGCCACCAAAGAAGTGAAATTCTTGCTTTCGGCAACAGGTGTATCCGCTGGTGCATGTGAAGATGTCATCCGGACCACTTGTCCAGAAGATCCAGCTGGAAGAACCTTGCATGAAATCTTCCATACTGCAGAGCCTCGTAGGAGGCTACCATCTTTCCCAGAAGGCGAATGCACTGATCAACCGAAACCCGGGCTGGCTTCAGGACATCCCGGACCATTGATTGGATCACCAACGCTTTCTCCACCGGTAGAAACACCCTCTGCACTTCCGTGTCGAGTATCATCCCCAGGAAGGGCAGTCTCATTGTCGGCTCCAAATGTGACTTTGGAAGGTTCAGGATCCACCCATGATCCTGGAGTAGTTGAGTTGAGAGAGCAATACTCTGCAACAGCCTCTCCCTGGAAGATGCTTTTGTCATGAGATCGTCCAGATATGGAATTATGTTCACTCCCTGCATGCGGAGGAGGAGCATCATCTCTGCCATGACCTTGGTGAACACCCTCGGTGCTGTGGAGAGGCCAAATGGCATTGTCTGGAACTGATAGTGACAGTCCTGCAGCGCAAATCTTAGATAATAAGGAAATGGGGCCTGAACTGCACACCCTAGCTTATTATAATGGGATGTGCTACCTTGCTGGGACTAAGTACTGTAATACTACAACATAGGAAAAAGGGTGCAGGTGCACCATACACCATTAAAATTATTATAACCATAATATAATATTTGAGGTTCTTGGCATATATTGGCCAATATATGAGCCTGCCCACCTGCTTCACGGTGACCTCATCGGACAGGTCCCTAACACTATAGGGGTTCACTTCCGGGACGCAGAGCAACCCCAGACCACCCCAGCCAAACCACCCCAGGGCATCACACAGAAAAAGGATAGGAGTGAAAGATCAGTGTAGACAGGACTCCTGGTCTGACCAAAGACCCTGAATTTTTTTTTCCCTGTGTGACCGCTCCCCATCCTCGGAGGCTCGCGTCCGTGGTAACCAGGATCCAATCCTGAATTACGAACCTGCGACCCTCCAGCAGGTTAGCACTTTGCAACCACCACAGGAGAGACACTCTGGCCCCTGGGGACAGAGTTATTTTCCGATGTAAGTGCAGATGGGACCCGGACCACTTGTCCAGAAGGTCCCATTGAAAAGTCCTTGCATGGAACCTTCCGAAGGGAATGGCCTCGTAGGCCGCCACCATTTTTCCCAGAACTCGCGTGCATTGGTGAACTGACACCCTTTTCGGTTTTAGCAGGCCTCTGACCATATTCTGGATGTCCTGGGCTTTCTCTATTGGGAGGATGACCTTCATTTTTTTTCCGTATCCAGTATCATACCTAGGAACGGTAGTCGAGTTGTCAGAATCAACTGTGACTTCGGTAGATTTAGAATCCAACCGTGTTGCTGGAGCACTCTCAGAGAGAGCGCCACACTGCTCAGCAATTTCTCCCTTGATCTCGCTTTTATCAGGAGATCGTCCAAGTATGGGATAATTGTGACTCCATGCTTGCGCAGGACCACCATCATTTCCGCCATTATCTTGGTGAAAATCCTCGGAGCCGTGGAAAGTCCAAACGGCAACGTCTGAAATTGGTAATGACAATCCTGTACAGCGAATCTCAGGTATTCCTGATGGGGGGCATAAATGGGGACATGAAGGTACGCATCCTTTATGTCCAGAGACACCATAAACTCCCCCTCCTCCATGTTGGCTATTATCGCTCTGAGTGATTCCCTTTTGAATTTGAATCTTTTTAAGTACAGGTTTAGGGATTTCAGATTCAAAATAGGTCTGACGAACCGTCCGGTTTCTGGACCACAAATAGGGTTGAGTAGTAACCTCTTCCCTGCTGGTGCAGGGGAACCTTGATTATCACTTGCTGTATACACAGCGTTTGAATTGCAGCTAACACTATATCCCTTTCCGATGTGGAAGCTGGTAGGGCCGATTTGAAAAATCGGCGCGGGGGCACCTCATCGAATTCCAATTTGTAACCCTGGGAAACTATTTCCAACACCCAGGGATTCAGGTTTGAACTGACCCAGGCCTGACTGAAAAGTCGAAGACGTGCCCCCACCGGTGCGGACTCCCTCAGGGGAGCCCCAGCGTCATGCTGTGGGTTTTAGCGCAGCCGGGGAGGACTTTTGTTCCTGGGTACCTGCCGAAGCAGGTGCTCTTTTGCCTCTGCCCTTACCTCTGGCGAGGAAAGAGGATCCCGACCTCTTCTGGACTTGTGCGACCGTAAGGACTGCATCTGATAGGGTGTTACTTTCTTTTGCTGTTGGGGAATATATGGTAAAAAATTTGATTTACCTGCTGTAGCTGTGGAAACCAGGTCCGTCAGCCCATCCCCAAACAATACATCACCCTTATAGGGTAGTACTTCCATATGTTTTTTGGAATCCGCATCACCCGTCCATTGGCGAGTCCATAAGGATCTTCTCGCTGAGATAGACATGGCATTGGCCCTAGAAGCTAGCAATCCAATGTCCCTTTGAGCATCCCTCATAAATAAGACTGCGTCTTTTATGTGGGCTAGAGTTAAGAATATTGGTGGTCATTCCGAGTTGTTCGCTCGTTATTTTTCTTTCGCAATGGAGCGATTAGTCGCTAATGCGCATGCGCAATGTCCGCAGTGCGACTGCGCCAAGTAAATTTGCTATGCAGTTAGGTAATTTACTCACGGCATTACAAGGTTTTTTCTTCGTTCTGGTGATCGTAATGTGATTGACAGGAAGTGGGTGTTTCTGGGCGGAAACAGGTCGTTTTATGGGTGTGTGCGAAAAAACGCTACCGTTTCTGGGAAAAACGCGGGAGTTTTGTAGGTTATATCTACAAAATTCCTGGGAGCACCGCCAATTATTAGCAGTTTAAGATTTACTTGATAACTGCATGTATATTGGTTTCTTTATTGGAATACCTAATGTGGTACTTTACGAAAATTATTTGACTAGTGCGGCTCCACACACAATACTCATTCGCAAAAACGCGGGAGTGGCTGGAGAAACGGAGGAGTGTCTGGGCGAACGCTGGGTGTGTTTGTGACGTCAAACCAGGAACGACAAGCACTGAACTGATCGCAGATGCCGAGTAAGTGTGGAGCTACTCAGAAACTGCTAAGAAGTGTCTAATCGCAATTCTGCTAATCTTTCGTTCGCAAGTTTACTATGCTAAGATTCACTCCCAGTAGGCGGAGGCTTAGCGTGTGCAAAGCTGCTAAAAGCAGCTTGCGAGCGAACAACTCGGAATGAGGGCCATAGTATCCTTATCCATATTATCAAATTGATCTGTCAGCTCATCTGTCCAAGCTGCAATTGCGCTACACACCCATGCCGACGCAATTGTCGGTCTTAGCACAGCACCCGTTTTTGTGTTAAGGGACGCTTTTGAGACCCCGACGGGCCCTGTGATTCGGTCCAATCCTAGGATTGACCCCCTGATGTCCCCCCTAATTCAGCCTTATCAAGCCCTTTATGTAAAGATGCCACACTTGCATTCAACATATGCCACATGTCCATCCAATCCGGAGTCGGCACAACCGACGGGGACACACCACTCATTTACTCCACCTCCTCCTTGGAGAAGCCTTCCGCCTCAGACATGTCGACACACACGTACCGACACCCCCCCCACACACAGGGATTAACCTATAAGGGGACAAAACCCCAACCAGGCCCTAAGGAGAGACAGAGAGAGAGTACGCCAGCACACATCAGCGCTTAAAAACACTGGAAAAAATATGACCAGATAGCGCTTTTTTATATATAATATACCAATTCCCACTCGCTGCGTCGATAATGTGCCCCCCTCCTCTTTTTTCCAGCCTGTGAAGTTCAGCAGGGGAGAGACCAGGGAGCCAGCGTTCATGCATGCAGTTTCTGTGGAGAAAATGGCGCTGGTTAGTGCTGAGGATCAAGCCCCGCCCACCCGACGGCGGACTTCGGTCCCAGTGACTTTTCTATTAAAATGGCAGGGGATCTTAGATTTACTGCCTCCGCAGCCTCATCTATCTGAATTTGCCCAAAAGTGAGGAATATTGCTGCCCAGGCCCCCCCCCCCCCCTGCGCCCTGCACCCTTCAGTGCTGCTCTGTGTGTGTGACTGGGAGCAATGGCGCGCAGCTTACCGCTGCGCGCCTTACCTCATGAAGATCTGATGTCTTCTGCCTTCTCATCCGGCTTCTATCTTCGGCATCTGTGAGGAGGACGGCGGCGCGGCTCTGGGACGAACCCCAGGTGAGAGCTGTGTTCCGACTCCCTCTGGAGTTAATGGTGTCCAGTAGCCTTAGAAGCAGTGCCCAACTTGACAAGCCAGCTCTGCTTCTCTCGCCTCGGTCCCACGATGCAGGGAGCCTGTTGCCAACAGGACTCCCTGAAAATAAAAAAACCTAACAAAATTATTTTTCAACAGAAAACTCTGGAGAGCTCTCCGCAGTGCACCCATTCTCCTCTGGGCACAAGATCTAACTGAGGTCTGGAGGAGGGGCATAGAGGGAGGAGCCAGTGCACACCCATAGTCAAAGTTCTTTTTAGGTGCCCTATCTCTTGCGGAGCCCGTCTATACCCCCATGGTCCTTACGGAGTCCCCAGCATCCTCTAGGACGTAAGAGAAACAAGGGTTATTATTCCAACCTGTTTGTAGTACCAAAACCGGATGGTTCGGTAAGGCCAATTTTAAACCTCAAGTCACTGAACCCGTATTTACGGGTGTTCAAAGTCAAGATGGAGTCTCTGAGAGCGGTGATCTCAGGTCTGGAGGAGGGGGAATTCCTGGTGTCTCTCGACATCAAGGATGCGTACCTTCACATTCTGATTTGGCCGCCTCATCAGACATATCTAAGGTTTGCCCTGCAGGACTGTCACTACCAGTTTCAGGCCCTACCATTTGGTCTCTCTACGGCACCGAGGGTTTTCACCAAGGTGATAGCAGAGATTATGTTTTTCCTCTGCAAACAGGGAGTGAACATCATACCATACCTGATGACCTGCTGATAAAAGCGCCTTCCAAGGAGAGGTTGTTGGACAGCATTGCCCTCTCAACCAGACTTCTCCAGGATCACGGACGGATTCTGAACCTACCAAAATCACACCTGGAACCAACACGGAGGCTTCCGTTCCTAGGAATGATCCTGGATATGGAAGAACAAAAGGTGTTCCTTCCCTTAGAAAAGGCATTGGTAATCCAGTTAATGGTGCGGGATGTCCTAAAACCAACCTGGATATCGGTGCATCTGTGCATTCGCCTTCTGGAGAAGATGGTAGCCTCTTACGAGGATCTGCAGTACGGAAGGTTTCATGCTAGGCCATTCCAGCTGGATCTGTTGGACAAATGGTCCGGATCACATCTTCACTTGCACCAGAGGATACGTCTGTCACCAAAAGCCAGGATTTCACTTCTATGCTGGCTCCAGACTTCTCACCTGACCGAGGGTCGACGGTTCGGGATTCAAAATTAGATTCTGCTAACTACGCAAGCCTCAGAGGTTGGGGAGCAGTCACCCAAGGAGAACAGTTCCAAGGAAAATGGTAAAGTCAGGAAGCCATTCTTCCGATCAACATTCTGGAATTAAGGGCCATATACAACGCCCTTCTACAGGCATTGCATCTTCTTCAAGATCAAGCCATTCAGGTTCAGTCAGACAATGTGACGGCCGTAACGTACATAAACCGACAGGGCGAAACGAAGAGCAGAGCTGCAATGTTAGAGGTAACAAAAATTCTCCTCTGGGCAGAAAGACACGTGGTGGCGCTGTCGGCAATCTTCATTCTGGGAATAGACAACTGGGAAGCGGACTTCCTCAGCAGACACAACCTCCATCCAGGAGAGTGGGGCCTTCACCCGCAGGTGTTCGAGTCCTTGCCAAGTCGGTTGGGGAATTCCACAGATAGACATGATGGCATATCGTGTCAACAAGAAGCTAAAGCGCTATTGTTCCAGGTCGAGGGACCCACAAGCAGTGGCGGTGTATGTTGTGGTGACTCCATTGGTTTACCAGATGGTTTATGTGTTTCCACCTCTTCCACTGATTCCAAGAATTCTCAAAAGAATAAAAAGGGAAAAGGTTCAAGCGATTCTCATTGCTCCAGATTGGCCAAGAAGGGCCTGGTAGGTGTCTACCTCTGTGAGAGGATCTTCTGCAACAGGGGCCATTCGTCTATCAACACTTACCAAGGCTACGTTTGACGGCATGGAAGTTGAACGTCAGATTTTAGCCCGGAAAGGCATTCCGAACAAGGTTATTCCAACCCTGGTGTGGTAATAGCCCCTAGCAGCCTACCTCCGTTGTTTCACCCGCATGGTTTATGCCTGCGAGACTGTGGTTTCCTGGGCCTACGGCAGCCGCGTTTGAAGGACGGATTAGGTCTGCCCAACTCTGATGCCCCCAGGTCTTAATGTGAGAAAAGGCGTAAACCGAGACGGGATGATAACAAGGGGACCTCTAACTAAACCAAACTGAGAGCTAGGGGCTACAAAGAGACCTAAAACTAAACGTATATGCGGCACGCCGCCAAAGGAAAAGGACAACAAAGGTATCACTGTCCACACCCTACACGGCACCTCCGTGTAGCGGGGAGGACAGTTAGGGCGGAAACCTCCGCAAAACACCAGTAAAAGGTTACATAAAAGAATACAGCGGCCTAAGCCGCAAGACATGGCATACGCCGCTACTCACAACCCCGGGAGGTAACCCAACCGAACAAGATTCCCAAGATGGTAGGCACAGGTAACAATCGGCTGGAGAACAGAAAAGACTGCCACGACCGGCTTCAGGACACCAGGACTCGGGACCACCGGGAACAGAGCAAACCAGTTCACAGCACGCTGGACAAGGGAAACAGCTGAGCTGGAACAGCATACAGGAAGCTATCACCGGCGTCTGTGTGAGGCACTGAGGAGGCATATAACAGGAAACCCTCCAATGACAGTGCAGAGCCTGATTGATGAATGTCGTGCAGCTGCCCTGCTGCACGACCAGAGGAGAGCAGGTGTGAGTACTCTCATGGCAACGGGGAACGCGGTCCGCTTGTGGCGTCCCCGTTGCCATGGACCCGGCGGCTCTGGGCGCACGGCATCCTAGCGTTGCCAGGGACCCGGCGGCTACAGCGTGCATGGCGTTCCGGCGTTGCTAGGCGCCATGCGGAAGAAGAGAGAGGCGCGGCGGCCGTGACCGCTGCTTGGTCAGAGCGTGGACAAGAGCTGCTGCGCCTAACAGTACCCCCCCCCTCTTGAGGAGGGGTTAAAGAACCCCTAGAGCCGGGTTTCTGAGGAAACTCGTGAAAGAATAATTTCTTAAGTTTAGGAGCATGTAAATCCTTATCCAGGACCCAAGACCTTTCTTCAGGGCCATAGCCTTTCCAGTGAACCAAAAAATAAAGCCGGCCACGAGAAAGCTTAGAATCTAAAACCTTCTCCACCAGGAACTCTTGTTGACCTTGAACATCCACCGGAGGTCTACCCTGGGAAATCTTCCGAGGGAATCTCCTGGAAAAAAATATATTTCTTCAAAAGAGAACAGTGGAAAGTGTTGCCAACTTTAAGTGATTTAGGAAACCGCAGCCGAAAAGCCACTGGATTGACTTTCTTGACAATAAGAAACGGTCCAATAAATCTGGGTCCCAATCTAGCCGAGGGTTGTCGGAGCTTAATATTGCAGGTAGATAACCACACCTTATCACCCACCTTAAAAGTGCACGGGCGTCGAAACCTATCAAAAAAATAATTCTCGGGGCGTGGCCTGGACGGGCATGGAGTAGCACTTACACTGTGCAGCTCTCCAGCCCTAATATCCTGAAGCTTTATCCTGCTCCCCCCCCCGGGTCTGACTTTGGAACCATAGCTGGCTGATTGCTTGGAGCCCCCCCTGGAGAGGATTTGGACCTGTGGCTGCTGTTTGCTGCATGTTGGAGCTGTGTTGAGCCTGTGCCCTGGTGTGTGCTGGGCCCGCGTGTGAAGCCGCGGGCTCGAGCTCTCCGTCAATCCGGAAGTCCGTCTCCCCGCTTTTCGCTGCCGCCCGCCGCAGCCGGCCGGAGCATCGCTGGCGGGTGTGAGGGGAGAGTGTCAGCCGCTCCGAATACCCGTGCGGCCGCTCAGTGTACCCGTGCGGCCGCCTGAGGGGCTCCTTGTGCGGCAGTCCTTCTTTGTCCTGCACCGCACGCCGCTGCCGACCTGCTGCTCGTACCCTGGACCCGCTGATGTGATCCCTGCTTGCTCCGTGCGGCCTCCGGTGCTCAGGGGCCGGGACCTGCATACAGTTTCTGAGGCACACAGTAGCTACTGAAGGACTTGGGAGCGCTGCTGCTGGGGGGCCACTGCTGAATGTTATAAAGGCTGGATGCATCCTCTCCCCCCTCCTCCTGCACTGTTAGGCCACCCTGACTATTGCTAGCTGCCTGCATAAACGGCCATTTTCCGGATCCCCTGCTGCTGTACGTCCCCATTCATATTGGGACCCGGGAATACGGGGTACAGGTTTACTGCTGTGGGAAGGATTAACATCTGCTGCGGGAAGGGGCCTCAGCTGTGCCGGCTGGGTGGTCATTGGGCTGCATACACCCTTTCCCCCCTCCCCCTGCTTCAGTCCTTTGGCCCGCTGACCCTGCCCTCCCCATCGCTGGCGCAGGCTTCCCTGCTGTGCCTGGCGATTGGTGCCGGGAGACTGATCCTCTACATCCCACGGGTTTGGTTGGGGGTGACATTCCCTGCTTCCCTGCTGCATTGGGCGAAGACTCTGGCCCTGTGTTGGTGCGGGCACCCCCCTCTGCCTGTATTTGCTTTGATATATCCTGCCAGCTGGAGGGAGCGACACCGTGTTGTCCAAAATGGTGAAGGGTCGCCAGACTGGAGCGGCGGCGGGAGCGATGGATAAGTTTGTTCGTGACCCTTGTCCTCAACAGCGGAGGGGAGAGACTGTGAGATCTGAGGCATCGCCCCCATTCCCTGTGTATAGTTCCGCCTCATCTGACCCTCCGGATGCCGCATTGCAGAGAGTATTGGATGCGGTGACTGCCAGCGTGGCGCGTCTGGCTGATAAAATCGGGCAAGTGCAGTCTGATCTCTCCATTATTCATCAGGACCTTCAGCGGGTGAGGGAGAGAGTGGGAGAGGCTGAGACCCGTATATCCAATGTTGAAGACTCTGTCGGCCCACTGCGTCATCGCACTGATGCTTTGGAATCTCAGATGACAGATGTGCGCAAAAAGCTGACGGATATGGAAGGACGTCTGCGGCGCAATAATGTCCGCTTCATTGGCCTGCCCGAGAAGGAGGAGGGCTCAGCTCCCGAAGAATTTCTCGTAAAATGGCTCCGGGATGCCTTCGGATCTGAGGAATTTTCGCCTTACTTCACCGTTGAACGGGCTCATAGAGTTCCGATGCGCCCGCTGCCTCCAGGGGCTCTACCCCGCACCTTTATTGCTAAGTTCCTCCATTTTCGTGACCGGGACACAGTTTTGAGGCTGGCTCGCACCAAAGGCCCTTTAAAATGGAATTGGTCGTCTATATCGGTATTTCCGGATTTCGCGGTGGATGTACAAAAAGATAGGGCTCAGTTCCTGCCTGTCAAGAGGAGGCTCCGTGAACTTGACCTGCCATATGCCATGCTCTTTCCATCTAGGCTGCGGGTGGTGGCTGATGGGGACACAAAGTTTTTCACGACTCCCCGTGAGGCCATGATGTGGCTGGACAGACGATTCCCGGCGAGGCGTGCCCTTGCAGATCCGTGAATCTCCGGCTTAACTTTGGAAGCGGACATTCCTCCTGTTTTTTTTGTTTTCCTTGCTGATTATTCTGTTTGCTATGTTTGTATGAGCTGTTTACTGCAAGGCGATAGGATGCGGGAGTGTTTGATTGTTGTCAATGTCCACTTTATCCCCCGCTATTCTGCTCCTGTGGTTTAGACAGGTTATATGACTATTTGCTTGTCTGCTTTGATCTCTCTGTTATGCTTCTGTGTTTTTGTTCTGTGGAGGGTGGGGGGGGGGGGCATATATTCGGCTTGATATGTTTGGTTCTCTGATATCCGTGTATGTTTCATTTTGGGTATTGGACTGACCTAGGGGGTGGATCTATATGATTTCCCCTCCATTTTTTCGGGGGGGGGGGGGGGGGGGGGCAGTGGTTGGTGGCTGGAGGCTACCTCCTTTTTTTCCCGAGAGTCATTATATTCTTGGCCCCGATTAGGGTGTGTTTGCACTAGTTGATGGTGCTACGTAGTTTTGTCTGTTTTTGTTTTTAGGTATTTGCACTTAGTTTTGGGATCCAAGTATGCTGCAAGTTGGGGGTGGTATACAGGGAGGGGGGTGGGGGAAGATTTTGGGTTGTATTTATTTTTTGTGTGGAAGTGTATGTTGCAAATGTATATGGCTTGCTGCTGTACTATTTAAGCAATGGCGTCCGGTAACTGAATATATGCACGGCGGAATTGGCTGGCCGCGGGGTGTTGCACTTATTATATTTTTGACGTCCTATGGCTGGGCTTAAAGTGCTATCGTGGAATGTGAGAGAGCTCAATGATAAAGTTAAGAGGTCCCTGGTACTCCGACAGATTAAACATTATGCCGCTGATATTGTCTGCCTTATGGAAACGCACTTGGTGGGTAGTAAGACTCTCTCTTTGAAAAGACCCTGGGTGGGATGGGCGTACCATTCCATACACACTTCTGCATCTCGTGGAGTTTCAATCCTTATTAGGCGGACCGTCCCCTTTGTGCTGGAGTCTATACAAACGGATCCCTAGGGGTGATATGTGTTTTTGAAATGTAGACTATTTTATGTCCCTGTCCTCCTCCTAGCTGTTTATGTGCCCCCTCCCTATTCTCCTGATGTTCTTAAGAAGGTTGCTGGGTTCATGGCCTCATCCCCTGGGATATCTGTTATTTGCCTTGGGGATTTCAATAATGTGCTAGATGCGGCGATGGATAGGCTCTCTATGTCTCCATCTACTGCGTGTCCTGGGAATTCCACTTTCACAAATGTGGTGTCGGGGTTGGGCCTGGTCGATCCTTGGAGATTGAGACACCCGTCTCTTAAACAATACTCCTGTTTCTCTCATTCTCATTCTTCGTTCTCCAGGATTGACCTGGCCCTCCTCTCGAGCGACATGGTTCCCCGGGTTGGTAATATCAAATATGAGACTAGGGGTATATCAGATCACTCCCCTTTGACCTTTACTTTGGACTTAAACTGCTCTAGGGGCCAAGCTGTATGGAAATTTAATCCGTTTTGGCTGGTGCACATGGGGGACGGCTCGGACCTGGTGGCTGCATGGCGGGAATTCTTTATACTGAACAGTGCCGAAACGGCTATCTCTAATTTATGGGACACGTTTAAGGCCTTTTTGCGGGGGAGTTTGATTAAACGGGTGTCTAATTTGAAGTCCTTCTATAGGCGACGGGAGGTTGAGCTGGAGGCCCAGAGTGTCGCTGCAGAATTGCAGTACTTACAAGATTCTTTGAATAGTTCTAAACTAGCCTGGTTATCGGCTCAGAGGGAATGGAAAAATTACCTAATGGAAAAGACTCAGCATAGACTCCTTTTCTCCTCCCATACCTTTTACGCTACTGGCGATAGGCCGGGGACGTACCTGGCCTCCCTGGCCCGGGGTGACAGACCTACTAGTGTTGTGGTTGAGATTGTGAATTCTGATGGTGCTTCCCTGACTCAGACTCCACAAATGGCGGCTGAATTTGTATCCTATTATAGTCGCTTGTACGAATCCAAACTGGATTGTACTTCGTCGCAACTGAACGATTACTTAGACAGTGTTTGTTTCCCCACCTTGTCCAACGAGGCTTGTGACCTTTTGGAGGCACCTATCTCATCTGATGAAATTATGGCCGCTGTTAGGGCCTCCCCTGGTGGTAAAGCCTCGGGTTTGGATGGCATACCTTCTGAGGTCTATAAGCAACACTTGGATTTCTTTGTCCCTCGTCTACTCGAGCTGTATGGCCAAATCTTTGCACAGGAGTCTCTCCCCCCGTCTATGGCGGAAGCAGTGATTGTAGTTCTCCCTAAACCTGACAAGGATATTAGGAAAGTTGAGTCCTATCGCCCTATATCCCTCTTACCCACTGATATTAAAATTTTGGCTAAGGTGCTGGCTGGCAGACTGAATGCAGTTATTTCTCACATCATACACCCGGATCAGACGGGATTTATGCCCAATAAATCGACCTCCATTAACCTTAGACGCCTGTTTACTCACCTACAAATCCCGCGCAAGGACCCCTCCTCCTCCATAATTGTTTCGTTGGATGCCGCTAAGGCTTTTGATTCTGTGGAGTGGGAATATCTGTGGGAAGTTATGCGTAGATTTGGTATAGGCCCAAACTTTATTAAATATGTTCGATTAATGTATTCTTCTCCTTCGGCGAGGGTGGCGGTAAATGGTTTCGTATCTCACTCCTTTCCCCTATCTAGAGGTACACGACAGGGCTGCCCACTGTCCCATACTCTGTTTGCTATGGCCATTGAGCCCCTTGCATGCCTTTTGAGGGCGGATGGGGGGATCTCTGGCTTTAAGGTGGGTGCCCGTGAGGACAGGGTGGCCTTATATGCCGATGACGTCTTGCTGTTTGTGGATCACTATGCTGAGTCTATGCCTAGGATTTTGGAAATTATTGTTGGGTTCGGGCGATACTCTGGGCTCCTAATTAATTGGGAGAAATCTTTAATTATCCCACTTCTGGGCGAAGTTCCTGCCTCCCCGTTGGTAGCTCTCCCGCTGCGGTGGGTGGACTCCTTCAAATATCTGGGAATTTGGGTGTCTAATGATCCTCCAAAATTTTCCTCCCTAAATATTACTCCACAAATAACGTATCTCCGTAGCAAGGTGAAAGCATGGGGAAAGCTACCTTTAACGGTCACGGGGAGGGTTAACATGGTCAAAATGGTTTTCCAGCCCAAACTTCTATATGTTTTGCAGCACTCTCCCGTTTATATTCCACAGAAGATCTTTACACAAATAAATGGGTTGCTTTCCTCCCTGGTGTGGGCTGGTAAGCGAGCACGTTTGAGATTGGATACCCTGACCAGGTCACGGGAAATGGGGGGTTTAGCCCTCCCCAACTTCCGTTTTTATTACTATGCGGCGCAACTGACACATGTCTGGGAGTGGGTTAACGACCTTGATGCCCTGGCTTTGCATTCGCTGATGCTGCACCATGACTACCCTGGGGGCTCCCCATTACAGCTACTCCTTTGCGGTAGCGTCAAAATGTCCACACTGCCACTGATTAAACAATCCATCCTAATTTGGAAATTGGTGCACTCTGTGATGCGTGGTCAGGGTGTTGATCCTGATACCCCACTGGACAATGCTTACGGGTTGCCGGAACTGTGTCGCCTTCAGGTTCGGGAGGTCTGGGGTAACTGGGGAGTGTATTCTTTAGGCCAATTATATAGTGATGGGACCCTTAACTCATTCCAACAACTTCAACAGGTGCATAATGTCCCCTCAGGGTTCTTCTATCGGTTCCTTCAGCTGAGACACGCTTTGGCTGCCCAGTTCCCGAGCGGCCCTCCGGTCCTTGTTGATTCCCCGGTCAAATTAATGTTGCGGACGCTGGACTCAAGACACCTAGTTTCTAGGATATATGGTCGCATTCTTCAGATGCATCATACTGACCCTTTAACTTCTCTTCGGGGTAGGTGGGAGTCAGATGTGGGTCTGTTGTCAGATGATGCATGGAACACTGCTATGGGATCCCATCGGATCTCCACTTCCTCTGTAAGATACCAGCAAATACAACTATATATTCTGCATAGAGTGTATATGACCCCGGTGAGGTTAGCACATATTGGGGGGTCTCATAGCTCACGGTGCCCTAAGTGTGGAGCCATGGGTGCCGACTTCTGGCATCTGCTGTGGTTGTGCCCTGGCGTGTCTCTGTTCTGGAAGGCTGTTATACGTACCATAATTGATACAGGTATTCCCTCTTCCATATGTACGCCTGTGCTGTGTACATTGCTGATTGTGGACGAGGAAGCTTTGGATCCGCCCAGCAGGCATTATGTCATCAATTTGTGTGCCCTGGCTAGGGTCTGCATAGCCCGGCTGTGGCTTGCTGGTGAGGCCCCAGCACTTAAGGCTTGGGTGTCTCTGGTCAACGAAACTATTGCACACGAAAAATTTGTGTTCCTGGCTAGGAAAGTGGAGAGGAAATTGTTTCTAATATGGGGCAGGTGGATGGACTCTAAATATTTCAAGGATAAATAAAGTTTAGTTTTGTATTTCTTTCCCTTCCCTTTTTTACTCTGGGATGTTTGGGGGTGGATACTCTCGCGGCCGGCCTTGCTATGTTGTATTTCGATATACTGTGCTTACTCTGCTATGCTTACGCTTATATTGGAAGTGATATGTTTGGGCTGTGTTATTCCCGGACGCCGACACTCTGCGACTGTGCGACCTATGGGATATTTTATCCGTTCAATGTACCATGTGCCTTATAAATGTACAGCTGCTTATGTGTATTTTGTGCATTCTGTGTATGTGTGTAGTTTTAAGTTTGTTTTTTGTGTAAGTTGTTAATGCAAAATCGAAAACTCAAATAAAAAATATTGAATTTAAAAAAAAATAAAAATTCTCTCGGAAAGCAGCCTTTTTAAGGGCAAGGTGTACCTTTCTCCAAATAACTCTGAGACGGGAAGTTAAGGTCAACGAAGAGACTGGAAAATGAGGATAAAAGGAATTGGCTCTAGGATGAAAGCCCAGGACCGAAAAGAATGGAGACTCCTTGGTAGAAGAATGGCAAGAGTTATTATAGGCAAACTCGGCCAGAGGAATAAAATCTGACTAATCATTCTGAAGTTTGGCAGAATAAAGCCTTAAATACTGTTTTAGTGACTGATTAACACGTTCAGTCTGTCCGTTATACTGTGGATGGTATCCAGATGTTAAAGAGAGTTTCATGTTTAATGAGGCACAAAAGCATTTCCAGAAACGGGCAATGAATTGCGGTCCCCGGTCAGAGACAATATCCACGTGTAAACCATGAAGCCTGAAGACATGGCGGAGAAACAAAACTTGAGCAGAGGGTAATCGGAGAAGAGCAATGAAGTGGACCACTAAAACGGTCTACCACTACCCAAATGACCCGGAATCCAGATGAAAGAGGAAGGTCCACCACGAAATCCATGGAAATGTGTGACCACGGCCTGAGAGGAATGGCTAGAGGTATGAGTTGCCCGACTGGCAACGATCGGGATATCTTGTGCTGAGCACAGACCTGACAAGAAAGGACAAATTCCCTTACGTCCTTGGAAAGATTAGACCACCACACCGAGCGAGAAATTAATTCCAAGGTTTTAGTAATACACGGATGACCAGAAACCTTATTATCGTGAAACTCAGCTAGGACAGTGCCTCTCAGGAACTCAGGGACGAAGAGACGATCAGCAGCAGTAACACTGGGAGCCTGCTGCTGAAGCTGGACTAGCTGTGTGAATAAATCCTGTGTGAGGCCAGCCCGGATGAAGGACGATGAGACTATAGGGGTTGTGGCTGGGTGGTTATTGTGAACAGGAAGAAAACAACGTGACAGGGCATCTGCCTTGGTATTCTTAGAAACGGGCCTGAAGGTGATGACGAACTTGAATCAAGTAAAAAACAGCGCCCAACGTGCCTGCCGAGCATTTAGCCATTTTGCTGATTCAATATACTGCAAGTTCTTGTGGTAAGTAAACACAGTAATGGTATGCTTTGCTCCTTCAAGCCAATGCCTCCACTCCTCGATAGCCCATTTAACTGCCAGCAACTCTCGATTACCAACATCATAGTTGGATTCTGCGGATGAGAATTTCCTGGACATGAAGGCACATGGGTGTAATTCCAGGGACTAAGGGTCTTCCTGAGAAAGGATGGCTCCAACTCCAACCTCTGAGTCATCCACCTCAACAATAAAGGGAAGATCTGGGTTAGGGTGTCTGAGTACTGGAGCTGAGACAAAGGCCTGTTTTAGTGCCAGAAAGGCAGACTTGGCTTGAGGCGACCAATTGGAAGGATCCACTCCTTTCTTAGTCAACGCCACAATAGGAGCAACTAAATCTGAAAAGGCATGAATGAAACGCCTATAATAATTTGCAAAACCTAAGAATCGCTGTATTGCCTTTAAGTTCGTGGGTTGTGTCCAACTTAGGATTGCCTGGAGTTTCTTTGGTTCCATATAAAACCCCTTTGGAGAAATAATATACCCCAAAAAGGATACCTCCGTTATGTGGAAATCACATTTCTCCAATTTGGCGTACAGATTATTCTCCCGTAACCTCTGAAGTACCAGTCGCACATGGATAACATGTTGTTCAGAGGATTCTGAATAAATCAAAATATCATCTAAATAAACGACTACGAACTTTCCAAGAAAGTCGCGGAGGACATCATTAATAAGATTCTGGAACACAGCAGGAGCATTAGACAGACCAAATGGCATTACAAGATATTCATAATGTCCTGACTGTGTACTAAAAGCTGTCTTCCACTCATCCCCAGATCTTATTCGTATGAGGTTGTAAGCCCCTCTGAGATCGATTTTGGAGAAAATAACGGCAGTACAGAGCTGATCAAACAGTACCGAGATCAGCGGCAAAGGGTAGGTGTTTTTAACAGAAATCTTATTCAGAGCCTGATAATCAATACACGCTCTGAGCGACCCGTCTTTTTTCTCAACAAAAAAGAACCCTGCACTCAATGGAGATTTCGAGGGCCTAATAAACCCCTTCTTCAGGCTCTCCTGTACATAATCATCCATAGCCGTGGTTTCTGGGCCAGACAGTGCATATAGTCTCCCTTTGGGCAGAGAAGCACCAGGGACTAAGTTAATGGTGCAGTCATAGGACCGATGAGGAGGCAGAACATCCGCATTACCCTTGGAAAAAACATCAGCAAAATCCTGATATTCAGAAGGAATAAGTTCCGGAGTGACAGCTGCGACCCGGACCGGCCAGGAAATACATTCTTTAACACAAAAGGAATCCCATTGGGAAATTTCCCCAGACCGCCAATCTATGGTGGGATTATGAAAGGCAAGCTAGGGGTGACCCAACACAACAGGCACAGCCGGACAATGGGTAAGATAAAACTCAATTTTCTCTGAATGTAAGGCCCCCACTGTCAATTGTACTGGAGGGGTGCGGTGAGTAATTACCCCATTAGAGAGTGGACCACCGTCCAAGCCGTGCATGGTGATAGGCTTATTCAAAGGCATCTGCGGAATTCCCAAGGCCTGAGCCCAGGCAAGATCCATAAAATTTCCTGCAGCTCCACTATCAACGAAGGCCGACACCAATGAACTGAGACTACCATAGGAAATTTTTACAGGAATTAACAAGGAATCATTTGAGGAGATTAACTGCAGACCCAAGTGAACCCCCTCACAATTCGCTTGGTCAGAGCGTTTCCCTGCTTATTTGGGCAGTTACGTGCAACATGTCCCTTGCCACTACAATATTAGCAGAGCCCCGAATTTAACCTTCTGGTTCTTTCCTCTGGAGACAGCCGGGAGAGACCCATTTGCATGGGCTCCTCGACGTCCTCAGGGAAAGCATACACACATGGACTGGGCCTGAAATTAGCTCCTCTTTTAGCCCTCCACTATCGTAGACGACGATCAATTTTTATAGCAAGCTCCATGAGTTTATCTAAAGTCTCCGGTGCGGGGTACTGAAGGAGACTATCTTTGATCACTTCAGATAAACTGAGGCAAAACTGACTGCGCAGGGCAGGATCATTCCAGCCACAGTTGTTCGACCAACGGGGAAATTCGGTACAGTATGCCTCCGCAGGATTTTTACCCTGTTTAAGTGCACGCAGGTGGCTCTCAACCGACGCTTCTCTATCTGGGTCATCATACAAAAGGCCTAAAGACTTAAAGAAGGCATCTACTGTCAGCAAGGCTGCATCGTCAGATTTTAACCCAAAAGCCCAAGTTTGTGGATCGCCTTGGAGCAAAGACATCACAATCCCCACCTGTTGAGACTCAGTACCAGAGGATCTGGGTCTTAAACAAAAATAAAGTTTACAAGCTTCCCTAAAATTAAAAAAATCCTTTCGGTTACCGGAAAAGCAGTCAGGAAGATGCATCTTTGGTTCTGGAATCATACCTCGTAAAAGATCTTCCTGCGATCTCACTCGAAGGGTAAGATCCTGAACCATTTGAGTAAGTTCCTGAATCTGACTGGCCAAAAGCTGGCTGGGATTTGGTCCTAACACTGCCGGATTCATGAGGCCGAATTTTAAGGCCACCCAGGTTATAAATAACTCTTTATTTTGTTTTTTCGGCCGGTGATAATGTTACGTTCTTGGTGCTCAGAACAAAAGAGGTGTTGCGTAATGAGTCCAAAGCACCAGAACGTGACGCTGAAATAAAGGCAAAGTGTGGTAATAGCCCCTAGCAGCCTACCTCCGTTGTTTCACCCACGTGGTCAGTTTACGCCTGCGAGACTGTCGTTTCTTGGGCCTACGGCAGCCGCATTTGAAGGGCGGATTAGGTCTGCCCAACTCCGATGCCCCCAGGTCTTAATGTGAGACAAGGCGTAAACCGAGACGGGATGATAACAAGGGGACCTCTAACTAAACCAAACAGAGAGCTAGGGGCTACAAAGAGACCTAAAACTAAATGTATATGCAGCACGCCGCCAAAGGAAAAGGACAACAAAGGTATCACTGTCCACACCCTACACGGCACCGGCGTGTACCGGGGAGGACAGTTAGAGCGGAAACCTCCGCAAAACACCAGTAAAAGGTTACATAAAAGAATACAGCGGCATACGCCGCTACTAACGACACCGGGAGGTAACCCAACCGAACAAGATTGCCAAGATGGTAGGCACAGGTAACAATCGGCTGGAGAACAGAAAAGACTGCCACGACCGGCTTCAGGACACCAGGACTCGGGACCACCGGAAACAGAGCAAACCAGATCACAGCACGCTGGACAAGGGAAACAACTGGGCTGGAACAGCATACAGGAAGCTATCACCGGCATCTGTGTGAGGCACTGAGGAGGCATATAACAGGGAACTCTCCAATGACAGTGCAGAGCCTAATTGATGAATGTCGTGCAGCTGTCCTGCTGCACGACCAGAGGAGAGCAGGTGTGAGTACTCTCATGGCAATGGGGAACGCGGTCCGCCTTTGGCGTCCCCGTTGCCATGGACCCGGCGGCTCTGGGCGCACGGCTTCCTAGCGTTGCCAGGGACCCGGCGGCTACAGCGTGCACGGCGTCCCGGCGTTGCTAGGCGCTGTGCAGGAGAAGAGAGAGGCGTGGCGGCCATGACCGCTGCTTGGTCGGAGCGCGGACAAGAGCCGCTGCGCCTAACAGTAACGTCTAAACATTACCACCGTATTTGGAAAAAATATGTCTCGTGGTGTGAAAACAGGAAATTTCTTGCAGTGGAATTTCAACTGGGATGTTTACTCCTTTTTCTACAGTCAGGTCTGGATGTGGGCCTAAGTGTGGGCTCCTTGAAAGTCCAGATTTTGGCCTTGTCCATTTTCTTCTAGAAACTATTGGCTTCCCTCCCTGAGGTTCAGACGTTCTTGAAGGGGGTTCTGCACATCCAACCGCCCTTTGTGCCTCCCACAGCATCTTGGAATCTTAACATGGTGTTGCTGTTTCTGCAATCGGACTGGTTTGAACCTTTTCAGGTTGACTTTAAGTTTTTTATGTGAAAGACTGTTACACTGTTGGCCTTGGCTTCCGTAAGGCGTGTTTCCGAACTGGGGGGCATTGTGTTACGAAAACCCCTATTTGGTTTTTCATGAGGATAGAGCTGAGCTCAGAACTCGTCAGCAATTTCTTCCTAAGGTGGTGTCTGCATTTCATATCAACCAACCTATTGTGGTTCTGGTACTTATTGACACCTTTGCTACCTCAAAGTCCCTGGATGTTGTGAGGGCCTTGAGGATCTACGTGAAGAGGACAGCTCGTCACAGAAAATCTGACTCGCTGTTTGTTCTCTATGATCCCAAAAAGATTGGGTGTTCTGCTTCAAAGCAGTCAATTGCGCGCTGGATCAGGCTTACTATCCAGCAAGCTTATTCATCGACAGGATTGTCGGTTCCGAAAGTACAGGCCCACTCTACTAGATCAGTGGTTTCTTCCTGGGCGGCTGCCCGGGGTGTCTCGGCTTTACAGCTCTGCCGAGCAGCTACTTGGTCAGGATCGAACACGTTTGCTAAGTTCTACAAGTTTGATACTTTGGCCTCTGAGGACCTTTAGTTTGGTCAATCAGTTCTTCAGGAACCTCAGCACTCTCCCACCCAGTTTGGGAGCTTTGGTACATCTCCATGGTACTAATGTGGACCCCAGTATCCTCTAGGACAGGCATTCCCAACCACGATACTCAAGGCACACCAACAGTGCAGGTTTTAGTGATATCCAATATATACAATTTCCTAGCGCTTGTAAATTCAATCGTTCCACTCGTTTTTTAGAATATGATTATAGCTGCTCCCAAAGTAGGTACTGCTGGAATACCAAACAAGAATTAGCATAAAAAGGGGGGAAAACAATATGAATGGTATGTACCACCAATGAACGGACGAATATAATCATACAGACACAGTTGAGATATTTATTTTAATAGTTATATGTCTACATTTTTGATATATGTATTGTATAGTACTATTTTTAAATAAATTAAATGATATTTGATTATAGCGCTTCCTGATATTATTATATCCCCCCTTTTTTAGTGATATCCAGGCTGCAGCACAGATGGTTAAATCAAAATAACTGAGCTACTAATTAAGTCACCTGTGCTGAAGCCTGGATATCACTAAAACCTGCACTGTTAGTGTGCCTTGAGGACTGTGGTTGGGAATGCCTGCTCTAGGACGTAAGAGAAAATAGGTTTTAATTACCTACCGGTAAATCCTTTTCTCGTAGTTTCAAGGATTCTGGGCATCCGCCCAGTGCTTCGTGTTTCCTGCCCTGTTACTTAGTTAAGTAATGTTGTTGGTTCAGCTGTTGCTGTTCCTGTTCAGTTTGGTTAGCATGGCTTTCCTCTTGTTTGTGTGGGCTGGTTCAAATCTTACCACTGTTCAGTTAAATTCTTCTCTCAAAGTATGTCCGTCTCCTCGGGCACAGTTTCTAGACTGAGTCTGGTAGGAGGGGCATAGAGGGAGGAGCCAGCCCACACTATTGATTTTTTTAAAGTGCCCATGGCTCCTAGTGGACCCGTCTATACCCCATGATACTAATGTGGACCACAGTATCCTCTACGGACTACGAGTAAAGGATTTACCATTAGGTAATTAAAATTCTATTTTTAGTCCATGTTTGGTAGATGATCTTTGCTGTGTAAGGAGAGATAAGTAAACCAATTCTATTTTCTGGAAAGGCAATAGGCTTGATTCAGAGATGTACATAAACCTGATGGCTTATGTACATATCCAGTGGTGGGGAGTGAGGTGCAGAATGAGTCCTGCGTAGTCACTCGCAGTAACCCCTGAGCCTCAGCCTGATTGACAAGCTACGAGCATTTGGAGGCAAGAGGACAAACTTGGGCAGCGTTTCCAAAAATGGGGGCGTGTCACTCCATTTTCTGGAAGTGGTGAGGCCAGGGTCTGTGTCTTCGGATGCAGATTCACAGGCCCGAGCAGCATGAACAGCCAACCATCTTGTTCTACCTGAGGGTTATTCAGGTGGCCAATGCTCATGAAGGTGATTCGATGCAGCTTCCTAGGATGCAGCAACAGATCACACAAGAATGCAGGAGGCGTCCATTAACTTAAAATGCTTCCTGCTGCTTTTGCATAGTTTTGTATATTAGCTGCCTCCACAGACACAGCTGCTGTACATATTGTGCCCAGCTCTGGATCAGGCACAAAGTCTTCTGCAAAAAGCAAAGCATAAATAGTGTGGCTAGTAAATAAATAATGACAGATATTGATGTTGGAATGTCACCAGCCCAAAGAATGTCAAAATAGACTCAGCACAAACGGTTTAAATTCTAGAATGCCAATTCTACTGTTATCCCGACCGAGGCAGTCCCGACACAGGTGAGGTAAGTATCCTAACCTCCCTCACCTACCCCGAAATCCCCCGTCCGCAGCCTAACCCCATTCTCCTATATCGGTGGCTAACCCTAACCCCCCCCTTCCTGCAGCCTAAAAAACCCCTCCCCCTCAGTGCCTAACACTAACACCCCCCGGTTGTGCCTAAACCTACCCCCCCCAACCCCGCAGCCTAACCCTTGGCGGTGGTACCTATCCCTAACCTCCCTTTCCCATAGTCTAAATCTCTCCCCTTCCCCCCTGGCTGTTGGGATTCCGGCGCCAGGACGGTAAACCTATTTGGGATGCCGATGTCGGCATTCCGAATAGTGTCGGGATTCCGGCGACGGAATCACATCCCATGAGACAAACACAATAGATAATCTGCGGTCCTCCCTCCCTGCTGTAAGGAGGGACACGGAGCGCATAGCGCGTCTCTCCTGTGTCCCTCCCTGGCTCTCCCCCGGCCGGTCTAATACAGGAAGTGCCGTTCGTGAGCTCTGATTGGCTCACGAACCGGCACTTCCTTTATTAGACCGGCCGGGGGAGAGCCAGGAGGGACACAGGAGAGACAGCGCTCCGTGTCCCTCCAACACAAAGGTGCGGGGGGGGGGGAGCAGGCACTGGGGGCATATACCTGGCACTGTGGGGGAAGATCTGGCACTGGGGGCATATACCTGGCACTGGGGGCATATACCTGGCACTGTGGGGGAAGATCTGGCACTGGGGGCATATACCTGGCACTGGGGGCATATACCTGGCACTGTGGGGGAAGATCTGGCACTGGGGGCATATACCTGGCACTGTGGGGGAATATTTGGCACTGGGGGGAGCAGGCACTGAGGGGGCATATGTGGCACTGTGGGGGAATATCTGGCACTGGGGGCATATACTTAGCACTGTGGGGGAATATCTGGCACTGGGGGCATATACCTGGCACTGGGGGCATATACCTGGCACTGTGGGGGAAGATCTGGCACTGGGGGCATATACCTGGCACTGTGGGGGAATATTTGGCACTGGGGGGAGCAGGCACTGAGGGGGTATATGTGGCACTGTGGGGGAAGATCTGGCACTGGGGGCATATACCTGGCACTGGGGGCATATACCTGGCACTGTGGGAGAAGATCTGGCACTGGGGGCATATACCTGGCACTGGGGGCATTTACCTGGCACTGTGGGGGAAGATCTGGCACTGGGGGCATATACCTCGCACTGGGGGCATATACCTGGCACTGTGGGGGAAGATCTGGCACTGGGGGCATATACCTGGCACTGTGGGGGAATATTTGGCACTGGGGGGAGCAGGCACTGAGGGGGCATATGTGGCACTGTGGGGGAATATCTGGCACTGGGGGCATATACTTAGCACTGTGGGGGAATATCTGGCACTGGGGGCATATACCTGGCACTGTGGGGGAATATCTGGCACTGGGGGCATATACCTGGCACTGTGGGGGAATATTTGGCACTGGGGGGAGCAGGCACTGAGGGGGCATATGTGGCACTGTGGGGGAATATCTGGCACTGGGGGCATATACTTGGCACTGTGGGGGAATATCTGGCACTGGGGGCATATACCTGGCACTGTGGGGGAATATCTGGCACTGGGGGCATATACCTGGCACTGTGGGGGAATATTTGGCACTGGGGGGAGCAGGCACTGAGGGGGCATATGTGGCACTGTGGGGGAATATCTGGCACTGGGGGCATATACCTGGCACTGTGGGGGAGCAGGCACTGAGGGGGCATATGTGGCACTGTGGAGGAATATTTGGCACTGGGGGGAGCAGGCACTGAGGGGGCATATGTGGCACTGGGGGGGGGTATATTTGGCACTGGGGGCATGTACCTGGCACTGGGGGCATATACCTGGCACTGTGGGGGAATATCTGGCACTGGGGGCATATGTGGCACTGGGAGCACGGCCCTAGCAACAAGCACTACCCCCTAGCAACGAGCATGACACCCAGTGCATGAAACCCCTGGCAACGAGCATGACACCCAGTGCATGAAACCCCTGGCAACGAGCATGACACTCTGAGCATGAAAACCCCTGGCACCGTGCATGGAACCAAGAGCATGAAACCGCTGGCAACGAACATGACACCCAGTGCATGAAACCCCTGGCAACGAGCATGACACCCTGAGCATGAAAACCCCTGGCACCGTGCATGGAACCAAGAGCATGAAACCACTGGCAACGAGCAGGTAATTTAAAAGTAATTAGAAGCCTTACTGTAGAACTTAATGTGTAATGGGCATTACGGTGTGTGGCATAATGTATCACGGACATTGCGGTGTGTGTCATAATGTGTCGGGCATTACGGTGTGTTGTATACTATATCACGGGCATTGTGGTATGTGGTATAATGTCTCAGGATCATTGTGGTGTGTGTCATACTGTGTCACAGACATTGTATGTGCTATAATGTATCAGGGGCATTGCAGTGTGTAGCATAATGTATAACGGGCATTGCGATTCCTGTCATAATGTGTCAGGCATTACGGTGTGTGGCATAATGTGTCTGGGGCATTACAGTGTGTGCATATTGTGTCATGTGCATTATTGTGTGTGGAATAATGTCTAAGGGCCATTGCAGTATGTGGAATAATGTATACTGGGCATTACTATAAGGAGGAAAAATGACAAATAATGTAAGGGGCATGAATCAGGATTATTTTTCTTTCCTGTGGTGGCTAACGTCTAGGCGTGCAGGTTGCAAAACTGGGGTATAAGGTAGTCTTTTCCTGCAATACCACGCCCCTTTACGCGAAGCCACGCCCATTGTAACAAAGTCACACACACTTTTTGGCGGAGCGCGCCTACGGCGCGCACATATTTGGCCCTTCACTAATGCCAATTATGGGGGGGCGCCAAAGGATTTTTTGGCTTGGGGGAGGAAAATTTCTAGTTACGCCACTGGCGCTGTCGTTGATGGACACAGTAAACCAGTGACGTGTGGTGAGGGAAATGACTCAGGAGGCACTGGCTAGTACCAAAGACAGATTTATATGAGCCAAAGGGTTCATGTGGGCATTATACACAGGTACAGCAGTATAAGCTCTTTGAAATTTAGTGAGTTTTGATCAGAGATGTGTGGAAAAGATAGGCAGGTGAGGCACACTTTTACTCCAGGGTTTTGACTATGAAAATGATTAGAATAATACAAAGAAGATATTTCTAACATATTTTTCATATACTTTATATAGTGAAAACTCTGGTGCACACATTAGTATGACAGCAAAGGCTCTGCCTCACCCCACTGCACGTCACTGCAGTGGACAGCTCGGCCACTGGAGTTGATGGACACAACACAGCAGCAGCCACTTGTGTTGATGGACACAGCACAGCAGCAGCCAATGACTGGAGCGGATGGACAGTGAATACAACACCAGCCGATGGACAGTGGACACAGCAGCAGCCACTGAGCATAGACGGACAGTGGAGTGGACACAGCATAGCAGCAGCCACTGAGACTGGATGGACAGTGGACACAGTACAGCAGCAGCAGCCACTGAAAGTAGATGGACAGTGGACACAGCAGCAGCTACTGAGAGTGGATGGATAGTGGACACAGGGGGTCATTCAGACCTGATCGCATGCTAGGTTATTTTGCTGCGCTGCGATCAGGTCAGAACTGCGCATGCGTATGCACCGCAATGCGCAGGCGTGTCATACAGATACAAAGCAGATCGTTGCCCAGCGATGGATTGTACGAAGAATCCGTTCGCACAGCCGATCGCAAGGAGACGGACAAGAAGAAGGCATTTGTGGATGTCAACTGACCGCTTTCTGGGAGTGTTTGGAAAAACGCAGGCGTGTCCAAGCGATTGCAGGGCGGGTGTCTGATGTCAATTCCGGCCTTGAACAGGCTGAAGTGATCGCAGTGGCTGAGTAAGTTGTGTGCTACTCAGAAACTGCACACAACTTTTTTGTACCGCCCTGCTGCATATGTGTTTGCACACTTGCAAAGTGAAAATACACTTTCCTGTGGGCGGCGACTATCTGCTCGCAGCAGTGCAAAAAATCCCTAGCGATCGATCAGGTCTGAATTAGGCCCACAGTACAGCTGCAGCAGCCACTGAAAGTAGATGGACAGTGGATACAGCAGCAGCCACTAAGCGTGGATGGACAGTGGTCACAGCACAGCAGCAGCCACTGAGAGTGGATGGACAGTGGACACAGTGCAGCAGCCACTGAAAGTGGATGGACAATGGCAGTGCCGTAGCTAGACATTTTAGCGCTGTGTTCAAAAAACAGTATCGGTGCTGCCCCCCCCTCCCCCATATACAAATAAGGGCCAAGGCACGCGCCAAAAATATAGGGGCATAGCTTCATGGTGAAGGGGCATGGCCACGGAGCTCCCTTTTATACATTACGGCAGGCAGAGCTAACTTTTACACATTAGGCAGGCAGAGTCCCTTTTTTTACACATTAGGCAGGCAGAGTCCCCTATTTACACATTATGGCAGGCAGTCCCCATTTTTTTTTTAAACATTATGGCAGGCAGTCACCCTGTTTACACATTATGGCAGACAGAGCCCCTTTTTTTTTTTACACATTAGGCAGGCAGAGTCCCCTATTTTACACATTAGTCAGGCAGAGTCCCCTATTTTACATATTATCGCAGGCAGTCCCCATTTCTTTTTAAAACATTATGGCAGGCAGTCCCCCTATTTACACATTATAGCAGGCAGTCACCATTTAAAAAAAAAAAAAAAAAAACATTATGGCAGGCAGTCACCCTGTTTATTATTATTATTATCCTTTATTTATATGGCGCCACAAGGGTTCCGCAGCGCCCAATTACAGAGTACATAAATAATCAAACAGGAAAACAGCAACTTACAGTTAATGACAGTATAGGACAAGTACAGGGTAAATAAACATAGTTACATCAGCAGATGACACTGGAATAAGTATCAGGTGGCAGAAGACTGCAGGATGTGGTACAGTTGAAGATTATTAAAGTAAGACAAAGGATAAGCACATGAGGGAAGAGGGCCCTGCTCGTGAGAGCTTACAATCTAAAGGGGAGGGGTAGACAGACAGGGGTGACACAGATGGGGTACATAGAGAATGTGGAACAGAGGCTTAGGATGAGATTTGGCTGGGTTTGGTGAAGAAGTGGGTCTTGAGAGCCCGTTTGAAGTTTTGTAGAGAGGTGGAGAGTCTGAGGGGGAGAGGTAGGGAATTCCAGAGAAGTAGTGCAGCATGTGAAAAATCTTGGAGGTAGGAGTGGGAGGAAGTAATCCGTAGGCAGGAGGGTCGTCGTGCATTAGCAGAGCGAACAGGACGGGTGGGAGTGTAAAGGGAGATAAGGTCAGAGATGTAGGTGGGAGAGGAGTGGGTGAGGGCTTTGTAAGCGAGTGTGAGATGCTTGAAATGGATTCTGAAAGGGAAGGGGAGCCAGTGAAGGTCTAGTAGGAGAGGAGAGGTAGATGTAGTGCGTTTGGTGAGGAAAATGAGCCGGGCAGCAGCATTGAGGATAGACTGGAGTGGAGAGAGGTGTTTGTCAGGAATGCCAGTCAGGAGGAGGTAACAGTAGTCCAGTCTGGAGATGACCAGTGAGTGGATAAGAGTCTTCGTAGCATCCTGGATCAGAAAGGGTCTGATCCTGGAAATATTTTTTAGATGAAAACGGCAGGTTTGTGAGAGGTGCTGAATGTGTGGTTTAAAGGAGATGGAGGAGTCAAGGATTACTCCAAGACAGCGCACTTGGGGACTAGAGGAGATAGTAGTGCCATCAATAGATAATGAGATTGTAGGAGGTGAGGTTATGCGGGAGGGAGGGAAGATGATCAGCTCGGTCTTAGACATGTTGAGTTTAAGAAAGCACTGAGACATCCAGGAAGAGGTGGCAGAGAGACAGTTGGAGATGCGAGTAAGGAGAGCAGGGGAGAGGTCTGGAGAGTAAAGATAGATTTGGGTGTCATCAGCATAGAGATGATATTGGAAACCAAAATAACTAAATGAGCTTACCTAGTGAGGATGTATAGAGAGAGAAGAGGACCAAGGACAGAACCTAGGGGTACACCTACAGTTAGTGGAAGTGAGGCGGAGGTGGAGTCATGAGAGGAGACAGAGAATGAACGGTCAGAGAGGTAGGAAGACAGCCAAGAGAGGGCAGTGTCACGCAGACCAATGGAGTGAAGGATTTGCAGTAGGAGAGGATGGTCCACAGTGTCAAAAGCAGCAGTGAGATCAAGTAGAATAAGTATAGAGTAGTGTCCCTTAGATTTAGCAGCATGGCGGTCATTGCATACTTTTGTAAGGGCAGTTTCAGTGGAGTGGAGAGGACGGAAGCCAGACTGGAATGGGTCAAGTAGTGAGTGTGAGGAAAGAAAGGAAATAAGGCGGTTGTAGACAACACGCTCAAGGAGTTTGGAGGCAAAAGGGAGGAGAGAGATGGGTCAGTAGTTGGAGAGAGTGTTTGGATCAAGGGTAGGTTTTTTAAGAATAGGAGAGATGAGTGCATGCTTGAACACATTATGGCAGGCAGAGTTCCGTTTTTTACAAATTAGGCAGGCAGAGTCCCCTATTTTATACATTAGGCAGGCAGAGTCCCCGATTTTACACATTATGGCAGGCAGTCCCCATTAAAAAAAAAAAAAAAACATTATGGCAGGCAGTCCCCCTATTTACACATTATGGCAGCCAGTCCCCATTTTTTTTGCACACATTATGGCAGCTAGTCCCCTTTTTATGGGAGGGAGAGAGAGAGAGAGACTTACCTGTGACCTGCGATCTGGCATTCATCTGCTGTGTTTCAAGGCAGAGACCTGGGAGCTGGCTGCAGCGCTCCCGCGTTCCCTGCAGAGGTGGCTGGAGGCAGGCGCTGACAGGACTTGGGTACCAGACATCACGCAGTGCAGGGGGAATGCAGCGCTCAGAGTTCTTTAAAGGCGGGAGACAAGCGGCAGCGCTGGACTCAATAATAGTGAGTATACTGACAGTGGCTTTGGCCATGCGGGTGTGTGTGTGTGTGTGCTGCCGATGGTGCGCCTTCAGTGCATGTGCACTGTGGGCAAAGCACCATCGGCACACACCTAGTTACGGCCCTGGACAGTGGACACAGCAGCAGCTACTGAAAGTGGATGGTTAGTGGACACAGCAGTCGATGAAGACAGCACAGCCCAGCAGCCAGCACAGCGGTGGACAGTGAGAAATGGCACCTGAATCACTGCTGCAGGGGTCTTGTATTAGCATAAAGTCACACATGCTATAGTGACAAACACACACGGACGTGGCTGATTTCCCCTCAGAGTCAGGCACAAATTGCCTATTATAGCATACAGTGTACAGTGTAACCTTCATAGAGCACCCAACATGGCTGTCTCATCTAGTATGTTTGTGAATGGGATGAAAAATCCATGGACCTGATAGTTTTGTTGAGACCCTACTCTAAGAATTAGGATGCTGTAATCACCCCATGTTGTGTCACCTCTTCTAGTGGTAGACTGTTCGACAGGGTAATCCTACGCAGTGCGCACAAGATTGCTGTCTCACCTGGTACCTTGTGATGGTGGAATACACAACCTGTGGAAGTTATTACCCAAACTGCCTACACCAATCCTGTATTATGCTTACTGTGCACTCTAGGTTTTCTCTTTTTTTTATTGTGGCTTGTCTACTGCTGTATTACTTAAATCTTCTGTATTATGGGGCTAATTCAGTAAGAACTGCAAATTCTGTAATTAGCAGAATTTGCAATCCTTTTGTTAGCATGCTGGGGGCCGCCCATCACAGGGCAGGCCTGATTGACATGCACAGGCATTTGCAATTTCTGCGGGGCGCCCACAGAAAGTGCAATAATTTCGATTGGATTGCGATTTGCGATCCACCTGAATTAGCCCCTATGTGCATTGTTTTGATGTCGGTAAAGCTTTTTGAGTACTAATAATAATTATTATCATCATTATATATATATATATATATATATATATATATATATAAAAGAAACAGGATGGGGGGGGTAGCGACCAATGGTGTCTATAAATAATTGCAAGATATTTAAAAAATTTAAAACTTTTATTTAAAGTTTTTAACAAAACTTTTTCTAAAAAAGGGATAAAAAGCAAATGTCACAACTGAGGGTTTAGGCTGACAGGAGGAAGCCTCAGTTGTAGGGGCTGAAATGAAATTAAACTTGGTAGGTTTAATCAGACCCCTGGACATGTAAGTGTAGAAGGATTACCCGAAGGTGTGACCATGACAACCAGGTTAAAAGTCAATAAAAGTTTAATTAATAGACTCCGTGTAATAACAACAGCATTCGCAGTTGATAATAAGCAGTGGCAGATAATACAGTTCCTGGATCACTTTAACCGTAAAAGGTATCACAGAGCACTGGTAGGTTGAAGAACAGGTGTTAAAGTCCTTTAATGGAATAACCTTACCAGGCCTGGCTGTAGTAGTGGAGATAGCCGAGGAACACGCCAGTAGGTGTATTAGATGAAGCTGGTAACTGGAATAAACTGTTGTAGTTACTGGATGGAACCAGCCAGGTGGTAGAGACACGGAGTGGATGCTAAATGGAATCAGCCAGGTGATGAAGACACGGAGTGGATGCTGGATGGAACCAGCCAGGTGATGAAGACACGGAGTGGATACTGTAAGATGCTAGGGAGCGTGGAAACAGAAGAGTTGAAAAGTGGTTACTGGTGGTTAGTGGATACTGCTGGTAAGTTGGGATCCGCTGGAACAACACCGGCACTTTAAGGAAGCTGGAATCTGCTGGAAGCTGACTGCTGGAAGCAGATGGGTTAATAGCTGGAAGCTGGAACAGCCACGGAGGACTGCAGAGTCAGGCTGCACCGCAGGATGGAAGGCAGGTGCGGGTCTCTTAGCTGATGCTGGAGACAGGAGCTGGAACCTGGAGAAACAACCACAGGAGAGAGAGACTGGAACAAGGTTTCACAAACAAAGCACTGACCATTTCCTGGTTCAGGCACAGGATACTTATACCTGCTGCAGGGCAGGCATTGGCTGACCAATCATGCAGAGTGTAGACACAGATGAGATCCGGCCTTGGAACGCTGAGCCAGCCTCAGGAGACATCTAAAAGGCAAGTAATGGCGTCCAGATACCCGGATCGTGACAGCAAATATACGTTCATATAAAAATAATAAAGTGCAAAAGTATTAAAGTGCTTATCTGAGTCAGAGGTCAATTTGATGACCAACGCTTTTCGTCACACAGACTTCATCAAGTGAATGAAGTAGGTGTGACGAATCGCGTTGGTCATCAAATTGACCTCTGACTCAGATAAGCACTCTAATACTTTTGCACTTTATTGTTTTTATATGAATGTGTATTTGCTTTTTATCCCATTTTTAGAAAAAGTTTAAAAACAAATTTTAATAAATGTTTTACATTTTTTAAATATCTTGTAATTATTTATAGACACCATTGGTTGCTACCCCCCATCCTTTTCTTTCATAAACGTAATTAATTCAGGGGTTTACCATCCCAGTTTCATTTGGGGGACCAGCTGACACCCTACATATAGGGAGTGTTAATATAGCCTAGTGTTACGCACACCAGTGCTAACAGGAGTATACCGGTGTATGAACAGAGAGGGATGCAAGGCAAACGAACTCACAGACAGTATAACATAACATACACAAGAGGTGATGGAATAACTAATAAACACAAAGTGAACGGAGAAGCCCAAAGGCTCAGGAACTGCGTGTCTCCCTAGTGTCAGGAATGCTCAGATGGAATAGAGCGGACAATGAAGCGAGATGTAGTGATTTAACATGTGGAGCATCCGAAATGATGTTGCTAAGAGCAACAGCAAAAACCCCAAAGGGTTACCAACGGGTGTGGGAATAAACTCCTTGGTCAGAGATAGAAATATAGACACAAGGAGAGTATCCACAATCCTATCCCCCACTTGCAGGGCACAGGTTCAGCTTACTGCCACTAAACTGACACCTGGACGCCCTACACAGTGAGGGAGGATTAAGCAAGCAGGTCTGAGAGTACAGCCGCAAACCTGCTGGGTTCACAGAATAGCAAAAGAACCCCAGCAGGTTAAACAACTGACTCCAGTCTTACTGCTAGGTCCGGATTGGCAGAATGAAGTACCGAATCCCAAGGCCTATTTGCAATAAGCAACAAGTAAATACAAAGTCACACAGTACTAGCTAAGTCTCTGGAACTGACTAACAAACAAAGATTCAGCAGCATTTGCCTAGCCTGAGAGGATGGTTTATATAGCAGGTGCTGTCCACGCCCCACTCAGACCTCACAGACTGTGAGCACAAAACCAGCGCCGGATTCCCTGCCGTGCACAGAGCCTGTAACCACTGCACAGTAAAAACCCGGACCGGAGTATCAGCTGCGCTCAGGTTACTTCGCTAACACTTGCCTCCCGGTTGCCATGGCGACGTGGCAGCACAGAACAGGAGATCCTAACACCTAGCCATACCTGTTGGGTTAAAAGGGATTTTATTTCCACCTGTGGCGCAGTATTTTCCCTTTTTTTCGCAAAATATATTATATATATATTTATTTTATTTTTTACATTGTTAAAATGCATATACAGTAGCAAATTGAGAGGACTGTCTCCATATTATATTCTGGTGCTTTACACACAAAACCTTGTTTGGGGCTTTTTGGCTTGCATTGAGAAGAGGGGGGAGGGGTTTAGTTAACACATAAGAAATAAAGTTCCCTGAATTAATCTGGCGGTCGAGATTTTAGCTTTGAAGCTCCGACTCTCATGTAACATGCTGCCTCGCACATTTCAGACCACTACTCTAGGATCCTTCAAAATAGACTCAAGACTTACCAGTTTACTCAGCACTTCACTAATATCTCTTTACTTCCTAGAAAAATACAACTGTCACGAATCTGCATTCTCCATCGCATCACTACTGTGGAACTACAGGTTCCAGCAGTTCATTTCTGTTCCAGTTCTAGTTTTCAGTCTACTGCAGCCTGGAGTACACAGTGCTTCAGCTTATACCCCTTTTACACTCGCAGAAAAATCCCGGGATATTGCACGTGAACGCGCATCATCCCGGGATTCTTCTCAGTGTAAATGGGTACAGGGACAATTTCCCGGGACGAGCATCCCGGGATTTCATCCCAGGTCAAAAGCAGGGTTGAACCCGGGACCGTCCCGGGAAGCTGGGTAGTGTGAAAGGGCCCGTCCCGGGATTCACTACCCGGGACTGTTAAAAGGCCTCCGATTGGAGCTTTCATGGGCTCAGAAAAGATGATGTCATCATTCAGAGCCCTGGGGAGCGTCCTTGATGCGTGTGAGGAAGGCAGCATGGCGACCTGGACAGACCAGGAGGTGAGAGAGTTGCTGAGCATTAGGGGAGAGGAGGAAATTATGAGGCAGATCACAGGCACAGTCAAAGATGCAGTCATTTATAAAAACATCTCCAAGATGCTGCAAGCCAGGGGAATCATCCGCACACAGCAGCAAGTGTTAAACAAAATGAAAACTCTTAAAAAGCATTTCCTTAAGGTGCATGACAACAACAGGAAAAAGAGCGGTGTTGGCCGTATCGACTGGCAGTACTATGACATGTGCGCCAATATCTTTGGAAACACAGCTATATGCAGTCCGGTGAGTCTGTCTTCCAGTTCACAGTACACTGCTACAGAAGGCACTCCAGAAGAGACACAGACAAGCAGTGACGTCTGTCCATCATCACCGTTGTTAATTGACGACACACCTGAGGACAGCGACACATCATCCCAGCCGTCCATAAACACATCCAGAAACGACGACAGCATAACTGCAACCATTGAAGACGTCGTGGATGCTCAGACCAGTGACAGTGGGACTGTACAAAGTGCCGTCACCCCAACTTTACAGAAAAACAGTAAGTACATGTTTAGAAATTAACACTCATAGCACAAATCCACAATTGTTAATCATCCGGTTATGTGCGTAGTATGAGTGGCCAGTGTGGCGGCAGCGTGGCGAGCGCTAATGAGCCCCTTGCAGGATCACTGCGCTCAACACGCTGCTGGCACGGTGGCACACTTTGCATTTTCTGCCCCCACGCAGGGGGCTTTGCATTTTTTAAAAAAGTTCAATGTTGCAGAGTAGCTAGTGTATAGGTGGATTAATGCCACAAACACATGTTTGCTAACGCTGCTATTTTTATATACGCTCATTTTGTATTTCTTCTCTTCACAGTTTACACCGTACCGCCTAGAAGGAAGAAATTGAACAGAGCGGAGCAAGTGGCTAAAGCCATGTCAAATGTCCTTGTCGACCAACTCCGAGAGATGGACGCTACAATGTCCGCACAGGAGGATGCAAGGCTCGACAGGTTTCTAGAGGCAGAACGCCAAATGCATGATGCATTCCTTTCCCAAGTCATGACAATGCAGGAACGCATGAGTAGAGAGCAGTATGACCGCCACAGGGAATTGCACCAAATGAACATGGCGTTCTATGAGCGTATGACCAATACCTCAAGAGCACCAAACCAACACCACAACTCACAATACCCCCGAGCAGGGTTTTTCATCATTTAATCCTGGTCCATACTATGCCCCAAATACTGCACCATCTAGTGCGCCAAGCCCAGAGTTTACTGTATTGCGCAATTTGCCGTGAAACACAGTGAATTGCTTTTTTTGGTTGTTATTTGTTGTTAAATAACCACAGTGTGGTCATTGTTTATGCACAACTGTTTGTGCCTTCCTTCATTTTTTTCTATGTTCTGTTTTGTATAGTGTCTACATTAAAGCACTTTTTATTTATTTTTTACACAGTGATAATATACTGCAGGGACACTGTGGTTTATGGTGTTGTATCTACAAACCTACCAGTGTTTTTTTTTTTTTATGCCAATAAAAACTTGTTTGCAAATCTAGGCATAACATTCCCATTTGTGCGTAAAGTAGACCATGTTTACAGTGTTTTCTACATTGTTTATGCATATATACACAGTTGCTGGCAATGTGTTTTTTTTGGAAAAACATAAATAATGAACCCAAAGATCAAAGGTGGAATACAAAATAAAAACATTTTCATTCACCAAACATGTTGTGCTGATTCTTAAACACTATTGTACCAGTGCTGCAAGGTTGGACGTAATAGTGTGGCGTATTTGTTCTGCAGCGGAGTTTGAGGCAGTCCCAAACAAAGCACCTTCCACATGTGGGTTTATAACCTCAGGGTCCTGCACAGTCCACTCAGGAAGGAATAGCTCATTTTGCAGTTCACAGATGTTGTGCAGTATACAGCACGCAGCTACTACATTAGGCATATTCAGAAGGTCCACATCATTGCGCTTCATCAAACAACGCCATCTTCCTTTTAACCTGCCAAAGGCGTTCTCAACCACCATCCTTGCTGAACTCAGGGTGTGAGTATAGGTTTGTTGCTCTGGGGTTAACTGGACCTGTTGGGTGTAGCCTTTCATAATCCAGGGGCGTAAAGGGTATGCAGCATCCCCGATGATGTGGACAGGGATCTCCACCCCATTCACAATCTTTGCACACTCTTTGGGGTACAGCCAGCCTCCCTGCTTCTCCTCTACGATGTTGTACAGGTCAGAATTGGCAAGAACTCGGGAGTCATGAGATCGGCCTGGCCAGCCAATAAACACATCTAGGAAACTAAAGAACAGTAAAATTGAAAACAATTAGAATGTAAAACTCACACATGCAACTCATCCCACCACCCCAAAAATAAACACTTACCAATATTTGTGGTCCACAACAGCCTGTAATATGATGGAGTGCCAGCCCTTCCTATTAAAATAGTCAGCATGGTTGTCACGTGGGGCAATAATGGGGATGTGTGTCCCATCAATCGCTCCTCCACACTGCGGATAGCCTCGCTTCACAAATCCAATGATGGTATCCTGTAAGCGCTGTCCTTGTGGTAGAGATATGAAGCGCTTGTATAAGGTAGATACAATTGCTTTAGTCACCTGGTGGACTATGACACAGCAGGTGGAGATTGCAACACCGAACAAGCATGAGACTGAGCGGTACTCTCCTGGGGTAGCATACCACCACAATGCAATAGCTAATCTCCTGCGTGCCTCGATGGGTCTCCTAAGCCTGGTGGTCTGCATGTCAAGTGCTGGGGTAAGTAATTCCAGGATGTAGTTAAAGGTTGCACGAGACACACGGAAGTTAGCCATCCACTCCTCATCCTGGTAAGCTTCCACGGTCCTCATAAAGGCTTCTCCGTGCCGGCGATCTCTGGACCAAAATGAGCGGTTAGGGCCCATACTCACGCTCAGTATGATACTCATCCTGGATGATATGAAGGCTCTCCTCCTGCGCAAATATTGGCGGCGACTAGCAGCCCTATCCAGCATAAATTGCGCCCTCCTCCTCCTCATAAAATATATGTGCAGTATACTGCACAGTGTGATAAGCTGCATCATGCTGTCAGTGGCTGTATGAAACATCTGCAAAGCAGAAAGAATCATGAGCTCAGGCATACACACTGGTACTCCGTCGGCCATGACTGCAGCAATGGTGTGAGCAGGCACCACCCCTCCCTTTGTTGACTAGTGTGACCTCATCAATGTGAGCCAGAAAAGGCCATTTCTAATGACACACATGTGCATTTGCAGGGATATCCCGGGATCAGTGTAAATGGGGCTGTCCCGGGTCGATCCCAGGTCTTAGTGCAGTGTGAAAGGGGTCAGTCCCGGGAAGGCATCCCGGGACGCATCCCGGGAAGCATCCCGGGAGTGCGAGTGTAAAAGTGGTATAACTCACAGCTGATCTGAACACCTAATCCAGCGGGGTGTGCTCTCACAGAGTTGCAACATCCAATCATCACAGACCAAGGGGTGTAAACTCCAGTTCCTGGCTCAGTCTCATTGCCTTGGACAACATGTCACATTCTGTGAACAGGTGTCTCCTGTTTGCAGTCCTCTGTCTGCAGAGATACCCCTGTGTATTGGACCTGTGGAACTACAGGTCCCAGCTGTTCCAGTTCCGTTCCAGCCTTGGACAACACGTCACATTCTGTGAACAGGCGTCTCCTGTTTGCAGTCCTCTGTCTGCAGATATACCCCTGTGTATTGGACCTGTGGAACTACAGGTCCCAGCAGTTCCAGTTCCATTCCAGTTTCCAGTTCCAGCCTTGGACAACACGTCATATTCTGTGAACAGGCGTCTCCTGTTTGCAGTCCTCCGTCTGCAGAGATACCCCTGTGTATTGGACCTGTGGAACTACAGGTCCCAGCAGTTCCAGTTCCGTTCCAGTTTCCAGTTCCAGGTTCCAGTCTTCAATTCTTTGTTTCCAGCAATCTCCTATTTCTGGCATCTCCAAGTTGTTTCCCTGTTCCTGTGTTCCAGTTTGCTACAAACTCCAGCCACAGTCTGCTACACCAATCTGCAGTAGAGACTTTCCTCAGGTGTGTTCTCAGCCTCTTCACCTAATTACCAGCATTCCACACTGTGCATTGCCTTTAGCACTTAACATCTTGCTGTGTTAGGACTGTCTCCTGCTAGGGCCTTGCTTGGCTTAAAGACGTGTGCTTCTACAGAGACTGTGTGCTTTGATGGCTAATCGTTATATACCAGAGTTTTGTTTGCTGCATCTGATTTCATTATTGCCTTATCATTTATATCAAGTTTCAAGTTCATCTTCATTGCTTATTTGTTACCAGTGACTTTTGAAATATTCATTTATCGGATTAAGTTATTATTCATTGTTCCTGTCATCGGTTATCCCTGTGTGATAATAAATATCAAGCGCACATGCGCTGAACTTTTTGTCCGTTTCCCAGTTTCCTCTATCACTCCTACACTGACCCACTAGTGCCCCCTCCGGGGACATACTAAATCAGAATCCTGACAACAACTCACTTGCTTAGTTCGTCTTTCTGTTGAGCTTATTTTGTAATTTGTACTGTAAATGCAAATGTAAACCACTTTGGTTGGGAGAAAAGTGCTATGTAAATAACATTATGATGATGATTTTTACTATATTTTTGAATTATCTGTATTATATTTTTATACAAAATGTTATACTTGATAAATATTAGCAAAATTATATTTATCATGTGTACTGAGACTTATACCACCATCTAGAGAGCAATTAATTAAACTACAGTTTAAGAAAATATATGTGACGGCCACAGGTGCTGTAAACCTGTTACTGTCACAGACATACTGGTTAAAATTGTAACAAAACAATAACTTTTAGAAATTTGGTTTTGACAACAACCAAAGTTTTAGTCCTATATAGAGATACAGTTTAACAGTGAATACAGATTAATAATATCAGACAATGTTACAAGTTTGGAAGATTATAGAGCGCTCACTTATTCCTTATAATTAGCATTGCTGGAAACGGTGGATTATTCAGGTCCGGTTGTTCATCCTACTCCTGTTGCAATGATTTGCCGTATGTAATTGCCATTATATGCTAATATGGGCAGAAGCTAACCCGTGCAAAAGGACACCCACTGCGATTGCACCTTTTGCATATGGTGCCGCATGATTGCAGAAACATCTCTAACATCGTCGCACATCGGGTCACCACGCAGAGCCTGAGTGCCTCTGAAGATGTGCAGGCCGAGCTGCTCTCCTGGAACACAAAGGCCTCTCCAGTAGCAAGTGTGATAGCAGCTGCTGATGTATGCATGACCAGAAAATGCTGTTCAAACGGCCATGACACGCCTGCGTACACATCACCACCCCCAAAAATGCTGACTTCCTGTCACTCACTTTGTGACTAAAATCTTGTTGCGACCGTTCTCACGAATCACTTGCTGCACATGCGCACTGCTGTTCATATGCATGCGCAGTGCAAAAACATTGATCGATACGTGTACAATCGCTGCTTTGCTTTCACACCTGAATGGCCCCCACTGTGGCAATTTTTGCCATTTAAGATACTGTAGGCTCTGTCCTGGAACCAGGGCCAGATTAAGGCTCCATGGTGCCCGGGGTACTTAAGACAAGGGGGGCCCCTCGAGGGCTAAATATAGTGTATATATGAAGGGAGGGGGGCTTTTCCAGCCCTACTTGAAGAAAACTGTTACTACACACACAGCATACCTACAAACATACACATAGCATACATACACACAACATACACACCATACTTAGTGTACATACACAGAATACACACAGCATGCCTACAAACACACACATAGTATACATACAACACACACACAAGCACTGCCACTAACCAGAAAGAGCACACACACACATCCGAGGTCCATGTGAGCGGAGCTGCTGCTGCACATGCTCAGTAGCTCCCTCTGCTGTCTACAATGTATCCATTGCTGCAGAGAGCACTGCTGATCAGAGCTCTCTGTGAAGAGCAGCCGTGACTACAGGTGTGCCTGGCCAGTGCAGAGATGGAGACGGCTGTCTCCATCTCTGGAAAACAAATTTGGTCCGTGCAGGAGAGTGGTGGGGAGGAGATCTGCTCCACTGCCACCAATGGCAGAACTTTCTGAAAAAATAAAATCATGTAAACGTCCAGTGCTTGATATAGACAAAGAATATTTTGTACACAAGTGAGAGCGCTCTCCAAGTACCACGTGATTGCATATAACACCCAAGTGTAATAAAAAAGAGGCTGATTCACCAAAAACAGTCCTCCTTTATGGGGAAGGTACAGCCAAAGGATTGTATGAATACCTTCTGTGCAGGGTAATTCTCAGCAACAATACTTCAGGTGACTTTTGAAAAACCTGAAAAATATGTTTCCTTCCCCTCATGTGATTGAGGATAACTGGAGACACTTAATAAAAACTAAACATAGTGTAGCAATCCTTTAAAATGAAGACATTTAATACTACAGATTGCATTTACAAAACACATAGATTAAAACAGCATATCACAGTAAGTTCCATAGGACATAGCAGCATCAATATATCTCCCTGGGAGATTCCTGAGGCCACAGATGGTCTGTCAGTGGGTCAGCCCCAAGCTCCGGATGCTCGGTTCCACACAGAAAAAAGCTCCTCACAGCGATAAACAAGTCCCGGAGTCCACACAAGGAAACACGTGAGCCACGCTTAACGTGTTTCAGACTGGTTAGTCCTTCATCAGAAGCGTGGTTAGAAAGGCTCAAAGTGTCCATATTTAAACCCTCTCCAATGCGGTACAACAGGTGAACACCATCACTGCTAACCAGTGTTTCTCTGGCATTGCGCATGCGCACTCGGCCCGAAAAGGAAGTATGTCATGCGGTCCACGTGCGTTCCAATAAACCGGAAATACCGATGTTTGCGTTCCACTGCAAACTCCATTGTTTCCCTTATAGTAAAACACGATGGTTTGCTTTCAAACAACACTGGATAGTTCAACATGAAATGTCCAATAATATACAGCCTCACAAAAACAAAAATAAAAGAACAAATTACAATGACAAAAAAGCTGGATCATAAAATTCATATAAATAGAAGGACAGGCAGAATAGAAAAAAAGAGGAGTCAGGGTAATTTGAGTTCAAATTCACCGTTTAGTCCCTTGGGACCAAGGGATCCGAAACGGTAAATCCACCTCATTTCAGCTTGTGACTGCCTTTTATCAATATCCCTCGTTCTCCATTTCGGAAGTATCACCTGGATACCACAAACGGTGTTCAAAAAACACTCCTTTGAACTGTGAAGCTTTTTAAAGTGAGCAGAGACAGTATGCGTATCTAACCCTTTTCGGATATTGTAAATGTGTTCTGCCCACCTCACTTTAACACATCTGCCCATCTTCCCGATATAAAATAACCCACATGCACACTCTAGCAAATAGATCACATTTTTCGAGTGGCATGTTATGAATTCCTTTATCTGGTAAGTATGGCCATTAACTGTAAATTCAGTTATTTTACGTAATGGTGACTTCAGGCAGTCACCGCAACGGTGAAAGCCCTTAGTTCTAACACTTTGCCTAGGGTCATTTTCCACACTACTTCTAACAAGCTGGTTTTTTAAGGAGGGGGCCCTTCTATAAATAAAAATGGGCTTTCGGGTAACAAACATCAGCGATGGTTGATTATCATTTACAACCCTTAGAAATTTGAAAATAACCGAATTTACAGTTAATGGCCATACTTACCATATAAAGGAATTCATAACATGCCACTCGAAAAATGTCATCTATTGCCTAGAGTGTGCATGTAGGTTATTTTATATCGGGAAGATGGGCAGATGTGTTAAAGTGAGGTGGGCAGAACACATTTACAATATCCGAAAACGGTTAGATACGCATACTGTCTCTGCTCACTTTAAAAAGCTTCACAGTTCAAAGGAGTGGATTTTGAAAACTGTTTGTGGTATCCAGGTGATACTTCCGAAATGGAGAACGAGGGATATTGATAAAAGGCTATCACAAGCTGAAATGAGGTGGATTCACCGTTTGGGAACCCTTGGTCCCAAGGGACTAAATGGTGAATTTGAACTCAAATGCTTCTTACCCTGACTTTTTTTCTATTCTGTCTGTCCTTCTATTTATATGAATTTTATGATCAGGTTTTTTGTCATTTTAATTTGTTCTTTTATTTTTGTTTTTTTGAGGATGTATATTATTGGACGTTTCATGTTGAACTCTCCACTGTTGTTTGAAATCAAACCATCGTGTTTTACTATTGGGAAACAACAGAGTTTGCAGCGGAACGCAAACATCGGTACTTCCAGTTTATTGGAATGCACGTGGACCGCATGACATACTTCCGTTTCTGCCTTTTGGGCCCAGTGCGCATGCACAATGCCAGAGAAACGCCGATTAGCTGCGATGGTGTTCACCTGTTGTACCACATTGGAGAGGGTTTAAATATGGACACTTTGAGCCTTTCTAACCACGCTTCTGATGAAGGACTAACCAGTCTGAAACGCGTTAAGCATGGCTCACGTGTTTCCTTTTGTGGACTCCAGTACTTGTTTATCGCTGTGAGGAGCTTTTTCCTGTGTGGAACCGAGCATCCGGAGCTTGGGACTGAGCCACTGACAGACCATCTGTGGCCTCAGGAATCTCCTAGGGTGATATATATCGGTGCTGCTATGTCCTATGGAGCTTACTGTGATATGCTGTTTTAATCTATGTGTTTTGTGAGAGCAATCTGTAGTATTAAATGTCTTCATTTTAAAATTTGGCTACACTATGTTTTTTTTTAAATGTCTCCAGTTATCCTCAATCACATGAGGGGAAGGAGACACGATATCTTTCAGGTTTATCAAAAGTCACTTGAAGTATTGTTGCTGAGAATTACCCTGCAAAGAAGGAATTCTTACAATCCTTTGGCTGTACCTTCCCCATAAAGGAATCAGAGAGGACATTTTTTGGGGTGAATCAACCTCTTTTTTATTACACTTGGGTGTTATATGCAATCACGTGGTATTTGGAGAACGCTCTCACTTGTGTACAAAATATTCTTTGCCTATATTTTGTTTTAAGTGTTTTTGGGATGTACACTTATTTGTACATGTTGTAGCTGCACCCCAAGTTTTATTGCGCGTCTTCCTAACGTCTCCTATATCTATTTGTCCAGTGCTTGATAGCAGGCAGGGTGGCCCCAATATAAGGGCGGCCTGGGGAAATGTGTCCCCTGTGCACCCCCCTTAATCCGGCTCTGCCTGAGACATAGGAGTAGAACTTATAAAAATGGGTCTAATACTACACAGATACACAGGAACCCAGGCAGAGAAGGGCCTATTTAAGTTATAATATTCTTCATGACTATATTGACAATCTGCAATCTTTCTCTGTACTCTCTGTCTGATCTCGGACTTTAATTGAATAGCCTTGGGGATCAATTATCCCACGGGAATTAACTGCGGCTAATTAAATCCGGCCCATTCTGAAGTTTTACACTGCTGCATTAAATGTATACATAATATTCAACATGTTGAATATGTAATACTAATATGCAATATTAAGGTGATTAAGGAACACAATTGTCTGGAGAACTGTTTCTCAAACCCTAACAGTGCATGTTTTCCATATCATCTAGCTGGTGTGTTAATTGCCTAATAGATCTAGTGGTACTAGTTTTTCCTGAGGATACCTAGAAAACAAGCACTGTTAGGGTTCCATGAAGACCAAGGGGTTAATTCACTTGCCGGCACAGCAACTCACGCCTTGTGACCTGCACTTGCGCTGGACTGGCACAAAAATCCTCAAGTCCAGAGGTACCTTAAGTGCAGAATATAGTTACTCACAGCCTTAAGTACATGTATTTGTAAGGCCCTAGGGCTTTTGACTTTAGCACTAATCATGAATCCTTTGAAAACATCTTTACTCGCATGCTGCTCACTTAATTTCTTCTTTGAAATAAACATATGTGATATTCCAGCATGCATTGCGTCCAGACAGCATCTTCTGATCCAAGCTGCGCCCTAAGACACAGCAATGGATCAACTGCGACACCATTGGCTGGCTGCATGATTCATGGGGTCATGCAAGCCATCTGCCTGTCAGAGCAAGAGTTCAGACCTCTGACAGAGATCCTGGCCTCGTCCCTCCCCCGTAACTGCAGTGACACACCTCCATTTTGAGAAATGGAGGCCATTGTCACCCCTCCCCGCCCCCAAATGGCATCAGACTGACAATCTGAAACCATCCTGTGCCCGCCGTTGCAGACCCATACTGCACATGCACATCCATATATCGATATAGCTACTGTAGCTGTAGTGATACATCACATTTAAAATATGCCCTCCTCACTGATCAGTACCCTGCACCTAGAAAGAACACTATCACAACATTGCTCAGCTCAATCTCAGAATGCTTTTCTGAAGACAAGGAGAGGCATGGGTGACGCCAGGGAATGGGTGACAGGGGTGGCAGTGTATTACACCAGGGGAAGGCAGTGGGTGACATAGAGGATGATGGGGAGAGGCAGTGGGTGTCAGGAAAGGTGATGTGGAGAGGCAGTGGGTGACAGGATAGGTGGTGTGGAGAGGCAGTGGGTGACAGGAAAGGTGATAGGAGAGGCAGTGGGTGACAGGACAGGTGATGTGGAGAGGCAGTGGGTGACAGGAAAGGTGATGTGGAGAGGCACTGAGTGACAGAAAAGGTGATGGGAGAGGCAGTGACAGGGTGAACACGGTAAACAGCAGACTACTCCTTTATGCCAAAAAAGCAAAGGTCAAAATAGAATCCTGTTAAAGATTAGAGTAATTATCTTAAAATTAGTTATGTCATTCAAGGATAGGGATCCACAATAAGGATGCAGTGTGTCGGGACACAGAGCTTAGCTCCGCCACTGACACCTGTGAAGCCCCATTCCCGGGCTGTGATTGGTCCTCGGGCCATTCACTGAAAGAACAGGGATGGCAATCTATGGGAGAAACCATTGATGGTCTCCCATAGCATAGTTGGTGACCATCGATGGCCACTCGCAGTTTTACCATCAACTATGGCAACCATCGATGGTAATCACACCAATGGCCATCCCTAGCCTATAGTATCAATAAACATTAGTTGAACAAATATAATTTTATCAACTTTAAATCAGCAGACACTACCCCATGGAGACTGGGAGGTGAAACATTACTGCACAGTGCAGCATCTGCAGCGGCCACACTGTCTGTGTCTCCCACAATATAATACACAAAATGGAAAGCTGCTCAATCAGATTGTAATGTCACTCAGGTGCTAAAAGGGAGGGGTAATTCTGTGTAGGAAAAAAACTGTGTTCCCTAATGCACACCGAGTGAAAAATATTACTACATAATAGTCAGATAATACGGAGATCTTAGTTGCGTATATCTGCAGATATAGGGTTAAGCCCCCAGGCCGATCGACAAGGCTTCTCCGTCACTGGGGGTCCCTAATACTAGGTATGGGTCCGGGGTGCAGGACCCCACGATGTCGGCACAGGTCGGCCACCCAGGTCAGCACACAGGTGAGAATTAATAGGGGTTAATAAGAAGCACAGAAGCCTGGGGGCTTAACCCTATATCTGCAGATATACGCAACGAAGATCTCCGTATTATCTATTATGTAGTAATATTTTTCACTCGGTGTGCATTAGGGAACACAGTTTTTGTCTCCCACAATATCACAGGCAATAAACAGACAGGGGCTTCTTGAATGAAAGTGATACTGCCTTTGTGGGGTCAATGGTGATCCTGCTGTCCAGTGCCCATCTGTGTTTGTGTCCCCCGCAGTCTCAGTAGCACATAAGAACAGACCGTGCCTGCACTAGGGATGGACATCAACCATCGATGATGGATGAGGGCAGATATCAAATAGTTTTGCCACTGATGGCAGATAGCCTGCGAATGGTTTTATACGATTGAGGTTAACCACTGATGGTACCGGGTGTGGTATGTTAGGTAGATTAGACTTAGGTCGACAGTAAGTAGGTCGACGTGGTTTCTAGGTTGGAAGGGACTCTAGGTCGACATGTACTAGGTCGACATGAGAAAAGGTCGACATGAGTTTTTATTTTTTTGGTGTTGTTTTCTCCGTGCAGTGACCAGGAACCCCAATTGGTGCACCATGTCCCCTCGCATGGCTTGCTTCGCTCGCCATGCTTCGGGCAAGGTGCCTCGCTCCGCTACCGCTGCGCTCGGCACAGGTTACCGTTCCTAATTGTAGTCCACGTGGATTTTAAAGTATGAAAAAGTTAAAAAAAATTGAAAAAAAAAAGCGAAAAACTCATGTCGTCCTTTTGTCACGTCAACCTAGAACATGTCTACCTAGAGTCCCTGTCGACCTAGAAACCATGTCGACCAATAGTGGTCGACCTACTTACTGTCGACCTAACAACCGGATCCCGATGGTACCACTACCATGGATGTCTACTATCGATGATTAGCCCACTGATGGCCGATCGGTGGGCCTCTATAAGAGCAATGCCAAAATGTGTGGCGTCAGTGGTTATCTCGCTGTCGGCTCCACCTCCTGTCAGGACTCTGAGCGCTGCAGACAGCCAGTAGTTGCAAGATGACAGGTACTACTTCCCCAGCGCAAGCTGCACCTGCTGCATGAATAAAATTAATAAAACATTTACCAAACGACAGGGGGGCACGTGCCTGGTGAAACCACCCTGAAATCTGCCAGCGCTGCTACAGAATGGTAACATGCAAATAATAAATATACAAACATGCTAAGCAACATGCTAAGCAACATGACTCGCGGCTGACATGGAACATAGGGGCTATGTATGGGCATCGCTAGGAACATGCTGCTATGCGACTGTACAATCATAGTTTTTACAAACTATTGTACAATGAAATTTAATTTTTACTAAAACTAGATTATATACTGTATGCTGCCCGCTAGTGGTAAATCATAACACTACATTTAACCTTACGGAAAAATGAAAAAACGCAAGCTCCCAAAACGCTCCCAGCTCGGCTAGGTTTAATCTCCTTAGAACATGATACCAACAGTATAACATATGTATTCCCTTTTAGTCTAATATAAACAGTGCCTTCCTAATAGGCAATAAGCAGCCACGCACTGTCCCTACTACGCTGTCATCTTGCAACGTAGGATAACCACCATCACCATGCATGCACCGGCAGTAAGTACCCTCGCAGGCTCGCTACGCTTCGGGCTCGATGGCTCGCTTCGCTCGCCACCTGATTACTAAAGGTAATAGTTGGTGGCGTGGATAGTAGAGGAACTATCCCGCTGGCCTAGCTCCTCCCCCTAGTGTCGTGGCTCCTCCCCCTTACGGAAAAGGTCCCTTAGCCCACTTGATTCTAGCATCTACCGTAAGAGCAGGGCACAATAGGGTCGAATCACGTGACATGCGTTCCCCTTGGCCGCTCACGCAGCAGCCTGCTACCTATAGCTCCGCCCAGCGCTTGACGTCACGCTGCGCTTCCGGCGCTTGTAGGGGATGTAAAAAAAGTAGAGTAGAGTCTAGTTTACCTTCGTGGACACGACCTTTCCCCATAACCCCCAGGGTCCATGTCACAATCTATTTGGAATAGTAAAGTGTGGCAAGCGGAGCGAGACACCGAGCCCGAAGCGTGGCGAGCGTCCAGTGCTGCACAGCAAAAAAAATATTCCCCCAAACGAACGGAGAACGAAGAAGACATTTAGGTGCTGTAAGGGCGGAAGTTCCCTCCTGCCCTCTCGTTTTGTCTCGTCCGGGTCCGTAGCACGAAGATAACGCGATATGGTAGTGTAAGCAGTGTACACAGCTGGTGATAGCCAGGTATGGCGCCGGTACACAGATCCCGGAGCCACAGCCCGGTCTCCCCCCGGAAGAGGCGCCGTGACAGTAGTGACAGGTCTCCGGACAGGAAAACGAGACGATCCCGGGAACGGAGCATCAGTAATGGCCGCAGCCGCTCCAGAGACCGAGCCCCCTCCAGCAGCAGCAGCCGGTCGCATCACAGCAAGCCGTGGGGGAGCTACTACGAGAAGGGGAAGGAGGAGATGCTGCGGCAGAGGCAGGAGGCCTTCATAGCCAGGTGCGCAGGCTGGGGGTGATAACGTGCAGTGTCTGCCAGTGACTGCAGCTACTCTCTGCCGCACTCCGTGCTGGGGATAGTACCCATAACCACATATATGGGCAGATGTACTAAATCTTGGAGAGAGAAAGTAGCAACCAACCAGCTCCTGTCAGTTTTCCAACACCACATGGCAGTTAGGAGCTGATTGTCACTTTATCTCTCTCCAAGGTACATCTGCCCCATAGGAGGTAAGGGATCCAGTTGGGATGCCGGCCTTTGGAATATTGAAACTGGTCAGAAGACCGACGCCGAGATCACGACACGGATGACAATGCTGGCGCCAGCATACCAAATATAGTACCCCTTTTCCACCTACTGAGTACGGGTCGCAGCCGGGAGCCTGACATGGGTGCTACCTGGCTGCGGCCCGTGCTCAGCCCCCTTTCCCACAGCGCTCACCAACCTGGCATATTGCCGGGTTGGTGACGCTGCTAGTGACGTGGCAGGGGCGGCGCTGGGAGATCACAGTGTAAACGGGAGCGGCTTCCGTTTACACTACAACCCTACCCGGATCATTCCAGTGTTCTACCCAGGTAGTTACCCGGGTAGGATTCACGGGTCACTTGATCTGGGTTTTTGCAGGGGGACCCTTTTCCACTAGCAAAAAACACGGGTAAATGCGTGCCCCCGTGCTCTTTACCCGTGTTCTTTGAGCTAGTGGAAAAGGGGTATGAGTATGCTGCTGCAGGTTAGGTTTAGGCTGTGGGGGTGTGATGGGGTTAGACTGCGGGGAGGGAGTGTTAGGCTTAGGCTACGGTGGGAGGGGGGCGTGGGAGTGAGTGGGGGGGTTTAGAGATGCTGTGGGAAGGGAGGGTTAGGGTTATAACACTTACCTAACAGGTGTGTCATGATGCCAGTGTCGGTATTCAGACCACCAGCATCCCAAGCGTTGGGATTCCGGTACCATCTTGGGGGTAATACATATTCACACTAACGTGCTTGAGTCGTTACGAACTTGTGCATCATAACCACACACAGGTCATCATGAAGCCGGTGGTAGTACATTGTGCAGCAGGCTGTTATAGTAAGCCCCCTCGCCTGAGAGAGACACACCTCTTCATTCCTTGTATTTGCCCCATTTCCTGGAGTTGTAGGAGTGCTTTTGCTGTCCCCTATTCTGCACACTTGTGTGTTGACACGCTCCTTTCCAGTGCTTCTGAAATCTCTAATGGCACCAGGGGTGTCTGCTGTCCCCTTTATTAGCATTGGCCATAGAACCATTAGCTGAGGAAATGAGGTACAGGCTTCTATATTTTCGTGGCTCTCGATTGGGACCTCTCATCACAAATTTTGCTAGTTTACTGATAATAATGTTCTCTTTGGCTCTAGACCCGAGATTTCTTTACCTGTCCTCCATAATATATTGAAGAGTTTTCCCACGTCTAAATCGTAAGCTTCAGAATAAAATCTGGAATAATCACTTCAACTACGTTACCCATATTGTTGGCAATCCTCTTGTATTAAATATCTTAAAATCCAAATCCCAGTCCTCCAATAGGATACACTGTCCTGCAATTGCCAAGCCCTACTTTCTCAGTTCACTGCTCTCACTAAAAACGTGGATGAAATCTCATGGTCGGACGCTTGGCCTCAGTTAAGATGAGGTTACTTTTTAAATTGTTGTACATTTTTGAGCAATTCCTTGCTCAGTGGTTCCCAAACTTTTATTAAATCCCGGCGCCCTGGAGTATCAGAATGTTTTTCACGGCACCCCTAGGTCATTTGTTTCTTATGAAGAAATTCATTAAAAAAGTAATTTGTGACCATCCTTAGGTTCAGTTATGTAATAAGGGACAGGATTCTCTTCAGTTTGCCTGCATATTTTATGATTGGAAGCCACAAGCACATGGGTTCCACGGTCCCTATTTTGGGAACCACTGCCCTAGTTGTTTTCTTGCTAAATTTTACTCTGTCTGCATTTGTATGGAAGGGTAAACCTCCTAAATGATCAAAGGACAGAATGTCGCACTCTAAATTCCGAGCTTGTCTCGCCACCCCCAACCTAGAACTGTATTAACAAGCCTGTCTGTTGGTCCAACTGAAGGACTGGTTTTCCTCCTCTCTTCTTAAACATTGGGTATATGATGAAAGGGGTTGGGTACGGAATTCTGACAGTGAGGATGCCGACGGTCAGAATGCAGACAGCGGCATTCCGACTGTCGGAATCCTGATAATTTTTAGTAAGTATGCTAACCGTACCCCTACCCCCTACCCACAGCCTTATACTACCCTCTCCTTCTGCAGCCTAACCCTTGCTCTCTCCGACATACGTTCGGGATGCTGACTGCCTGGATTCTCAGTGATGTCTGGATTCTGGCTCCGGTATTCTGGCCCCTGTACACACACCCGCCCACTTCAGCTTTCAATCACCGCCGGCCTCCGCAGCATGGGTACGGGCGGTCGGCTGGTCGCCCGTACACACACAGTGATGCGCCAATATATTGGTAGATATATTGGCCGTCGGCTGTGCTGCGGGCCCGACGCGATATGTCTGTGAACGACGGAGTTTATAGACATATCGCCCGTACACACTGGCCGACGGACCCGAAATCAATAGAACGGACAATATATCGGCCAGTGTGCCCACCTTTAGAGAACAGTACTCTATCCCGGTTACTGAGTTGTACAAATATTTACATATCTGACACTTTTTAATAAAAAAATGTATTGAGTACAAATAAAGGCATGGTATTGTGCAAGGAGTGCATTCATGAGTAGATTGAAATAAATAAATATATATATATATATATATATATATTATATATATATAATATATATATATATATAGAAACAAAATATATATATAGCCTATGGGCTAATAAACCTCAAAAAGCATAGATTATGTTTAAAATCTGTGATATCTAATGTGGTAGGAAGTAGTCTTGTAGTATACGGTGTAGGACTGGCCGGAAGTAAAGACTTTGGCGGAGTTGGCCACCCTAAACATATGTAGAACTAACATTCTCTGATTTTAAATGGAATACAGTTTATAGTGTAATAGGTGAGTGTAGAGCATGTATGATTTTCTGTTTAAATGTCACATCTCCCTGGCAACACGCAAAGATGATGAGTGCTATGGGTTATGTATTTATATAGTGATCAAAATAGCAGTATGGAAAATGTAAGTAAATTAGTTTTCATAGTATTACAATTGAAACAGTAGGACAAGTGGCATATCATCATTTACAGGTTCAGTTTGAACACTTCATGCATCATATCTATATAGAAATATTTGGAATATCCCATCACTAGTCATATGAGGGTAAATGTAAGATGAGATGTATCGCTGAAGCCGTTGGAAAGGTAGAAGTTGCCTAGATATACTGTTCTGAGGTTTTTTTTACATTTAACTATATTTAAACTATTGGAAAAATATGACTAAGGAACTTTTTGCACGTTGTACAGTGGTGCTTGAAAGTTTGTGAACCCTTCAGAATTTTCGATATTTCTGCGGAAATTTGCTTAAAACTACATAAGATTTTCACACAAGTCCTAAAAGTAGATAGAGAACCAAATCAAACTAATGAGACAAAAAAAAAAAATCTTATTTTTTTTTATTGATGAAGATGATTCAATATCACATCTGTGAGTGGCAAAAGTATGGGAACCTTTAGGCTTACATTTAAACAAGCAAGTGAAATTTGGATTCTCTTTATCTAATTTTAGAACTTGTGTGAAAATCTGAGGTAGTTTTAGGCCAGATTTCAGCTGAAATACAGAAAATTCTGAAGGGTTCACAAACTTTCCATCACCACTGTAAGAAGAAAAAAAGCCAGTTAATTAGAAGAGAACATTTTTCTTAAACAATGCTTTTTCCCTTCCAGATTCCTGTTTTGTTAATGATTACTGACTTATTTAATGTAATAGAATTTAGATTTGTAGTGATAATGATTACATTTAAGGATTGCTTTGTTTTTGTTTTTTTTACCCCAAACATCCTTGCAGGGCAACAGATAACTTTATGGAAGCTTACAACTAATTGTAACCCCAGCCCAACACGCCCAGTCATATGCCATAAACCTTACACACGATAACAAAGCAGATACTTCTTTAAAAATAGTGTCTCATAATTAGCAGAATGGAGATCAGAAATCCATACACTGAGGTCATTTTGTATTCCAATGTTTTATGCCACTGTTTTTTTTTTTTTTTTCCAGACGACTAAATGAAAGGGAGAGGATTGGTGAATTGGGAGCACCAGAAGTTTGGGGTGTTTCACCAAAAGTACCTGAACCCGAGTAAGACCTTGTACTCCTCTTTTTGTGTAGTTCTAAATATTTATTAGAAAACCATCTTGTTTTATACTCACCCATATGTTTCTTCAGCTCTGATGAGCACACACCTGTAGAAGAAGAGGAGAAATCTAAAAAGTCCAGCAGTTCTGACTCCTCTTCAGAAGGTAGGTACATACAGTTGTCCTCGTTCCTATAATTTGTCGTCTTCTGGATTAGTTTAGACATCTTTATTTTCCACAAATATTTTTATATTTTTTCTGACTATGACTGCGCAGAAGAAAAGAAGAGGAGGAAGAAAAAAAAGAAAAAGTCCGCGAAAAAAAAGCGTAAAAGGCACTCAGAAGACAGTGAGAGCAGCTCGGAGTCTGATAGTGGTAAATGTTACTTTTCTTTTAGAGCCATCTTTGCTTCAGTTACTACACTGCTTCCTAGAGAGTTGATGTCTGCGTCCTGTGCACAGTCGTTCAGCTCAGACAATGGGGCAAATGTAATGAATTCAGATTTGGCCGGAGGTGCAGCTCCCAGCCGAACTCAGACGTTTTTCTAAAGCGGCAATCATGTACAAGGCAAAAGCATGCATTTTACACAATTGCTGCTGTAAAAAAGAAAATCAAGAGTTGGGCTGGGAACCCGCACCTCTGGCCAACTCAGGCTTCATTACAGCTGGCCCAGTGTCTCATTCCAGTTTGTACAAATGACATTTTCTCTAGCATCCATAAGGGATATTGGGTGAAACCAGTACGATGGGTATAGTCGGGGTCCAAAGGAGCCAGTGCACTTTAAATTTCTTCAACTGGGTGTGTTGGTTCCTCCCCCCTCTGCCCCCTCTCACAGGCAGTTTAGAGAAAAGTGCCCTCAGGAGAGGATGCACAGCTCTGCAGCTCCAGAGAGTTTTCTTCATTTTCTTTTAAATCTTTTAGTATTTTCGGTATGCTGTCTGGGCAACAGCATACTTGCACCGTGGGAGTTGGGGGGGGATAGTCATCGGCCTTACGAAGTGCAGAGCCGCTTCCCCACTGCAGGACCACCGTCCTGAGGGGTTGTTGTTCAGTGGGGCACTGCACCTTGCAGCCGCACACCCCTAACGCTGCCTGAAGGTGACATCGGTGGTGAGTACAAATCAGGGGCCCAGCTAGGAGGGTCAACCGGTCCGAACTGTGGCTGACCACGGGCGCGGCGTACAGGACTCTCCCCGGGGGGTCCCGCTAAGATCCCCCGTGTAGAACTGTCACAAAAGGGCTTGACTAGCACTTGTGTGATGTGTTAAGCTAAAAAGGAGTCTTTTGCCAGTATAATCTATGTATGTAACTCCGGCGCCATAGGAGGGGGCGGAGCTACCTCAGAGCGGGACCTGAGGCCTTTTGGTGCCTTCCTCTGCTTACTGCAGCACAGACAGCACACACAGCACTTCCTGATCCTCAGACATGCTGGAAATGTGGTACAGGGTGTTGCAAAGGGGGAAAGCCACTTGTGTACACTATCCTGATCCTATCTAGGACAATAATTGTTAGTGTTTACTGTATAATAGGGAGCTTACAGTTTCACTGAGGCTGTGCAGCTCAGGGTGTGCTGGTGTTCTCTATCTCTCCTCTCACATACAGTAGGGCAGGCTTGCATTATAACTGTGTGTATGGTATTGTGCTTACTGTGAATATGGGTAAAAACAAGCTGTGCGGTGTATGTCACACTAGATTCTCTCCCTTATCTAATGACTTGTTTCCTGTGAGCAATGCAGTCAATCTTCACAAATCAGTGAAGGGTCTGGGGGAGAGGGTCCAGAGCCCCACTGGTTAGGGTCTCTTAAGACTATGATGTCTGATATGTCATCTCAGCTCAATGCTAATGTGCAGATAACTCAGCTACTATAACAAGCCGTTTCTGATTTAGCTGCTAGGGCAGATGCACAACCCCTCCCCTCTCATGCAGGTCCACAGAAGCGTGGTTTACCTGCTATATTATCTGATACAGATGATGATATACAGGATGATGGGGATGACCTGGTTCCCGTTAGTGGTGATCCCGATGCTGCTCAGGGTATTGATCCCCTCATTCATGCTATAAGGGATGTGTTACAGCTCCCTCTAGTGGACGCTGCGTCACAGCACTGTTTTTCTTTGTACAAAACAAGCCTCATGTCACTCCCTGGTTCTACAGAGTTAGATGACTTATTCAAACAGGCCTGGAAAAATGTGCGAACATCCTAGCTCATAAGGGCTTTTCCATAAAGGTTGTTGTTACCATGGTTCAGGACAGAAAACCTGTGACGTCAAAACACTATCATCATATCTGAAGGAGATATGTCTCTTGGTGCGAGGAACGCACATATCCGCCTGCAGTATTTCATTTGGGACGTTTCCTAAGTTTCCTGCAGGCTGGTGTGGATAAGGGCTTAGGTCTGGGTTCCATTAACGTCCAGATTTCAGCCCTCTCCATTTTCTTCCAGAAGAAATTGGAAGTGTTGCCAGAAGTTCAGACCTTCTTGCAAGGGGTACTTCACATACAACCTCCTTTTGTGCCGCCTACAGCACCCTGAGCTTTGGATGTAGTGTTGGCATTTCTTCAGTCCTCCTGGTTTGAACCTCTGATGACGGTAGAAGACAAGTACCTCCAGTGGAAGACTGTGATGTTACTGGCCCTGGCTTCTGTTCGACGTGTTTCAGAATTAGGGTCCTTATCGCGTAAAAAAACAATACTTGGTCTTTTACGAGGACAGAGCGGAGCTCAGGACTAGACAGCAGTTCCTGCCGAAGGTTGTCTCTGCGTTTCATCTGAATCAGCCTATTGTGGTTCCGTCCAGTTCTGGCACCTCTGCTCCTCCAGAGGCATTGGATGCTGTGCGTGCCTTGATTTATGTCAAGCGCACAGCTCGCGTCAGAAAAACTGATTCTTTGTTCATGCTCTATGATGCGCAAAAAAAGGGTTGCCCTATTTCAAAGCAGTCCATTACCCGTTGGATTCGGCTTACTATCCAACAGGCCTATGTGTCGGCAGCCTTACCTGTTCCTAAGTCTCTAAAGGCCCACTCTATTCCTGGGCTGCTGTCCGTGGAGTCTCGGCCTTGCAACTATGCCGAGCTGCTACCTGGTTGGGGAGAACACGTTTGTGAAGTTCTACAAATTTGATTCCCTGGCCAAAGAGGATGCCCAGCTTGGGCTGGCGGTGCTACAACAGTCTCCGCGCGTTCCCGTCCGTTCTGGAAGCTTTGGGACGTCCCCATCGTACTAGTTTCTCCTAATATCCCTTATGGATGCTAGAGAAAATAGGATTTTAATACCCACCGGTAAAGCCTTTTCTCGTAGTCCATAAGGGATATTGGGTGCCCGCCTCAGTGCGTGAACCTTTCTGCAGGTTCTTGTTCTATAATTACCTGTTCAGCTGTTGCTGTTACCAGCCAATTGCTGGTTGTTGTATGTTTGTGTTGTGCTGGTGTGTAAATCTCACCACCTTTTTCTGTTACGTTCCTTCTCTGATATGTCCTTTCTCCTTCGGGCACGTTTTTTACCTATAACTGCTTGTGGGAGGGGGCATAGAGGGGAGGAGCCAGCACACCCAGTTGAAGTAATTTAAAGTGCACTGGCTCCTTGTGGACCTTGACTATACCCATCATACTAGTTTCCCCCAATATCCCTTATGGACTACGAGAAAAGGATTTACCGGTAGGTATTAAAATCCTATTTTTGTAACACTGATAGACCAGTAAACATGTTTGTTTAACTCCAGTGTTATGAAACAGAAGACTGAAATACCCCATAGATTGTAAGCTTGCGAGCATGGCCCTCCTACCTCTATGACTGTTTGTTATTACCCAGTTTTGTCTGATCATTGTGTCCAGTTGTAAAGCGCAATGGAATTTGCGGCACTATATAAGAAACTGTTAATTAATAAATACTAAGGGGGAGATGTTCTAAGCAGTGATTAAAAGTGGAGAAGGGAGCCAGTGGAGAAGTTACCCATGGCAACAAATCACCTGCTCTGTATACTTTTATAGTATGCAAATTATAGTTATGTCAAAGCTGATTAGTTGCCATGAGCAACTTCTCCACTGGCTCAATTCTACACTTTTATTACTGCTTAGTACATCTCCCCCTTAATTTCTAATCTTGAGTTTTTCCATTTTGCTCACGTGACAAGCTGGAAACCTGTGCTGTGTTAGGGCTCATTGCGTGTAGGAGTACTTGATATGTGAATCTAAAGCATAATTTCAAACACTATGCTTACATATACCTCTGGTATTTCATTACCTTTCTCTGCCTTCCTAATCTGTTGCTCTGTTTTTTTTAATTTGTTTATAGACAAAGATACAAAAAAGAAATCAAAGAAAAAGAGAAAACACAGAAAGAAGTAAGTTATGGATACTGTAGGACCAAGTATCTTAGGTTTTATTCTCACACTTTTGTTTTTAATGTATTGTAAATACCAATACATTTACTAGACTGTATGTAACTTGAGTTTGGAATACAGTAAACTACAAAACAAATCTAGTTTCAAGAGTAAATGCTACCAGGACTAATTTATATATAAAATGTAAAAAAAAACATTTAATTAGGATGAATATTCAGAATGTAAGAAGTCCGGTTACGAGCAATCCTCATTGCAATGACCTCTCATTAGGGGCTATGAAAAAGTCATAAAACGTATAGTTGAGCAGGCTGCAATCATAGCTAAGGAAGTAAGAGAACACTCATCACACAGTATTGTTTTAATGACTCCATCCATTATGATACTGCTAGAGAAGATGAAATTCTCAAAAGTGCAAATATAATTAGTGATGTGCTAACATTCAAGATCACGGTCACAGCCAGCTGGCAGAGAATTGTAAATTGTCTTAGAGCTGAATAATATATGCTATGTGCAGTAATTGGCAGAATCTCTGCAAATTTCAATCAATTATCCCTGCCCAGTCAGAGCAAACAGTCAAGTTGGAGTATCTATGGCAGTGTAACAACAGATGTGGTATTTCAAAAGACTTGCATAGAGGCTGCTAAGGTCTGTTTCATATCCACGATAAGTATATCGCTAATATGGCTTAATTCAGATGTGGTTGTTCGTGCGATTGTTGTTGCTGTATTTTGCCGTTAACAATCGGGACTTTATGCTAAAATGGGCAGATGTTAACCTGAGCATAGCGACTCCCACTGCTGTCTCCAATTCCGTTCACTGGCGTACAACTGCAGAAACATCTGTAACATCGACGCTTATCGGGTCATGTCGCAGAGTGCCTCTAAAGATGCTCAGGCTGAGCTGCTCTCATGGGACACAGAGGGCTCTCCAGTAGTAAGATTGCAACTGAGATATATTTATGCAAACCCAGAAAACGCAGTCTGAACGGCCATGACACGCCTGTGTCTGGCCAACTACTCCCTGTTACCACCCCAAATGCTGTCTACCTGTCACTTACATTGTAACTAATCCCTTGTTGCGACCGCCCAAGCAATTCAGTCGCTGCAGTAAGAAAACATTGACCGATTTGCGTACAAGGGCCGCTTTGCTATCACACCTGAATTAGGTCATCAGTCATTTAGCAGACAGCCACTACTCCCAGCAAGGCTATGTAGAGGCATGGCAGTGTGCTGCTGATTAGATCAGGGAACGCTATGGAGTTGTAGTCCTGTCAGTAATTAAAGCTGGAAATGAATCCTGTAGTGATCACTATGTAAACCTAAGTAGCCTTAACAAGTAAACTTCAGTAACTAAATAAAGATGTACATAAATTCTCACAAGTCACATTTTCTTGCCATGTTTGCCTACCTAAGCAGTTTCATTAGAAGCATTAAAGACATTCTGTCATCGCCTACTACATACATAACAAGAAAATGCTCAATAACCACAATACCCCAAGAATGCGTTAAACATCAACACTAAGGGGTCTATTCATGAAGCAGTGAAAACTGTGGAGAAGTGAGGCAGTGGAGAAGAACCAATCATCATTGAAGTAACATCTATAATTTTGCATACTATAAAATCATACAGAGCAGCTGATTGGTTGCCATGGACAACTTCTCCAATGGCTCACTTCTTCACTGCTTCATGAATAGACCCCCAAGAGTTTTAATTGTACTTCAAACTAAAAGTTCCTAAAACTATATTAAATACACATACAACCAATTCAATAATAAAAAATTATATGTAGAACAACACTTGGTCCACATTCACGTTATTGTGGATCACGTGCTGGCGTGCCCTCCAATGAAGGAATCCCTGTGGTCACCGTTCCAATCCAATAGCAATAAAGTGGGAGCACTCGCAAGTCTTCTTTATGCAGGTATTTAATTAGACCATCATATCATAGAAATACACATCAACGTTTCGGTCCTGATATGGACCTTTGTCATGATCAACATGTAATGGATAGAAACAACATATATAATTAATTAACCAATTAACAATAATCCACCCCCAAATACAAAAATCATCACATGCACCAATATAAAAAGTGTATATATAGGGAAGCTTCACACTGTCTCTAGAAGATATAAAGTGTGGAGCGCTGTCTACGCCAGAATGAAGAGACCCTGACATGTTAGTTTATTTGCTCTGACATGTTTATTTACAGGAAGAAGTCAAAGAAAAAGAAGGGGAAGAAAGTCAGGAAGGAATCCACCGACTCGAGCAGCGAAGAGTCCGATGATGAACAAACAAAGGATGAAGATAACTGGGTAGAAAGAACAAGTATGTATTTGATTCAGTATATTGCTGCCTTCTATCGTACCATGTAGGTCTTGGGAGGAAACAAAAACCTTGCCAGGTGTTTATCTTTTACACAGCTGTTAAATAACCACATTGGTGTCTTTAAAACATAAATTGTGTGTTTTTGCTATATGCAAATAACTTTTTTTTTGTTTGTTTGTTTTTCATATTTCTGCTACAATAAATGGGCATGCAAAATAAAGCCAAAACGATGTTTAACAAGAAAGTAAGCATTTGCTCCATATTGGTTTCCTGCAATATAGAAGCCATATTTCTTTTTCATCCACTAGGGGTCACTGGAGTACTCTTGGGATATGGACGGTTTCCGTAGGAACAAGGCACTGAATATTAAAATTTAGAACTCTCCTCCCCTCCATATCCCAGAGTACCTCAGTGTTTTTTCTGTGCTTCTCGTAGCAACAGGGCTTGTGTGGAGCTTAACCACACTACTTTGAGTATTTTTATTTTTAATTTTTTTTTTCTACTTTTAAATTTTTTGCTCACAGCACATCCCTTCCCAGTTTCTGTAAAAACTTGGGTCCGGGATAGTGCCGCTGCACGGAGCAGCGCATGGCGTGTCGGTCCTCACAAAGAGCACCCTCACAGCCACACGCAGCTCATTCCCTGACTGCTGCTACAGCTGGACGGAGCTTACAGATAGAAGCCCCGTCACAGCCTTCGCCTCTGGAGTCAGGTATGCTTGGGGTACGGGGCGGTCAGCGCACGCTGCTGCCCCGCTGTGGGGGGACACTGGTCACTGACGCCGCTCTCACTGCGCCCGCACCCGCCTCTCCTGACAGGCCGCCCCGGCAACCGCTCCGAGCAGCGCCGCCTCCACCGCTGAGACCCGCCGGCCACCGCTCGCACCCGCCGGCCGCCGCTCGCACCCGCCGGCCGCCGCTCACACCCGCCGGCCGCCGCTGTAGGACCGCGCTCCATTACAGCGCTCCCCGGCTCCCTGCACCCTGATTGCGCTGGGAGTGAGATACCCGCTCCCCGGTAATTCCCGCTCAGACAGCGGTACACGGGCCACAGGGAAGGGAGCAGAAGGGGGGGGGGGAGATGACATTAGCGGAGGGCTGCATAAGGGGGGTGACATTGATGAAATAGGCTGTTAAGCCTATATTACAGGGTTGGCTGCACTTGTTACATATACCCTGCACTGTGAGGCATGGTGGCCATTTTAATCTTGCTTCCTGTCTTCCAGTTTGTGATTCCAGAACGTTCCTGTACTACATCTCTACTCCACCGGAGGTGTAGGTGGGAATTTGGGATCAGTTTCATCTAGTACTGGCCACGTGCACTACACTTTGCCAGATATATATATATATATATATATATATATATATATATATATATATATATATATATATATATATATATATATATATATATATATATATATATATATATATATAGAGAGAGAGAGAGAGAGAGACACCTTAGTACTATTTACTGAGTCGTGCAGGTTGTCTGTCTTTGTATGTTGTATTGTCTGTCTGCATAATGAGTAAGGCACCGGCAAAACCAAAAAAGCACTGCCATGTCTGTGACAGTGTGTTACCGGATGGTTCTACCACATGCGCAGTATGTTTTGTGGATTCAGCTACGAATACAATCTCTGCTCCGCTGTCTAAGCCGGTTTCATCCCCGGACCCTCCATGGGCTATGCTAGCAGATGTCATGGCTGGATTGCAATCAGAATTGGCCGCCGCTCGACAGGAGCGGGAAGCGGCAAGATCTGAGTCTAGGGTGAGACCGATAGGACTACCTGAGGGGTCTCAGCCTTGCCAACAGTCTAAGTCCATTTTGGGTAGTAGGGATAAATTTACTTTGTCTTATGATTTACCAGTTTCTGCTATGTTACAGTCTGATGATTCTATGCCAGACCTCACTGCGCAAGATGACGGTGAGGAGGGCGAAGTAGACCAGCAGTCCGATAGTGAAGATTTTGACAGCCCAGGCATTGATAATCTCATCAGAGCGGTGCGTCAGTCTCTGAGGTTTACAGAATCTGAGGAGCCTCTGACAAATGATGAAGTCGTCTTTGCTAAACGACAGAGGACTCCGATGTGTTTTCCGGTTTCGGAATCTCTTAATAAGATGTTACTGGAAACACGAAAGAATCCGGATAAACGGTTTTCTATACCTCGCAGATTTAAGTTAGTTACCCGTTTCCGGAGTCTGTGACAGCTACATGGGAGAATCCGCCATTGGTGGATTCGTCTGTGTCTAAACTTACAAAGAAATTAACCATACCAGTACCAACGGCTACTACGCTTAAAGACCCTTCAGACCGTAAAATTGAAGCTATGCTAAAATCCATGTATATAGCAGCAGGAGTGTTGCTTAGACCTGGGTTGGTTGCCATTTGGGTAACTAAGGCGCTCATGGTATGGATAACAGAACTCAAGTCTGCCCTACATGACGATCACCTTATACTTCTCGCTGATCAAATCTGCGAAGCTGCTGATTATCTATGTACAGCTTCTACTGACGTCTGTCAGCTCACTTCTCGCCTTTCATCGTCGCTAGTTGCAGCACGACGAGCACTCTGGCTGCGCTCTTGGCAAGCGGAGGCGGAGGTCAAAAGAGGTATAGAGGCGTTACCTTACGGTGGCGAGAAGTTGTTTGGTCCTGAATTGGACAAATGGATTGCTGAGGCCACGGGTGGTAAGTCTGTTTTCTTACCATTGCCTCCAACGGCGCCTAGGCGGAAATACTCAGGCCCGGCGTTCAAATCCTTTCGGCCTCAGCCCTTTCGAGGCCGTGGTAGGGGACCAGCCATGGCCGGTAGACGAGGTCGAGGGCGTGGTTTCAAACAAACCAACGCCAGTCGTCAAGACGCTAAGGTCACCGACAAGCCAGTGGCATGACGGACTCCCAGCCCATCTTGGATCTCCAGTTGTGGGAGCACGCCTTCAGACGTTCCATTTAGCGAGGTTCCAGACGTCCACAGATGGGTGGATCCGCAATTTAGTGCTGAAAGGTTACAAAATAGAGTTCGACTGTCTCCCGCCACTGTGGTTTTTCAAGACAGGACTGCCTGTGTCGGACGACAAACGGGCGGTTCTGCAACTTGCCATTCAGTCTCTGCTGGAGTCAGCAGTTTTGATTCCGGTCCCTGTACACCAACAGGGGCAGGGTTATTATTCCAGTCTGTTTGTGGTACCAAAGCCGGATGGCTCGGTCAGGCCAATATTGAACTTAAAGGGCCTCAATCAGTACGTCTCTTACTACAGATTCAAGATGGAATCTCTGCGGTCGGTAATTGCAGGTTTAGAGCCACAGGAATTCATGATTGCGCTGGATCTCAAAGATGCGTATTTACACATTCCGATTTGGCCACCTCATCAGAGGTTCTTGCGGTTTGCAATCCGCCAGAACCATTACCAGTTTCAGGCTCTACCGTTTGGCCTTTCGTCAGCGCCTCGGGTATTCACCAAAGTGATGTCTGTGATGATAGCTCATCTCAGATCCCTGGGAGTGATAATAGTTCCGTACTTAGACGATCTGCTCATCAAAGCTCCGTCTCAACAGATGCTCCTCCAACATGCGTTGCTAACGTACGATGTCCTAGTTCAGCACGGTTGGATTGTCAACTTCAAGAAATCACATCTGATTCCGTCTCAACGACTGCAATTCCTAGGTATGATTCTCGATACGGTAAATCAAAGAATTTACCTACCAGAACAGAAAGTACAGATCATTCGTCATCTGGTTCGATTGGTGCTCAAGCCACGCACAGTCTCGGTACATTTGTGCATTCGCCTCTTAGGCACAATGGTGGCGGCTTTCGAATCGCTTCAGTTCGGGAGACTTCACTCACGTCCTTTTCAACTGGATGTGCTCGCACAGTGGTCGGGCTCGCATCTGCAGATTCACCACAGAGTGAGGTTGTCGCCACGGGCCAGGGTATCTCTACTCTGGTGGCTCAATGTACACAATCTGACCGCAGGGAAACGGTTTGGCGCCTGGAATTGGATAATTCTAAAGACGGACGCGAGTCTCAGAAGTTGGGAGCTGTAGTTCAAAATTGTCAGCTCCAGGGTCTCTGGGCGGCTCACGAAAGATTGCTGTCTATAAATGTCCTGGAACTCCGGGCAATTTACAATGCGCTACGACAAGCAGTGCACATTCTTCGGTCTCAGCCTGTCCAGGTGCAGTCAGACAATGCGACGGCGGTCGCATACATCAACAAACAAGGAGGAACGAGAAGCCGCATGGCAATGCGAGAAGTAGCTCGAATCCTCAATTGGGCCGAGCGTCACCAAGTGATGTTGTCGGCAGTGTTCATTCCGGGAGTGGACAACTGGGAGGCGGATTATCTCAGCCGTCGGGATTTTCATCCAGGAGAATGGGCATTACATCCAGAAGTGTTTCACATGTTGGCCCAGAGGTGGGGTTACCCTCAAGTGGACCTGATGGCATCTCGCCACAATCACCAAACGCCCCAGTATGTGACCAGAACGCGAGATCCAAAGGCAGTGGCGGTGGATGCTCTCACCGTCGCGTGGCCGTACAGCCTCGTGTACCTGTTTCCGCTGCTCCCTCTGTTGCTAAAACGGATCAAAAGAGTCCGTCACAGTCATACTAGTGGCGCCTCATTGGCCTCGGAGATCTTGGTTCTCGGATCTCCGAGGACTACTCGCAGACGAGCCTTGGCCGCTCCCACTTCGTCCGGACCTGTTACAACAGGGTCCGTTCCTTTACCCCGATTTAGCGCGGCTGCGTTTGACGGGGTGGCTGTTGAGACCGCCCTCTTAAGGAGAGAGGGCATTCCAGAATCGGTTATACCAACCATGTTACGTGCTAGGAAGCTATATACGGCAGCTCATTATTACAGAATTTGGCGTGCCTATATAGGTTGGTGTGAGGATCGGAAGTTTCCGACATCATCTTTCAAGTTATCCCGTCTTTTGTTATTTCTACAGACGGGGTTAGATGGAGGACTGCGTTTATCTACACTAAAGGTGCAGGTATCTGCTTTGTCAATTTACTTTCAAAGACGATTGGCTCTATTGCCGTCTGTACACACTTTTCTGCAAGGTGTCCTCAGAGTACAGCCTCCATTCATTCCACCTACAGCGCCATGGGACTTGAATCTGGTTTTAGATTTCTTAGTCTTCATATTTTGAACCCTTACACCAAGTGGATATTAAGTTTCTCACTTGGAAAACAATTTTCCTACTAGTCTTGGCTTCGGCAAGGCGTGTTTCCGATTTGGGTGCCTTGTCATGCAAGCCACCGTATTTGGTGTTTCATGATGACAGAGCAGAACTTCGGACGAATCCCGCTTTCCTACCAAAGGTAGTGTCATCCTTTCACATCAATCAACCAATAGTAGTTCCTGTGTTGACAGGAAATTCTGGAACCTTGGATGTGGTACGCGCATTACGCGTTTATGTGTCCCGAACGTCTACAGTTCGTAAGACGGATACGTTGTTTGTTCTGTATGATGCTGCCAAGATGGGTTGGCCAGCTTCTAAGCAGTCCTTATCCAGATGGATTAAACTGACCATACGTCAGGCTTACCTTCATGCTAGGTTACAGCCGCCTACATCAGTAACAGCTCATTCCACACGTTCTGTGGGAACTTCATGGGCAGCTGGTCGTGGGGCTTCTACGACGCAGCTTTGCCGTGCGGATAACTGGTCATCAGTGCACACGTTTGTGCGCTTTTACAAGTTTGATACGTTTGCGGCATCAGCATCTAGCTTTGGCCGTCTAGTGTTACAGGTGCCAAACTGCTCTCCCGCCCACGGGGGAAGCTTTGGTACGTCCCAAGAGTACTCCAGTGACTCCTAGTGGATGAAAAAGAAAATAGGATTTCGGTACTTACCAGGTAAATCCTTTTCTTTAAATCCATAGGGGGCACTGGACGCCCACCCAGAGCAGTTTTACCTAGTTTGCGGTAAGTTCAGGGAATCGTATGGTAACACATTCTCACCGACTGGTTCACGTTTCAAGTTCTATCGGTTATTGTGCCAACTGTTTAGTTGTCAGTCACGTTATGTGTCAACTTTATTGTTGTCCGTTCTGTTATATGTAATTCTCCATTGTCAACCTCTCTATCGCTCCTGTTCGGCTCAGTAAAAAACACTGAGGTACTCTTGGATATGGAGGGGAGGAGAGTTCTAAATTTTAATATTCAGTGCCTTGTTCCTACGGAAACCGTCCATATCCCAAGAGTACTCCAGTGCCCCCTATGGATTCAAAGAAAAGGATTTACCTGGTAAGTACCAAAATCCTATTTTTCATATCTTGCATATATATCACCTCGAGGGTGAATTGAGGCGCTCCTGGTAGTTCTGTTTTGTCAGAGGGAGGGATAGATAGTGTTCTACTACAGCTAACTCCAATACTCTGGCTTCTCTCCCTGTGGGCTGACTTGGGAACAGGGATAATATCGGGGGTTATAGGTGGTAGGATCAGCTCCTGGGCACCATACAGTTAAGCCTTTCAGATATCCCAGGATGCTCCGGTCCCTCTCACTATAACCACGCCCCCATGCTCAGGCATGTCCGTTTGTTTTTTTTTGTATGGTGCAGCACCTTTTTACAGGGGGCTGCTCTTGCAGCTCCAAAGCTTTTTCTCTAACGTCCTAAGTGGATGCTGGGGACTCCGTAAGGACCATGGGGATTAGCGGCTCCGCAGGAGACTGGGCACAACTATAAAGAAAGCTTTTAGACTACTGGTGTGCACTGGCTCCTCCCACTTTGACCCTCCTCCAGACTTCAGCTAGATTCTTGTGCCCGGCTGAGCTGGATGCACACTAGGGGCTCTCCTGAGCACCTAGAAAGAAAGTATATTTAGGTTTTTTATTTTCAGTGAGATCTGCTGACAACAGACTCACTGCAGCGAGGGACTAAGGGGAGAAGAAGCGAACCTACCTAACAGGTAGTAGTTTGGGCTTCTTAGGCTACTGGACACCATTAGCTCCAGAGGGATCGACCGCAGGACCCGACCTTGGTGTTCGTTCCCGGAGCCGCGCCGCCGTCCCCCTTACAGAGCCAGAAGCACGAAGAAGGTCTGGAAAATCGGCGGCAGAAGACTTCGGTCTTCACCTAGGTAGCGCACAGCACTGCAGCTGTGCGCCATTGCTCCTCATGTACACCTCACACTTCGGTCACTGATGGGTGCAGGGCGCTGGGGGGGGGCGCCCTGAGGGCAATAAATAACACCTTGGCTGGCAAAATATACATCATATATAGTCCTAGAGGCTATATAGATGTAAACTTACCCCTGCCAGTATTACAGAAAAAGCGGGAGAAAGTCAGCCGAAAAGGGGGCGGGGCTTCTCCCTCAGCACACTGGCGCCCTTTTTCCCTCACAGTTCAGCTGGAAGGAAGCTCCCTGGCTCTCCCCTGCAGTCTGAATACTACAGAAGGGTAAAAAAGAGAGGGGGGGCACTAAATTTAGGCGCAGTATAGATAATAAATAAATATAAATATATATATATATATATATATATATATATATATATATATATATATATATATATATATATATATAAAATATATATAACAAAGCAGCTATAGGGAAAACACTCATTGATAGTGGGATCCCAGTGTTATATAGCGCTCTGGTGTGTGCTGGCATACTCTCTCTCTGTCTCCCCAAAGGGCTTTGTGGGGTCCTGTCCTCTGTCAGAGCATTCCCTGTGTTTTTGCGGTGTGTCGGTACGGCTGTGTCGACATGTTTGATGAGGAGGCTTATGTGGAGGCGGAGCAGATGCCTGTAAATGTGATGTCACCCCCTGCGGGGTCGACACCTGAGTGGATGGTGCTGTGGAAGGTATTACGTGATAGTGTCGACTCCTTACATAAAAGGTTTGACGACATACCAAATGTGGGACAGCCGGCTTCTCAGCCTGTGCCTGCCCAGGCGTCTCAAAAACCATCAGGGGCTCTAAAACGCCCGCTACCTCAGATGTCAGACACAGATGTCGACACGGAAACGGACTCCAGTGTCGACGACGATGAGACTAATGTAACTTCCAGTAGGGCCACACGTTACATGATTGAGGCAATGAAAAATGTGTTGCACATTTCTGATGTTACCCCCGGTACCACAAAAAAGGGTATTATGTTTGGAGAGAAAAAACTACCAGTAGCTTTTCCTCCATCTGAAGAGTTAAATGAAGTGTGTGAAGAAGCGTGGGCTTCCCCTGATAAAAAGATGGTAATTTCTAGGAGGTTACTAATGGCGTACCCTTTCCCACCAGAGGATAGGTCACGCTGGGAAACATCCCCTAGGGTGTATAAAGCGCTCACACGCTTGTCAAAGAAGGTGGCACTACCGTCTCCGGATACGGCCGCCCTGAAGGAATCTGCTGATAGAAAGCAGGAGGCTATCCTGAAATCTATATATACACACACAGGTGTTGTACTGAGACCGGCTATAGCTTCAGCCTGGATGTGCAGTGCTGCTGCTGCGTGGTCAGATTCCCTGTCAGAAAATATAGATACCCTAGACAGGGACACTATTTTGCTAAACGTAGAGCATATAAAAGACGCACTTTTATACATGAGGGATGCACAGAGGGACATTTGCCGGCTGGCATCCAAAATTAGTGCAATGTCCATTTCTGCCAGGAGAGGGTTATGGACTCGGCAGTGGACAGGTGATGCAGATTCCAAACGACACATGGAAGTTCTGCCTTATAAGGGTGAGGAATTGTTCGGGGATGGTCTCTCTGACCTCGTTTCCACAGCAACAGCTGGGAAGTCTACATTTTTACCCCATGTTCCCTCACAACCAAAGAAAGCACCGTATTATCAGGTACAGTCCTTTCGGCCCAATAGGGGCAAGCGGGTTAAAGGCGCGTCCTTTCTGCCCAGAGGCAGAGGGAGAGGGAAAAAGCTGCAGCATACAGCCAGTTCCCAGGAGCAAAAGTCCTCCCCCGCTTCCTCTAAGTCCACAGCATGACGCTGGGGCTCCACAGGCGGAGCCAGGTACGGTGGGGGCCCGTCTCAAAAATTTCAGCAATCAGTGGGCTCGCTCACGGGTGGATCCCTGGATCCTCCAAGTAGTATCTCAGGGGTACAAACTGGAATTCGAGACGTCTCCCTCCCGCCGTTTCCTCAAATCTGCCTTGCCAACCACTCCCTCAGGCAGGGAGGCAGTGTTACAGGCAATTCAAAAGCTGTATTCACAACAAGTGATCGTAAAGGTGCCCCTACTTCAGCAAGGAAGGGGTTACTATTCCACAATGTTTGTGGTACCGAAACCGGACGGTTCGGTGAGACCTATTTTAAATTTGAAATCCTTGAACACATATATAAAAAAATTCAAGTTCAAGATGGAATCGCTCAGGGCGGTTATTGCAAGCCTGGACGAGGGAGACTACATGGTATCGCTGGACATCAAGGATGCTTACCTACATGTCCCCATTTACCATCCTCACCAGGAGTACCTCAGGTTTGTGGTACAAGATTGTCATTACCAATTCCAGACGTTGCCGTTCGGTCTCTCCACGGCTCCGAGGGTCTTTACCAAGGTAATGGCGGAAATGATGATACTCCTTCGCAGGAAGGGAGTTTTAATTATCCCGTACTTGGACGATCTCCTGATAAAGGCGAGGTCCAGAGAGCAGTTGTTGGTAGGGGTAGTACTATCTCGGGAAGTGCTACAACAGCACGGCTGGATTCTAAATATTCCAAAGTCTCAGCTGGTCCCTACGACACGCCTGCTGTTCCTAGGGATGGTTCTGGACACAGAACAGAGAAAAGTGTTTCTCCCGGAGGAGAAGGCCAAGGAGCTGTCATCTCTAGTCAGAGGCCTCCTAAAACCAAAACAGGTGTCGGTGCATCATTGCACGCGGATCCTGGGAAAAATGGTAGCTTCCTACGAAGCGATTTCATTCGGCAGGTTTCATGCAAGAACCTTTCAGTGGGACCTGTTGGACAAGTGGTCCGGATCGCATCTTCAGATGCATCGTCTGATAACCCTGTCTCCGAGGACAAGGGTGTCTCTGCTGTGGTGGCTGCAGAGTGCTCATCTTCAAGAGGGATGCAGATTCGGCATACAGGACTGGGTCCTGGTGACCACGGATGCCAGCCTTCGAGGCTGGGGAGCAGTCACACAGGGAAGAAACTTCCAAGGACTATGGTCAAGTCAGGAGACTTCTCTGCACATAAATATTCTGGAACTAAGGGCCATTTACAATGCCCTAAGTCAGGCAAAACCCCTGCTTCAAAACCAGCCGGTACTGATCCAGTCAGACAACATCACGGCGGTCGCCCATGTAAATCGATAGGGCGGCACGAGAAGCAGGACGGCGATGGCAGAAGCCACAAGGATTCTCCGATGGGCGGAAAATCACGTGTTGGCACTGTCAGCAGTGTTCATTCCGGGAGTGGACAACTGGGAAGCAGACTTCCTCAGCAGGCACGACCTCCACCCGGGAGAGTGGGAACTTCATCCAGAAGTCTTCCAGCTGATTGTAAACCGTTGTGAACGGCCACAGGTGATGGCGTCCCGCCTAAACAAAAAGCTAGAAAGATATTGCGCCAGGTCGAGAGACCCTCAGGCAATAGCTGTGGACGCTCTAGTGACACCGTGGGTGTACCAGTCGGTTTATGTGTTCCCTCCTCTTCCTCTCATACCCAAGGTACTGAGGATAATAAGGAAAAGAGGAGTAAGAACTATACTCATTGTTCCGGATTGGCCAAGAAGAGCTTGGTACCCGGAACTTCAAGAAATGATCTCAGAGGACCCATGGCCTCTGCCGCCCAGACAAGACCTGCTGCAGCAGGGGCCCTGTCTGTTCCAAGACTTACCGCGGCTGCGTTTGACGGCATGGCGGTTGAACACCGGATCCTGAAGGAAAAGGGCATTCCGGAGGAAGTCATTCCTACGCTGATAAAAGCTAGGAAAGAAGTAACCGCAAACCATTATCACCGCATATGGCGAAAATATGTTGCGTGGTGTGAGGCCAGGAAAGCTCCAACGGAAAAGTTTCAGCTGGGCCGGTTCCTGCACTTCCTACAGTCAGGGGTGACTATGGGCCTTAAATTGGGTTCCATTAAGGTCCAGATTTCGGCTCTATCGATTTTCTTCCAGAGAGAATTGGCTTCACTACCTGAAGTTCAGACTTTTGTAAAGGGAGTGCTGCATATTCAGCCCCCTTTTTGTGCCTCCAGTGGCACCTTGGGATCTCAACGTGGTGTTGGATTTCCTAAAGTCACATTGGTTTGAGCCACTGAAAACCGTGGATTTGAAATATCTCACGTGGAAAGTGGTCATGTTGTTGGCCTTGGCTTCAGCCAGGCGTGTTTCAGAATTGGCGGCTTTGTCATGTAAAAGCCCTTATCTGATTTTCCATATGGATAGGGCAGACTTGAGGACTCGTCCCCAGTTTCTCCCCAAAGTGGTATAAGCTTTTCATCTGAACCAACCTATCGTGGTGCCTGCGGCTACAAATGACTTGGAGGCTTCCAAGTTGTTGGATGTAGTCAGGGCCCTAAAAATTTATGTTTCCAGGACAGCTGGAGTCAGGAAGACTGACTCGCTCTTTATCCTGTATGCGCCCAACAAGTTGGGTACACCTGCTTCTAAGCAGACTATTGCTCGCTGGATCTGTAGTACGATTCAGCTTGCACACTCTGCGGCTGGACTGCCGCATCCTAAATCAGTGAAAGCCCATTCCACAAGGAAGGTGGGCTCTTCTTGGGCGGCTGCCCGAGGGGTCTCGGCTCTTCAACTTTGCCGAGCTGCGACTTGGTCAGGGGCAAACACGTTTGCAAAATTCTACAAATTTGATACCCTGGCTGAGGAGGACCTTGAGTTCTCTCATTCGGTGCTGCAGAGTCATCCGCACTCTCCCGCCCGTTTGGGAGCTTTGGTATAATCCCCATGGTCCTTACGGAGTCCCCAGCATCCACTTAGGACGTTATAGAAAATAAGAATTTACTCACCGGTAATTCTATTTCTCATAGTTCGTAGTGGATGCTGGGCGCCCATCCCAAGTGCGGATTGTCTGCAATACTTGTATATAGTTATTGCTTAACTAAAGGGTTATTGTTGAGCTATCTGTTGAGAGGCTCAGTGGTTATCATACTGTTAACTGGGTATTGTATCACGAGTTATACGGTGTGATTGGTGTGGCTGGTATGAGTCTTACCCGGGATTCAAAATCCTTCCTAATTGTGTCCGCTCTTCCGGGCACAGTATCCTAACTGAAGTCTGGAGGAGGGTCTTAGTGGGAGGAGCCAGTGCACACCAGTAGTCTAAAAGCTTTCTTTATAGTTGTGCCCAGTCTCCTGCGGAGCCGCTAATCCCCATGGTCCTTACGGAGTCCCCAGCATCCACTACGGACTATGAGAAATAGAATTACCGGTGAGTAAATTCTTATTTTTTCCTTTTTGTTTTTCTCTTTTTTTTTTTTTTTTTTTTTTTTTTTTTTTTTTTTGGGTACTGAGCCGTCAGCGCTGGAAGTCTGTTAGACTCCAGCACACAGGCTCCAACACTCCCCACCGGCGCCTAAACTCACCCTTGGTCACTGCCTCAGACGGGTACTTGCGGTGGGGCCTACACACAGGTAACTAGCACCGCTGCTGCTGGCGACCCCTGGACTGCATGGCCGGTCATCAGGGAGCAGGTAAGAGGGTCCTTGTCCACCGCACTACCGGGAGGCTGGCGCTGGCTGTGGATACAGGCGCCGACCAGGTACTCCACTACACCAAGGCATATGGGGGCACAGAAATTATTTATTATGGGCACCCCAGTACCGAGGATTGAAATATAAGCATATTGGTGCAAGTCCATCGCGGACTTCCGCCGTTAAGCTGCAGCACCATACCCTCCTACCCTCAGAGACGCCGGCAAGCCAGGTCCCGGGAACGCTGGGTCCAGTCACGCTGTAAAACAGTCTCCATGTAGCCAGGATTTTACACACTTGTATCCTACCTGCTGACAAACAAAGCCGAGTAGTTGATAAAGTGCTCATTGCAGTTATACATTGTATTTCTCTGCATTGTATGGGACTTGTGCTAGTTTCTGCTTTCTGACATTTCTCTCTTTAGCTCTCCGTATATCTTATATCTATCCCTAGCTTTTTCCTCTGCCGTGTAAAGGACCAGTTGTTGTCAGGGATACTGTTTATACAGTTTGAGCGTTACTGCTGAACATTGTCACGTACTGTATAAGGCTACCATTCCCTTGTGTACTATTGTGTGTTACTGCAGCTATATCTACCAAAGGTAAAAGTCACAAACAGCCTGACAGCCCTGTATTGCTGTCATGTAGATTGTGCTCTGCAAGATGTGATGCAGGATTGTGCTCTGTGTAAACTGCTATGCACCACCTGCCCAGTCCACATCCCCAGGAATACTCAAGAACCCCCATGGGGTTATTTAACTCAGTTACTGGGTACCTTAGTGGATGAGTTAACTCCAGCTATGGGACCACCTAGGTTAGCACCGCCTAATTCAGATCTGATCGCAGCAGCAAATTTGTTAGCACATAGGCAAAACCATGTGCACTGCTGGGGGGGGGGGGGGGGGGGGGGGCAGAGATAGTTAGATGTGGGTGGGGTGTGTCCAAACTGAAATCTTAATTGCAGTGTAAAAATAAAGCAGCCAGTATTTACCCTGCACAGAAACAAAATAACCCACCCAAATTTAACTCTCTCTGCATGTTATATCTGCCCCCCCCTGCAGTGCACATGGTTTTGCCCATTTGCTAACAAATTTGCTACTGCAATCAGATCTGAATTAGGCCCACACAGTCTATCACTGGGTATGCGGTTAGCATACCGATCGTCGGGATCCCGACAGGGGCACCATACCGCCGCTGGTATACCGGCGAGGTAGGTAATTCCTCCTCTATGGGTGTCCACGACACCCATAGAGGGAGTATAGAACCTGTTTCGAGCTAAGCTTGGTTAAGCTGGGCCCCCCTGCCAGCATTCCACCGCTCGGGATGCAGATGTCTGTATTCTGACATTCTGCATCCCGTGTGCCGGCAAATCATACCAAACACTGTCACTGAGTCCTGCATTCTTGCAGAGGATTCTCCCAACTTAGTGGAGGTGGCTCTTTTAATAGAGGATATTCAACTCACTGCGGATTAACCTGAGCCAGTTGCTAAGAAAAACTGATGTTTTTAAGCAACAAAATATAATTAAGTCTGAATTCACTCATTCTGATCATCTTATGGACATTAGACTAGAACACTGAAAAATTCCAGGTAAAAAGTTCCCTATGTTTAAACGTTTGGCTTCCTCATTTCCCCATTCCGGCGGAGGATTGTACTAAGTGGGAGGCTCCCACTTCGGTAGATTCTCATATTGCACGTCTGGTTAAAATGTCCGTTCTACCGGTCACTACGCTTGCCTCACTGAAGGAAACCACTGATAGACGGATTGAAAACTGCTTTAAGTCTATTTTCTCTCTCACCGGTGCTGGTACCAGACCAACTGTGGCTGCCTCCTGGGCTGCAAAAGCCTTTGAATCATGGTTGCAGGCCCAAGAGGAGAGGAATTACTCAAGTATCTGAGTATTGCTTGTCATACTTTAATCTTATCCATCAAGCAGCTGCCTACATCCGTGAGGCCTCATTTGATGCCGGAATATTCTCGGCCAAGGGGTCTACCAGTTTGATACAAGCATGGCGCATTTTCTGGCTCAGTTTCAGGAAGGCTGACCTTCATGCCAAGAAAACTTTGGAATTTCTACCCTTCTTTCAGAAAGAGAAAATCCCGCACCAGAACTAATAATCAATAAATGTTAGTATAAGGGGTTAAGCGTTAGATTTCCATTTAATATCCAAATCATTTTAATGCTGGTGCTATCCACTGATCTAACAGATGTATACTAAGAAGAAAAATTGTGGCAGAGATCAGTTTGTCTGGGTGCACTCCACCCCCTTAAAAATCTATTCTATGGTGTTTTTCACTTTAATAATTAATAATTTTTACAAACATAAGGTACCAATACCCACATGGAATTTTTATCCTTTATTCATGATCTCCCATACGGTATTATAATGGCCTGATTATTAGGCCACACAAAGCGAAATATAAAAAAAAAAGAAATTATATAGGTAGAAAAACGTGAAAAGAAGAAATATTTATTAGACAGATTTCTGTCTTGTGTGAAAGTAAGAATAAAATAAATTCTAAAACCAAATCGTGTGCCGCCTATTATATCTTATATGCTTTATATAACTCTTTTGATGAGTATGAGTATTCTAAGCTCCAATTCGTACATATACTCCTGGTAAATGTCCTCTTACCCAAATATTTCTACTGTACTAATCCTAATATTCGTTCTGAATGTACCGCACTTAAACTACATTTGGCAGTGTAAAAAGAAACCACATTTTTTCAGTTTCTGTCCAGGTTTCAGTGTTGACACTGTATCCACTTATATTTATTTATTTATGTTCTGTTTCAATTTCTCATCCCTCTATGTACAATATTGACACTGTATCCACTTGTTCATCTGACAATAGTGTGTTTCAATTACACCTAGCTTTATGTGCAGAGACTGGCAACAAATGTTGCTAATATATATCAGTATGAGTTCTTGGCAGTCTGCCAGTCTTCCTGTGCTGCACAGTTTAAATGTGTGATTGCTTCTTATTTTATAGCTATGAATGATACTTAAGTGTTCACCCTTAGTGACGTAATATTACTCCTTCTTATCATTAAGATGAATACTGGGGAATTGAATTCACCAATCCCCTCATCTCACACTGTTTGCCTCAATTCCATAAGTTGTATTTCGCAGTTGTAATACAATGCATGCATATGTGGGAATAAGGGCTGCAATAGGCTATCAGTCCCCACTATACCAGACCAGCACTCCTGGGTTATTACAAAACGGGCTATGTCAAGAAGGTATAACAGTGTTATACCTTCTTGACATAGCCCGTTTTGTAATAACCCAGGAGTGCTGGTCTGGTGTTATACCGTCTTGACATACATCTGTTAGATCTGTTAGATCAGTGGATAGCACCAGCGTTAAAATTATTTCTACCCTTCACCGGGGAAGTGTTTGGGGGAAGAATTGAATCCCAGTGTGTGAGGCCGTCTTCTTCACTTAACACATGTTTGGAGTCTGACCACTTCAGATGCCTGGGTGCAAAAAGTGGTCTCTTGCGGAGACGCCCACCCCCACAGTTCTTTTGCACAGGCCTTCCCTCAGAACCACAAAAAGCCCAAATTCTGCAACAGGTTGTGCAATCATTCCTGCACTCAGAAGTGATCATACCGGTTCCTCCATCTCAGCGTGAACTGGGCTATTATTCCTCCCTGTTTCTAGTGCCGAAGCCAAACTGGTCACACAGACCCATACTCAACCTCAAATCTCTAAACCGATATGTCAAGGTTCCCAAATTCCACATGGAGGCTCTTCAATCCATATTCCTGGCTATGGAACCGGGGGAATTTATGGTATCCCTGGATATACAGGATGCCTATCTGCATATCCCTATTGCTCTTTGCTATTGGCAATCAACATTCTCAATTCCGGGCACTGCCGTTTGGTGATTAATCTGGGCGCTGTAGACAGTGTAAAAGTCATGGCAGCACGGCTGCGTTGTCAGGGAGTTGGGACTACTTCCCTATCTGGACGACCTACTACTGCTGACTACTTCACAAGAAGTATTGCTCAACCACCTTCAACTCACAGTGACCTTCCTTCAGACACACACTGTTTTCTCATCAATTGGAAAAAGTCCTCCCTCATACCATCCCAGCGGATGTTGCATTTGGGAGCCCTCTTACACTCAGCAAGCCAGCATCTTTTTCTGCCAGCAGACAAAATATCCAAGCTGCAGGACAGGATTTGCCAGCTACTCCAGCCACGTGGAGTGTCCATTCACCCTCCCATGCGGGTCCTAGGACTAATGGTCTCAACCTTCGACGGTATCCGTTCAGATGGTCGACCATGTTATGGTCGACAGTCATTAGGTCGACCACTATTGGTTGACATTGACATGGTCGACGCATGAATATGGTCGACACATTAAAAGGTCGACATGAGTTTTTCACATTTTTTTTTCTTTTGTGGAACATTTCCATACTTTACGATCCACGTGGACTACGATTGGGAACGGTAATCTGTGCAGAGCGCAGCGGTAGCTGTGCGAGGCACCTTGCCCGAAGCATGACGAGCGAAGCGGTGCACAAATTGGGGTTCCCCGTCACTTTACGCAAAAAACGACACAAAAAAAAGTAAAAAAAAAAGCATGTCAACCTTTACATGTGTCGACCATTTTCATGTATCGTCCATGTCGACCAATAGTGGTCGACCTAATGACTGTCGACCATAACATGGTCGACCATTCATACCGGAACCACCTTCGACATGGTGGAGTACACTCAGTTCCATTCTTGTCTTCTATAACCTCTGATCCTGGTCAAATGGGACGGCCAACCTCATCTGATCAAATCTTAACTGATGATTCTCACTCTGGAGCTCCACTTGTCACTCACTTTGTGGCTCAACATGGTCTACTTGGAAAAAGGAAGGCCCCTTTGGATTCCGGACTGGCTTCATAGTTGCGGAGCAGTACCGGAAAACAGCACTTGTTTCAGGGAAGTTGGACGCTATGCGTACCGTCTCCTGATAAATGTCTTGAACTGCAAGCTGTCTACAAAGCCTTAACTCTGGCACAAACTGTTCTTTAAGGCAGACCTGTTCAGGTTCAGTCCGACAATGCCACCGCAGTGGTTTATTTCAATCACCCGGGCGGCACTCACAGCCAGATGGCGATGCAGGAAGTGGCTAGCATTCTCAGGTGGGCAGAACATCATCTTGGGCGCTCTCTCCTGTTGCCCTCCTATCCTGTTTTTTCATCCGAACAGAGCTATACTTTGTACCAGACCGGGGTTACCTACCTAAGGTGGTGTCCCATTTCCATTTATATGAGGATATTGTGGTTCGGCCTTCCTCTCCTCGGATCTCTCACCTGCTGAGTGTTCTTTGGACGTGGTTCTGGCTCTCCATATCTATGTTGACCGAACCAGTTCCCTAAGGTGATCAGATTCCCTCTTCATCCTTTATGGTTTTCACAAACGTGGCTGGCCAGCTAACAAACATACTCTGGCCAGATGCGTTAGTATGGCAATAGAACAAGCGTACTCTCAAGCTGGTCTTTCAGTCCCAACTTCTATCTCTGCTCATTCTACGCGGTGTGCCGCCGAACAATTGTGTACAGTGGCGATGTGGTCTTCAATTCACACCTTTCTTAGGTTCTATGCCTTTGGTATATTCGCCCCCCAGGATGCCTCATTTGAATGCCGGATACTCTTACCCATTCGGGAGCATCCCCACCCTTGAAGTACTGCTTTAGGACATCCCCGATGTTATCCCTGTGGAGCCCCATGGAACCCGAAGAAGAAAAGGAGAGTTATGGTAGTCTTAGCTTTTGTTAACTCTTTCTTTGAGGTCCATAGGGTCCACAGGGTGCCCATCTGGTACATCTGGTCTATATGGGTTTGCGGCCCTGGTGACTGGTTCACTTCTCCTGTCTGTGACAGTGTGTTCTTGTGTGTACCATTTCTTCCTTCTCTCTGCCTTCGCTTCCTGCTTTGCGCTTGTTAACAAAACTGACCTGCCTGAGTACGGGGGTTACAGTGAGAGGGACCGGAGTATCCTGGGATATCTGAAAGGCTTAATTGTATGGTGCCCAGGAGCTGATCCTACCACCTATAATCCCTGATGTTATCCCTGTGGACCCTATGGACCTCGAAGAAAGTTATCAAAGGTTAGTCTACTATAACTCTCCTTATTGACCTGTTGGATGATGTCACGACTTCCTCTGCCTCCAGATCATGTGAGATTTTTTCTCCCACATGTACACCTACAGTTTGGGCTCCTGAGGGGCAATTTGCAGTTACTTACGTTATTATGCTTTTCTTGTTTGTTTGTCCCCCCCTCCCCCTCCTCTCTTCTACTATTGTTGTCTGCACTTTGGCCAGTGGACACCCTTGTGGCCGAAGCTTAAAATTCTGGATTCAAACTGCAGCATTTTGCACACCACCGAGCCACCCACACTCATTTTCTCCTTCCGTTTTGGAGCACACCGACTGACATTGAGGATTTACTAAAGGAATTATGGGTTGATGGGAGTGATAGTTAATCTGCAACCACCACATGCAATACCTTTCTAATGAAGTTCATTTTGGCTGAGGACACAATGGAACTGTGCATATGACCACTTGCAGAGCATATTTGTGTATCTTTGCAATGTGCATACTTGGGAACGGAGCATACAGAAGTACCAGCAATGCATTTCAGACCCATTTCTATTTAAGAATGAATAGGATTAACTGGGCTATGCAGTGACAAATGCAGGATTTTGAAAGGGGGGTTTCCAAACAGATGGTTACAGAACAATGAAAAAATGGTCTGTAACCAATTAAAGGGGAATTCCTATATTATCGTTTAACTTGTATACTGTAGAACCATGTAGTAATTAAAATGAATTATCTAGCTGCTAGTGCCTAACTCTAATTTCCCCCTTAGTGCCAACCTAACCCCCTCTCCCTGGTGGTGCCTAAACCTACCCCTCCCCCCCTCTCTCCACTGCAGACTAACCCTATCCTCCTCCCCCCCCCCCCCCCCCCCCCCCCCCCGGCCCCGCAGGCTAACACGGACCTCCCCATGGTGTCTAAACCTAACACACTCCACCGCAGCTATATCCTAACCCTCCCGGCTATACTTACCTTTTGGGATCCTGGCGTCGGGATATTCTGGCATCGGGATGCTGACCTGTTTGGGATTCCAGCCTCGGTATTTCGACTGCAAGGATCCCGACAGCCGGGATCTTGAACGTATACCACAACTGAATAGTAGGCGCAACTCATTGCAGGAATAATCAGACAAAGAGTTCCCCAACATTTCATTGTTATTCAATTCAACATTAGGTGATTCTGGCATCCCCATGTGATATCATTCTTCTGCGCTGGGAACCTGCGAGCAGATGGTGCAATGGATGGTCCAGAAAAGAGTTATAGGTAAATCCTTTTTCACTTTGATGAAAATGTTGAACTGAATAACACCGAAATGTTGGTGAACCCATCGTCTGTTGCCTGATTATTCCTGCAATGAGTGCAGTCTGCTATTCAATAGTATTGTAAATATATATACGAGAACAGCCACCATCATTACCCCCCCCCCCCATAAACAAACAGCATAGCCACCCTCAACACCCCCCTTCATGAAGAGACAGCATGGGCACATCATCAGTCTCCCCATCAACCCGCTCCCCCTTTCCAGACTTCCAGACAGAGACAACACCCTTCCCCATAGACGGCACCATCACCCGCCCCCATAGACTGACCATATAGCACCATCATTCCCCCCCCCCCCCCCCCTCATAGCCAGGACAGCGTCATAACCCCTCCCACATGGACATAAGAGTACAAGCATTGCTCCTGCCATATGACTCGCCTGGCTTTGCTCCACGAAGTTACAGAGAAACAGCAGACAGTGAAGCAGCTGCAGGCGCTACAGCTACAGTGCTGCACTGCCGGCATCAGCGCCTCTATCCTCTCACAGCACGTGAGAGGAGCTGCAGTGCTCCTCCTACGTGGCGGCCAGTGACAGTCTCGCGAAGCGTGCACACTGCGAGGCTGAGCTGTTACATAAAAAAAAAAAAATTCAGCGCCTCCTCCGCGATAGATCGGCGACCAGGGAGGGTTTCTAGGTACTCTGAAACCCCCCCTGCGTGCGCATATGCTATGATATGGGAGAATACAGTATATGCATTTACTTCCATGCAATTATTACTGACTTGTGTTCAACACATCAGGCCATAGCTCTAGGTGATGACTAGCAAATATTTATGTATTGAAAAGCTGGGTAAACCTCAGATGAACCCTTAATTGGATTACTGTGTCCAGCATCTGAGGTTATAGTTTGTATGTTTTCTGGCTATTTTTGTTTGCTTTGTATGATGATGTGTATTATATTCCATGCTCAGATTTACAGAACAAGCAATAGAAAAAAGTTTGTTTATTTCCTCACAGAAGCTAACATAGATGATGTGGATTTTGTTGGACCGGAAGCACCAATAACGCATCTATCCCAGGATGATAAACCCTTAAAGTAAGTCTAATTTCTCTGTTTTACTGAGCTATTGCTTTGGAAGAAAGTTTGGCAGACCTTTTCTTTTTATTTTGTGAAATTTTCGGTATGTTGGTAGCATTTTTGGATGTAGATTGGGGGGAGGGGCACTCAATTGGACACATGGTTTTCACTGCAAAAAAAACTCATGGACAGTATACATTAAAAAAAAAAAACAGTGTGAGGGAAAGAATAATTATACTTACCTTTCTTCGCACTGGCAGAGGGCAGCTGGGAGTTGTCGTACTCCCAGCTGCTACCTTTGGAGGGGGGGGGGGGTCACACACACCCTGCTGCTGCAGGATTCTGGATCCAGGCGCTGGATGACGAAGATACTGCTTTCAGATCTCCCATTGCCTTAGCTTAGTACAGTAACTATACTGTGACTGCAGCTAGGCAGCTTGAAATTAAAATAAAGCTTTCGGTTTTCTGATTCTTGTAATCATACAGTGTATATTTTCTCCATCCATGGGGGATACTGGAATACCGGGTGTTCAAAACATTACTCAACCATATGGGGAATCTCACAGAGAGCTGGTGTCTGGTGTGCCATGTCACGTAGTCACTTATTCCTAACATTCTTCCAAGACGCATTGAACAGTGACCGGTACAGAACGATGGTGCAAGGATTTGTCAACATGTTGCCGACAGAGAGATTGCAGAACACGTGGTTTCAACAGGACAATACCACATGCCATACAGCCAGAAACACTATGGCTTCCTGTTTTCCAGGACAACTGATATCACGGGGGTTGTGGCCAGCGCGATCTCTGTCTTTAACACCCCTCAACTTTTTCTTTTCGGGATACCTGAAGGATGCTGCCTACGCTACTTACCCGCGCAGTATTCCAGAATTGCAAGCAAACATTCAGAATTGTGTTGATGCAATTTCACGGTAATTCATTGCAAAGGGTGATTAGTAGTGTCCATTTGTGTGAAGCACAAAACAATGTCCACTTCAAGCACTTACTATGAAGTAGTTTTCCCATACGGTTGCTTGACTTTTTGAACACACTGTATTGTTGGTGGTGCTGGAGGAGTCTAAGCTTTGCACAGCCCCAGCTCCTCCTCTGCCATACCCACCTTCTGCCTGCAGCTTCCAGTTTTATTTTGGTGCCCAACAGAATGTTCTGAACCCTTACATCGCTGTCATGCTGATTATGGAGATTAGACTCTTCTTGCTAAGATGCTGTGATATGTCCACATCTTCTCACAGCACTGGCAGTGGTGCCCATATAATTACCTAGTGCCTAGTAGGCTTCCAATAGGCTGCAAGTGACACCAGATGTTTATTAAAATAAGAATTTACTTACCGATAATTCTATTTCTCATAGTCCGTAGTGGATGCTGGGGACTCCGTAAGGACCATGGGGAATAGCGGCTCCGCAGGAGACTGGGCACATCTAAAGAAAGCTTTAGGACTATCTGGTGTGCACTGGCTCCTCCCCCCATGACCCTCCTCCAAGCCTCAGTTAGGATACTGTGCCCGGACGAGCGTACACAATAAGGAAGGATTTTGAATCCCGGGTAAGACTCATACCAGCCACACCAATCACACCGTATAACCTGTGATCTGAACCCAGTTAACAGCATGATAACAGAGGAGCCTCTGAAAGATGGCTCACAACAATAATAACCCGATTTTTGTAACAATAACTATGTACAAGTATTGCAGACAATCCGCACTTGGGATGGGCGCCCAGCATCCACTACGGACTATGAGAAATAGAATTATCGGTAAGTAAATTCTTATTTTCTCTAACGTCCTAAGTGGATGCTGGGGACTCCGTAAGGACCATGGGGATTATACCAAAGCTCCCAAACGGGCGGGAGAGTGCGGATGACTCTGCAGCACCAAATGAGAGAACTCCAGGTCCTCCTCAGCCAGGATATCAATTTTGTAGAATTTTACAAACGTATTTGCTCCTGACCAAGTAGCTGCTCGGCAAAGTTGTAAAGCCGAGACCCCTCGGGCAGCTGCCCAAGATGAGCCCACCTTCCTTGTGGAGTGGGCATTTACAGATTTTTGGCTGTGGCAGGCCTGCCACAGAATGTGCAAGCTGAATTGTACTACAAATCCAACGAGCAATAGTCTGCTTAGAAGCAGGAGCACCCAGCTTGTTGGGTGCATACAGGATAAACAGCGAGTCAGATTTCCTGACTCCAGCCGTCCTGGAAACATATATTTTCAGGGCACTGACAACGTCTAGCAACTTGGAGGCCTCCAAGTCCCTAGTAGCCGCAGGCACCACCAATAGGTTGGTTCAGGTGAAACGCTGAAACCACCTTGGGGAGAAACTGAGGACGAGTACTCAATTCTGCCCTGTCCGAATGGAAAATCAGATAAGGGCTTTTTCAGGATAAAGCCGCCAATTCTGACACGCGCCTGGCCCAGGCCAGGGCCAACAGCATGACCACTTTCCATGTGAGATATTTTAACTCCACAGATTTAAGTGGTTCAAACCAATGTGACTTTTGGAACCCAAAACTACATTGAGATCCCAAAGTGCCACTGGAGGCACAAAAGGAGGCTGTATATGCAGTACCCCTTATACAAAAGTCTGAACTTCAGGGACTGAAGCTAGTTCTTTTTGGAAGAAAATTGACAGGGCTGAAATTTGAACCTTAATGGACCCCAATTTCAGGCCCATAGACACTCCTGTTTGCAGGAAATGTAGGAATCGACCCAGTTGAATTTCCTCCGTCGGGCCTTATTGGCCTCGCACCACGCAACATATTTTCGCCAATTGCGGTGATAATGTTTTTGCGGTTACATCCTTCCTGGCTTTGATCAGGATAGGGATGACTTCATCCGGAATGCCTTTTTTCCTTCAGGATCCGGCGTTCAACCGCCATGCCGTCAAATGCAGCCGCGGTAAGTCTTGGAACAGACAGGGTCCTTGCTGGAGCAGGTAGAGGTAGAGGCCACGGATCCTCCGTGAGCATCTCTTGAAGTTCCGGTTACCAAGTCCTTCTTGGCCAATCCGGAACCACGAATATAGTGCTTACTCCTCTCCATCTTATCAATCTCAGTACCTTGGGTATGAGAGGCAGAGGAGGGAACACATACCCTGACTGGTACACCCACGGTGTTACCAGAGCGTCTACAGCTTATTGCCTGAGGGTCCCTGGACCTGGCGCAATACCTGTCGAGTTTTTAATCATGTGGAAGACTTCTGGGTGAAGTCCCCACTCTCCCGGGTGGAGGTCGTGCTGAGGAAGTCTGCTTCCCAGTTGTCCACTCCCGGAATGAATACTGCTGACAGTGCTATCACATGATTTTCCGCCCAGCGAAGAATCCTTGCAGCTTCTGCCATTGCCCTCCTGCTTCTTGTGCCACCCTGTCTGTTTACGTGGGTGACTGCCGTGATGTTGTCCGACTGGATCAACACCGGCTGACCTTGAAGCAGAGGTCTTGCTAAGCTTAGAGCATTGTAAATGTCCCTTAGCTTCAGGATATTTATGTGAAGTGATGTCTCCAGGCTTGACCATAAGCCCTGGATATTCCTTCCCTGTGTGACTGCTCCCCAGCCTCGCAGGCTGGCATCCGTGGTCACCCGGACCCAGTCCTGAATGCCTAATCTGCGGCCCTCTAGAAGATGAGCACTCTGCAACCACCACAGGAGGGACACCCTTGTCCTTGGTGACAGGGTTATCCGCTGATGCATCTGAAGATGCGACCCGGACCATTTGTCCAGCAGGTCCCACTGGAAAGTTCTTGCGTGGAATCTGCCGAATGGGATTGCTTCGTAGGAAGCCACCATTTTACCCAGAACCCTTGTGCATTGATGCACTGAGACTTGGCTCGGTTTTAGGAGGTTCCTGACTAGCTCGGATAACTCCCTGGCTTTCTCCTCCGGGAGAAACACCTTTTTCTGGACTGTGTCCAGGATCATCCCTAGGAACAGAAGACACGTCGTCGGAACCAGGTGCGATTTTGGAATATTGAGAATCCAATCGTGCTGCCGCCACACTACCTGAGATAGTGCTACACCGACCTCCAACTGTTCCCTGGATCTTACCCTTATCAGGGAATTGTCCAAGTAAGGGATAACTAAAATTCACTTCCTTCGAAGGAATATCATCATTTCGGCCATTACCTTGGTAAAGACCCGGGGTGCCGTGTACCATTCATACGGCAGCGTCTGAACTGATAGTGACAGTTCTGTACCATAAACCTGAGGTACCCTTGGTGAGAAGGGTAAATTTTGACATGAAGGTAAGCATCCTTGATGTCCCGAGACGACATGTAGTCCCCTTCTTCCAGGTTCGCAATCACTGCTCTGAGTGACTCAATCTTGAATTTGAACCTCTGTACGTAAGTGTTCAAAGATTTTAGATTTAGAATCGGTCTCACCAAGCCGTCCGGCTTCGGTACCACAACAGTGTGGAATAATACCCCGTTCCCTGTTGCAGGAGGGGTACCCTGATTATCACCTGCTGGGAATACAGCTTGTGAATGGCTTCCAAAACTGTCTCCCTGTCAGAAGGAGACATCGGTAAAGCCGACTTTAGGAAACGGCGAGGGGGAGACGTCTCGAATTCTAATTTGTACCCCTGAGATATCACGTGAAGGATCCAGGGGTCTACTTGCGAGTGAGCCCACTGCGCGCTGAAATTCATTGAGACGGGCCCCCCACCGTGCCTGATTCTGCTTGTAAAGCCCCAGCGTATACTGAGGGCTTGGCAGAGGCGGGAGAGGGTTTCTGTTCCTGGGAACTGGCTGATTTCTGCAGCCTTTTTCCTCTCCCTCTGTCACGGGGCAGAAATAAGGAACCTGTGCCCGCTTGTCCACGAAAAGACTGCGCCTGATAATACGGCGTCTTCTCATGTTGAGAGGCGACCTGGGGTACAAACGTGGAATTCCCAGCTGTTGCCGTGGCCACCAGGTCTGAAAGACCGACCCCAAATAACTCCTCCCTTAATAAAGCAATACTTCCAAATGCCGTTTGGAATACGCATCACCTGACCACTGACGTGTCCATAACCCTCTACTGGTAGAAATGGACAACGCGCTTAGACTTGATGCCAGTCGGCAAATATTCCGCTGTGCATCACGCATATATAGAAATGCATCTTTTAAATGCTCTATAGGCAAAAATATACTGTCCCTATCTAGGGTATCAATATTTTCAGTCAGGGAATCCGACCACGCCAACCCAGCACTGCACATCCAGGCTGAGGCGATTGCTGGTCGCAGTATAACACCAGTATGTGTGTAAATACCTTTTAGGATACCCTCCTGCTTTCTATCGGCAGGATCCTTAAGGGCGGCCATCTCAGGCGAAGGTAGAGCCCTTACAAGCGTGTGAGCGCTTTATCCACCCTAGGGGTTGTTTCCCAACGCACCCTAACCTCTGGCGGGAAAGGATATAATGCCAATAACATTTTAGAAATTATCAGTTGTTATCGGGGGAAACCCACGCATCATCACACACCTTATTTAATTTCTCAGATTCAGGAAAACTACAGGTAGTTTTTCCTCACCGAACATAATACCCCTTTTTTGGTGGTACTCGTATTATCAGAAATGTGTAAAACATTTTTCATTGCCTCAATCATGTAACGTGTGGCCCTACTGGAAGTCACATTAGTCTCTTCACCGTCGACACTGGAGTCAGTATCCGTGTCGGCGTCTATATCTGCCATCTGAGGTAACGGGCGCTTTAGAGCCCCTGACGGCCTATGAGACGTCTGGACAGGCACAAGCTGAGTAGCCGGCTGTCTCATGTCAACCACTGTCTTTTATACAGAGCTGACACTGTCACGTAATTCCTTCCAACAGTTCATCCACTCAGGTGTCGACCCCCTAGGGGGTGACATCACTATTACAGGCAATCTGCTCCGTCTCCACATCATTTTTCTCCTCATACATGTCGACACCAAAGTACCGACATACAGCACACACACAGGGAATGCTCTGATAGAGGACAGGACCCCACTAGCCCTTTGGGGAGACAGAGGGAGAGTTTGCCAGCACACACCAGAGCGCTATATAAATACAGGGAAAACCTTATATAAGTGTTTTTCCCCTTATAGCTGCTGTATAGTTAATACTGCGCCTAATTAGTGCCCCCCTCTCTTTTTTAACCCTTTCTGTAGTGTAGTGACTGCAGGGGAGAGACAGGGAGCTTCCCTCCAACGGAGCTGTGAGGGAAAATGGCGCCAGTGTGCTGAGGAGATAGGCTCCGCCCCTTTTTTCGCGGACTTTTCTCCTGCTTTTTTATGGATTCTGGCAGGGGTTAAATGCATCCATATAGCCCAGGAGCTATATGTGATGCATTTTTTGCCATCCAAGGTGTTTTTATTGCGTCTCAGGGCGCCCCCCCCCAGCGCCCTGCACCCTCAGTGACCGAAGTGTAAAGTGTGCTGAGAGCAATGGCGCACAGCTGCAGTGCTGTGCGCTACCTTGTTGAAGACAGGACGTCTTCTGCCGCCGATTTTCCGGACCTCTTCTGCCTTCTGGCTCTGTAAGGGGGCCGGCGGCGCGGCTCTGGGACCCATCCAAGCTGGGCCTGTGATCGTCCCTCTGGAGCTAATGTCCAGTAGCCTAAGAAGCCCAATCCACTCTGCACGCAGGTGAGTTCGCTTCTTCTCCCCTTAGTCCCTCGATGCAGTGAGCCTGTTGCCAGCAGGTCTCACTGAAAATAAAAAACCTAAACTAAAACTTTCACTAAGAAGCTCAGGAGAGCCCCTAGTGTGCACCCTACTCGTTCGGGCACAGAGATCTAACTGAGGCTTGGAGGAGGGTCATGGGGGGAGGAGCCAGTGCACACCAGATAGTCCTAAAGCTTTCTATAGATGTGCCCAGTCTCCTGCGGAGCCGCTATTCCCCATGGTCCTTACGGAGTCCCCAGCATCCACTTAGGACGTTAGAGAAATGATTATTACAGATTTGTGTAGTACAAATACCTGCATCAACAATACAAAAATACCTTGTTTCAAACAAGAGATTTATAATATAGATCAGGTACACCCAATAGGTAATGTTTTGATTTCTTTAGTCATGCATGTGAGCTTATCTATATTCCTGGGTATTTATCTCGCGTGTATTTATCCCACATGTTTCCACACAGAATCTGTAAGTGTTCTGCTCTTTAGTGGACAAAAGGCACTTCTAAGATGGATTCTTGTAGCAGACACACTGTGTGTGGTCTATAGTACTTGTTAGGCCTCATTTACTTGATTTGATCCAATAATACATTTGTTTCAACAGCTATGGACATGCTCTGCTACCTGGTGAAGGTGCTGCAATGGCAGAATATGTGAAGGCTGGCAAGCGTATACCAAGGAGAGGTGAAATCGGCTTGACAAGTGATGAAATTGCCTCTTTTGAGAAGTCAGGCTATGTAATGAGTGGTAGCAGGTGTGTATATTGCTTTTGCACTCCACAAGGCTGAATGTAGGTGGTGTCTGTTTCAGCCAAGTTCAAAATATTGTAAAATGTACTGTTGAAGCTTTTCTTTCTTTCTTATAAGACCTCTTTTAACGTCTAACTCAAATATTGAGTTGCTAAATTAACCGCATCAGTTAGAATTAAAACCAACTGGGCCAAAAAATTACATTGCTGTGATCACATGACAATTTCTGCTCAATTTACTGCTACTTATACTTTATAAAGTGACAACATCTTACACAGTGCTTTACAATGAAATGATAATTTTCTAATAATATGGAGAGCCATTGATACATAAGGTAGTGAAATACAGGTTGAGTCTCCCTTATCCAAAATGCTTGGGACCAGAGGTATTTTGGATATGGGATTTTTCCGTATTTTGGAATAATTGCATACCATAATGAGATATCATGGCGAAGGGACCTTAATCTAAGCACAGAATGCATTTATGTTACATATACACCTTATACACACAGCCTGAAGGTCATTTTAGACAATATTTTTTGTAACTTTGTGCATTAAACAAAGTGTGTCTACATTTACACAATTCAGTTATGTTTCATATACACCTTATACACACAGCCTGAAGGTCATTTAATACAATATTATGAATAACTTTGTGTAATAAAGAAAGTTTGTGTACATTGAGCCATCAAAAAACAAAGGTTTCACTATCTCACTCTCACTCAAAAAAGTCAATATTTCGGAATATTCCGTATTTCGGAATATTTGGATATGGGATACTCAACCTGTAATAAATGTTGTTGTTGGTGGGAAATGCGCATGTTCCTACAGTGATGTATTAGCAGTCACCAATATTAAAGGCACCACCAGTGTCTGGTATTTATTTGCAGCTGCTGGTGGTGCAGTACTGTCAGAATAACAAGAAGCTCTCTGGCATTCCAGGCTGTCATTGATGAATGTCAGGTGACCCTTGAGCAGAGTTTCCACATCTTAATTAATGGCTGTTTTTCTATATTCTCTCCAGGGTGCAGGGGAGCAGGAAACATGGATTTGTCTTTTAGCTTTGATAGTTTGTTCTTAGAGAATGTATCTTTTGCAGAGGCCACATAAGGTTTCTCCCAAGCATAATCCTAACTTAGGTGTCCTTCTAAAACAGTGATGGGGAACCTTTGGCACTCCAACTGTTGTTGAACTATACATCCCAGCATGCCCTGCTACAGTTTAAGCATGGCCAAATAGCAAAACTGTAGCAGGGTATGCTGGGATGTGTAGTTCAACAACAGCTAGAGTGCCAAAGGTTCCCCATCACTGTTCTAGAACATAAGTTTACGCCTGTTGGAGCTCTGACAGCCGTTATACACTTTTATGGTCTGTTAGTTACAAGACACGCACAAGATTTTTACAAATTGGAAACATTTTATGTCTTCCACCAATTTTCTTCTATACTGTACATGAATATTCTTAAAAAATGTAATTCATGTGTATTTCTAACATGTAAAAATGCCCATGAATTGTGCTGCCCACGTAGATGATCTATCTACGCTCTACATCTGCCACTGCCCTTCGACAAACCCTGCACCACTGGCTCCCATTACCCTATAGAATTCTCTTCAAACTCCTCACCCTCACATACAAGGCCATCTCTTACTCCACTTCTTCCTGCAAAGCTTCAAACCAGGCACTGAAAGCCCACCTGTTCATCAAAGCGTACCCTTCCACATAACCTAGTCTCGAGGCCGTTCTCCCATCTCCCTGCCTGATGCCTTGGCCATCTCTGCCTCACTTACTTCCTACCATCAGGTCACCTGTCTGTCTCCCCCCTAGATTGTAAGCTTATTCCCTCCTGTTCTCACAGCCCACTTCAATTACAGCTCTTTTCTACTCTGCGAACGTTTGTACCCGCATCTTCTCTCACTCGTAACCGTTCATCTCTTCCAACGGCTGCCCACCCCCAGTAGTACGCCGATTACTACTTTGCCTACCTTACATCTCAGCTGTATTGTGTACTGAGAATTATGGTGCTAATTGTTACCTGTGCTCTGTTTTAGTTTTTCAGTTACTGTATTAAATTCTGTGTACCCTGTGTTGTCCTAATGTGTACCGTATGTACGCAGTGCACTACTTGTGGCGCCTTTTTAATAAAATGTAATAATAGTACAGGTTGAATATCCCTTATCCAAAATGCTTGGGACCAGAGGTATTTTGGATATGGGATTTTTCCGTATTTTGGAATAATTGCATACCATAATGAGATATCATAGCGATGGGACCCAAGTCTAAGCACAGAATGCATTTATGTTACATATACACCTTATACACACAACTTGAAGGTAATTTTAGCCAATATTTTTTATAAATTTGTGCGTTAAACAAAGTGTATCTATATTCACACAATTTATTTGTTTCATATACACCTTATACACACAGCCTGAAGGTCATTTAATACAATATTTTTAATAACTTTGTGTGTTAAACAAAGTTTCTCTATCGTCCTAAGTGGATGCTGGGGTTCCTGAAAGGACCATGGGGAATAGCGGCTCCGCAGGAGACAGGGCACAAAAAAGTAAAGCTTTACTAGGTCAGGTGGTGTGCACTGGCTCCTCCCCCTATGACCCTCCTCCAGACTCCAGTTAGATTTTGTGCCCGAACGAGAAGGGTGCAATCTAGGTGGCTCTCCTAAAGAGCTGCTTAGAGAAAGTTTAGTTTAGGTTTTTTTCTTTACAGTGAGTCCTGCTGGCAACAGGATCACTGCAACGTGGGACTTAGGGGGAAAGTAGTAAACTCACCTGCATGCAGAGTGGATTTGCTGCTTGGCTACTGGACACCATTAGCTCCAGAGGGATCGAACACAGGCCCAGCCGTGGAGTCCGGTCCCGGAGCCGCGCCGCCGACCCCCTTGCAGATGCTGAAGCGTGAAGAGGTCCGGAAACCGGCGGCTGAAGACTCCTCAGTCTTCATAAGGTAGCGCACAGCACTGCAGCTGTGCGCCATTTTCCTCTCAGCACACTTCACTGGGCAGTCACTGAGGGTGCAGAGCGCTGGGGGGGGGCGCTCTGAGAGGCAAATATAAACCTTATACAAGGCTAAAAATACCTCACATATAGCCCATAGGGGCTATATGGAGATATTTAACCCCTGCCTGACTGGAAAAATAGCGGGAGAAGAACCCGCCGAAAAAGGGGCGGGGCCTATCTCCTCAGCACACGGCGCCATTTTCTGTCACAGCTCCGCTGGTCAGAACGGCTCCCAGGTCTCTCCCCTGCACTGCACTACAGAAACAGGGTAAAACAGAGAGGGGGGGCACATTAATGGCTATATATATATATATTAAAGCAGCTATAAGGGAGCACTTAATATAAGGATATCCCTTGTATATATAGCGCTTTGTGGTGTGTGCTGGCAGACTCTCCCTCTGTCTCCCCAAAAGGGCTAGTGGGTCCTGTCTTCATTAGAGCATTCCCTGTGAGTTTGCGGTGTGTGTCGGTACGTGGTGTCGACATGTATGAGGACGATATTGGTGTGGAGGCGGAGCAATTGCCAAATATGCAGATGTCACCCCCCAGGGGGTCGACACCAGAATGGATGCCTTTATTTGTGGAATTACGTGATGGTTTATCTTCCCTTAAACAGTCAGTTGAGGACATGAGGCGGCCGGACAATCAATTAATGCCTGTCCAGGCGCCTCAAACACCGTCAGGGGCTGTAAAACGCCCTTTGCCTCAGTCGGTCGACACAGACCCAGACACGGGCACTGATTCCAGTGACGACGGTAGAAATTCAAACGTATTTTCCAGTAGGGCCACACGTTATATGATTTTGGCAATGAAGGAGACGTTACATTTAGCTGATACTACAGATACCGTAAAACAGGGTATTATGTATGGTGTGAAAAAACTACAAACAGTTTTTCCTGAATCAGAAGAATTAAATGACGTGTGTGATGAAGCGTGGGTTGCTCCTGATAAAAAGTTGATAATTTCAAAAAAGTTATTGGCATTATACCCTTTCCCGCCAGAGGTTAGGGCGCGCTGGGAAACACCCCCTAAGGTGGACAAGGCGCTCACACGCTTATCCAAACAAGTGGCGTTACCCTCTCCTGAGACGGCCGCACTTAAGGATCCATCAGATAGAAAGATGGAAGTTATTCAAAAGAATATATACACACATGCAGGTGTTATACTACGACCAGCTATAGCAACTGCCTGGATGTGCAGTGCTGGAGTAGTTTGGTCAGAATCCCTGATTGAAAATATTGATACCCTAGATAGGGACAATGTTTTACTGTCGTTAGAACAAATAAAGGATGCATTTATCTATATGCGTGATGCACAGAGGGATATTTGCACACTGGCATCTCGGGTGAGTGCTATGTCCATTTCAGCCAGAAGAGCCTTATGGACACGACAGTGGACAGGCGATGCGGATTCAAAACGTCACATGGAGGTTTTGCCGTATAAAGGGGAGGAGTTATTTGGAGTTGGTCTATCAGACTTGGTGGCCACGGCTACTGCCGGGAAATCCACTTTTTTACCTCAAGTCACTCCCCAACAGAGAAAGGCACCGACCTTTCAACCGCAGCCTTTTCGCTCCTACAAAAATAAGAGAGCAAAGGGCTTGTCGTACCTGCCACGAGGCAGAGGAAGAGGGAAGAGACACCAACAGGCAGCTCCTTCCCAGGAACAGAAGCCCTCCCCGGCTCCTGCAAAAACCTCAGCATGACGCTGGGGCCTCTCAAGCGGACTCGGGGACAGTGGGGGGCCGTCTCAAAAATTACAGCGCGCAGTGGGCTCACTCGCAGGTAGACCCCTGGATCCTGCAGATAATATCTCAGGGGTACAGGTTGGAATTAGAGACGGATCCTCCTCATCGTTTCCTGAAGTCTGCCTTACCAACCGTCTCTTCCGAAAGGGAGAGGGTGTTGGAAGCCATTCACAAGCTGTACGCTCAGCAGGTGATAGTCAAAGTACCCCTATTACAACAAGGAAAGGGGTATTATTCCACTCTATTTGTGGTACCGAAGCCGGATGGCTCGGTAAGGCCTATTCTAAATCTGAAGTCCTTGAACCTCTACATAAAAAAGTTCAAGTTCAAGATGGAGTCACTCAGAGCAGTGATAGCGAACCTGGAAGAAGGGGACTTTATGGTATCCTTGGACATCAAGGATGCGTATCTACACGTTCCGATTTACCCCGCACACCAGGGGTACCTCAGGTTCATTGTTCAAAACTGTCACTATCAGTTTCAGACGCTGCCGTTCGGATTGTCCACGGCGCCTCGGGTCTTTACCAAGGTAATGGCCGAGATGATGATTCTTCTTCGAAGAAAAGGCGTATTAGTTATCCCATACTTGGACGATCTCCTAATAAGGGCAAGGTCCAGAGAACAGCTGGAGACAGCTTTAGCACTATCTCAAGAGGTGCTAAGACAACACGGGTGGATTCTGAATATTCCAAAATCCCATTTAATCCCGACAACTCGTCTGCTGTTCCTAGGAATGATTCTGGACACGGTTCAGAAAAAGGTTTTCCTTCCAGAGGAAAAAGCCAAGGAGTTATCCGATCTGGTCAGGAACCTCCTAAAACCAGGAAAAGTGTCAGTACATCAATGCACAAGAGTCCTGGGAAAAATGGTGGCTTCTTACGAAGCAATTCCATTCGGCAGATTCCATGCAAGAATATTCCAAAGGGATCTGTTGGACAAATGGTCAGGGTCGCATCTGCAGATGCACCTGCGAATAACCCTGTCACCAAAGACAAGGGTGTCACTTCTGTGGTGGTTGCAGAAGGCTCACCTATTAGAAGGCCGCAGATTCGGCATTCAGGATTGGATCCTGGTGACCACGGACGCCAGCCTGAGAGGCTGGGGAGCAGTCACACAAGGAAGAAACTTCCAGGGAGTATGGACGAGTCTGGAAAAGTCTCTTCACATAAACATTCTGGAACTAAGAGCAATCTACAATGCTCTAAGCCAGGCGGAACTTCTCCTGCAAGGAAAGCCGGTGTTGATTCAGTCGGACAACATCACGGCGGTCGCCCATGTAAACAGGCAGGGCGGCACAAGAAGCAGGAGTGCAATGGCAGAAGCTGCCAAGATTCTTCGCTGGGCGGAGAATCACGTGATAGCACTGTCAGCAGTGTTCATCCCGGGCGTGGACAACTGGGAAGCAGACTTCCTCAGCAGACACGATCTTCATCCGGGAGAGTGGGGTCTACATCCAGAAGTCTTCAACATGTTAATAGACCGTTGGGAAAGACCAATTGTAGACATGATGGCGTCTCGCCTCAACAAGAAACTGGACAAATATTGCGCCAGGTCAAGAGATCCACAGGCAATAGCTGTGGACGCACTGGTAACTCCTTGGGTGTACCAGTCAGTGTATGTGTTTCCTCCTCTGCCGCTCATACCAAAGGTATTGAAGATCATACGGCAAAGAAGAGTAAGAACAATACTAGTGGTTCCGGATTGGCCGAGAAGGACTTGGTATCCGGAACTTCAAGAGATGCTCACGGACGAACCGTGGCCTCTACCTCTGAGAAGGGACCTGCTACAGCAGGGTCCCTGTCTTTTTCAAGACTTACCGCGGCTGCGTTTGACGGCATGGCGGTTGAACGCCAGATCCTAAAAGGGAAAGGCATTCCAGAAGAAGTCATTCCTACCTTGATTAAGGCACGGAAGGAAGTCACCGTGAAACATTATCACCGCATTTGGCGAAAATATGTAGCGTGGTGCGAGGATCGGAGGGTTCCGACGGAGGAATTCCAACTGGGTCGTTTCCTACATTTCCTGCAATCAGGATTATCTATGGGTCTCAAATTGGGATCCATTAAGGTTCAAATTTCGGCCCTGTCAATATTCTTCCAAAAAGAATTGGCCTCTGTCCCTGAGGTCCAGACTTTTGTCAAGGGAGTACTGCATATACAGCCTCCTGTGGTGCCTCCGGTGGCACCGTGGGATCTAAATGTAGTTTTAGATTTCCTCAAATCCCATTGGTTTGAACCATTGAAAAAGGTGGATTTGAAATATCTCACATTGAAAGTGACTATGTTACTAGCCCTGGCCTCTGCCAGGAGAGTATCTGAATTGGCGGCTTTATCTTATAAAAGTCCTTATCTAATCTTCCATTCGGATAGGGCAGAACTGCGGACTCGTCCGCATTTTCTCCCTAAAGTGGTATCAGCATTTCATCTGAACCAACCTATTGTGGTGCCTGCGGCCACTAGCGACTTGGAGGACTCCAAGTTGTTGGACGTTGTCAGAGCCTTAAAAATATACATTGCAAGGACGGCTGGAGTCAGAAAATCTGACTCGCTGTTTATATTGTATGCACCCAACAAGTTGGGCGCACCTGCTTCTAAGCAGTCGATTGCTCGTTGGATTTGTAACACAATTCAACTTGCACATTCTGTGGCAGGCCTGCCACAGCCTAAAACTGTAAAAGCCCACTCCACAAGGAAGGTGGGCTCATCTTGGGCGGCTGCCCGAGGGGTCTCGGCATTACAACTCTGCCGAGCAGCTACGTGGTCGGGGGAGAACACGTTTGTAAAATTTTACAAATTTGATACCCTGGCAAAGGAGGACCTGGAGTTCTCTCATTTGGTGCTGCAGAGTCATCCGCACTCTCCCGCCCGTTTGGGAGCTTTGGTATAATCCCCATGGTCCTTTCAGGAACCCCAGCATCCACTTAGGACGATAGAGAAAATAAGAATTTACTTACCGATAATTCTATTTCTCGGAGTCCGTAGTGGATGCTGGGCGCCCATCCCAAGTGCGGATTATCTGCAATACTTGTACATAGTTATTGTTAACTAATTCGGGTTATTGTTAAGGAGCCATCTTTAAGAGGCCCTTTCTGTTGTCATACTGTTAACTGGGTTTAGATCACAAGTTGTACGGTGTGATTGGTGTGGCTGGTATGAGTCTTACCCGGGATTCAAAATGCCTCCCTTATTGTGTATGCTCGTCCGGGCACAGTACCTAACTGGAGTCTGGAGGAGGGTCATAGGGGGAGGAGCCAGTGCACACCACCTGACCTAGTAAAGCTTTACTTTTTTGTGCCCTGTCTCCTGCGGAGCCGCTATTCCCCATGGTCCTTTCAGGAACCCCAGCATCCACTACGGACTCCGAGAAATAGAATTATCGGTAAGTAAATTCTTATTTTTGTGTACATTGAGCCATCAAAAAACAAAGGTTTCACTATCTCACTCTCACTCAAAAAAGTCCGTATTTCGGAATATTCCGTATTTCAGAATATTTGGATATGGGATACTCAACCTGTATAAGGATACTGCTGAGGTGCTTTTAGCCAATGAATTATTAATGCTTGTAGCTAGAATTTATTTTTCCTTATGATATTTGAGATTGGTTAAAACGTTAATGAATTTGTTTTCTCTTCAGGCATCGGCGTATGGAGGCTGTTCGTCTGCGTAAGGAGAACCAGATTTACAGTGCAGATGAGAAGAGGGCGCTGGCTTCCTTCAACCAGGAGGAGAGGCACAAGAGGGAAAACAAGATCCTGTCCAGCTTTAGAGAGATGGTTTACAGGAAAACCAAAGGAAAGGAGGACAAATAACTTCTCACACTACACAACTTTTATACAGCCCTGTCTGGCATCTTTATTTTCATGTTGTCTAAGGAAGCACGGTGTAGACATACGTCTTCTCTTCTGTTGGGACCTTCATCAGTCGCTTATTTTATTATATGTTCATACTTTCATTGAACTTTTTATTTTTCCATTTTTTTTTTATTTTTTAAAATAACTTATTTGCTAAAAAAAAACCTCAGGAAGCATTGTGAAAAATGTTCAATTGAGTATAATCAACAATCAATTAAAGTGAACAGTTGCCTCCAAATCCAGGCTCTGCTTTATTTACAAAACCATCTGCAAAAATAATACAGATTGGGGCTTTCGGTTTATATAGAGTGCAGGAAATTTTACATGTAGGGGTACAGAGGCGAAATATCTATGTTTAGACCAAGAAAGTTGTGGATATGAAGGAGAAATACATCCTGAATCCAAGAGGTTTCTGTGACCAGATCCATTGTTACACAATTTATTATTATTTTTTAAACCTACAAAACTGGATGTGTTCAGCCGGAAAGAGGTGTTGGGACATTAAATGTGTCATCTGTATTGTATTTTATAAGAAATGGACTGTGAAGAATTTCTTTGATCCGTTAATGAGGTGATTTCTTTTATGAATAAAATACTATTCTATGTAGACCAAGTTGTATTTTAATCTTCAGTCCTACAAATGCTAGACCAGGGGTGGGCAAAGTGCGGCCCGCGGGCCGCATACTGAACTTGCCCGGCCCGCTACCTCCCATCGATGTGCAGGCTGGTAACTTTGTCTGGGGAGGGGGGAAGCTGATTATTTGGTCCAGGGAGTGGGAGAAGGGGGGCTGATTATTTTGTCCAGAGATGGGGGGAGCTGATTATTTTGTCCAGGGAGGGGATAGACTGGAGGGAAGATGATAACTGTTATCTAGCTCATACACTTGTGAGTTATCAGGTACAATCCTTCGATTTCCACCGCATTTGTGAGATAAATCGAAGGATTGTATGCACGTTTTAGGTACCATGCGACGCGATGCGTGGTCACGATATTTTCTGTGCGGCCCTCGAGTATTCGCTGGAGTGTCAAGTGGCACCCCAGCTGAAATAATTGCCCACCCCTGTGCTAGACCAATAGCCTTCATTTGCCAGTATGAGGAACCCATCAAAGAATGGTGACATACTGGACTGTCCCTTTATGTAACTTCACAGGCCATCATGTTGGGTTCTGCAATCTTCTCCAGTTTCAAAATAACATTTAACTTTTTCTCTCAGTCATTGATACATAATTTTTAACTTTTCATTTTCTGAAATGCAATTTATACTTATTCACTCAATGTTATACCTAAGCCAGGCTTGGACAAATGAATCCAAGGTTTTGTAACCAGGGCTAGACCCAGAGCTACCATCCTTGTGTCCTCATTCTATGCTGGCAGCATTGTATGCTTCCCTTATAGGCCCCCATTTGCTGGTAACCAGTTCTACTAGGGGACGTGATTCAGGTCGGGACAATGCTGCTGTACATGTTGTCTGACCTTCTGTACTTTGCACATATGCAGGACCTGTACTGTGTACGTACAGTATGGATTGTGTCGTCTGAAGCAGAACGGCTGTGGACATCAAGTGATTGATAGTCTGCAGCCGCTAGGGGGCAGCAATGGTCTCCGTTTCACATAATGGGGGTGTGTTTGCTCTGTGCCGAGGCCAGGATCTGTGTCTTCTGATGTAGATTTTCTGGCCTCTTGGAAGGAGGTTGCGGTGGCCAGCCTGCATGACCTCGTGGGACACTTAGATGGCCGATTGAGTCGCAAGTGGTTGGATGTTGCGTCCTCGGGCGTAGCACTGGATCACACATGCATGAAGGAGGTGTTTACTTATACCAGACGCCTCCTGCTACATTAACATATCTGAGCACTGCTGCTGCTTCCAATTAAGCAGCAGCTTTACTCCCTCCAATTACATCTGAACAGGCCAGGTGTGCATGGGACCTTTTATAACATGCTTTACAGCAGTCTGAGAAACTCCTCTGTAATGAAATACTTAGTCAAACACTGCCATTTCCACAATAGTACATCATATGATATCACTGTGCTGTAATTGGCAGGGATCAGTCTTCAAAATGATTAGTCCGCTTCATTCTGGTAATCAGACGGTATTTGTCCAGCTGCGGTTTATGCCCCATCCCTTTTATTAAAGCAGCTATACCAAAGTGTGCATGTTTGAGGGCAATGCTTCATAAATATGTCATTTTTTTTTCAGTGTTTAAACCTTTTTTCTCTGACGTCCTAGTGGATGCTGGGTACTCCGTAAGGACCATGGGGTATAGACGGGCTCCGCGGGAGACTGGGCACTCATAAAAGAAAGATTAGGTCCTATATCTGGTGTGCACTGGCTCCTTCCTCTATGCCCTTCCTCCAGACCTCAGTTAGTATCTGTGCCCGACCAGAGCTGGATGCACTCTAGGGGCTCTCCTGAGCTTCCTAGAAAAGAAAGTATTTGTTAGGTTTTTTATTTTCAGTGAGATCTGCTGGCAACAGACTCACTGCTTCGTGGGACTGAGGGGAGAGAAGCGAACCTACCTGCTTGCAGCTAGCTTGGGCTTCTAAGGCTACTGGACACCATTAGCTCCAGAGGGATCGAACACAGGCCCAGCCTCGGTCGTCCGGTCCCGGAGCCGCGCCGCCGTTCCCCTTGCAGAGCCAGAAGAACGAAGAGAAGTTGAAAATCGGCGGCTGAAGACTCCGGTCTTCATTAAGGTAGCGCACAGCACTGCAGCTGTGCGCCATTGCTCCCTTAGCACACCACACACTCCGGTCACTGATGGGTGCAGGGCGCTGGGGGGCGCCCTGGGCAGCAATTAGATTACCTTACATGGCAAAAAGCACATAATACAGTCTAATAAACTGTATATGTGCATTAACCCCCGCCATTATACATTTAAAAATGCGGGAGAAGCCCGCCGATGAAGGGGCGGGGCTATCTTCCTCCGCACACCAGCGCCATTTTCTCTTCACAGCTCCGCTGGAAGGACGCTCCCCAGGCTCTCCCCTGCAGTTCCAGACTTCTAGGGTAAAAAAGAGAGGGGGGGCACATAAATTTAGGCGCAAAACTGTGTATATAAGCTGCTATAGGGGAAAAATCACTCTGTATAGTGTACATCCCTGCATTATATAGCGCTGTGGTGTGTGCTGGCGTACTCTCTCTCTGTCTCCCCAAAGGACTTGGTGGGGTCCTGTCCTCAGTCAGAGCATTCCCTGTGTGTGTGCGGTGTCGGTACGGCTGTGTCGACATGTTTGATGAGGAAGCTTATGTGGAGGCGGAGCAGGTGCCGATAAGTGTGATGTCACCCCCTGCGGGGCCGACACCAGAGTGGGTGGATATGTGGAAGGTATTAACCGACAGTGTCAACTCCTTACATAAAAGGTTTGATGACGTAACAGCAGTGGGACAGCCGGCTTCTCAGCCCAGGCGTCTCATAGGCCATCAGGGGCTCAAAAACGCCCGCTACCTCAGATGGCAGACACAGATGTCGACACGGAGTCCGACTCCAGTGTAGACGAGGATGAGACAAATGTACAATCCACAAGGGCCATCCGTTGTATGATTACGGCAATGAAAAATGTGTTGCACATTTCTGACATTAACCCGGTTACCACAAAAAAGGGTATTATGTTTGGGGAGAAAAAGCAACCAGTGACTTTTCCCCCATCTGATGAGTTGAATGAAGTGTGTGAAGAAGCGTGGGGTTCCCCAGATAAGAAACTAGTGATTTCTAATAGGTTAATAATCGCGTACCCCTTCCCGCCAGAGGACAGGTTACGTTGGGAAACATCCCCTAGGGTGGATAAGGCGCTCACACGCTTATCAAAAAAGGTGGCACTGCCGTCTCAGGATACGGCCGCCTTAAAGGAGCCTGCTGATAGAAAGCAGGAGGCTATCCTGAAGTCTGTATATACACACTCAGGTACTATACTGAGACCTGCAATTGCTTCAGCATGGATGTGTAGTGCTGCAGCAGCTTGGTCCGATACCCTGTCAGATAATATTGATACCCTCGATAGGGATACTATTTTGCTAACCATAGAGCATATTAAAGACGTCTTATATATGAGGGATGCACAGAGGGATATTTGCCGGCTGGCATCTAGAATTAATGCAATGTCCATTTCTGCCAGGAGAGTATTATGGACCCGGCAGTGGACAGGTGATGCTGATTCTAAAAGGCACATGGAGGTTTTGCCTTATAAGGGTGAGGAATTGTTTGGGAATGGTCTCTTGGACCTCGTATCCACAGCAACAGCTGGGAAGTCGACATTTTTACCTCAGGTTTCCTCACAGCCTAAGAAAGCACCGTATTATCAGGTACAGTCCTTTCGGCCCCAAAAAGGCAAGCGGGTCAGAGGCGCTTCCTTTCTGCCCAGAGGCAAGGGAAGGGGGAAAAAGCTACACCAGGCAGCCAGTTCCCAGGAACAAAAATCCTCCCCCGCTTCCTCTAAGTCCACCGCATGACGCTGGGGCTCCACTGGCGGAGCCAGGTGCGGTGGGGGCGTGTCTCCGGAACTTCAGCGACCAGTGGGTTCGCTCACAGGTGGATCTCTGGGTTCTGCAAGTGGTATCTCAGGGATACAAGCTGGAGTTCGAGGCCACTCCCCCTCGCCGTTACCTCAAATCAGCCTTGCCAGCTGCTCCCAAAGAAAGGGAGGTAGTACTGGCAGCTATTCACAAGCTGTACCTCCAGCAGGTGATAATCAAGGTACCCCCCCTTCAACAGGGGCGGGGTTACTATTCCACAATGTTTGTGGTACCGAAACCGGACGGTTCGGTGAGACCCATCCTAAATTTAAAATCCTTGAACACTTATATAAGGAAGTTCAAGATGGAATCGCTCAGGGCGGTTATTGCAAGCCTGGAAGAGGGGGATTTTATGGTGTCATTGGACATCAAGGATGCATACCTGCATGTCCCCATTTACCCACCTCACCAGGAGGAGTACCTCAGGTTTGTGGTACAAGACTGTCATTACCAATTCCAGACGTTGCCGTTTGGTCTGTCCACGGCACCGAGGGTATTTACCAAGGCCGAAATGATGATACTCCTCAGAAAGAAGGGAGTTATAATTATCCCGTACTTGGACGATCTCCTGATAAAGGTGAGGTCCAAAGAGCAGTTGCTAGTCAGTGTAGCACTATCTCAGGAAGTGCTGCATCAGCACGGCTGGATTCTGAATATCCCAAAGTCACAGCTGATTCCTGCAACGCGTCTGCTGTTCCTGGGCATGATTCTGGACACAGAACAGAAGAAAGTGTTTCTCCCGGAGGAGAAGGCCCAGGAATTATCATCCCTGGTCAGGGAACTCCTCAAACCAAAACAGGTATCGGTGCATCACTGCACGCGAATCCTGGGAAAGATGGTAGCTTCTTACGAAGCAATTCCCTTTGGCAGGTTCCATGCAAGGATATTCCAGTGGGATCTATTGGACAAGTGGTCCGGATCGCATCTTCAGATGCATCGGTTGATCACCCTGTCCCCGAGGGCCAGGGTGTCTCTGTTGTGGTGGCTGCAGAGTGCGCATCTTCTCGAAGGCCGCAGATTCGGCATACAGGACTGGGTCCTGGTGACCACGGATGCAAGCCTCCGAGGTTGGGGGGCAGTCACTCAGGGAAGAAATTTCCAAGGACAATGGTCGAGTCAGGAAACTTCCCTACACATAAATATTCTGGAACTAAGGGCCATTTACAATGCCCTGAGTCAAGCAGAATCCCTGCTTCAAAACCAACCGGTGCTGATTCAGTCAGACAACATCACGGCGGTCGCCCATGTAAACCGACAGGGCGCCACAAGAAGCAGGATGGCAATGGCAGAAGCCACAAGGATTCTTCGATGGGCGGAGAATCACGTGCTAGCACTGTCAGCGGTGTTCGTTCCGGGAGTGGACAACTGGGAAGCGGACTTCCTCAGCAGACACGACCTCCACCCGGGAGAGTGGGGACTTCATCCAGAAGTCTTCCAGCTGATTGTAAACCGTTGGGAACGACCACAGGTGGACATGATGGCGTCCCGCCTCAACAAAAAACTAAAAAGATATTGCGCCAGGTCAAGGGACCCTCAGACGATAGCTGTGGACGCTCTAGTGACACCGTGGGTGTACCAGTCGGTTTATGTGTTCCCTCCTCTTCCTCTCATACCCAAGGTACTGAGGATAATAAGAAAGAGAGGAGTAAGAACTATACTCATCGTTTCGGACTGGCCAAGAAGAACTTGGTACCCGGAACTTCAAGAAATGATCTCAGAGGACCCATGGCCTCTGCCGCTCCGACAGGACCTGCTGCAGCAGGGGCCCTGTCTCTTCCAAGACTTACCGCGGCTACGTTTGACGGCATGGCGGTTGAACGCCGGATCCTAATGGAAAAGGGCATTCCGGATGAAGTCATTCCTACGCTGATAAAGGCTAGGAAGGATGTGACAGCACAACATTATCACCGCATATGGCGAAAATATGTTGCTTGGTGTGAGGCCAGGAAGGCCCCAACAGAGGAATTTCAGCTGGGTCGATTTCTGCACTTCCTACAGTCAGGAGTGACTATGGGCCTAAAATTGGGATCCATAAAAGTCCAGATTTCGGCCCTGTCTATTTTCTTTCAAAAAGAACTGGCTTCACTGCCTGAAGTTCAGACGTTTGTTAAGGGAGTGCTGCATATTCATCCCCCTTTTGTGCCCCCAGTGGCACCTTGGGATCTCAACGTTGTGTTGGATTTCCTAAAATCACATTGGTTTGAGCCACTTAAGACCGTGGAGTTAAAATATCTCACGTGGAAGGTGGTCATGCTGTTGGCCTTGGCTTGTATATAGTTATTGCTTAACTAAAGGGTTATTGTTATGAGCCATCTGTTGAATGAGGCTCCGTTATTGTTCATACTGTTAACTGGGTATAGTTATCACAAGTTGTACGGTGTGATTGGTGTGGCTGGTATGAGTCTTACCCTGGATTCCAAATCCTTTCCTAGTAATGTCAGCTCTTCCGGGCACAGTTTCCCTAACTGAGGTCTGGAGAAGGGGCATAGAGGGAGGAGCCAGTGCACACCAGATATAGGACCTAATCTTTCAAAATGTTCTATATCATTGTCCAGCAAATGTTTTGCGCACAAAGGCCACGTTGGCTTTCAAGTGCAGCATAAGTGGGAAAACTCTAGTGTTGGGCAGCCCACTGCCATCTTCAGATACCCCAGCTTTGTTGTATCTGACGACAATGACAAATCGCAAACCAGTGGATTGATACCTTTTCTTATGACCAACAAGTCGTTATTTTCTGACTAGCTTAATGTACAATGTATAAATTAAATTTTTAAGGAGAAGAGAAATACTTGTTTTATCTTATCAATTTGGAAAATGCTATAAATCTACCAACAATCCACATTTGTACATATTAAGGTGTGTGTGTTTTTTGTTTTTGTTGTTTTGTTGTTTTGTGTGTTTTTAAAACCTAATTGAGGCTGTCAATTCCCTTATGGAAAACTTTTCGCTATTGGGTCCTCACCAAGAATTATGTTTCAAATTTGCAGACATGTTAAAAATTTATCATAATTTACTGTATTTATTTTTGGGAAAGTGAAAGAAATGCAAAGAATTAGTATTTTTACATGGGACACTTATTTGTTGACTGTTAACAATGCATCAAGTTTCTTTTAATAAAACGGTTCTGCTATAGTTGCTAATGTAATATGGAATTATCTAAGCGGCTGTCTGCAAGTTGTACAGAAAGTCATGGCTATACTGCTACAGTAAGTGCATATGTAAAATGGGATGCACATAAGAGATAGCTTATATCAGCGCCGAACAGTGGTGAAGTAGAGCATATATAACAATGCATATCCGAGAAAAGAACATGCAGCATCAGGCAACCTATAAAGTTGGAGCAGACACACAAATACAGTGTATAGGAAGTAATTATAGGTAACAAAGAGAACAAGTCAGGAGACATGGGGGGTCATTCCGATCTGATCGCACGCTAGCTATTTTTTGCAGTGCTGCGATCAGGTCACAACTTGGCAAAACTGCGTATGCACCACAATGCGCAGGCGCGTCGTACGGGTACAAAGCGGATCGGTGCTGGGCGATGGATTTAACGAAGAATCCATTCGCACAGACGATTGCAAGAAGATTGACAGGAAGAGGGCGTTTGTGTGTAAACTGACCGTTTTCATGGAGTGTTTGGAAAAAAGCAGGCGTGTCCAAGCGTTTGCAGGGCTGGTGTCTGACGTCAATTCCGGTACCAGACAGGCTGAAGTGATCGCAAGGGCTGAGTAAGTTCAGACCTACTTAAAAAGTGCACAAAATGTTTTTGCAGAGCTCGGCTGCACAGGCGTTCGCACACTTGCAAGCAAAAAATACACTCCCCCATAGGCGGCGACTATCTGATCGCAGCGCTGCAAAAAATAGCTAGCGAGCGATCAACTCAGAATGACCCCCATGGACACAGGAGTACAAGAAAACATCTGTCAGTGCAATTTTACAGCACAACACTTTGCTACTTATAGGTGAAATACAATACAATGAAATTTACTTCAAGATACAAAAAATAGCTTACCAGATATGAGTGTCTTACATCTAATAGATGTTATCGCCTAGCGATGTCTGTCCTTATGACTGCCTGTAAAATGCGTGGGTATAGTTTATAGTGAGCAAGTTACAGTATAAAGTGTACATATGTACTGACCCAAAGAAGACATTCTACAATACATAATACATAGTAAATACAAAGTCATATTACATTCCAACATGCTCTCAATCTTGAGACTTTGGTTCTCTTATTTAGATTTACCGCCAGACAGATAGGCTCTTTAATACAGTAATGATGACATGATGTTGAATCTGTACATACAGTAATGTTTCAGTTATTAAATTGACGTATATGTATAAAAGCTGTTGGTAACCTGGAACCCTCAGGTATCAGCATGTGATGCTGTATTTAATTATCCCAGAATGCCAAATGTTTTTGTTGTATTATATTTCCCGGAATAAACCAATTTTAGATGTAATTTAAAGACTTGAGAGCAGTTTGCCTATTAGAGCAATTTACATCCTTCTGATGAGGTTGAACACTTACATCTTTATCACTGCATTACTGGGTTGTAGTTGCTGATGTACCATAATTGATAACAGAACAGATTGATTAGTTTGACCATAAATCGGTTATACATAGTTTCACATTTTTTGCTTCAAGATTTCCTTTGTGAAAAAAAGTTGTTAGAAATCATTCTTTGAAGTGAGAGATCACTTTTTACTGAGAGCTGTACAATTAAAATGTTACATGGTCCATCATTATAATCTTGCTTTCAATTATATCCTTCAGCCATTTTTCTCTGAATCGTGTCTGTCCAGGTCTATAAGAGAGACAAGTAGAAAAAGCAATCAGTACACACAGTATGCCTCTTTCTGTTTTAACTCCAGTCTACTGTACATCAGTGAATGAGAAAATAACAGAACACTGGGCTTTTTCATAAAAAATATATTTTAAAGCTGCAGTAGAGATGTTTCATTTCCAGAGCAGAGAAACTTGACAAACAGCAATCAGTTGGGCTGGGTTTAAAATATGATTAGATCAGATTTCTCCAATGTTTGACTCTCACTTGACTTACTTTCACTGAGGCAAAAACATATGTAATTCAGTAAGTTAGCAATGTTTGTTGTTTACCAAATATGTAACTACTGCATAATACACTTAGTGAGCAATTAATTAGTTAGATATAATTATCTAATCAGCCAATCATGTGGCAGTATTGGAATGCATAAAAGCATGCAACTGTAGCCAAGAGATTCAGTTGTTGTTTAGACCACACACACGTGACGCAAAACAAAAGAACATCCAGTGAATGGCAGTTTTGTGGGTGAAATGAGAAACCATTGGAGTATGACGAGTGGTTCAGGTGACAATCTAGATTTCTGGTGTAGCATGCAGATAGTAGGGACAGGATTTTGTGTAAACAAGATGACTTAATGGATCCAACCTGACTGTAACAATAGTTCAGGCTTGTGGTGGTGTTTGTCCTGTATCTGCTGTGTTGTTTCACTTTCAGTGTTTCCCAGATATATCTATCACTATATTCTATACCCTAAGGGACTAGGTGCATCTGGGTCATATATATAGTGCGTCCCAGTATTTACCCATATCGTGTATTCTACTGTGTAGTCAGTCACATAATACCGGATTTATCCGCAGGTGTTGTATACTGTGTATCCAGTCACATACTAACAGATTTATTCGCAAGTATTGTACTCTGTCTGGCTTTATCGTACTAAACTGCCCTGTTGTTGCATTTGTGCACAATGTCTAACACGAAGGCCAATAAGTCTGTGGACGCTCCTGCATCTTGCAGAGGATGCGCCAAGGATTTACTAGAGAAGGAAGTGTTTTGTATGATGGTCTGTGTACTGTGTGTTGTATATCTCACAGTCAGTCCTCAGCTCCTGTAACCAATCCGGAAACCACCCTGGGCTGCGTTCACAAACCTACTAGGTACTCTGGTGGAACGCCTTACGCCCCCTATGGGACCACCTGTGCCACTACAGCCACAAATTGTCCCTATGGTTAATCCACCTTGGGCAGAAAATTTGTCTAACCAGTTGCAGAAATTAAAAAAATCCTTGGTCAGACAAAAACCTACTCCAGGTCACTCCCGTGTCTCTGGGTCATCTAAGCGGGCTGCTTCCTCCTCACAATCCATGAATCTCTTAGATGTTTCATCTGAAGAAGAGGGGGAGCATACTGTCCTGTCAGACACTGAATGATGTGTTTCTGATGAGGAGCCTCCATTGCAAATTGATGTCACTACCTTAGTGGTTGCTATTAAGCAGATCCTACAAATCACTGATGATGAGGATTCCACTAGTGTGGCTAAGAAACTGATATGTTTAAACGGCAGAAGGTGATTAAAAATCTATTACCGCATTCTGACCATTTGGTGGACATCAGGCAGGAACCCTGGTCTAATCCAGGGAAGAAATTTCTGTCTAAACGTGACTTGGCCTGCTATCCTCTCCCTGCAGAGTTATGTAACAAGTGGGTAAATCCACCGCTGGTGGATTCTCATGTCACCAACCTAGTGGTGTCATCCACTCTGCCTGTCACCACTGTCACTTCACTGAAGGAACCGACAGATAAGCGTGTTGAAGGATGCCTGAAATCTATTTACTCTCTTACAGGTGCTATACATAGACCCACTATCGCAGCCTCTTGGACTGCAAAAGGTATTGAAGCATGGGTTCAGGCATTAGAGGAAGAGATGCCTGAGGATATATCTGAAAATGCCAGACAATACCTGTCTCACATTACCACCGCCACCTATTACATTCAGGAGGCGTCCTCTGAGGCGGGTTTGTTGGCAGCCAAGGCGTCAACTACGTCTGTCCTGGCATGCCGTATTCTGTGGTTGAGGTCATGGAAGGTGGACCTGGACTCCAAAAAGACCTTGGAGGTACGCCCCTTTAAGGGGGACATTTTGTTTGGGGAAGACCTAAATCAAATTGTGGCTGAGTTAGCAGCTGCTAAGACTGCATTTCTCCCAAATACTAATCCATCTGCACAGAAGGCAAAAGGTACCACCTTTTGTTCCTTTCGGCCTCAAAGGAAAGCAAAAGGTCAGGCACACCCAAGACAGTCTCATGGTCCCAAAACCGCAAAGCCCAAGGCTAAACAATCCTGGGTGGCCCCTCACCCTGCTTCTAAACAAGTCAAGCCTGCCGCATGATGGGATGGGGCTCCCCCTGGGTGAGAGGCCGACTTTTGCAGTTCCCCCAGGACATGTTAAAGACCACTTCAGATGCATGGGTGCGGGAAGTTATCTCTCATGGGTACGCAGTCTCATTCAAGAGATGTCCCCCTCGCCAGTTTTTGCAACACTGTTATCCTTTCGGATTCGTTAAAGGTGCAAGCTCTGCAAAAGGTTGTCAGTTCCCTCCTGAATACAGGACTGGTAGTGCCGGTACCTCTGTCCCACAGAGGCAGAGGTTACTACTGTTTCTAGTTCCAAAACCCAATGGGTCTTTCTGGCCTATACTCAATCTCAAATCGCTGAACAAGTTTGTGAGTGTCCATGTTCTGTATGGAAACACTGCGCTCAATTGTACTGGCTATGGAACCCGGAGACTATATGGTATGCCTGGATATACAGGATGCGTGCCTGCATATACCTATTGCAATGTCGCATCAGCAGTATCTGTGGTTTGCTATTGGCAACCTCCACTAACAGTTCTAGGCTCTGCTATTTGGACTGGCTACGGCTCCTCGGATCTTCACCAAGGTCATGGCCGTTAATGATGACCCATCTCCGTTGCTAGGGAGTCAGAATCCTTGCCACGGGTAGCTCAACAATTGAAAGAAATCCTCACTGATGGTGTCAGCATTCGGCATTGTAGAGTACGCTCAATTTCATTCCCACCCTCTGCAGAGGTTAATCCTTTCCAAGTGGGATGGCCTACCTCATCGGATCAGATCTCACATGATCACTTTGACTCCGGAGGTTCGTCTGTCGCTGAACTGGTGGCTACAGGACCAACAACTGAGCAGGGGCTGTCCCTTCTGGATCCCCGACTGGGTCCTGCTGACAACGGAAGCCAGTCTGAGGGGATGGGGTACGGTGTCGGAGCAACACTCTTTTCAGGGTCGTTGGACCAAGGAGGAATCACTCCTCCCGATAAACATTCTGGAATTGCGGGCAGTGTTAAATGCTTTGTCTCTCGCCCTGCCTCTGTTAAAGAACAGGCCTGTTCAAGTACGGTCAGACAACGCCACCATGGTGGCATACATAAACCATCAAAGCGGCACTCGAAGCCGCATGGCTTTGATGGAAGTGTCAAAAATCCTTTGTTGGGTGGAACGCCAGCTGCCAGCAATATCGGCAGTGTTCATTCTGGGCATCCTAAACTGGGAAGCGGACTTCCTCAGTTGCCAGAACGTGCACGCCGGAGAGTGGAGTCTTCATCTGGAAGTCTTTCAACTCCTAGTGGACAAGTGGGGCCTACCATATGTAGACCTGATGGCGTCTCAACACTATCACAAGGTTCCGGTCTTCGGATTAAGGACCAGGGATCCTCAAGCAGCGTTCGTGGACGCACTAGAAATTTCATTAAACTTTCGGCTGCCCTACGTGTTCCCTCCAGTGTCACTTTTGCCCAGGGTCCTGCGGAAGTTCAAACAAAAAGGAGGAATACTACTTCTTGTCGCTCCAGCGTGGCTTCAAAGGCATTGGTTCTCAGACCTGCAGGGTCAGACGACAGAGCGGCCAGACCTCTTCGTACAGGGCCCTTGTCTTTATCCAGACCTGGCCAGACTCGCTTTGATGATGTGGCTCTTGAAGCATCACTCCTGAGGGCCAAAGGATTCTCTGAGGCGGTCCTCCAAACTATGTTGAAAGCCCGCAAACCGGCATCTGCCTGGATTTATTACAGGGTCTGGAATTTTTACTTCACCTGATGTGCTGATAAGAATTATGATGCATACAGATTCAGAACTTCCAGAATTCTGGCTTTTCTGCAACGCGGCCTGGATTTAGGCCTTCTTCTGGCCTCCCTCAAGGTTCATATATCTGCCTTGTTGGTTTGGTTTCAGAGAAAATTGCATCTATACCTGACGTTCATACATTCACTCAGGGTGTCTTACGGATTCAGCTTTCCTATGTCCCTCCTGTGGCTCTATGGGATCTATCTGTTGTCCTGAATGCCCTGCAAGAGTCTCCATTTGAACCTCTTGAGTCGGTGGACCTTAAATGGCTAACAGCCAAGGTCTTGTTTTTACTGGCTATTGCCTCTGCTAGAAGGGTGTTGGACTTAGGGGCCTAGGGGGTAATTCAGACCTGATCACTAGGGTACGTTTTTTGCATCCCTGCGATCAGGTAATCGCTGCCTACAGAGGGAGAGGGAATTCGTTGTGCAGGTGTGCGATCGCATGTGCAGGAGAACTGCACAAAACAGAAGTTTGTGCAGTCTCAGCACAGCCCAGGTCTTACTCAGCCACTGCGATGATCGGGGCCGGAGCTGACGTCACAAAACTGCGGGTCCCTCCTGCGTTTTTCCGGACACTCCACGGTCAGTTGCCACACACAAACGCACTCTTCCTGTCAATCTTCTTGCGATCTTCTTGCCTGTGGGATCGTTTTTATTGCACCATCCCGGCACTCCCCGGCGCTGCGGACCATCATGCCTGCTCATTGCGGTGCATGCGCAGTTCAGACCTGATCGCCCGCTGTGCAAAAACACACAGCAGCGATCAGGTCTGAATTAGCCCCATTGTCCTGTCATCTACCCTTTCTGATATTTCATCGTGACTGGGCAGATCTTAGAACTCGCCCAGGTTATTTACCTAAGGTGGTATCATCTTTTCACCTTAACCAAGAGATTGTGGTTCCGGCCTTTATCTCTTCTGATTTGTCCTCCAAAGAGCGGTCTTTGGATGTGGTAAGGGCTCTCCGTATATATGTGGAGAGGACTACCTCTATCAGGAGGTCAGATTCCTTTTTGTCTTGTTTGGTTTTCACAAACGTGGCTGGCCTGCGAATAAGGAAACCTTGGCCAGATGGATTAGAATGGTGATTGCACAAGCTTATGCGCAGGCTGGACTCCAAGCTCCTGCTGCTATTAAAGCCCATTCTACTCGGTCTGTTTGACCTTCTTGGGTGGCCCACCGTGGCGCGTCTGCAGAACAATTGTGCAAGGCAGCTACGTGGTCCTCGGTGAACAAGTTCATTAGGTTCTATGCCTTTGATTCTTCCACCTCCCAGGATGCTTCCTTTGGACGCTGGGTTTTCATACCCGCTAAAGTACGTCCCCTCCCTTGAGGAACTGCTTTTGGACATCCCCGATGTCTCCCTGTGGAACACAATGTACCATGCTGCAGAAAAGGAGAGTTATGGTAGACTTACCATGGTTAACTCTTTCTGCGTGGTACATTGGGTTCCACAGGGCACCCACCCTGACGCACCTAGCTTCTATGGTTTTGTATGGCATTAGCCGCTGGTCCCTTCTCCTGTTGTGAGAATGTGGTTCTATGTGACTAACATCTGCCGTCTCTCTTGCCTGCTCCTGCATTTGACTGGTTAACGAAACTGAGCTCCAGTGCCTGGAGACGGGATTTATAGAGGAGGCCCCAATGCATCCTGGGACAGCCTAAAGCTTTAGCCTATTGGTGCTTCTGGATCAAGATCCACTCTACACCCTGATGTTTCCCTGTGGAACCCAATGTACCTTGCAGATAGAGAGTTAACCATGGTAAGTCTACCATCACTCTCCTTGTTTAGAGCATAGTGTTGCCAAAGCAACAACAATGTGCATTTAGCATAGTAATGATAATACGTACAGAAATGGTAGCCTCGCTGTTCAGTGCAGGAAAATCTAGGATACAGCATATTTATTGTGGTAAGGGAGCTCTTCCCGAGCACAGCAGGAGCTCAAATGGGGTTGGGAACTCCCATCACAGTTGCTGATGCTCGGACCCGAAAGGGGGGCGGGGGCAGTGCTTAAGGAGTCATCATGTCAGGGGCTTCCTATGTTCTACATCGTGCCTTCTAACTTAGAGGAAGTACAGTGGATGATGGAGTGTCACAGACACTGCATATAAAACTTATGGGAGCTACTTGCTCACTGGTACTTGCAATATACAGTCCAAACAGTGTGCACTTCCATTAGGCTATATACAGTTTACAAAAAAAACAACAACTTGGTATACCACTTACTGCAAATTATTAGTAACATAGTATCTAAGGTTGAAAAAAAGACAATTTGTCCATCAAGTTCAACCTATTTGTGTTCTCCTATGCAGGATTATTTTGGTCTACATTTTGTCTGATGCTGATGTCAGCCATTGTGGTTTATTCCTCTTATCGTAATAACTATACTGCGTGACTACGCTCCATAAACCTGGATATCCTTATCCATTAGCATATTGCAAGAGATGAAAACAGGTGTCACTATCCACCATATAATGCACAGGGCCGGTTCTTGCCCTTGTGGCGCCCCGGGCAAAGTATAGAGGCGTGGCTTCAAATGGGGGCGTGGTCAGTTACGCCCCCATTTATGCCCCCTGTAGCGCCGCTGAAAGAAAAAATAAAATCAAAAAAAGTATACTTACTATCCCCGTTCCTGATCCAGACCGCTGCAGACCTCCTCCGCTGGCGCCGCTCTTCTCTCCTCGATCTATGGGAGAGACGTTATTACGTCTCTCCCATAGAACAGCATCGACACTAGAGGTCAATTATGACCCCTAGTGTCTGTGCCACTATGCTGTGCGGTGCGCGATGACGTCATCGCGCACCGCACAGCAAACGTCCTCTCCATGAAGGGAAACTAGACGCTACGCGTCTGGTTCCCTTCAAAGCGGGGGGCACAGCGGGGCACTGCGGTGGGCACAGTGGCGGATCTTGCCATGGTGTGGCGCCCTCCGGATGGCGCCGGCTCCCTCCGGAAGGTGGCACCCCGGGCAAAAGTCCTGCTTGCCCGTGGCAAGATCCGCTACTGATAATGCCACACATCAGGCAGTGCAGTTATGTCTACAGCCACTGTGGCCCTGTGTGCCAGGGATATAAACCTTATTGCAGTGGAGGAACGAGTACATTTTAATGTTGCTTTTCATCCATACCACAACAGATATGACTATGACTTAATGTATTTTCTCTGACGTCCTAGTGGATGCTGGGAACTCCGTAAGGACCATAGGGAATAGCGGCTCCGCAGGAGACTGGGCACAAAAGTAAAGCTTTAGGACTACCTGGTGTGCACTGGCTCCTCCCCCTATGACCCTCCTCCAAGCCTCAGTTAGATTTTTGTGCCCGGCCGAGAAGGGTGCACACTAGGGGCTCTCCTGAGCTTCTTAGTGAAAGTTTAGTTTTAGGTTTTTTATTTTCAGTGAGACCTGCTGGCAACAGGCTCACTGCATCGAGGGACTAAGGGGAGAAGAAGCGAACCTGCCTGCTTGCAGCCAGCTTGGGCTTCTTAGGCTACTGGACACCATTAGCTCCAGAGGGACCGAACACAGGCCCAGCCTCGGAGCTCGGTCCCAGAGCCGCGCCGCCAGCCCCCTTACAGAGCCAGAAGCAAGAAGAGGTCCGGAAAAATCGGCGGCAGAAGACATCAGTCTTCAACACGGTAGCGCACAGCACTGCAGCTGTGCGCCATTGTTACTCAGGCACACTTCACACTGAGGTCACTGAGGGTGCAGGGCGCTAGGGGGGGGGCGCCCTGAGCAGCAATGTAAACACCTTGGCTGGCATAAATACACCACATATAACCCCCAGGGCTATATGGATGTATTTTAACCCCTGCCAGAACTCACCAAAAAGCGGGAGAAAAGGGCCGGCGAGAAGGGGGCGGAGCCTATCTCCTCAGCACACTGGCGCCATTTTCCATCACAGCTCCGCTGGAAGGACGTCTCCCTGACTCTCCCCTGCAGTCCTGCACTACAGAAAAGGGTAAAAAAGAGAGGGGGGCACTAATTTGGCGCAGTTTTGATACTAACAGCAGCTATAAAGGGAAAAGCACATTTTATAGTGGTATTCCTGTCTATATATAGCGCTCTGGTGTGTGCTGGCATACTCTCCCTCTGTCTCCCCAAAGGGCTAGTGGGGTCCTGTCCTCTATCAGAGCATTCCCTGTGTGTGTGCGGTGTGTTGGTACGATTGTGTCGACATGTTTGAGGAGGAAAATGAGATGGAGGCGGAGCAATTGCCTATTATAGAGTTGTCACCCCCTAGGGAGTCGACACCTGAGTGGATGAGCTTATGGAAGGAATTGCGTGACAGTGTCAGCTCTTTACGACAGACAGTTGACGACATGAGACAGCCGGCTACTCAGCTTGTGCCTGTCCAGGGGTCTCAAACGCCATCAGGGGCTTTAAAACGCCCGTTACCTCAAATGGCAGACACAGGCACGGATACTGACTCCAGTGTCGATGATGAGGAGACAAACGTGACTTCCACTAGGGCCACACGTTACATGATTGAAGCAATGAAAAATGTATTGCATATCTTTGATAATACAAGTACCACTAAAAAGGGTATTATGTTTGGTGAGAAAAAACTGCCTGTAGTTTTTCCTGTATCCGAGGAATTAAATGAAGTGTGTGATGAGGCGTGGGTTTCCCCCGATAAAAAACTGATAATTCCTAAAAGGTTATTGGCATCGTACCCTTTCCCGCCAGAGGATAGGGCACGTTGGGAAACACCCCCTAGGGTGGATAAAGCGCTCACACGCTTGTCTAAACAGGTAGCACTACCCTCTCCTGATACGGCCGCCCTAAAGGAACCTGCCGATAGAAAGCTGGAGAATATCCTAAAATGTATATACACTCACACGGGTGTTATACTGCGACCAGTAATCGCCTCAGCCTGGATGTGCAGTGCGGGCCTGGCGTGGTCGGATTCCCTGACTGAAAATATTGATACCCTAGATAGGGACAGTATATTACTGACTATAGAGCATTTGAAGGATGCATTTCTATATATGCGTGATGCACAGAGGGATATTTGCCGACTGGCATCAAGAGTTAGCGCGCTGTCCATTTCTGCAAGAAGAGGTTTATGGACGCGGCAGTGGTCAGGTGATGCGGATTCTAAAAGGCACATGGAAGTATTGCCTTATAAGGGGGAGGAGTTATTTGGGGTAGGTCTATCAGACCTGGTAGCCACGGCAACTGCTGGAAAATCCACATTTTTACCCCAGGTAGCTTCTCAACCTAAGAAGACGCCGTATTATCAGGCGCAGTCCTTTCGGCCCCATAAGGGCAAGCGGGCAAAAGGCGCCTCATTTCTGCCCCGTGGCAGAGGGAGAGGAAAAAGGCTGCAACAAACAGCCAGTTCCCAGGAACAAAAGCCCTCTCCCGCCTCCGCAAAGTCCTCAGCATGACGCTGGGGCTTTACAAGCGGACTCAGGCACGGTGGGGGCCCGTCTCCAGAAGTTCAGTGCGCAGTGGGCCCACTCGCAAGTGGACCCCTGGATCCTTCAGGTGGTATCTCAGGGGTACAAATTGGAATTCGAGACGTCTCCCCCTCGCCGTTTTCTAAAGTCTGCTTTACCGACGTCTCCCTCAGACAGGGAGGCAGTATTGGAAGCCATTCACAAGCTATATTCCCAGCAGGTGATAATCAAGGTACCCCTCCTACAACAGGAAAAGGGGTACTATTCCACACTATTTGTGGTACCGAAGCCGGACGGCTCGGTGAGACCAATTTTAAACCTAAAATCCTTGAACACTTACATACAAAGGTTCAAATTCAAGATGGAGTCACTCAGAGCAGTGATTGCAAACCTGGAAGAAGGGGACTATATGGTGTCTCTGGACATCAAAGATGCTTACCTACATGTCCCAATTTACCCTTCTCACCAAGGGTACCTCAGGTTTGTGGTACAGAACTGTCACTATCAGTTTCAGACGCTGCCGTTTGGATTGTCCACGGCACCCCGGGTCTTTACCAAGGTAATGGCCGAAATGATGATACTCCTTCGAAGGAAGGGAGTTTTAGTTATCCCTTACTTGGACGATCTCCTGATAAGGGCAAGATCCAGGGAACAGTTGGAAGTCGGAGTAGCACTATCTCAGATAGTGCTGCGCCAGCACGGTTGGATTCTCAATATTCCAAAATCGCAGCTGATCCCGACGACACGACTTCTATTCCTAGGGATGATCCTGGACACAGTCCAGAAAAAGGTGTTTCTCCCGGAGGAGAAAGCCAGGGAGTTATCCGAACTAGTCAGAAATCTCCTAAAACCAGGCCAAGTCTCAGTGCATCAATGCACAAGGGTCCTGGGAAAGATGGTGGCTTCTTACGAAGCAATCCCATTCGGCAGATTCCACGCAAGAACCTTCCAGTGGGATCTGCTAGACAAATGGTCCGGGTCGCATCTTCAGATGCATCAGCGGATAATCTTGTCACCAAGGACAAGGGTGTCTCTCCTGTGGTGGTTGCAGAGTGCTCATCTTCTAGAGGGCCGCAGATTCGGCATTCAGGACTGGGTCCTGGTGACCACGGATGCCAGCCTGAGAGGCTGGGGAGCAGTCACACAGGGAAGAAATTTCCAGGGCTTGTGGTCAAGCCTGGAGACATCACTTCACATAAATATCCTGGAGCTAAGGGCCATCTACAATGCTCTAAGCCTAGCAAGACCTCTGCTTCAAGGTCAGCCGGTGCTGATCCAGTCAGACAACATCACGGCAGTCGCCCACGTAAACAGACAGGGCGGCACAAGAAGCAGGAGGGCAATGGCAGAAGTTGCAAGGATTCTTCGCTGGGCGGAAAATCATGTGATAGCACTGTCAGCAGTGTTCATTCCGGGAGTGGACAACTGGGAAGCAGACTTCCTCAGCAGACACGACCTCCACCCGGGAGAGTGGGGACTTCACCCAGAAGTCTTCCACATGATTGTGAACCGTTGGGAAAAACCAAAGGTGGACATGATGGCGTCCCGCCTCAACAAAAAACTAGACAGGTATTGCGCCAGGTCAAGGGACCCTCAGGCAATAGCTGTGGACGCTCTGGTAACACCGTGGGTGTACCAGTCAGTGTATGTGTTCCCTCCTCTGCCTCTCATACCCAAGGTACTGAGAATCATAAGAAGGAGAGGAGTAAGGACTATACTCGTGGCTCCGGATTGGCCAAGAAGGACTTGGTACCCGGAACTTCAAGAGATGCTCACAGAGGACCCGTGGCCTCTACCTCTAAGAAGGGACCTGCTCCAGCAGGGACCCTGTCTGTTCCAAGACTTACCGCGGCTGCGTTTGACGGCATGGCGGTTGAACGCCGGATCCTGAAGGAAAAAGGCATTCCGGATGAAGTCATCCCTACCCTGATCAAAGCCAAGAAGGATGTAACCGTACAGCATTATCACCGTATTTGGCGTATATATGTTGCGTGGTGCGAGGCCAGGAAGGCCCCTACAGAGGAATTTCAACTGGGTCGTTTCCTGCATTTCCTGCAAACAGGACTGTCTATGGGCCTAAAATTAGGGTCCATTAAGGTTCAAATTTCGGCCCTGTCGATTTTCTTCCAGAAAGAACTGGCTTCAGTTCCTGAAGTTCAGACGTTTGTCAAGGGGGTACTGCATATACAGCCTCCTTTTGTGCCTCCAGTGGCACCTTGGGATCTCAATGTAGTTTTGGGGTTCCTAAAATCACATTGGTTTGAACCACTCACCACTGTGGACTTAAAATATCTCACATGGAAAGTGGTAATGCTGTTGGCCCTGGCTTCAGCCAGGCGTGTCTCAGAATTGGCGGCTTTATCCTATAAAAGCCCTTACCTAATTTTTCATACGGACAGGGCAGAATTGAGGACTCGTCCTCAATTTCTCCCTAAGGTGGTTTCAGCGTTTCACTTGAACCAGCCTATTGTGGTACCTGCGGCTTCTAGGGACTTGGAGGACTCCAAGTTGCTGGACGTAGTCAGGGCCCTGAAAATATATGTTTCCAGGACGGCTGGAGTCAGAAAATCTGACTCGCTGTTTATCCTGTATGCACCCAACAAGCTGGGTGCTCCTGCTTCTAAGCAGACTATTGCTCGTTGGATTTGTAGTACAATGCAGCTTGCACATTCTGTGGCAGGCCTGCCACAGCCAAAATCTGTAAAAGCCCATTCCACAAGGAAGGTGGGCTCATCTTGGGCGGCTGCCCGAGGGGTCTCGGCTTTACAACTTTGCCGAGCAGCTACTTGGTCAGGGGCAAACACGTTTGCTAAATTCTACAAATTTGATACCCTGGCTACAGAGGACCTGGAGTTCTCTCATTCGGTGCTGCAGAGTCATCCGCACTCTCCCGCCCGTTTGGGAGCTTTGGTATAATCCCCATGGTCCTTACGGAGTTCCCAGCATCCACTAGGACGTCAGAGAAAATAAGAATTTACTTACCGATAATTCTATTTCTCGTAGTTCGTAGTGGATGCTGGGCGCCCATCCCAAGTGCGGATTGTCTGCAATACTTGTACATAGTTATTGTTACAAAACTCGGGTTATTATTGTTGTGAGCCATCTTTTCAGAGGCTCCTCTGTTATCATGCTGTTAACTGGGTTCAGATCACAGGTTGTACGGTGTGATTGGTGTGGCTGGTATGAGTCTTACCCGGGATTCAAAATCCTTCCTTATTGTGTACGCTCGTCCGGGCACAGTATCCTAACTGAGGCTTGGAGGAGGGTCATAGGGGGAGGAGCCAGTGCACACCAGGTAGTCCTAAAGCTTTACTTTTGTGCCCAGTCTCCTGCGGAGCCGCTATTCCCCATGGTCCTTACGGAGTTCCCAGCATCCACTACGGACTACGAGAAATAGAATTATCGGTAAGTAAATTCTTATTTTTTTTTTTTTTTCAAAACAATGTTTATTGAAGAAAGGTAGAGATAGATGTACAAAATTCCATGTCTGGATTCATAGTGGAGAGGTACAAATAACAGAAATACGAGGTAGGTCAGGGTCATACAATAAAGTCTCGGTATGTGGAAAATACATGCATAATTACATATAGTACATGTAAGAATTTGGTAATAAATGATATCTATAGGATATATTCCACTCCTATTGTCTAGGGTTACCATTTTGCTTAGTGAAATGTGAGATCTGGTATTAAAGAGACATGAAGGTATCTAGTGGAAGTAAAGACTTGTAATAAGCCTCAGTATCTGACCATATAGACCCTTAGCAGCTGAGAGACCACTACAGACAAGGAGAAAGAAAACAGAAAGTGAAGAGATAATAACCCTTCTTCAAATAATTTTCTATTTTATAAAGAAGATTGGTTAGGTAGGAAAATCGAATTCGTATAGATTGTAGAGGGAGGAGAAATGAGAGGAGAAAGAAAGAAAAAGAGGGGGTGGGAGATGGAAGGGAAGGGGGGGGGGGGGTGGACAAGACATGAAGACAGGACAACATACAGCATCGTTCTCTAAAGGGAAAACCATACCATAAGGTTGTCGGGTTGGATATATGTCCTGTGGACTGCGATAAGTAGACATTATTTACCGGCTCAACACATTTCAAGCTTAACATAGTTAATAACATTAATCAATCTGTCTATACAAATACCAAGTGGTGGGTTCGAAAATTTTCTGGATTCTGAGCTGAGTGGCATTATCAAAGCTTTGTATAACAGTTTCCCATTTCCTATAGAATCTAGGGGCCCCTGACTCTATATCCGGTACTAGAGCCTGTCGCTCGTAAAATATGTTGTTTAGCAGAGAGGTTCTCATTTCTGTAATAGATGGAGGTTGTCTGTGTAACCAATGGGTGAGGATTAATTTTTTAGCGATAGTGAGGATAACTGTCAGGGCAGGTATAATCTTCTGTTTGTGTGGTCCCAGGTCCCAATCTGAAAAGCAGTAAAATAGACATGCGGTAGGGAGCTTGGTGATTCGAACTGAAAAGATATCATTAACATGGTTTATCAGTTTGTCCCAGAAAGTTCTTATTTTCCTGCAGTCCCAGAAGTTATGATAGTATGTGGCCTCAGCCATCCCACATTTAAAACATCGACCCGTAGAGGCCAGGGTGAAATAGGAATGCTGTTTCGGGGAGATGTAGGCTCTATTTAAGAATTTGAGGTGCGTTTCCTGCAAAGCTGCGGATTTTAAATATTTAAATGTGGGGGACAGTTTGGACATAAGTACCGACATAGCCGGGAAATCAGGTATGTCCCGCTGCCAGCGCGAGTGGAGAGCACTTTGCAAGGGTGTTTTCCCTGAGTCTATGAGAATAGAATATAAATTACGCAGCCTATATCCTATGGTCAGATTAAAACGCAAGAGAGGGGTAAGAGGGTCAATGGCCGTATCAAGGGCCATTCCAGGTGGTAACGACTGTGCAAAATGACGGGATTGGAGGTACATATAAAATTGGGAGTTGGGTAGACCATATCTATCTGATAATGCAGAGAAAGAGTAGAGCTTACCCCCAGGGTCAAAGATATCTCGAATGCACGAGATGCCCTTCTCTTTCCACGTCAAGTAAGCACGGCCGTCCAAACCAGGAGGAAATTGTGGGTTGCCCCAAAAGGTGGTGTAAGGGGAGTTAGAGGAATTCCTGTGCAATCGTTTATTGATAGATTTCCAGGCTTTATAAGTGTCATGAAAGAGTATGTTGGATTTTATATGGGAAGGAATCAGTGAGGTAGGTGCATGAAGGAGAGCAGCTGGGGAGAAAGGATGGAAAAGGTGTTCCTCTATGTTGGGGAGAGTATATACGGAACCACCAGAAAACCAATCCACCATGTATCGATACATAGCTGCATTTGAAAAAGCAGAGATGTCTGGCATCCCAAAACCACCCTCCGGCCTCGGCAGTCGCAAAATATGGCGGGATACCCTAGATTTCTTTTTTGCCCAGATAAATCTTGTAAACAGGGAGTCAAATCGTTGGATATCTGACTTGGAAAGTTGCAAGGGAAGCATTTGGAGGACATAGGATAATTTGGGGAAAATAAAGCTTTTAATAACCACTACCCTACCAGACAATGATAGAGGTAAATCCATCCATCCGTTCAATAATTTCTCCGCCGAGGAGTATATCTGGTGGAAATTAGCAGAGTATAGGGCGTCCAGATTAGGGGGAATCATGATGCCTAAGTATTTAAGTGGAGAGCGGCAAATTGTGAATTGTGTCAGCGTGGGGGATAGAAGGTTTGTGGAGTGACCAGGGCCTAGAGGGAGGAGGCGTGACTTGTCATAGTTCACGCGAAATCCCGAGAAAGAGCTAAAATTATCTATAATGTGCTTTATAGCAGGGATGGAAAATTGGGGGTTAGAGATAAATAAAAGCATGTCATCGGCAAATAGACTGAGTTTCACTTCAGTCGACCCAACACCAATACCAGTATATTCTAGAGACATGCGCAGTGCAGTGGCTAGGGGTTCTATAGCTATAGCAAATAGAAGAGGTGAAAGGGGGCAACCTTGTCTGGTCCCTCTATGGAGGGGGATGGGAGAGGACATATAATTGTTAGAGAGGATTTGAGAGGAAGAGTCATGATAGAGAAGACGTACTGCATGGATGAAGGCCTCCGGGAATCCAAACCTGTGCATGGTGTCAAAAAGGTGATCCCATGTGACTAGGTCAAAAGCCTTCTCAGCATCAAGGGAGAGAAGGGCATAGGGGTTCTGGTCTCCCGAGGTCTCCAACCACTGCATGACAGTCAGTATCTTACGCACATTCACCGTAGAGTGGCGCCCCCAAATAAACCCTGTCTGGTCTTCCTGGATCAGAGAGGGCAAGAGAAGCTTTACCCGGTCTGCCAAGATCTTGGTATATATCTTGTAATCCGTATTCAATAAGGATATAGGTCTATATGAACTGGGAAGCAGGGGGTTTCTCCCTGGTTTATGGAGGATTTTTAGAATCGCAGCGTTGAAGTATAGTGGAGGAGGTGTTCCGGACAACAGCAAGTTGAATAGTTTACAAAGGGGTTTGACCAATTGAGGGGCCAGTATTTTATAGTATTCATTGGTTAGACCGTCAGGTCCAGGGGTTTTGTTTGGTTTCAAACAGTGAATTGCATGGAGCACCTCCTCCTCAGTAATGGGGTTCAGTAGGGGTTGGGATGAGGTAGAAGATAGAGAGGGAAGCGTAAGGGAAGACCAGAAAGAGTGTTGTTGTTGGTAATCAATAGAGGGTTCAGAATATAGTGAGGAATAAAAAGACTGCAGAACCTCAGACACCTGGTCACAATCATGTACCACAGTGCCGTCAGCCCTAGTTAGAGCATGGATAAGTGTTGGGGGATGTTGACCTTTCAGGAGATTTGAAAGCAATCGACTAGATCGATTGCCGAATTTATGAAATCTACATTGAGACATAAATGTTAATTTAGATTCGGTTTGGGTTAAGAGTTTGTCAAAAAGGGATTTCTGTTCATGGTAGAGTTTTCTGGTAATTGGGGTGGGGGACCGCGTGAACGCTTGGTAGGCGTCAGTAAGTTTAGATTGAGCATCAAGGTACAGAGCTTGTGTGTCTTTCTTATGTTTGGAGGTGAAGGAGATGATAGCACCTCTTAGTACTGTCTTAGACGTCTGCCAGAACAGGAGCGGTGATTCCTTCTCTGCAGTTATATTACAATGTGTGAAGTCAGCCCATGATGCCTCCAGCATATTTCTAAATTGAATGGAATTGGTCAGGTGGGATGGGAAGCGCCATTGTCTGACAGGGCCTCTATTGGGGAAGGTGGCGAGAGCCATCCAGCAGACCGCATGATCCGACAAGGACACCGGTTCAATTTCAGAAGTTTGCACCCTGGTAAACATAGAAGCCGAGATGAGCAGATAATCGATTCTCGACAGTGTACCATGAGCAGCCGATAAACAAGTGTATTCACGGTCGACTGGATGACAGGCTCGCCACACGTCCACCAAGTGCAGCTGTGACATTAAATATGGTAAACCATATTTGGGAGTATAACGGCTAGATCTGGATTTGGTGTTCCTATCAAGAGCATTGGATACAGTAGAGTTAAAGTCACCTGCGAGTATCACCTGTTTATGAGAGTGTGGGTGCAGTTTAGCGGCAATGGACAGAAAAAAGGGTTGGGGATCGATATTGGGGGCGTATACATTACACAGTAGAAAGCGTGAGTCATCTAGAGTGGCGTCTACAATGAGGTATCTGCCTTCAGTATCAGATTGGGAGGAGTGAAGGTCTACTTGGACGGAGCGTCTAATCAAAATGAGTACCCCACGGGCCTTGGCAGTAAATGGGGCGGACGCCAGCACTCTCCAGCCCAGGCAATTGAGCTTGTCAATCTCAGGGGGAAGGAGATGAGACTCCTGGAGGAATGCAACATCTACATGTAGTTTAGATAAGTAAAGTAAGATTTTCTTCCTCTTTATGGGGGAGTGGAAGCCACCTACATTATATGTGCAAATTTTTAAACTGGTCATCATTCTGCTGAAGAAAGGTATGGTTCATGGCAATAAATAAAACCGATAATATCATATCTACAAAATACATTGCTATCATGGACACAGAAAACCAACAGGACAAGACACAGAGAGGAGAGAACAATGGGTAGAAAAAGTGGGGGAAAGTAAAGCAAAGGATCCAGAAAAGAATGGATCAAAGGATTAGCATCAAAAGAGCACTTCAGGTACAAAGATAATCTAAATTGACCTATAGTTCGCCAATTGGAGAACCAGATAAGAACTCCAGGCTTGCCCCAGCCCTGGTACTGAGAAATAATAAGCATAGCTTATATATGGCATAAACAAAACATAACTTAGAATAATATGTGGAAAACTTTAGGTGGAAGGCGCCTTAAAAGAAGGATCCCATTCAGAATGGGATTAATGATGAAATGGCACCCGCCATAGCATTTACGCCGGTAAGAGAGGCGTCTCCTCCCACCAATAATTTCAAGAACTTCTAGCGATTAACAGCTATAACATAAACAGATATATCAAAGTAATAGAGTAATCGCCAGTAAAGGAGGAGATAACCACGCTAAGGAATTTTATAGCCGTGGTTAGCAGTCAGGAGTCGAGTCCGTTGAGGGCTGGCGCAGTGAGGAACGGCCGTTCTCCTCTTCCAGTAGATATGCTTCCGCATCAGCCACGGTGGAGAAGTCTGTAAATGAAGATCCTTTGAACAGGCGTAATCGTGCTGGGTATATAAGAGCGAATTTTCTATTTGCTTTTGCTAGGCGGGAACAAAGTGGGGTGAATTCACGTCGTGCCCTGGCCACCTCTGCCGAATAATCTTGGAAGATAAAAATCTTCACATCGTTCCATTGTAAGTTCCGCTTACGGCGAGACGCAGACCAGATGGTGTCTTTGTGGATGTAATTTAGACAACGGAAAATAACAGCTCGGGGTCGGGAATCCTGCGTAGGCCTTGCAGGACCAATGCGATGGGCCCTCTCCACAATCATACCCGTGCAGGAATCTTGGATATCAAGCAGATCTGGCAGCGTGTCTTGTATGAAGGAAAGGAGTGCTGGCCCTTTAAGGGCTTCGGGTAGCCCAACAACCCTCAGATTATTTCGACGTGATCTATTCTCGAGATCGTCGACCTTATTAAGAAGCTGGTAATGGGATTTCTGAAGAAAGGCGCACTGTTCCTTTAAATCGGCAACGTCATGAAATGTCTCCCCAAGGCGCTGTTCATTAGCCTGCACCCGTTTGGAAAGCTGTTTAAACTGTGATTTGATGTCATGCACTGCCTGTGTGACTTTGGCAGCATGAGATTCCATAATAGGATTAATGGAGTCCTGAATTGCCTTTACCATGTCAGAGTATGTAATTGGGCCCTCAGCCTGCTCTGTAGTCTTATTAGACTTCTGTGTAGAGGGGGCAGCATGTACAGGGAGAGCTGTGTTCACAGAGGAGTCAGAGGAGGAATGTAACTCACGATCTGTGTGTATTTGCTGCTGCTGCGGATGTGTCTGCTGTCCGGCGGCCATCTTGGATTCCCCTTTCGTTTTTGCAGGACGTTGTTTGAGGGGCTTAGCCGCTTCTGGGGCGGCCAGGAAGCGCTCCATCAGGTGCCAGAGGTGTTCCCACAGGCAGGTGAGCGGTTCTGGAGCGGGCTGTAACGCTATGTGCAGCGTACGGGCTAGCGCGGGCTGGGGCGGCACACGGAGCTCACACTGCTGCTGCTGCACGCATCGGCGCCGTACCGGATCCCAAATTCTTATTTTTAAATCATTTCATTATAACCTGGTGGTTATGGTTGCATGATCAGAGTATAACAATGCTATTAGGTTGGGGGTTTTAGTGTATCAAGAAAATAGGCAATAGTCTTATGTGTTTATTGTAGTTTGTTTTTGTTTATCATTTATAATTATACATTTATAGATTGCACACATTAACCAGGCAATTTTCTCATACCTGTGCACAAGTCTGTTTGATTCAAAGATAAAAAATACTTCCACTGGTAAATTCTGAAAAACAGCAAATAATTGAGACAATCAAAAAGTAAATAATTCCAATTGGTGCAAATAAACCAGACATCTTGTAAAGGGGCATAGAGGCTTACAATCTACAGCTTATTTTCATCAGATGTTAATGGAGCAGTTATACTTATAATAGGCAAACATTGAGACCTTCCTATAGAAAGCAACCAGTCTGGTGAAGATCTTAAGTTTAAACCAGATATTCCCAATCGCGGTCCTCAAGGCACACTTATAGGCCCTACACACTGGTCGATCTCACTGAAAGGTATGAACGATCTCGTTCATGAATGAACGAGATATCGTTCATATCTTTCAGTGTGGAGGCCCAAGCGAAGAACGATGCGCGGCCCCGCGCTCTTTCATCGCTGGTGCCCTGTCGGCTGTGCATGCAGGCCAATATGGACGATCTTGTCCATATTTGCCTGCACTTCAATGGAGCCGGGTGACGGAGGGAGTGAAGAAACTTCACTCCCCCCGTATCCGCCGTCGGGCAGCTCGGCGGCGGATCTTTAAATATGTAGGGCCCATAACAGTGCAGGTTTTAGTAATAGCCAGGCTTCAGCACAGCTGGTTAAATCAAAATAACTGAGGTACTGATTAAGTGATCTGTGCTCAAGCATGGATATCACAAAGACCTGGACTGTTAGTGTGCCTTGAGGACCGAGGTTGGGAATGCCTGGTTTAAACAGTTAAAATGTATAGCTATAATTGATTTGTCTACATCACAGGTTCTCAAACTTGGTCCTTAGGACCCCACACAGTGCATGTTTTGCAGGTCTCCTCAGAGAATCACAAGTGAAATAATTAGCTCCACCTGTGGACCTCTTAAAATGTGTCAGTGAGTAATTAATACACCTGTGCACCTGCTGGGTTACCTGCAAAACATGCACTGTGTGGGGTCCTGAGGACCGAGTTTGAGAACCTATGGTCTACAGCACAGGTTCTCAAACTCGGTCCTCAGGACCCCACACGGTGCATGTTTTGCAGGTCTCCTCACAGAATCGCAAGTGAAATAATTAGCTCCACCTGTGGACCTTTTAAAATGTGTCAGTGAGTAATTAATACACCTGTGCACCTGCTGGGTTACCTGCAAAACATGCACTGTGTTGGGTCCTGAGGACCGAGTTTGAGAACCACTGGTCTACATTATTTATAATTTATGCACAGTAAAACAACACCACCACACTGAATAACAAGGGTGGAACCCCAGCCATGCAAATCCTATGCTTTGTTTAATGATCATTCCTATTTAATGGGTACAAAGTTCTTGACCTCCCCATAATTATAGCAAAAGGTAGAATTCCCCACACATCTGAAGCTAAGAGCCAAAAAGACCTACGTATATTGGGGGTAATTCAGAGCATACTTGCCTACCTGACCCCCTCCATGAGGGAGAAAATGCTCTGTTCCTGGACTTTCCTGGTAATGTATGATTGCCATCACCTGTGGTGAGCTAGTTAATTGATAAGAAAGGTGTTTCACCACAGGTGATGGCAATCATACATTACCAGGAAAGTCCAGGAACAGAGCATTTTCTCCCTCATGGAGAGGGTTAGGTAGGCAAGTATGATTCAGAGTTGATCGCAGCAGCAAATTTGTTAGCAGTTGGGTAAAACCATGGTGGTCATTCCGAGTTGATCGCTCGCTAGCAGTTTTTAGCAGCCGTACAAACGCTATGCCGCCTCCCACTGGGAGTGTATTTTAGCTTAGCAGAAGTGTGAACGATTGTAACGCAGAGCGGCTATAAAATAATTTTGTGCAGTTTCAGAGTAGCTTCAAACCTACTCAGCGCTTGCGATCACTTCAGACCATTCAGTTCCTGATTTGACGTCACAAACACGCCCTGCGTTCGCCCAGCCACGCCTGTGTTTTTCCAGGCACGCCTGCGTTTTTCCAAACACTCCCTGAAAATGGTCAGTTGACACTCAGAAACGCCCACTTCCTGTCAATCACTCTGCGTCTGCCACTGCGACTGAAAAGCATCGCTAGACCCTGTGTAAAACTACATCATTCTTTGTAATAGTACGCTGCACGTGCGCATTGGCCGCATACGCATGCGCAGAGGTGCCGTTTTTTGCCTCAACGCTGCACAGCGAACGAATGCAGATAGCGAACAACTCGGAATGCCCACCCATGTGCACTGCAGGTGTGGCAGATATAACATTTGCAGAGAGAGTTAGATTTGGGTCGGTTATTTTGTTTCTGTGCAGGGTAAATACTGGCTGCTTTATTTTCACACTGCAATTTAGATTTCAGTTTGAACTCACCACACCCAAATCTAACTCTCTCTGCAAATGTTATATCTGCCTCCCCTGCAGTGCACATGGGCCCTCATTCCGAGTTGATCGCTCGCTAGCTGCTTTTAGCAGCATTGGACACGCTAGGCCGCCGCCCTCTGGGAGTGTATCTTAGCTTAGCAGAAGTGCGAACGAAAGATTAGCAGAATTGCTACTAAAAAATGTCATGCCGTTTCTGAGTAGCTCCAGACCTTCTCCTATCTTGCGATCACTGCAGTCAGTTTAGTTCCTGGTTTGACGTCACAAACACGCCCTGCGTTCGGCCAGCCACTCCCCCGTTTCTCCAGCCACTCCTGCGTTTTTGCCTGGCACGCCTGCGTTTTTTAGCACACTCCCTATAAACGCTGAGTTGCCACCCAGAAACACCCATTTCCGGTCAATCATACTACGAACGCTCGAGCGACTGAAAAATGTAGCTCGAGCTTGGGTAAAACCACAAAGTTTTGTGTGAAAGTACTTAGCGCATGCGCAGATTTGCCTTTTTCACTTGATCGCTGCGCTGTGAAAAACGGCAGCGAGCGATCAACTCGGAATGACCACCATGGTTTTGCCCAACTGCTAACAAATTTGCTGCTGCGATCAACTCTGAATTAGGCCCTTTATCACTTGATTTCACTGCAATGAAGACTAGAGCATTGCAGGCCATACATTGCCTTGAGCTTTGGATAGAAATAGTTCACCAAAAAGTGGAAAGGGAGACAACTCTAGGCTTAAAGAATCAGGGTGTTCCCTAGGGAGGGAAGTTTCTCGTATTTAATAAATGGTTTCCAGAAGTGGACAAACCCAATTTAATTCATATAATCTACTGTAGCTTTTACCACCACAGCTACACCTCTCATAAACCTTGCACTTTCCCCTGGTAACAATCAGCTTTTGCTGTGTATACGTTAAAGCATATGTTTTATTGTAAAGCCCATGTAATACCTTCTTAAAGCACAAGTAGGTCAATAATTGACTAATACTTACAGGGGGTTTAATTTTGGAGGCCTTTATTGTAAAGTAGACACAGGCAGTTGCCCTGGGAATTGGTTTCCTGCAGGTTGGGATACTCCATCTCATTCTGTAATGAAAGAGTTTGCTAAACTCTTTCTCCTCTTCTTTCAGAAAATCTGTACAGTACAGCCAGCTCTCATGGAATTCCCAAGTCTGTTCGCAAAATACAAAGAACATCTGCTATCAAACATGTCAATTGCTTGTTTAAGGCATACAAGACTGTCCCTCTATCAATGCATGTCTTGTGGCATTTCATTTAGGCATCATGGGTTTTATTGTATGTTTGTGCGGGATCCCTCACATACTCTATCACTCTTCAAGATCCTTATTAAAGTCTGGTAACCTTTGGGCCACACACTTTAATACTCGCATCTGATTTTCCCAATGATTTCCCCCATATGGGGGTTGACCCTTTTTGGCTCCCCCTTCCCTTCACCCCATTTCCCTTAACCCCCTATTTTTTGGTGGGATCCGGTCTCTAGGTCGACAGTAACTAGGTCGACAGGGTTTCTAGGTCGACTGGTTAAAGAATCGACATGAGTTTTTTACAATTTTTTTCTTTTTTTGAACCTTTTCATACTTAATGATCCACGTGGACTACAATTGGGAACGGTAACCTGTGCCGAGCGCAGCGGTAGAGAAGCGAGGCACCTTGCCCGAAGCATGTTGAGCAAAGCGGTGCACTAATTGGGGTTCCCGGTCACTCTGCAAAGAAAATTACACAAAACCCCCCATAAAAAACTCATGTCGACCTTTTGAACTGTCGACCTAGACCATGTCGACCTAAAGATCATATTGACCTATAAACCCTGTCGACCTAGTTACTGTCGACCAATAGTGGTCGACCTAGACACTGTCGACCTAGTTACTATCTTCCTTCCATACCACACCCTTTTTTGCTTTGCCTTGCTGGCTCTTGTTTGTCCCCCTTTTTATGTCCTTTCTTCTTTGCTGTATTTCACTGGATGTTCTTATCTGAATGGATGTTGATCTCAGCTCTTCCTATGTGCAGTGACATTGTCTGTTACCTGCAGCTCTGTCCAAAACATTTTTTGGACAGAAAAAAATGATACTTACATTGTTGAGCAGTGCGGAGCAATGACAGAAAGCCCAACTATGCGGCTTTGCCAAAAACCCAGTGGCGCACCCAGGGGGGGTTTCCGAGTACCCAGAAACCCCCCTCCACTAAAAAAAAATTTTTTTTTTTTTTTTTTTTAAGCTGCATGAGTATTATTAATGACTGTCTAGCGTCCTCTGCAGCCTGCTGTCTTCCTGGTGGCACTTGCAAGTGCAATAAAAGTTTACTTTATTTTAATTATAGTACATATATATCCATGTGCCTACATATATACACATGTATATACATACATACATACATACATACATAAATACATACAAACACACACACATATGATATATATATATACATGTGTATATATATATATGTGTACTGTATGTGTGTGTGTATATATATATATATGTATGCATGTTTAATATGCTATGTATATGTGTATATGAGTTCACTACGATCTCCCGGCGGCCGGCCTCCCGGCGACCAGCATACCAGCGCCGGGAGGCCGGCCGCCGGCTTACCAACAGTGTGGCAAGCGCAAATGAGCCCCTTGCGGGCTCGCTGCGCTCGCCACACTACGCACGCCACACTATTCTATTCTCCCTCCAGGGGGGTCGTGGACCCCCACGAGGTAGAATAAGTGTCGGTATGCCGGCGGTCAGGCTCCCGGCACCGGTATGCTGGTCGCCGGGAGCCCGACCGCCGGCATATTGAAGACCACCCGTGTATATGTATGTGTGTGTGTGTGTATGTATGTATATATATGTGTGTGTGTGTGTGTGTGTGTGTGTGTGTGTGTGTGTGTAGATATATATATACACACACAGACACACTAGTTTTACGGACCCAGCATATACTGGGTCACCTCAGTCCCGACCCCCGTGATTGGCTCCGCCCAGTTCTGGAAACCCCCCCATGCAAATCCTGCGTTTGACACTGAAACCTCTGTAGTCTTGACCCCATCCTATGGTGAGACTAGAGGGGGAGGAGAGACAGGAGCTGCTGTATGTCTGTAATTGCGGTAGGAAGGCAAAGAACTTTTGAGTTTCTGCCTATGGCTAAGGAGTCAGATACAAGTGCAGACTCATCAAGACAGATGGTGATTCAGATCTGCTGTGCGGACTATTATGGCCTGGCAGAATCTCCTGTGGCTGAAGCAAAATAGCTCATACTAGTTGGGCGTTGGTACTGACCACATGTTATCAATTGGCAAGGCCAGAGGTCACCAATGCTTACAGTAAAAACCTGCTGAGAAAAGGGCACATGTGGGGGCAGTTGAGAGAGCTCATGCAATTGGCACCCCACCATGATGTACTGTCATTTTATCATCTACTAAGTAGCCTAATTTTCTGATGTAAACTAGGCGCATATACCACTGTTCACTCAAGGAGTAAAGCAGGCACATATACTGTCCTTGCTGAGTGGAACACATCTTGTGATAAGGGCCATCTCTGTAAGATAAGCATAATACACCTTTTTTTCATCATGCGTTTAACACTTGGGATTTACATGCAAGTTCAGTCTAATTCAACATGAGCCCCATAAGTGTGGCAGTCTCGTATTGTGTTATCTTACAGAGACATATTCTTCAATTTGCTTTTTCCCCAGCTCCACGGTGAAATCCTGACAAGGAAGCCATTTAAGGTTCTTCATTCCATCTTCCTGCTCTGAACAAAACATAATTAAACAAAATTACTGCAATGAACACAATTGTAGTGATGTAGAAAAATAGCAGGGTTTACATTTAAAACTCCATGGCAGCCATCCACAAATGTAGTCATCTGGGTAGAGACAGGAGAAAGAAACACCGCTGGGAGGCAGGGCCGTCTTTTCGTATGGGCTCAATGGGCTCTTGCCCAAGGGCCCGAGGAGTAAAAGGGCCCTAGGCTGATAGCTGAGGGTCCCCTCTTTCCAGGGGTACCAGATTTTTTAAAATCGGCTGTGGGGAACCGGAGCTATCCGACTTCAAATCAGTGGTCCCCATCCAAGCCTGGTAATTGTTCTTCCCAACCAAATATCTCGGGTTCTGTCTTACTTAGAGTTTTTCTGAGGATATACTCCAAAAACTGGGACTTTCCCCTTTCAGTGGATACTGGCAGCTTGTCTGTACTATGCCCAGAGCCAGAGATATCAGCCTTCCAGCAGCTGGTCCCTGCTCCAGCTCCACATGCCTAATATGCAGTTTTATATTTTTGTTGGTGGATTGCTCTGGCTCCTGAAGTCTGATTTTCAAGTCCCCAGTAGCTCCTGAACGTGGAACTCTCTAGTTGTTTCTGTATCCCATTAAAGCTAAGAATTCTATTTCCAGGAACTGTAGATATATGCAGTAAAGCAAGCTGCCCTGACCCCCGGAAAATGATGAATATTAAGCCCCCTCCACTATCCACCCCTCCCCTGTGTATTAAACACCCACCACCACCCTGGAAGTCATGTACCGGGGCCCCTTCATTCAGCATAATGTCCCCTTGTACAGTTTAGTGTTCTCCTTCCTGCCCTATTTATGCAGTAAAGGAGTAATTAGCAGAAATTATTTCTTCAGGTCCTACAAGCTGAGCGAAAAATAGAACCGCCCTACCCCCCGCGGGACATCAAAGCTGCCGCTGATAGCACCCCCCACCCCTACCACTGATGGGTGGGTAGGGGACCCAGTGCATTGCTGTGCCCAGGGGCCTACACTGCTGTTAAGACGGCTCTGGTGGGAGGTATAGGGCTACATTTATTAAAAATACTTATTACCAGCGCCATTTCATTTAGTATCGCAGTGATACTTATGAATATTCTATTGGTATTTAACATTACTTACCTCTCACATTTCTGGGCTTGGTAAATCCGGCAGCACTGCACCCATAGAAACCTAAATGAAGGGACCTGGCAGATATAGGAAATATCTGCTGTGATTGCTCAACAGTACATCTGGAGATACTAGTATTTGGGGGACCTATGAAAATGGCTGTTTTCATGGAATACCCCGCAAATATTTAAGGATAAATAAGTCCAAAGCATTGAAGTAATGAAGAGAATAATTGAATTTCTTTGTGAAGTATCTCTGGGCAGAATTTCTCATCCAGAAGTATGGCTCGAACTTCAGTCACCAGGAGCCCTATGGTTGCAACAGAGTTCAGTATATTAGCCCGACATTCACCTTGTTAATCCTGACGACACTGACCACTTAGCGTGTCGGAACTGATGAGATGTCAACATGTAGTTCTCCATAATTCCTAACCCTAATGCGAATGTGACATTTTGATCATGTCGGCATTTTCCAGGTGTTGACATTTATGATGTTGCCATTTTAACCATGCCGACATCATAAATGCTGACACTCCGGTGTTGACAATTTGACTGCATACAGTTGCGGCCATGGATGACAGAGCCACAGACAAAGAATTGTCTAACTGTACTTCCACTTACTAGAGATTTTTTGTTTCATGGAAAATTGCACACAATATAAAAATATTAAATATTATTGCACATAATATTAAAATAAATGCACTGTGGCTGATTGCTACCGGAAAGGAGACATGACAGTGTTCCCTCATCTGCTGGTCAGCACTGCAGAGAACCACCAAGTTACCGGCATGGAAAATGACATTTTTGGTGTGACCACATTCATACAGCCTTTTTGTACCTTCAGGAATAAAGATGATAATACATGACTACTGTTCAGACCAACTCACATGAAATACTTTGGGCAGCAGAATATCAAAGTCTATGGAATCCTGGATGCTCACCACTCAAGATGAGCCTTTCTCATACACGCTGGCAAACTAATGAGCTAGTAACAGCACAAACCAAGGATACAAACTAGGACATCACTCAGTACCCAGGTGGAATGCTGGGTACACACTTGAATGATATAAATAGTTTGCTTGAGCGACGAATGATACATCGTTAGTGGGTCGGCGGGTGTGTACACCCGATATGTCTGTGCATGTTGTTCACAGACATTTCAGTGCATCTACATGTGTGTAAGGATGATCTGCTGGCAGAGGCAACCGACGCAGATATCACAACTGGGCAGTCAAATTTAAATGCCAGCTCAGTTGTGATGTCTGGGTCGACATACTGAGCAGCTGATTGGTCAGTGTGTATAGCTTACCTAATCAGTCACTTGGTTGGCATGAAGGCCAGTTAGCCACTTTGTCTTTTAAGTGTGTTCCCATTATTAGTGAAATCTTAAGATCTGTACTCTCTGGTGGAACTAGAGACATTACAGAACAGTTACCAGAAGTAGTAATTTCACCTATTCCCGAGACACAAATGGGCTTTTATTTGAAGATTTCACTGATAGAAAAAGCATTAAGGGACTGATAAAAAGTGCTCGGTTAAAAAGGAATCACGGTCCGGCCTAGCCTGGATTACATTCTTGAAACAAGAAAGTTTTAGTAGAACATCCCATGTTTGAGCATTCTACTTGAAAATCGGGCCTGATTCAGATTTGTATAAAAACCTGATGGTGTATATATATGTGCAATGTTTATGGGTCTGTGCATGTGCAGAACGAGTCCTACGTGAACGCTCGCAGTCCCCCCTTAGCCATCGCATGACTGACATACTGCAGCATTTGGCGGACGGATCGGGATTGTTCTAAGAAACGGGGGCATACCAACTCCATTTTGTAGGTGTGCCAAGCCCAGGGTCTGTGTTACATATGGCGATCTGATGCTGTGTCTTCAGGACCCCGCTCCTCCACCGATGAGCAGTACATATAAGGCAGTTGAGCTGATTATCTGCCTCCTCACCCGCATCATCTGCAGTCCCAGCGCCGACCCCTCCTCCTCCCAGTCACCACACTGCTCACCCCACACAGGGTCTCACCCTTTCCTGCCGAACTGATTCACCTTTTCCCCTGCCAGTAAGTGGCCACACGTGTCCCTGGTGCCTTCACTCTGAGTGCTGCGGGACTATCTGGTGGTTCCTACATCCGTTTCCTGGTTACTGCTGCTATTTGTTACCGAGTTCCAGGATGGCAAGTAACCTGGAGTTGCAGCATAGTATATGGAGGAGGGGGTGCAGAGTATGCGGTGTATGGTGGAAGCAGTATATGGAGGAGGGGGGTTCAGTATGGTATGCCGGCGGTCGGGCTCCCGTCGACCAGCATACCGGCGCCGGGAGCCCGACCGCCGGCTTACCGACAGTGTGGCGAGCGCAAATGAGCCCCTTGTGCGCTCGCCCCACTACGGGCACTGTGGCGCGCCACACTATTTTATTCTCCCTCCAGGGGGGTCGTGGACCTCCACGAGGGAGAATAAGTGTCGGTATGCCGGCTGTCGGGATTCCGGCGCCGGTATACTGTGCGCCGGGATCCCGTCAGTCGGCATACTGAAGACCCCCCGAGAAGGGATGTGCCCTGTATATAGGGGCACTATATGTGGGGTATGAGGGTGCGGTGTGTATATAGGGGCAGTATATAGTGCACATAGGGTGGTGTGTGTGTCCACTGGCTGCAGCCTAAACCACAGAGGTGAGTAGCAGCGTTAGATTAATATAACCGTAAGTGAAAATCAAACAAAATAAACAGATAGAAAATGTGGCCAATTTTGAATATGAAAGGTTGTTATAAATTGCAACTGCCACACCAAAAACCTATCCCAACCCCAACTCTCCCTCTCCAGTGCCCTCACTCCATATTCAGCAAGTGTGAAACAGTCAGATCAGTCAGGATCAGTGTTTTTACATATTTAGCAGCAGGCTGTAACATGATCACTTTCATTTTCATTTGGTCTGTGTGGCGGCCTCCAGTGGCCACTGGTGCACATAACAGGGGTGAGGAGCAGTAAGCCTTTTATTATTAGAATATCAGCAATTATGTCATGAGTATTGAATGCAATAGTATAAGGCAGAGATTTTCAACCTTTTACAACTCGCGGCACACTGAACAATATTTAAATATTGCCAAGGCACATTCAAATATAATAGTGATGCATGGTGCAGTTGCGTGTCCTAGGATGTCATGTTGCAGCTTCTCCATAGGTAACGCCTGAGCCACATCTGAGAAAGCCAGCCCAACACTGCCCAGGCCCAAAATTAGAACTGGCCCTGCAACCACTAAACCCACCAGTATTGATCTTTCCAGGGCCTCAGTAGCGGCAAAAAACTGACGGGCCTGGCTGTGCTTTTATGGCGGCACACCTGGAGACTGCTCAGGGCACACTAGTGTGCCACGGTACAGTGGTTGAAAAACACTGGTATAAGGGAATGCGACTTCCAATAGGTTTTTCAACTCCAGTGCAGAAGTATGGACTTCCTCATTTAGATTTGATGTTACCATCCTCAAACTCCAAGGTGATTACATTTTATTTCCCTCTATTAATCCCATGGAACGTCCAAATAAGGGTATGTGTTTCCTACTGTACCTCTCATTGCAGAAGATCAAGAGCAAAGCAGCAGAAGTCATAGCAGCGCTTCCATTTTGGTTTCATGGTCCATGGCTTGGAGAATGCTTCTGGAACAGTACAAGCCTCTGCCACCCTGGCAGACAATTCTCGTCAGGGTCCGATTCTGCATCATACTTGCCTACTTTTGAAAAAGCATTTCAGGGAGATTGTGAAAGTAACACCTATCAGTGCGGGCGCGTACTGCTACATCGGAGGGGCGGGTCATGAAAATGACTTGCACCCAAATGTAAATGAGCCCCAAAGTTAGTAAGATCTATTTGTTGAAGAAAAGACACTGACATTTTGCAGGATTTGTTTGTGTATTGTGTTTTAAAAGAGGTTCCATATACTGTAAGTGGCCACAAGAAACCTTATTTAAAATGCATGTAGCCATAGGGATCATTGGCCCTCATTCCGAGTTGTTCGCTCGCAAGCTGCTTTTAGCAGCTTTGCACACGCTAAGCCGCCGCCTACTGGGAGTGAATCTTAGCTTATCAAAATTGCGAACGAAAGTTTGGCAAAATTGCGAATAGACACTTCTTAGCAGTTTCTGAGTAGCTCCACACTTACTCGGCATCTGCGATCAGTTCAGTGCTTGTCGTTCCTGGTTTGACGTCACAAACACACCCAGCGTTCGCCCAGACACTCCTCCGTTTCTCCAGCCACTCCCGCGTTTTTCCCAGAAACGGTAGCGTTTTTTCGCACACACCCATAAAACGGCCAGTTTCCGCCCAGAAACACCCACTTCCTGTCAATCACTTTACGATCACCAGAACGAAGAAAAAACCTCGTAATGCCGTGAGTAAAATACCTAACTGCATAGCAAATTTACTTGGCGCAGTCGCACTGCGGGCATTGCGCATGCGCATTAGCGACTAATCGCTCCGTTGCGAGAAAAAAATAACGAGCGAACAACTCGGAATGACCCCCATTGTGCCTTATACCCAATGCAAGGAAATGGCACTAATGATCCCATTTGAATGTATGTAGCTCTGATTTCTTTTCCCCCCAATAATGTAATAGCTACATAATGGGGATAAGGTGCAATCAGGGAGATTGCTGGACTTTTCAGGGAGTGAGGGAGATTGCTGCTATTTCAGGGAGTCTCCTGCAGAATGAGGGAGGGTAGGTAACTATGTTCTGCATACTACATTGTGTTGTCTGTTTATGCTTCTGTTTTGCTACGAGTCTCACTATACCTACTGCCAGTGTTTCTTTTTCTTATTTCTAGTCAGCTGCTTAAGGCATTAGCCCACTGGTGGATGGCCTCCATGGAGTATTTGAAGGAGAAGAAACACAGTAATAAATTTACTATTTTCCTTACCTTTCACTCTTTCCTCCACTGGTGTTGTGTCTAGGGATCTCAGGCTGTCCTGTGCACTTTTTATGGCAGTTTCTACAAGAGCACAAGCTTTTTCTTCTAGAGCTGCAATGTAGGTTTCCTCAGATTCCATTTTACCCTGGTTTGAAAAAAAATAATAAGATTTTAAACCTATCGGTAAATCTTTTTCTCCTAGTCCGTAGAGGATGCTGGGGACTCCGTAAGGACTATGGGGTATAGACGGGCTCCACAGGAGACATGGGCACTCTAAAGACTTTAGAATGGGTGTGCACTGGCTCCTCCCTCTATGCCCCTCCTCCAGACCTCAGTTAGAGAACTGTGCCCAGAGGAGACGGATAGTACGAGGAAAGGATTTTTGTTAACTAAGGGCAAGATACATACCAGCCCACACCATCCACATCGTACAACTTGGAACATACGAACCAGTTAACAGTATGAAACAAAACAGCATTAGCCAGAGACTGATCAAAACTGTAACATAACCCTTATGTAAGCAATAACTATATACAAGTCTTGCAGAATTTAGTCCGCACTGGGACGGGCGCCCAGCATCCTCTACGGACTAGGAGAAAAAGATTTACCGGTAGGTTTAAAATCTTATTTTCTCTTACGTCCTAGGGGTTGCTGTGGACTCCGTAAGGACCAAGGGGATTATACCAAAGCTCCAGACCGGGCGGGAGAGTGCGGATGACTCTGCAGCACCGATTGAGCAAACAGGAGGTCCTCCTCAGCCAAGGTATCAAACTTGTAGAATTTAGCCAAAGTGTTTAACCCCGACCAAGTCGCCGCTCGGCAAAGCTATAACGCCGAGACGCCTCGGGCAGCCGCCCAAGAAGAGCCCACCTTCCTAGTGGAATGGGCCTTTACCGAATTTGGTAACGGCAATCCAGCCGTAGAATGAGCCTGCTGAATCGTGTTACAGATCCAGCGAGCAATAGTCTGTTTAGAAGCAGGAGCGCCAACCTTGTTGGCTGCATACTGTCACGTCTGGCAGGGTTTGAGGATCCGGCAGCTGAGATTTGCCCGAGCAGGTAGCAGGCTGTGAATGAACCAGATGAGGGGGCTGGATATAGTTCCTTCGCATGGGACACGGAGCAATGAAGAACGTAGGTGAGGTTTGAGAGTCAATGGAAAGTATTTATTATGTACAGGGCTGAGGTAGAGAACCGAGGCTGAAGCACAATGGTTAAAGACGTGGCTGGAGGTGAAGAACTGCGGACTGTGATTCGAAAGACGAGACTGTAGATGATGAACTGTGGAACTGTGGATGGTAGTTGAAAACGTGGCTGGAGACAAGGACTGTGGACTGTGGTTTGGAAAGCGAGGCTTGAAGATGATAATCTGCAGGCTGTGGTCAGTGGTACAAAGGCGTGGCTGGTGAAGGAGATCTGTGGAGTGTGGCTTGAAAGACGAGGCAGAAGACCCGGGGCCGACTGTGCCCAAAGAGTCTTACTGGACCGGGCTTTCCAGGAGCGCTTCCACAGGCAGTAGCAGGCAAGAAACGGCAGGGCTGCAGCAGCAACAGAGAACCGACCAAGCAGGATCAGGAGGAACCAAGATACAGCAGGAATCCTGGGGGCACAGGCTAAAGCACCTACAACAGGGTTGTAACTTGAAGCACTGGCATCCCTGTCCTAAACCAGCCCCCTTTTATAGGGAGAGCTTCCCCTGGGTTGGCTGGAAGAAACAGGAAACAGGAACTATGCTTAAAACTTGGTCTCCAACATGGCGGCGCCCAGAAATGCAGACCTTTTTGCAAAGCCACATTGCTCACTGCCCCTGGCCTCCAAGCAAGAGCGACCCGGTGTAGCGGCGTCCCGCCGCCACGAGCGGACCCCATCACCGCCGCTACTGCTGCCCACGGATCCGGCGCAGCAGCCCGCCGCTGCCCGCATAACGCCAAGGAAGCCAGCCCCGCGGCCCCAGCGTACCGGTAAGACTCCGGACGCTGACACATACAGGACAAACAGTGCCTCTGTTTTCCTAACCCAAGCCATCCTGGCTACATAAATTTTTAAGGCCCTGACTACATCAAGGGACTTGGAATCCTCCAAGTCACCCGTAGCCACAGGCACCACAATAGGTTGGTTCATATGAAAAGATGAAACCACCTTTGGCAAAAAATTGAGGACGAGTCCTCAATTCTGCTCTATCCACATGGAAAATCAGATAGGGGCTCTTGTGAGACAAAGCCGCCAATTCGGACACCCACCTTGCAGATGCCAAGGCCAACAACATGACCACCTTCCAAGTGAGAAATTTTAATTCAACTGTTTGAAGAGGCTCAAACCAGTGAGATTTTAGGAACTGTAACACCACGTTAAGGTCCCATGGTGCCACTGGGGGCACAAAAGGAGGCTGGATATGCAGCACTCCCTTTACAAAAGTCTGGGCTTCTGGGAGAGAAGCCAATTCCTTCTGAAAGAAAATTGATAGGGCCGAAATCTGTACCTTAATGGAGCCTAACTTTAGGCCCATATCCATATAAGTGGAGAAAAGGGCCCAGATGGAAATCTTCAGTAGGAGCATTCTTGGCTTCACACCAAAATACATACTTCCTCCAGATGCAGTGATAATGTTTCGCCGTCTCCTCCTTCCTAGCCTTAGTCAGAGTAGGGATGACTTCCTCCGGAATACCTTTCCCCGCTAGGATTTGGTGTTCAACCGCCATGCCGTCAAACGTAACCGCGGTAAGTCTTGGAACACGCAGGGACCCTGCTGCAACAGGTCTTCCCTGAGAGGAAGAGGCCACGGATCTTCTGTGAGCATTTCCTGAAGATCTGAATACCAGGCCCTTCGAGGCCAATCTGAAACAATGAGTATTGTCTGCACTCTTTTTCATCTTATGATTCTCAGTATTTCTGAGATGAGCAGAAGAGGAGGGAACACATAGACCGACTGAAACACCCATGGTGTCACCAGGGCGTCCACCGCTACTGCCTGAGGGTCCCTTGACCAGGCACAATACCTTCGAGGCTTCTTGTTGAGGCGTAACGCCATCATGTCTATTTGTGGAAGTCCCCACTGACTTGTTATCTATGCAAAGACTTCCTGATGAATTCCCCACTCTCCTGGATGGAGATCGTGTCTGCTGAGGAAGTCTGCTTCCCAGTTGTCCACTCCCGGAATGAAGACCGCTGACAGAGTGCTTACGTGATTTTCCGCCCAGCGAAGAATCCTGGTGGCTTCCGCCATTGCCACTCTGCTCCTTGTCCCGCCTTGGCGGTTTACATGAGCCACAGCTGTGACGTTGTCTGAATGAATCAGAACCGGTAGGTCGCGAGGAATATTCTCCGCTTATCGTAGGCTGTTGCATATGGCCCTCAATTCCAGTACGTTGATGTGTAGACAAGTCTCCTGGCTTGACCATAGTCCCTGAAAATTTCTTCCTTGTGTGACTGCTCTCCATCCTCGGAGGCTTGCGTCCGTGGTCACCAGAACCCAGTCTTGAATGCCGAACTTGCGACCCTCGAAAAGGTGAGCACTCTGCAGCCATCACAGGAGAGACACCCTGGCCCTGGGGGACAGGCTTATTTTCTGATGTATTTGTAGATCGGACCCCGACCACTTGTCCAGAAGATCCCACTGAAACGTCCTCGCATGGAACCTGCTGAAGGGGATGGCCTCGTAGGTTGCCACCATTTTTCCCAGTACTCGAGTGCATTGATGGACTGACACTCTTTTCGGTTTTAACAGGTCTCTGACCATGTTCTGGAGTTCCTGGGCTTTTTCCATTGGGAGAAAAACCCTCTTTTGTTCCGTGTCCAGAATCATGCCTAAGAAAGATAGCCAAGTCGTTGGAACCAACTGTGACTTTGGTAGATTTAGAATCCAGCCATGCTGCTGCAGCACTCTCAGGGAGAGCGACACGCTTTTCAGCAACTGATCTCTCTTTTATCAGGAGATCAACCAAGTACGGGATAATTGTGACTCCCTGCCTGCGCAGGAGCACCATCATTTCCGCCATTACCTTGGTGAAAATCCTCGGGGCCGTGGAAAGCCCAATCGGCAACGTCTGAAACTGGTAATGACAGTCCTGTACATCGAATCTCAGGTACGCCTGATGAGGGGGATATATGGGGACATGAAGGTATGCATCCTTTATGTCTAGTGACACCATAAAATCCCCCCTTCCAGGCTGGAGATTACTGCCCGGAGCGATTCCATCTTGAATTTGAACTTTTTCAAGTACAGGTTTAGGGATTTTAGATTTAGAATGGGTCTGACCGAGCCATCCGGTTTCGGAACCACAAACAGGGTTGAATAGTACCCCTTCCCCTGTTGAACTAGGGGAACCTTGACAATCACTTGCTGTTGACACAGCTTTTGAATTGCAGCTAAAACTATCTCCCTCACTGGGGGAGAAGCTGGTAAAGCCGACTTGAAAAATCGGCGCGGAGGCACCTCTTCGAATTCCAGCTTGTAGCCTTGGGATACAATTTCCATCGCCCAAGGATCCACGTCTGACTGAACCCAGACGTGGCTGAAGAGTCGAAGACGTGCCCCCACCGGCGCGGACTCCCTCAGTGGAGCCCCAGTGTTATGTGGTGGATTTAGTAGAAGCCGGGGAGGACTTCTGCTCCTGGGAACTAGCCGTAGCAGGCATTCTTTTCCCTCTACCCTTACCTCTGGCGAGGAAGGAAGAGCCCCGACCTCTTCTGGTCTTATGCGACCGAAAGGACTGCATCTGATATTGTGGTGTTTTCTTTTGCTGTGGGGGAACATTAGGTAAAAAAGTAGATTTACCCGCGGTAGCTGTGGAAACCAGGTCCGCGAGACCTTCCCCAAACAAAACCTCACCCTTGTAAGGCAAAACCTCCATATGTCTCTTTGAGTCGGCATCACCCGTCCATTGGCGGGTCCACAGGGCTCGCCTAGCAGAAATCGCCATGGCGTTGGCTCTTGAACCTAACAGCCCAATGTCTCTCGAAGCGTCTCTCATATATAAGACTGCGTCTTTAATGTGACCCAAGGTCAATAAAATGCTATCCCTATCTAGGGTATCAATGTCAGCTGACAAGGTATCTGCCCAAGCTGCTACAGCGCTACAAACCCAAGCCGACGCTATTGCCAGTCTGAGCAAGGCACCCGTATGTGCATAAATTGATTTTTAGGTAGTTTCCTGTCTGCGATCAGCAGGATCCTTGAGGGCTGCCGTGTCTGGAGACGGTAGCGCCACCTTTTTGGACAAGCGCGTTAAAGCCTTGTCCACCCTGGGCGAGGATTCCCACCGTAACCTGTCCTGTGCAGGGAAAGGATACGCCATAAGAATTCTCTTGGGAATCTGCAGTTTCTTGTCTGGAGTTTCCCAAGCTTTTTCAAATAACGCGTTCAGCTCATGAGATGGGGGAAAGGTTACCTCAGGTTTCTTTTCCTTAAACAAGCATACGCTCGTGTCAGAGACAGAGGGGTGTCAAAGTCAGAAAAATATCTCTATGCACACTGCCATATTTGCACCTCACACAGGTCTGCGCTGCGCATGCGTGCGCTCTCCCGTGCGTGCGCATACTCGCTGTTGCGGGCACCCGTGGGCGCGCGGTATGTGCATTTACGGTAGAGTTCATGTGTTCGTAGCGTGCGACTCAATCGTTACACATTTTCAATATATAATGTATTTTGTAGATCATGGTCCCTTTGATAGATTCTGAAAGTTTAGTTAATATAGCATGTTCCTGGACGGAGGGATCCCTCTTTGTATTGTACGAAGGGTCTAACAGGAGTCATACAGTGGTGTTTAGTATCCATCGGAAGAACATTTAATTAGCAATATTCCGGTGTTGGTTTGGAGCGGATTAATCGCTCGTGCGAATAGTTATGGACATAAGAAGTTTATGTCCATTTACTATTATTTGCTCTTAATTATCCATGCGGCGGGAAACCCAGTTTCCCTCCCACCTGAGCTGTTGGAAATAGTCACAGCCCACCTGTATGAATCAACCTATGACCTTTTGTTATAATGCGAGGAGGAATTCCTGTGTCCAATGAACAATGAGATTGTAGGGACCATTGAATTGTATTGTGTGTGGGGCATAAATAGACAAGCCGATCACATCCAGCTCTCACTCTTCAACGGTTTACATTGCTGAGAATCGGGAGCTGGATGTCCAGAGGCGCATGCGATCGTTTCCTTTGTGCGTAAGTTTTCTCCGCAATCATATTGTTCTTACTGTTATTGTGAGCCATTTCTCTCTCTCTCTCTTCTCCTCTTTCCCTCTTATTTTCCCTTAAAACGTAATTGTATTGTATTGTATTTCCTGTGTAGTTATCTGGTTAGTTAGTCTATGTTATATTGTAGTGTATGACTTGTATTATGTTAATTCTTTTGCAAGTAATATCCATAATATATATATAAGGCGTTAGACCCTAAGCCCAGGTATCCGTGTATTTTCTATATAGTGTTAAGTAATCTCAGAGCGTCGGTGACGCTCAAACAGCTTCTAAGTTAATCAGGTTACACAAGGTTGCATCTACACACTATCACTACACTAAGGTTTTACTGCATAATATACTGTTTATGGTTTAGATATAAAGGTTTAACATTGTGAGTGTCAGCGCCGCTGGTGATCTCCTCGTGGTCCCGAGCGTCCGCTACGCTATAGCGAACCATTACGTTAGTCGGCAGCCAATAGCGTGCCTGCCTGTGATCTCTTGGCCGTAAGCGAACGTGACGCTTGAGCGTCTCGACTACGGCTAAGCGATCGTTACGCAACGTGCGTACCCTTACGGTACTTAATACGTCAATAGCGTACAGTGTTCCTAGGCCTCTTAAAGGGTTTTATATACGATAAATATTTAGCTTTATCAATTGGCGGCTCGCCCGTCCTTCACATATCTGCACTAGGTAGATTCAGCAGACATTATCCATCAGCAAAGGGCGGGAGGTTATATTCCTCGTAGTGCTGACGGGATAAGCGTCTGTTTCACTTAGTAAAGGGTGCTGAAGGAATCCGGGAACCGGAGGTAAGAACAACACGCTAGTGTCTTTTAAAACTGTTTATTTTTCTGTCTTGCGTACACACGCACGCACATATATATATATATCTGCATTTCGTTTTCATTTGTGTATTTTCGTATATCACTCTCCTGGTTGCCAGTTTTATAGTTGATAAAAGTGCTAAGAGAGATTTGCCGCTATTTCAATAGTTTGAGTAAAGGTAATATAGTTAAAGTATAGACAAACACACAGCTTTGCCTGAGAGACGAGGAGGTCAGTGTGGTGCGCGGTACATGATCGAGGATCATCTACATTGATAAACGTATAAGTTGTGTTACAGTGGATCTTTGCTTTGCGTACACGTGTCTCTAACAAAGGACTGAGACTTGCGTACGCAACCCAGAGGCCGACGCACGCAGCGTATATTACGCAATGGAGCGTCCGTGTACGCCCATGTAACTCAAATCACAAGTGTTATTTTTAAAAGGAGATAAATAGCGCAACGCGGTAAATAACGCAAGGCGATAAATAGCACAAATTGATTTCAGTTTTTCCAAAACTTAGTTTAAATACCTTACTTTACTGTAATGCCTCTGGGGACAGCTATCAGACTACGGGAAATGATTTTTCTGATCAGAAAACTATAAGAATGATAGTGGGTTGAAAACGGTATGAGTGTATTGAATCCCGCTTTGTGGACTTTGTGATCTGTGTGATAAAACGGTATTGAATCCCGCTTTGTGGACTTTGTGATCTGTGTGATCTTTGGTGGAACGTGATGAGCACGGTCTGAGTGAAAACGTGCAACAGAGTGTGATAAAGTTTTCGTTGTATTACGCTCTGGCTGTTTTGGGGCACAGTAGGGAGACTCCAATGATCCTACCATTTATGGGCAACAAGTGTCTATAAGTGGTACGATTGGACCGCACGGTTGTATGTGTGACCAATAACGCAACGTGATATGAGGTCGTATATCCATGCGTAAATCTTGCCCTCATACGTGTTGTAGGGAGCACATGCAAGCGTGATTTGTGTAAAGAAAAAGGAAGGGAATTTTCTCAGGAAAATCTCTAGAGATAGGGCCTGCAACGGCTACACGTGTCTGCTAGAAGGCGGACCGGAGATACTCGGAGCAGAAGAAGTTCAGTGGAAGAGCTTTAAGGATTTCCAACGTAAATTTCTGTGTTTGGTGCATTTTAGGAAGTTTTTCTGTGTAAGGTCCACAATGGCAGCCAAGTGCACAACACAGAGACGTTCAGCAGTCAGGATTCAGACTCCAGAGGCTTGCAGACCCCGAGGGTCTGCTCGGTTAGTAATGTGGGGGAAATATGGTCCTCACACTGAGACCTTTTGTGATGAATGGACACGAATGACTGCGGGGGATAAGGCACCATTTCCCGGGATAGGTAGTTTTGACACAGAGGTGTTGCATAATTTAAGGCGGAGGATCTGTCTCATAAAATACTGGAAACAACGAGTTAAACATGATGATTGTTTGCAGATATGGCTACAGGAAAGTGACATGCAAAGAAATGTAACTTACATACCTAACTTTCATCTTGAGAGGAGAGACATGGCAATGGAGAGGATTATGGTTGCGGAGAAAGGCACGATGGGGTGCGATAAAAGTGCACTTAGTAACTATATTAAGACTGAATGTAACAAACGTAATAAGGTTTATAAAAATGAAAGTGTTAAATGTACAACTATTAACCCATGCAAGTCGCACCCCATGTTAAACTTTCCTCAGGAATACAAACAAGAAAGTGAGCCCAGAACGATGTCGACACCTCTTCCAGAAGCCATCACACAAGACATCCAGGTGGACGCGACCAAATCGGTAAAGACTGTAATCAAACCCCCTAACGGAGGGTCAGGTGAGGTCGTGTCCACAGGTACGTATGGTATTATACATCACGCACAAACAAATGTACCTCATATCGTAGAACCAATTCAGAATGACGTTACTGGACTTAATCCTGTCAGGGTAATTGCAGTACCGAATGGGAAAACTGACTCTTCAGGAGTCACTCCCGTCAGGAACATCGCCATGTACTGCCCCTTTTCCCGAACAGAATTAAGAACAATTCTGTCTGAATTTCCTGATCCCAGGAAAGACTTAGTTGCTTGTCAAAAATACATTAGAGTGCTAGGACATACTGCAGAGCCAAATAACAAAGATTGGAGGACAGTTTTGAGGACATGTTTACCCCCCGATGTTGATTCATTGAAATTTATCGCTGATTGTAAGCTAGATGAGGAAGTGCCACTAACAGACGAGTATAACCAAGATAATGTAAAAAGAATTAATCTACAGTTGAAAGAATATTTTCCTACAGTAGTAAAGTGGAATAAAATCTTTACAATAAAACAAAAAGAAGGTGAATCCGCATCAGAGTATTTTCACCGGGCTCTGCAGGATATGGCTAGGTACACGGGTATAGATGACATTGACACTAATGTACACCACAGAGAGGTAGCTGTGTCTGTATTAATGAACAACTTAAAAGACACACTAAAAATTAGGGTACAAACCTCGATACCTCATTGGAGAGGTATCTCGGTCGCTGCATTAAGAGAGTCCGCTATCGAGCATGACCTAAATATCCAAAGAACCAGGGAAGCGCAGGGAGAGCGGTTAATGGCACTGAACATCCAAGCACTAGAGGAGGCATCAAGTCGACCGGAAACCCCAGGCCCCTAGCACATGGAGAAAGCCAAGGATTTGTTATCATTGTATAAGAGAAGGGCATTATGCCAGCAACTGTAATAACCCACATAAAGTTAGACCCCCTAGACCAAGAAATGAGCAAAATTATAACACACCAAATCATAATCAGGGATCATATAGGAAAAATTTTGGGCCACACCCATAATATGTAGTCAAGAAAGGTGATCACTAGGACGGATGGTAAGCCTGAGGTAACAGTTAATAAATTGGGAGGTCATTCCCTGAAGACACAGGAATGACCGGGTGAAACGTTGTAAATGTATCTGTGAAATGTTTCTTTTTTTTCTCTCTCCCCATCTCTGACGATTATTGGTAGGATTCAAACATTGCATATATACTTGGTCTTTGCAGAAGTCTACCAAACCCCAGCATGACCTATCCGCACCAATGTATTCTGGCCAGATACAGACAATGGAATATGGAAGTGCTGGGGGGAGGGACTGCGCAAGGAAACCATTGGACAAGTAGATATGACAGCCTGATGATCTGACAATGTTTTAGAAAATGTTTATGTTTGAAAAATATTTTTTTCCCTGTTGTTGTTCTCTGTTGATTTATGTGATATATACATATATGAATTGTTCTCTCTCTTTTGTTTTTTTGTTTTCTCTCTTCTCACTCATGTTTTATGTTTTAAAGATGGTATGTCACACCTCAGTTAGACAAATGGTGATGCAAGATTTTTTTTGCTCCTTACAGGAAGATCGCTGGTTTGGAGGGAATATTGCATCACCGGAATGTTCGTTTGGAAGACTGAGAGACAGCACCTTTGAGATGACAGCAGAACAAGAAGAACAACAAGACTAGAGAACTTAATTATCGTGACAAGTTTCTCTCCCCCTCAAACTGTTTTTCTGTACCCCCATTACAAATTTCTTCTTTTCTCCTCCTGTAAGATTGACTTGCCCAAAGAGACTGTGATATGGATTTTCCTGTTGACCATGATGTTGACCAGAGCAGTCTGTTCCGGCGAGAGTACCAGTGAGGTCGAGAAAGGAGCCAGAAAGGTTCTGATGACTGAGACGGAGGTGTAAATTTCCAATAGCAACACAACCACCAAGCAAAAGGCGAGTACCGGAAACGATCCAGCAGCCATGTTATTTGTAAACATTGTTAGCTGAAAGGAAAACTGTATCTGTAGGCTCTGTGACCATGTAGTGGAGGATGGGTGCATTAAGAAATGCCAATCCAGTTTTAATATCCATATGGACCGGCATCCATTGAGTGACTATCACTCCTTAGTGGGTAGTGTGTTAAATCAAACAGATTGTTGGGTATGCTCTCAAGTACCTCAAGGTCATAGCAAATCAGGGCTAGTACCATTTCCTTTAACAGTAGGGGAGGTACTTGAGCTAAAGGGTGGGAGGCCGGTGGACAGGAGGTTTAATATCTCCAGTCCTCCTAGTTTGAAGCTCCACCAATACCATGTGGATAGGTCCCTATTATGTTTTAACATCTCCAATTCCCGAAAGCCGGTAAATTGGGAAGTGTCATGGAGTAACCAAACCATGACCTTTTCGCATAGAGCAGATAGAATGCCTACAGATACAGAGCTTATACGCCACATAGCCAGTAGAGGAAAATCTTTCCGATATAGGTATACCTTAGGAAATAGGATTACGAGAGTTGGAGAGGTATCACCAGGATACTGTGCACATATCGTACAACCTGATACGTGTACTAAGCAGATGGAAGAATTAGGGTTAGGAGATTTCACATGGAAGGTGTGTAATATGGTAATGTCCTACTCCGTCCCATATGTTCTCCCCGATGATGCATATTTCATATGCGGGAGGAAGGCGTATAAAGTGGCTTGCCCCAAACTCTGAAGGATTGTGTTATATTGGAAAAGTACTACCTGAGGTAATGAGTCTAAGGAGTGAGGGAATTGTAATTCCAATAGATTTGATTTATGACCCAAATGTAGAAACAATGATGTGATGAAAATGCGATTTCTACGGTCCGTTTCTTTCACCTGTTTTTCCGTTTTCTCCAAGGTAAAAAGACCCACTTGGACGAGGAATTTGATGAGCCGATATACAGACAACAGATGGATTAAAGAAGAAGTTTTGACAACCTGATACACAGATTTTTGATGAACTTTGCCATAGATCCCCAGTTTCCCTAGAAATTTTAAAATTATGCTAGCCCAACACTTTTGTAAATCTATGGACATTGACAAAGCTTTTGCTCGCACCTTATGGGCAAAAGCACAAAGAACACTGCATTCAACAGACACCAAACAAGACCTCAATCGACTAATGTACATTTACCTGACATAGAATACCACCGCATTTACCGTAATTATGTCTTTTCTTCATTTCTACAACCCTCAGGTAATGACACACATAGTCGATAGGGAATACAGGCACAGATATCAGCAATCACATATCTCCCCCATTCATGTATCATCAACTAAAATGTGCTCCCCCATTTTGTTACAACCACAGCCGAAAAGAGCTCGGTAAAGTTTGACAGCCCATCCACAGACCCGTACCACGGGATAAGAAGGAATTCAAATGTATACTTCGCAATACCTCGAAGCTTGATTTAAAACACGTACGGCACGATGATACATGACCCCCAAGCACAGATTCATACACACATGCTTCTGCTATCTCACTAGGTCATACCCTTTTTCCTACCTTCTCCTCTCCTCCCCTACCCAACCATGTAAATGTATTAACCCCTGACATATATTTTTCTCCTTTTGAAATGTTTTAGGAAGTGGCAGTTATTGTTGACTGCCAAAGGATGGACTGTCAAAGTCAGAAAAATATCTCTATGCACACTGCCATATTTGCACCTCACACAGGTCTGCGCTGCGCATGCGTGCGCTCTCCCGTGCGTGCGCATACTCGCTGTTGCGGGCACCCGCGGGCGCGCGGTATGTGCATTTACGGTAGAGTTCATGTGTTCGTACCGTGCGACTCAATCGTTACACATTTTCAATATATAATGTATTTTGTAGATCATGGTCCCTTTGATAGATTCTGAAAGTTTAGTTAATATAGCATGTTCCTGGACGGAGGGATCCCTCTTTGTATTGTACGAAGGGTCTAACAGGAGTCATACAGTGGTGTTTAGTATCCATCGGAAGAACATTTAATTAGCAATATTCCGGTGTTGGTTTGGAGCGGATTAATCGCTCGTGCGAATAGTTATGGACATAAGAAGTTTATGTCCATTTACTATTATTTGCTCTTAATTATCCATGCGGCGAGAAACCCAGTTTCCCTCCCACCTGAGCTGTTGGAAATAGTCACAGCCCACCTGTATGAATCAACCTATGACCTTTTGTTATAATGCGAGGAGGAATTCCTGTGTCCAATGAACAATGAGATTGTAGGGACCATTGAATTGTATTGTGTGTGGGGCATAAATAGACAAGCCGATCACATCCAGCTCTCACTCTTCAACGGTTATCATTGCTGAGAATCGGGAGCTGGATGTCCAGAGGCGCATGCGATCGTTTCCTTTGTGCGTAAGTTTTCTCCACAATCATATTGTTCTTACTGTTATTGTGAGCCATTTCTCTCTCTCTCTCTCTTCTCCTCTTTCCCTCTTATTTTCCCTTAAAACGTAATTGTATTGTATTGTATTTCCTGTGTAGTTATCTGGTTAGTTAGTCTATGTTATATTGTAGTGTATGACTTGTATTATGTTAATTCTTTTGCAAGTAATATCCATAATATATATATAAGGCGTTAGACCCTAAGCCCAGGTATCCGTGTATTTTCTATATAGTGTTAAGTAATCTCAGAGCGTCGGTGACGCTCAAACAGCTTCTAAGTTAATCAGGTTACACAAGGTTGCATCTACACACTATCACTACACTAAGGTTTTACTGCATAATATACTGTTTATGGTTTAGATATAAAGGTTTAACATTGTGAGCGTCAGCGCCGCTGGTGATCTCCTCGTGGTCCCGAGCGTCCGCTACGCTATAGCGAACCATTACGTTAGTCGGCAGCCAATAGCGTGCCTGCCTGTGATCTCTTGGCCGTAAGCGAACGTGACGCTTGAGCGTCTCGACTACGGCTAAGCGATCGTTACGCAACGTGCGTACCCTTATGGTACTTAATACGTCAATAGCGTACAGTGTTCCTAGGCCTCTTAAAGGGTTTTATATACGATAAATATTTAGCTTTATCAGGGGTCATCTGTGATATGCAAAAATCTTTTATTGCAATAATCATATAATGAATACTTTTGGCCACCCTTGGGTGTAACCTCGCATCATCGTAGTCGACACTGGAGTCAGAATCCGTGTCGGTATCAGTGTCTGCTACTTGGGACAAGGGACGTTTCTGAGACCCTGGAGGGCCCTGTGATACAGCCAAAGCCATGGATTGACTCCCTTTCTTTTCTCTGGACTCTGCTTTGTCCATTCTCTTATGTAATAAAGACACATTTGCATTTAAAACATTCCATATATCCAGCCAATCAGGTGTCGGCGTCGCCGACGGAGACACCACAATCATCTGCTCCACCTCCTCCTTAGATGAGCCTTCCGCTTCAGACATGCCGACACACACGTACCGACACCCCCCACACACTCAGGGATATATATATATATATGGAGACAGTCCCCCAATAAGGCCCTTTGGAGAGACAGAGAGAGAGTATGACAGCACACACCCAGCGCCACCAGACACTGGAATAAAATCCCAGTCAGTACAGCGCTTTTATAAAAATATACTCACTGCGCCAAATAAATGTGCCCCCCCCTCTTTTTGCCCTCTGTACTTGTTGTTCAGCAGGGGAGAGTCCGGGGAGCCAGCTTCTCTGCAGCGTGCTGTGGAGAAAATGGCGCTGGTTAGTGCTGAGGAATCAAGCTCCGCCCCCTCACCGGCGGGCTTCGATCCCGCTCAAAACGTTATACTGGCGGGTTTTTGGAATATACTGCCTCTGCAGTATATAACTATGCCAGTGTCCCTAGAGGTTTATTAATTGCTGCCCAGGGTGCCCCCCCTGCGCCCTGCACCCATACAGTGCCGCCAGTGTGTGTGTTAATGTGGGAGCAATGGCGCGCAGCGTTATCGCTGCGCGTTACCTCATAGAAGATCTGAAGTCTTCAGCCACCTTTGAAGTCTTCTGTCTTCTCATACTCACCCGGCTTCTATCTTCCGGCTCTGTGAGGAGGACGGCGGCGTGACTCCGGGATGAACGGCGAGGGTAAGACCTGTGTTCCAACCCTCTGGAGCTATTGGTGTCCAGTAGCCTAAGAAGCAGAGCCTATCATTTAAGTAGGTCTGCTTCTCTCCCCTCAGTCCCACGATGCAGGGAGCCTGTTGCCAGCAGTGCTCCCTGAAAATAAAAAACCTAACAAAAAGTATTTTTCAGAGCAACTCAGTAGAGCTCCCCTGTAGTGCACCCAGTCTTCTCTGGGCACAGGATCTAACTGAAGTCTGGAGGAGGGGCATAGAGGGAGGAGCCAGTGCACACCCATTCTAAAGTCTATAGAGTGCCCATGTCTCCTGCGGAGCCCGTCTATACCCCATGGTCCTTATGGAGTCCCCAGCATCCTCTAGGACGTAAGAGAAATAAACATTTAAGTTTATATTAAATACAGCCTCCCCCGGAAAAATCAAAAACCCACAGTGAGCCAGTGAGCCCATGCGTTCAGTCATGGTAACCAGAACTACTTCTACCTCTGCCGCAGCCCTCCACACTGGCTGCAAACCAGGGACTCATCTCAGAAGAGTCAAACAGCGAGCCCGACCTGCCTTGCACCATCCAGCACAAGAGAGGTGCTATGTCACTATGCCTCCCCCCCCCCTCTTCCCTCCCCCCCTGGTCTTGTGGCTTCTTTCTTAGGCTGCTGGAGTGAGTGGGACAAGGGGAGGTGCAAGGTTGCTGGGCGGGACACAGAGGGAGGTGAGAGGCTGCTTGGTGGGACAAAGGGGGAGGTGAGAGGCTGCTGGGTTGGACACAGGGGAGGTGAGAGGCTGCTTGGTGGGACAAAGGGGGAGGTGAGAGGCAGCTGGGTGGGTTAAAGGAGGGAAGGTGAGAGGCTGCTGGATGGTGTGGGGCATGGGGAAGAGTGGGGCTGCTGGTTGGACACAGGAGGGAGGGGAGAGGCTGTTGGAGGAACACAGTGGGAGGTGAGAGATTGCTGGAGGGACATGGCAAGGTGAGATGTGCTGGAGGGAGTGGGACCTTGGGAGGTGAATGGTTGCTTGAGTTAAACAGGGGAAGTTGACAGCTGCTGGAGGGACACGGGGGAAGGGGTGTGTTAGATCTACTGGAGGAGCACAGGGGGAGATGATAGCTGATGGAGGGACACGGGAGGAGGTGAGATCTACTGGAGGGACACAGGGGGGAGGTGAGAGGCTGCTGGAGGGAGTGGTACCTTGGGAGGAGAAAGGTTGGTGGAGGGACACAGGGGGAGGTGAGAGCTGCTGGAGGGACACAGGGGGAGCTGAGGGGCTGCTGGAGGGACATGGGGAGGTGAGAAGTTGCTGGATAGACATAGGGGGAGGTGAGAGACTGCTGGAGAGACACAGGGGGAGGTGATAGGCTGCTGGTGGACACAGGGAGGTGAGAAGTTGCTGGAGAGACACAGGGGGAGGTGAGAGACTGCTGGAGAGACACAGAGACAGGTGAGAGGCTGCTGGTGAGACACAAGGAGGTGAGAGGCTGCTGGAGGGACATGGGGAAGTGAGAAGTTGCTGGAGAGACACAGGGGAGGTGAGAGGCTGCTGGAGGGACACAGGGGGAGGTGAGAAGTTGCTGGAGAGACACAGGGACAGGTGAGAGGCTGCTGGTGGGACACAGGAAGGTGAGAGGCTGCTGGAGGGGCATGGTGAGGTGAGAAGTTGCTGGAGAGACACAGGGGAGGTGAGAGGCTGCTGGAGGGACACAGGGGGAGGTGAGAAGTTGCTGGAGAGACACAGGGACAGGTGAGAGGCTGCTGGTGAGACACAAGGAGGTGAGAGGCTGCTGGAGGGGCATGGTGAGGTGAGAAGTTGCTGGAGAGGCAAAGGGGGAGGTGAGAGACTGCTGGAGAGACACAGAGACAGGTGAGAGGCTGCTGGTGAGACACAGGGGAGGTGAGAGGCTGCTGGAGGGACATGGGGAGATGAGAAGTTGCTGGAGAAACACAGGGGAGGTGAGAGGCTGCTGGAGGGACACAGGGGGAGGTGAGAAGTTGCTGGAGAGACACAGGGACAGGTGAGAGGCTGCTGGTGGGACACAGGGGAGGTGAGAGGCTGCTGGAGGGACCTGGGGAGGTGAGAAGTTGCTGGAGAGACACAGGGGGAGGTGAGAGACTGCTGGAGAGACACAGGGACAGGTGAGGGGCTGCTGGTGGGACACAGGGAGGTGAGAGGCTGCTGGAGGGACATGGGGAGGTGAGAAGTTGCTGGAGAGACACAGGGGGAGGTGAGGGACTGCTGGAGAGACACAGGGACAGGTGAGAGGCTGATAGTGGGACATAGGGAGAGGGAGGTGAGAGGCTGCTGGAAGGGCATGGGGAGGTGAGAAGTTGCTGGAGAAACACAGGGGAGGTGAGAGGCTGCTGGAGGGACACAGGGGGGGGGGGTGAGAAGTTGCTGGAGAGACACAGGGAGGTGAGAGACTGCTGGAGAGACACAGGGACAGGTGAGAGGCTGCTAGTAGGAAACAGGGAAGTGAGAGGCTGCTGGAGGGACATGGGGAGGTGAGAAGTTGCTGGAGAGACACAGGGACAGGTGAGAGGCTGCTGGTGGGACACAGGAAGGTGAGAGGCTGCTGGAGGGGCATGGTGAGGTGAGAAGTTGCTGGAGAAGTACAGGGGGAGGTGAGAGACTGCTGGAGAGACACAGAGACAGGTGAGAGGCTGCTGGTGAGACACAAGGAGGTGAGAGGCAGCTGGAGGGACATGGGGAGGTGAGAAGTTGCTGGAGAGACACAGGGGAGGTGAGAGGCTACTGGAGGGACACAGGGGGAGGTGAGAAGTTGCTGGAGAGACACAGGGACAGGTGAGAGGCTGCTGGTGGGACACAGGGGAGGTGAGAGGCTGCTGGAGGGACCTGGGGAGGTGAGAAGTTGCTGGAGAGACACAGGGGGAGGTGAGAGACTGCTGGAGAGACACAGGGACAGGTGAGGGGCTGCTGGTGGGACACAGGGAGGTGAGAGGCTGCTGGAGGGACATGGGGAGGTGAGAAGTTGCTGGAGAGACACAGGGACAGGTGAGAGGCTACTGGTGGGACACGGGGAGGTGAGAAAATCGCAAAACCTACAATCTATTTTGGTTAAGAGTCATTACCAAAAGAGAAAGGAAAATAGCCATACGTGGATTACAAGGAAACCAGAGGGCTTCCACATACTGTATGTGGAAAATCTACTTGTAATACTTGTATACATTTGGAGGTTGTTTTGCAAAGAAGCAAAAGAAAGACTGTTTGGTATGTCTCTCTGGGGCACACTTTATTTAAATTGACTGAATAATGAAGTTATGAAACCATAGATTGTATATGAAACATTAAAACTTAACTTTTAATATATTCTACAGACGAAAAAAAATATATAATAATAATGTAAGGAAAAAATTAATTAATTAGTAATGTAAGGAAAAAAGTGTCGCTGTATAAATCAGCAAAATAGGTTAAAACAAGTATTAAATAGCATATGTAGATAACGATATAGTGATATGTCACTCGCTAAGTTAAAAGTGGGTGGCAGAAGGTTTGTCTATACACCCACTGGATTTTAAGCGAGTATTACTGTTAGACATTTGTCCAGTGCGAAAATAGAAATTCTTGTTATCTCTATCAATTTATGATTGGATAAACACATGTATATTTCATATGAGAGATACAAGAAAAACCGGCTTTTATATCACCGGACTCCTATTAAAGTGGTCAGCTGTAATGTGTATTCTGCAATGTTAACTTGCAAATAAGTTTTGCTGATCGACAAAAGGTATAAACCTTAATAAGACTACAGTACCCAGTATTCCCAGAGGGTCACCCTTTCTGGTACTGATCGGGCCCAATGCTGCTTGGCTTCCAAGATCAGACGAGATCGGGCAGATCCAGCATGGTATGACTGTAGAAAATATAGTAAATACCTCTCAGCATAGGAAATGAACGTTATGGTAAGAACTTACCGTTGATAACGTGATTTCTCTTATGTCCACAGGTATCCACAGGATAACATTGGGATATTGTCGAGCGACAGCGAAAATGGCACCAACACGGTCACAAGCTTTCTGGCCTCCCAGGATGCATTGGGGCCTCCACTATATAGTCCCGCCCACTGATTCAGTCAGATCAGTTCTTTCCACAGCGATTATAGGCAGGAACATTAGGTAGAGACCTGTACAGGCGATAAGAACACACATGCACACCCTTCCATACAAGAAGGAAGAGGTTTTTAGTGTTTGTCTAGATCCTCAAATCAGATGCGTCCGGGTGGGATCCCTGTGGATACCTGTGGACATAAGAGAAATCACGTTATCAACGGTAAGTTCTTACCATAACGTTCAATTCTCTGGCTGGGTCCACAGGATTATCCACAGGATAACATTGGGATTCCCAAAGCCATTTTAGTGGTGGGGACGCTCCTGATTGCACAGGAGGACCTTTCGCCCGAAGTCTGCGTCATGAGAGGCAAAAGTATCCAAGGCATAATGTCTGATGAATGTGTTTATGGAAGACCATGTGGCTGCCTTACATATCTGTTCTGCTGATGCACCCTGTTGTGCTGCCCAAGAAGGACCTACCTTACGTGTAGAGTGTGCAGAGACATTAGCCGGAATAGGGAGATCTGCATGAGAATAAGCTTCAGATATTACCATTCGGAGCCATCTCGCCAGCGTCTGTTTACTAGCAGGCCAACCTCTCCTATGGAATCCGTAGAGGATGAAGAGGGAATCTGTTTTCCTGATGGCACTAGTACGATCTATGTAGATTTTTAAAGACCGGACCACGTCCAGTGACGCTTCTCCCGCAGATAGTCCCGATACCTGAAAAGCTGGGACTACAATCTCTTCATTCAGGTGAAACTTTGACACCACCTTTGGAAGATAACTAGATCTCGTTCTGAGAACTGCTCTGTCTGGAAAAAAACTTAGGAAAGGAGACTTACATGATAATGCTCCTAAATCTGACACTCTTCTGGCTGACGCCATTGCCAGTAAAAAAAGAACTTTAACCGTTAACCACTTAAGATCTGCTCTCTCAAGTGGTTCAAACAAAGGACCCTGGAGAAATTTAAGAACTATATTCAAATCCCAGGGAGCTGCAGGAGGAGGAGGACCAAATGGAGGTTGAATATGTACTACTCCTTGGAAAAAAGTACGTACATCCTGTAGGTCAGCAATCTTCTGCTGAAACCATACAGTCAACGCTGAGACTTGCACCCTCAAGGAAGCAACCTTCAACCCCTTATCCAATCCTGCCTGCAGAAAATCCAAAATTCTAGCTACTTTAAAGGCTCTTGGATTGTAATTTTTTCCAGAACACCAATGAATATAGGCTTGCCATATTCTATGATATACACGGGCCGAAGAAGGCTTTCTTGCTCTAAGCATGGTTTGGATTACTTGCTTTGAAAATCCTTTAGCCTCTAAGATAGAGGTTTCAACAGCCACGCCGTCAAAGACAGGCGATCCAGATGACTGTGACAACAAGGACCCTGCATTAACAGATCTGAACGTTGAGGGAGCAGTATCGGTGCTTCCACGGACATTCTCCACAGATCTGTGTACCAATGCCTTCTTGGCCAAGCTGGAGCTATTAGAATGTTTGCTCCTTTTGCCTGTTTTATCTTTCTCACTACTGTGGGTAATAGAGATATTGGAGGGAACAGATATGCCAGCTGAAACCTCCATTCTACTGACAGTGCGTCTACCAGGACTGCTCCTGGGTCCCTTGTTCTTGATCCGTACCTCGGAACTTTGTTGTTTAGACGAGACGCCATAAGGTTTATCTCCGGTAGACCCCATCTGTTCACCAGTGTTTGAAACACTTCTGGGTGTAGTGCCCATTCGGTTTCCTGAATGGTGTGCCGACTGAGAAAATCCGCTTCCCAATTTAGTACACCCGGGACAAATACTGCTGACAATGCTGGGAGATGGAGTTCTGCCCACTTTAGAATGGGAGTTACTTCCTCCATCAGACTCTTGCTGTGAGTCCCTCCTTGATGATTTAGGTATGCTACTGCCGTCGCATTGTCTGAGCGGATATGGACTGGTCTTCCTTGTAGATTGTCCTTTGCCTGAACTAGGGCCAAGTAAATGGCTCTTATTTCTAACAGATTTATCGGCAGGCGACTTTCCCTTGCGGTCCATTTTCCCTGGAACCATAGGCTTCCGAGTACCGCCCCCCAACCTTGCAGGCTGGCATCTGTCGTCAGGACTTGCCACTCTTTTATCCAAAAGGGTCTCCCCTTGTTTAAATGGTCTGTCTGTAGCCACCATGCTAGAGACCTTTTTACATTTACTGGAATCTTTATCATCTGCTTCTTTATTGTTTGATGATTTCCGTTCCATTTTGTCAAAATGAGATGCTGCAATGGTCTGGAGTGGAATTGCGCATATTCCACCATGTCGAACGTTGATACCATCAGACCCAACAGCCGTATTGCTGCATGGACTGACATTGTCTGGGCTTGCAACGCTTCCTGAGCCATGACCTGCACCTTGACTATTTTCTTCTCTGGTAAGAGAACTCTCTGTAGGTCTGAATCCAATATGGCTCCCAAATGAACCATCCGCTGTGATGGATTCAGGGACGATTTCTCCCAATTTATGAGCCACCCGTGTCTCTGTAAACAAACTATCGTCTGTTGGAGATGGCTCAACAGTAAATCTTGCGACTGTGCTAAGATTAATAGGTCGTCTAGGTATGGGAATATCCTTATCCCTTGTTTGCGCAGACAAGCTGCCATAACCACCATGATCTTGGTAAACACCCTGGGTGCTGTAGCTAGCCCGAAGGGCAGAGCTTGGAACTGGAAGTGTTCCTTGAGGATGGCAAACCTGAGGTAACACTGATGTGATAGTGCTATAGGCACATGTAGGTAAGCATCCCGCACATCCAGAGATACCATATAGTCTCCCGGTTCCATAGCCAACATTATGGAGCGTAACGTCTCCATGTGGAACTTCGGGATCCATATGTAATTATTCAACATCTTCAGATTTAGAATTGGTCGATATGACCCATTTGGTTTCTGGATTAGAAACAGATTGGAGTAATACCCCTGTCCCTTTTGTGATGGAGGTACTGGGACAATCACACCTGACTGCAGTAATTTTTGGACTGCTTCTTGCAGGGCATTGGCCTTCGACTCTATACGAGACGGGCTGGTGCAAAAAAATCTTTGAGGAGGCTGCCTCCTGAATGGGAACCCATACCCCTGAGATACTACCTTCTGCACCCAGGCATCTGTTGTTGACTGTTGCCATGTGTGTGTAAATTGCAGGAGTCGGCCCCCAACCCTGGAATCCTCCAGGCGGAGGCCCGTCTCTTCAGGCTGAGGGTTTCTGTTCAGGTTTGGAAGCTGGCTTTTTGCTAGCCCACTGCTTCCTACCCCTTTTAAACTGGGGTTGTTTAGGCTCCTCTTTACCTTTCGCTTTGCTTTGCCAGCGAAATGAGCGAAATTTTAAACCCTTGGACTTAGGGTTGTAGGTAGCCGGAAATCTGACCTTCTTCGATTCAGCCTCTGACTCTAGGATATCCGATAAAGGTTTTCCAAATAATATATTACCCATGAAAGGCAATGCTTCCAATTCCTTCTTGGACTCCGCATCTGCCTTCCAGGTCCGTAGCCAGACTGCTCTGCGAGCGACTACTGCCAGGGCTGAAGCTTTAGAAGCAACAGTGCCTACATCAATGGCTGCTTCTTCTAAATACTGGGCAGATTGTCTTAAACGGCAAAGACGATCCTCTTGCTCCCTAGTAGGAGAGGGGATGTCATTCTCTAGTTCCTCTATCCATTCGCCCATTGCCTTTGCTACCCAGGCCGAAGCCATAGCAGGTCTTACCACTGCACCCACAAGAGAAAAAATATTTTTCAATAGGCTCTCTACCCTCCTGTCTGTGACATCATTCAAAGAGGTAGATGACAGTGGCAAAGCAGATTTGTGCACGAGTCGCAGAACATGTGCATCTACTTTTGGAGGAACTTCTCTCTTCGAACAATCTCCAGCAGGAAATGGATAATAAGAATCCCATCTCCTAGGAATCTTATACTTTTTACCGGGCGCTGCCCAAGACTCATCCATCATTTCCGTCAACTCCTCTGACGCTGGAAATTCAGCTTTCACTGACTTTGTTCGTTTGAATACAGGTGCTTTTGCTTTTAACGCTGTCTTGGCTGGTTCTTCCAGAGAAAGCACAGCCTTTACTGCATTAATGAGTTCAGCTACATCATCTGAACTAAAGCTCTGCGACTGATCATCATACGGAGTTGAATCTATTGTTTCCGCATCATCATCCGATGTATCCTCTTGTGTAGTCTGCCATACAGACGTATCTGTCTTAGTCTTACCTACCCCTTGGTTGCTTGTAGAGGCTACTGGAACCAAACCATAGGAAGGGAGCTGCATGTATGGGTTCATAGTGTAACCTAACCCCTGAGGTGGTGCTACTGGAGCTAACCTGTCCGCTATTGAAGACAGAGTCTTTGCGAACATATTCCATGGTGGCTCTACTGGAGGTTGAACTAACTCCTGTTTTTTACTTCGCTGAAAAGCGAAACAGTTTGCACACAAACCCTCATAAGTGACCAATTGAATCATATCAATTACCCCTGACTTACAAGATAAGCATGTTAGGGCTGTAGGAGTGCTTGACAAACTCTCCTCATCACTTTTGCCACTCACAGACATTTTTTCTGATATTGACTACACAATTTTGTGACTGAACCACACCCTATAATCAGTATATAGAGGTGAAATCAATCTGACCACAGTGCACCTGATTTGAGGGTCAGAACAGGACTGACATTACACAGAAAAGTCAGCACACATACTAGCAGTCAGTCACATGTTAAAGCATTAGACATTGTCATATGAGAATACAACCTCCATAATAACTTATACATAAGTAGGAAATTTGTACTTCTGTTTAACTGGTTCTTTTTCAACATAACATGCAGAAAACACAGTAATATACAGGTCTCATATGCAATAGGTACTAAAAATTAACAGTGCACACTAAGAAGTAGAAGGAATTTTTAGTACTGTATACCCTGCCTCCAGGGAGCGGGATACAGGGAGACCCACCACACTTCCATATCCAAGCAAAGACGCTCGAAAGACGCTGAGTGGATTCAGACGCTACTGGTGTACACTGCCGCTCTTGGTAACTGATAACGGACACGGACGCTCACCAACGGACACGGACGCTGAGCGACTCCACGTGCATGCAGACACTAAAGGCCTGCGACTCGGTCTGGGCGGGTTTATATCCAGTGTACACAACCGCAGCGTCTAAGCTGCGACCGAGTACCCTCGTGGTAGCGTCTGAACCGGAAGTGAGGTTATTCAGTTCATGAAACGAGAGACCCGCGGGAACTGGCCATGAACTCGGAGGAGGGACGGCCAGGAGAGCGTCTGAAACCCCCTGTTGACTTAAACTCCCAGGATCGCGGCCTCACCTAGTCCTGGCGCCTATGATCCCCGGAGCGTAGCGCTGTCACACTCGAGATGTTCGGCGCATCAACACGCTGTTTGTAGTCTCCACCAAATCAGCGTAGCTGTGTCCTGACCCCTCTAGTAAGAGGAAGTCCATATACTCACTCTCTCCCCATGCTCCGGCCACAGCCTGGTAACGTCTGCTGGACCTGCTAGAACATCCGACACAGACGCCCGTCGAGACAGCACTGTACCGCGAAGGTAAGCGTTGTTGCGACCCGGTGGGGAGTTGTTGGAGCGACTCTTTCTAATACACGTTTAAGACGCTGTTAAGAGAAGTCGCTCAAACAAAAACAGTAAGTCTATAAAAATAAAGTAATGAAAACTTGAGGCTGCTTTCACAGCAGCCCTGTGACCATGCGGCTTCCTGCCGCACCAAGCAAAAAACTGATCTGACTGAATCAGTGGGCGGGACTATATAGTGGAGGCCCCAATGCATCCTGGGAGGCCAGAAAGCTCGTGACCGTGTTGGTGCCATTTTCGCTGTCGCTCGACAATATCCCAATGTTATCCTGTGGATAATCCTGTGGACCCAGCCAGAGAAATAGCTGCTACTTTAAGCAAGTTGTATTTCCGTGATCAGGATAATGGTGTTATCTATAGCCAATTAATGGCCCTAGAGAAAACCCCCCATGATTTTCAGGGGAACCAAAATATGGAGAAATTATTCACAGAGGAAATCCTCCACATAAGAATTGTGGTGAGGAACACATACAAGATTCACCTCGAACGAATTATGGTGAGGCAAATATAGTAATGGTATGTCACAATTAATGTGATGGAATTGTGGTAGACAATCTTGCAGAATACCATATGATGAATCTTGTATAAAAATTGACATTGATTGTTGTATGAAGCTGTCTAAGCAGCACACTATCTCAATGTAACGAGATACAGTTATTTTTAAATAGTTGCCACAATACAAGGTTGCTAAGTATAATGTGAAAATAATAATTCATGTAACAACATGACAATACACTTGGAATACACCACTTGGGCTGCAAAGGCAGCTAACTGTTCAATCATACAAACAATTTGACATAAAATGTTGCATAAAGATGTCTGAGCAGCACAATGTCTTCTTGTATACAGATGCAATTGTTTTTAAATAGACCACATGGGCTGCAAGAAGCAGCTGACTTCTATCGCTGAAAGATACAATTATTTATATATAATTGTCACAATAACAAATTGCTGAAAATATTGCAGAAATGCTGACTCAAATCTCAACATAAGATTTTTTTAAGAAATTCAATATTAGATCCAGCACATACGCTGTGAAAGCAGCTGATAATCTGTTTACAAATAAATAAATTCATATAGAATCCAATTATGTTTAGAAAATAATCACAGTTAATGAGAACAGATTATCAATAAATAAGCACTGCTCTGTTAATATATGGGTGAAAGCTCTCCTGCAGTCAGGATGCCTGAAATCAAAGATAAATGCCTGACTATATTGGTGAAGCTAGTGATAGAAATAATTAATTATTAGAATGATTAAAAAGTTATTTGTAGCACCTGTAAATTGACAGCTGACAATACAATTCCCTGCACTGGATAAGTGCCATGTATATGTGCAAGGATTGAATTATTGCACTAATTGACAGCTGAAAGATGGTTACCATGCACTGGGTGAATACCCTGTATATGTGTGAGGTAACCAGGGAAACGTCAGGCAATTATTATTCCCGGCATGAGTGTTGCCGGGGAAACGATCCGTGCAACATGCACAGAATAGGGCAGCTTCTCCCTTGTACCTGCGCTGGGCACACAGGGAGAAAACTGACCAGGAGGCTTTGATCCGCTGCAGGGAGCAGTGTTATTTTTTTTTTTGTATAATCTGTTTTTATTGAAACGAATACAGACTTATAACAGCTTGTTAACACGTATAAATATCAATCAACAGCATAATAAAGTGACAAATTTGAGCATAAACAAAATAGTAGCCGAGTGTTCAATATGTCTAAAGTCTGCGCTAACATTTTTGAACTAAGAAACATGATAGAACATAGATATAGGACGAGAAAAAGAAAACAATAGAGGAGAAAGGTGACTGAGCCGAGCATGCTGAAAGAAGGAGGAAAGAATATGTGTAATGAACCGATAGATTTAAACATATTGGTCCGGGGTCCATGCCAAATAGCGAACAACAAAGTGACCCCCACCACCCGCTTCATTTCACAGAGGAAAATAAGAATTTACTCACCGGTAATTCTATTTCTCGTAGTCCGTAGTGGATGCTGGGCACTCCGAAAAGGACCATGGGGAATAGCGGGCTCCGAAGGAGGCTGGGCACTCTACAAAGATTTAGGACTACCTGGTGTGCACTGGCTCCTCCCACTATGACCCTCCTCCAAGCCTCAGTTAGGACACTGTGCCCGGACGAGCGTACACAATAAGGAAGGATTTTGAATCCCGGGTAAGACTCATACCAGCCACACCAATCACACCGTACAACTCGTGATATGAATCCCAGTTAGCAGTATGAAACAACTGAGCCTCTCAACAGATGGCTCAACAATAACCCGATTTAGTTAACAATAACTATGTACAAGTATTGCAGATAAACCCCACTTGGGATGGGCGCCCAGCATCCACTACGGACTACGAGAAATAGAATTACCGGTGAGTAAATTCTTATTTTCTCTAACGTCCTAGTGGATGCTGGGAACTCCGAAAGGACCATGGGGATTATACCAAAGCTCCCAAACGGGCGGGAGAGTGCGGATGACTCTGCAGCACCGAATGAGAGAACTCTAGGTCCTCCTCAGCCAGGGTATCAAATTTGTAGAATTTTGCAAACGTGTTTGCCCCTGACCAAGTAGCTGCTCGGCAAAGTTGTAAAGCCGAGACCCCTCGGGCAGCCGCCCAAGATGAGCCCACCTTCCTAGTGGAATGGGCATTTACAGATTTTGGCTGTGGCAGGCCTGCCACAGAATGAGCAAGCTGAATTGTACTACAAATCCAGCGAGCAATAGTCTGCTTAGAAGCAGGTGCACCCAGCTTGTTGGGTGCATACAGGATAAACAGCGAGTCAGATTTTCTGACTCCAGCCGTCCTGGAAACATATATTTTCAGGGCCCTGACAACGTCTAGCAACTTGGAGTCCTCCAAGTCCCTAGTAGCCGCAGGCACCACAATAGGCTGGTTCAGGTGAAACGCTGACACCACCTTTGGGAGAAATTGGGGACGAGTCCTCAATTCTGCCCTATCCATATGGAAAATCAGATAAGGGCTTTTACATGATAAAGCCGCCAATTCTGACACACGCCTGGCTGAAGCCAAAGCCAATAACATGACCACTTTCCACGTGAGATATTTCAGATCCACGGTTTTTAGTGGCTCAAACCAATGTGATTTTAAGAAACTCAACATCACGTTGAGATCCCAAGGTGCCACAGGAGGCACAAATGGGGGCTGAATATGCAGCACTCCTTTCACAAATGTCTGAACTTCAGGTACTGAAGCTAGTTCTTTTTGAAAGAAAATCGACAGAGCCGAGATCTGTACTTTAATGGAGCCTAGTTTTAGGCCCATATTCACTCCTGCTTGCAGGAAATGCAGAAAACGACCTAGTTGAAATTCCTCTGTTGGGGCCTTTTCGGCCTCACACCATGCAACATACTTCCGCCATATGCGGTGATAATGCTTTGCTGTAACCTCTTTCCTAGCTTTAATAAGCGTAGGAATGACTTCCTCCGGAATGCCCTTTTCCTTCAGGATCCGGCGTTCAACCGCCATGCCGTCAAACGCAGCCGCGGTAAGTCTTTTAACAGACAGGGCCCCTGCTGTAGCAGGTCTTGTCTGAGCGGCAGAGACCACGGGTCCTCTGAGATCATCTCTTGAAGTTCCGGGTACCACGCTCTTCTTGGCCAATCCGGAACCACGAGAATTGTGTTTACACCTCGCTTTCTTATTATTCTCAATACCTTTGGTATGAGAGGTAGAGGAGGGAACACATAAACTGACTGGTACACCCACGGTGTCACTAGAGCGTCCACAGCTATCGCCTGAGGGTCTCTTGACCTGGCGCAATACCTCTCTAGTTTTTTGTTTAGGCGGGACGCCATCATGTCCACCTGTGGACGACCCCACTGATTTACAATCATTTGGAAAACTTCTGGATGAAGTCCCCACTCTCCCGGGTGGAGGTCGTGCCTGCTGAGAAAGTCTGCTTCCCAGTTGTCCACTCCCGGGATGAACACTGCTGACAGTGCTAGTACATGATTTTCCGCCCATCGGAGAATCCTTGTGGCTTCTGCCATTGCCATCCTGCTTCTTGTGCCGCCCTGTCGATTCACATGGGCGACTGCCGTGATGTTGTCTGACTGGATCAGCACCGGCTGGTGTAGGAGCAGGGATTTTGCTTGACTTAGGGCATTGTAAATGGCCCTTAGTTCCAGAATATTTATGTGAAGGGAAGTCTCCTGACTTGACCATAGTCCTTGGAAGTTTCTTCCCTTTGTGACTGCCCCCCAGCCTCGTAGGCTGGCATCCGTGGTCACCAGGACCCAGTCCTGTATGCCGAATCTGCGGCCCTCCAAAAGATGAGCACTCTGCAGCCACCACAGAAGAGACACCCTGGTTCTTGGGGACAGGGTTATCAAGCGATGCATCTGAAGATGCGATCCGGACCACTTGTCCAACAGGTCCCACTGAAAAATCCTGGCATGGAATCTGCCGAATGGAATTGCTTCGTAAGAAGCTACCATCTTTCCCAGGACCCGCGTGCAGTGATGCACCGATACCTGTTTTGGTTTTAGGAGGTCTCTGACTAGAGTAGACAACTCCCTGGCTTTCTCCTCCGGGAGAAACACTTTTTTCTGGACTGTGTCCAGAATCATTCCCAGGAACATTAGACGTGTCGTCGGGACCAGCTGTGACTTTGGGATATTCAGAATCCAGCCGTGCTGGCGCAGCACTTCCTGAGATAGTGCCACTCCCACTAACAACTGTTCCTTGGATCGTGCCTTTATTAGGAGATCGTCCAAGTATGGGATAATTAAAACTCCCTTTTTTCGAAGGAGTATCATCATTTCCGCCATAACCTTGGTAAATACCCTCGGTGCCGTGGAGAGTCCAAACGGCAGCGTCTGGAATTGGTAATGGCAATCCTGTACCACAAATCTGAGGTACTCCTGGTGAGGATGGTAAATGGGGACATGCAGGTAAGCATCCTTGATGTCCAGGGATACCATGTAATCCCCCTCCTCCAGGCTTGCAATAACCGCCCTGAGCGATTCCATCTTGAACTTGAATTTTTTTATGTATGTGTTCAAGGATTTCAAATTTAAAATGGGTCTCACCGAACCGTCCGGTTTCGGCACCACAAATAGTGTGGAATAGTAACCCCGGCCTTGTTGAAGTAGGGGTACCTTGATTATCACCTGCTGGGTGACAGTTTATCCGACCACGCAGCGGCAGCACTGCACATCCATGCTGACGCAATAGCTGGTCTAAGTATAATGCCTGAGTGTGTATATACAGACTTCAGGATCGCCTCCTGCTTTCTATCAGCAGGTTCCTTAAGGGCGGCCGTATCCTGAGACGGTAGTGCCACCTTTTTAGACAAACGTGTGAGCGCTTTATCCACCCTAGGAGGTGTTTCCCAACGTAACCTATCCTCTGGCGGGAAAGGGAACGCCATTAGTACCTTCTTAGGAATTACCAATTTCTTATCAGGGGAAGCCCACGCTTCTTCACACACTTCATTTAATTCATCTGACAGGGGAAAAACTACAGGTAGTTTTTTCTCCCCAAACATAATACCCTTTTTTGTGGTACCTGGATGTAAATCAGAGATATTTAACACCTCTTTCATTGCCTCAATCATGCAGTGAATGGCCTTAATGGGCATTAAATTTGACTCATCGTCGTCGACACTGGTGTCAGTATCCGTGTCGACATCTACTTGTGCCATCTGAGATAGCGGGCGTTTCAGAGCCCCTGATGACTTTTGAGACACCTGGACAGGCACGAGCTGAGAACTCGGCTGTCCCGCAGTCGGCATGTCGTCAAATTTCTTATGTAATGAGTCTATACGTGCACTAATTTCTTTCCATAAGCACATCCACTCAGGTGTCTGCCCCCCAGGGGGTGACATCCCTTCTAAAGGCATCTGCTCCGCCTCCACCTCATTATCCTCATCAAACATGTCGACACAGCCGTACCGACACACTCCACACACACAGGGAATGCTCTATATAGAGGACAGGACCCACAAAAGCCCTTTGGGGGGACAGAGTGAGAGTATGCCAGCACACACCAGAGCGCTATATAAGGCAGGGACTAACTGAGTTATGTCCCTTATAGCTGCTTTTTAATATAACTATATACTGTGCCAAATTAAATGCCCCCCCTCTCTCTTTTTTACCCTTTTCTGTAGAGTAGTCTGCAGGGGAGAGCCAGGGAGCTTCCTTCCAGCGGAACTGTGAGGGAAAATGGCGCCCAGTGTGCTGAGGGAGATAGCTCCGCCCCTTTTCCGCTGCCTATTCTCCCACTTTTTTATGGAATCTGGCAGGGGTATTTACCTCACATATAGCCCCTGGGGCTATATATTGAGGTATTTTTGCCAGCCAAGGTGTTTTTATTGCTGCCTCAGGGCGCCCCCCCCCCCAGCGCCCTGCACCCTCAGTGACCGGAGTGTGAAGTGTGAGAGGAGCAATGGCGCACAGCTGCAGTGCTGTGCGCTACCTTGGTGAAGACTGATGTCTTCATGCCGCCGATTTTCCGGACCATCTTTCTTGCTTCTGGCTCTGTAAGGGGGACGGCGGCGCGGCTCCGGGACCGAACATCAAGGCTGGGCCTGCGGTCGATCCCTCTGGAGCTAATGGTGTCCAGTAGCCTAAGAAGCCCAATCCGGCTGCAAGCAGGCGAGTTCGCTTCTTCTCCCCTTAGTCCCTCGCTGCAGAGAGCCTGTTGCCAGCAGGTCTCACTGAAAATAATAAACCTAAGACTATCTTTCTTCTAAGAGCTCAGGAGAGCCCCTAGTGTGCATCCAACCTCGGCCGGGCACAAAATCTAACTGAGGCTTGGAGGAGGGTCATAGTGGGAGGAGCCAGTGCACACCAGGTAGACCTAAATCTTTCTAGAATGCCCAGCCTCCTTCGGAGCCCGCTATTCCCCATGGTCCTTTCGGAGTGCCCAGCATCCACTAGGACGTTAGAGAAATATAAGTCTTATATGACTCAGAGGTCTTATATTCTATCCAAGGTATCCACATAGCAATAAACTCTGAGCATCTGTCTCCAGCGCTCAATAATACATCTTCCATATTCATGTACTAGTCTAGTCTGGAAAACCAGGTATACCGTGTAGGAGGACTAGAGGACCTCCAGGGAGCGGTGTTATACTTGCGGCGTGTGCTGGAGGGAGTCCGCCCATCGGAAGTGATGCGCGTTTCGCTGGGAGGAGCTTGTTCACATGATCGTCATGTGAACAAGCTCCTCCCAGCGAAACGCGCGTCACTTCCGGTCCGGCACCTGACTTCCGGGACCTACGCAACGGGGCTCCGATGGGCGGACTCCCTCCAGCACACGCCGCAAGTATAACACCGCTCCCTGCAGCGGATCAAAGCCTCCTGGTCAGTTTTCTCCCTGTGTGCCCAGCGCAGGTACAAGGGAGAAGCTGCCCTATTCTATGCATGTTGCACGGATCGTTTCCCCGGCAACACTCATGCCGGGAATAATAATTGCCTGACGTTTCCCTGGTTACCTCACACATATACAGGGTATTCACCCAGTGCATGGTAACCATCTTTCAGCTGTCAATTAGTGCAATAAATTAATCCTTGGACACAGTGCACATATACATGGCACTTATCCAGTGCAGGGAATTGTATTGTCAGCTGTCAATTTACAGGTGCTACAAATAACTTTTTAATCACTCTAATAATTAATTATTTCTATCACTAGCTTCACCAATATAGTCAGGCATTTATCTTTGATTTCAGGCATCCTGACTGCAGGAGAGCTTTCACCCATATATTAACAGAGCAGTGCTTATTTATTGATAATCTGTTCTCATTAACTGTGATTATTTTCTAAACATAATTGGATTCTATATGAATTTATTTATTTGTAGACAGATTATCAGCTGCTTTCGCAGCGTATGTGCTGGATCTAATATTGAATTTCTTAAAAAAATCTTATGTTGAGATTTGAGTCAGCATTTCTGCAATATTTTCAGCAATTTGTTATTGTGACAATTATATATAAATAATTGTATCTTTCAGCGATAGAAGTCAGCTGCTTCTTGCAGCCCATGTGGTCTATTTAAAAACAATTGCATCTGTATACAAGAAGACATTGTGCTGCTCAGACATCTTTATGCAACATTTTATGTCAAATTGTTTGTATGATTGAACAGTTAGCTGCCTTTGCAGCCCAAGTGGTGTATTCCAAGTGTATTGTCATGTTGTTACATGAATTATTATTTTCACATTATACTTAGCAACCTTGTATTGTGGCAACTATTTAAAAATAACTGTATCTCGTTACATTGAGATAGTGTGCTGCTTAGACAGCTTCATACAACAATCAATGTCAATTTTTATACAAGATTCATCATATGGTATTCTGCAAGATTGTCTACCACAATTCCATCACATTAATTGTGACATACCATTACTATATTTGCCTCACCATAATTCGTTCGAGGTGAATCTTGTATGTGTTCCTCACCACAATTCTTAGGTGGAGGATTTCCTCTGTGAATAATTTCTCCATATTTTGGTTCCCCTGAAAATTATGGGGGGTTTTCTCTAGGGCCATTAATTGGCTATAGATAACACCATTTTCCTGATCACGGAACTACAACTTGCTTAAAGTAGCAGCTATTTCCTATGCTGAGAGGTATTTACTATATTTTCTACAGTCATACCATGCTGGATCTGCCCGATCTCGTCTGATCTTGGAAGCCAAGCAGCATTGGGCCCGGTCAGTACCAGAAAGGGTGACCCTCTGGGAATACTGGGTACTTGTCACAACCGAGGGCTGGTGCTGACCAGGGGGAAGCCTCAGTTGTAGGGGCTGAGGTATATGTGTACCTGGGAGGCAGTACAGGGTTCTTAGACAAGCAGGGAACCTTTAGAACAAATGCCCGAAGGCGTGACCAAGACAACGAAGGAAAGTTCAAAGGTTTATTAAACACAGTTCAGAGGAATACGGATGACTTGGTACAGGTAACAGGAATCACAGTTCAGAGAAATACTTGGGATCGATGATGGAACACCGATGGTGACTTGGGATCGATGGCGGAGCACCGATGGATACTTGGGATCGATGGCGGAGCACCGATGGAGACTTGGGATCGATGGCGGAGCACCGATGGAGACTTGGGATCGATGGCGGAGCACCGATGGAGACTTGGGATCGATGGCGGAGCACCGATGGTGACTTGGGATCGATGGCGAAACACCGATGGAGACTTGGGATCGATGGCGGAACACCGATGGTTACTGGGGATCGATGGCGGAACACCGATGGTTACTGGCAGGGCAGAGCACCGCTGGAAGCTAGAAGCTGGAAGCCGGTCTCAGGTAACTGCCAGTCACAGGGAGCAATGTAGACACTGCAGAGTCAGGCTGTACAGCAGAGAAAGTCCATGGAAGAACTGCACACTGGAATCACTGAAGACAATAGAAGCACTGACATCTTTCCTCCCCAGGAACAAGATATTTATACCAGCTGGGAAACAGGGATTGGCTGGCTGATTAACCAGAGACCAGAGTGCAGCTGCTGGGTAATCAGGCTGAGAGCAGAGTGCAGCTGATAGGCTGAAAGGTATCATGTGATTAGGAAAACATGGCTGCGCCCATGTTAGCTTTTGGAGGGAAAGATTGTTTGTAACTTGCATGTGAAACTTAACCCTGATGCTGCCAGAATCACAGTAAGGAGATTAGAGACAATGAGATGCAGCGTCCTGCACACAGACAGTGCAGATGGAATCCAGGCTTGGAACACTGGGACAGTCTCAGGAGACATTTGGAAGGTAAATACTGATAAAGAATTACCTGGATCGTGACAGTACTGTAGTCTTATTAAGGTATATACCTTTTGTCGATCAGCAAAACTTATTTGCAAGTTAACATTGCAGAATACACATTACAGCTGACCACTTTAATAGGAGTCCGGTGATATAAAAGCCGTTTTTTCTTGTATCTCTCATATGAAATATACATTTGTTTATCCAATCATAAATTGATAGAGATAACAAGAATTTCTATTTTCGCACTGGACAAATGTCTAACAGTAATACTCGCTTAAAATCCAGTGGGTGTATAGACAAACCTTCTGCCACCCACTTTTTTTTTTTTTTTTCAAATTGTTTTTATTATGCCACCCACTTTTAACTTAGCGAGTGACATATCACTATATCGTTATCTACATATGCTATTTAATACTTGTTTTAACCTATTTTGCTGATTTATACAGCAACACTTTTTTCCTTACATTACTAATTAATTAATTTTTTTCCTTACATTATTATTATTATATATTTTTTTCGTCTGTAGAATATATTAAAAGTTAAGTTTTAATGTTTCATATACAATCTATGGTTTCATAACTTCATTATTCAGTCAATTTAAATAAAGTGTGCCCCAGAGAGACATACCAAACAGTCTTTCTTTTGCTTCTTTGCAAAACAACCTCCAAATAGTTTCTTCTGAAATAATGTCCGGGAGCACCGCCAACCCTGTTCTGCCCCAAAAGCTTTTTTAGGCGAAGTTGGCAGCTATATGTTGGTCAAAATTCTTACTTTAATGGTATTATAATTATGTATCAAGTAATGTACAATCTGGTCCAGTGCAGACTCCAAAAACCCCATCCAGTATAATACTTGTATACATGCAATGAAAAAGACGATTGAATTTGTGTCTTTTACTACTGCAGAAACCTTTAAAATAAGGAATTTTCTCAATTGCAGATCCACGTTTGTCATTTACATGATAAACAATATATCGGGAGAACAACACGCACATTCCACATACGATTTATGGAGCATTTCCGTAATATTAATAAAAGTATCAAGACACATTCTCTCTCGAGTCATGTCTTCCAGTGTCAGCAGTCAGATTTGAATAGAAAAATCACAGTTAAAGCAATAGAAATGCACAAATAGGGGTCGCAATAGGTTTAATAGATTATGTAAGAGGGAGGCTTTTTGGATATATCATCTGAACAGTACACTTTGGTGCCATATGGCCTCAACGACACTGTGGAGTTAAATAATGTGTAGCTAGGAATGTGTGTTGATGCCTTTATATTTCTTGTTTTATTTAACCCTCTGATTTCTCCCTACATACTGTCTGTGTTATACGAGGGGCATTGATCTGGTTGTAGATTTCCTTGGCACCTGAGATGTCTTTTGTAGCCAGTTCTCATTATACTTAAAGTCTATTTATGAGGAAAGCAAGTTCTTTTAATTTCTATCTATTGTAATTAGGTTGATTGGAGCGGGGATTTATCATGCCAGAATATATTATATGGTGAAAATAAGCTTTATATGATCTCTCTCATTGCATCAAAAATTTACTCATGGGGAAATTAACCCCTATTTAATGCTCACCTATTGTAATTAGGTCAATTGGAGTGAGTTTTTTTGCAAATATATGATGTGGCATAAATAAACAGAGATGACATATGATCATTATAACACCTTGTATACATTGGATATACACTGCTCAACAAAATAAAGGGAACACTTAAACAACACAATGTAACTCCAAGTCAATCACACTTCTGTGAAATCAAACTGTCCACTTAGGAAGCAACACTGATTGACAATCAATTTCACATGCTGTTGTGCAAATGGAATAGACAACAGGTGGAAATTATAGGCAATTAGCAAGACACCCCCAATAAAGGAGTTGTTCTGCAGGTGGTGACCACTGACCACTCCTCAGCTCCTATGCTTTCTGGCTGATGTTTTGGTCACTTTTGAAAGCTGGCGGTGCTTTCACTTTAGTGGTAGCATGAGACGGAGTCTACAACCCACACAAGTGGCTCAGGTAGTGCAGCTCATCCAGGATGGCACATCAATGCGAGCTGTGACAAGAAGGTTTGCTGTGTCTGTCAGCGTAGTGTCCAGAGCATGGAGGCGCTACCAGGAGACAGGCCAGTACATCAGGAGACGTGGAGGAGGCCGTAGGAGGGCAACAACCCAGCAGCAGGACCGCTACCTCCGCCTTTGTGCAAGGAGGAACAGGAGGAGCACTGCCAGAGCCCTGCAAAATGACCTCCAGCAAGCCACAAATGTGCATGTGTCTACTCAAATGATCAGAAACAGACTCCATGACGGTGGTATGAGGGCCCGACGTCCACAGGTGGGGGTTGTGCTTACAGCCCAACACCGTGCAGGACGTTTGGCATTTGCCAGAGAACACCAAGATTGGCAAATTCACCACTGGCGCCCTGTGCTCTTCACAGATGAAAGCAGGCTCTCACTGAGCACGTGACAGACGTGACAGAGTCTGGAGACGCCAAGGAGAACGTTCTGCTGCCTGCAACATCCTCCAGCATGACCGGTTTGGCAGTGGGTCAGTAATGGCGTGGGGTGGCATTTCTTTGGGGGCCGCACAGCCCTCCATGTGCTCGCCAGAGGTAGCCTGACTGCCATTAGGTACCGAGATGAGATCCTCAGACCCCTTGTGAGACCATATGCTGGTGCGGTTGGCCCTGGGTTCCTCCTAATGCAAGACAATGCTAGACCTCATGTGGCTGGAGTGTGTCAGGCATTGATGCTATGGACTGCCCGCCCGTTCCCCAGACCTGAATCCAATTGAGCACATCTAGGACATCATGTCTCGCTCCATCCACCAACGCCACGTTGCACCACAGACTGTCCAGGAGTTGGCGGATGGTTTAGTCCAGGTCTGGGAGGAGATCCCTCAGGAGACCATCCGCCACCTCATCAGGAGCATGCCCAGGCATTGTAGGGAAGTCATACAGGCACATGGAGGCCACACATACTACTGAGCCTCATTTTGACTTTTTTTAAGGACATTACATCAAAGTTGGATCAGCCTGTAGTGTGTTTTTCCACTTTAATTTTGAGTGTGATTCCAAATCCAGACCTCCATGGGTTAATAAATTGATTTCCATTGATAATTTTTGTGTGATTTTGTTGTCAGCACATTCAACTATGTAAAGAACAAAGTATTTAATAAGAATATTTCATTTATTCAGATCTAGGATGTGTTATTTTAGTATTCCTTTTATTTTTTTGAGCAGTGTATTATCATTGAGGGTATATGAGCAGTTATTCTTAGATAAGGCCCCTTCTGTGCATATCCATTCCTTCGCTAAACTTCTGAAATGAAAATAGGATTTTAATTACCTACCGGTAAATACTTTTCTCGTAGTCCGTAGAGGATACTGGGGTTCCATTTAGTACCATGGGGTATAGACGGATCCACTAGGAGCCATGGACACTTTAAGAATTTGATAGTGTAGGCTGGCTCCTCCCTCTATGCCCCTCCTACCAGACTCAGTCTAGGAAACTGTGCCCGAGGACGCGGACATACTTTGAGAGAAGGATAGATAAAGACAGTGGTGAGTTTCCGAACCAGCACACACAAACAGAGGATAGCAATGCTAACCCAACTTTAAACAGGAACAGCAACAGCTGAACCAACAATACTTAACCAAGTAATAGTGCAGGAAGAACGAAGCACCAGGCGGGCGCCCAGTGTCCTCTACGGACTACGAGAAAAGGATTTACCAGAAGGTAATTAAAATCCTATATTTTCTTACGTCCTAGAGGATACTGGGGTTCCATTTAGTACCATGTGGATGTACCAAAGCTCCAAAACCGGGTGGGAGAGTGCTGAGGATCCTGCAGAACTGACTGACCAAACTGAAGATCCTCAGAGGCCAAAGTATCGAACTTGTAGAACTTAGCAAAAGTGTTCGAACCAGACCAAGTATCTAGTCGGCAGAGCTGTAAAGCCGAGACACCCCGGGCAGCCGTCCAAGAAGAACCCACCAACCTAGTAGAGTGGGCCTGTACAGATTTTGGAACCGGCAAACCTGCCATGGAATAAGCATGCTGGATAGTGAGCCTGATCCAGCGAGCAATTATCTGCTTTGAAGCAGGACACTCAATTTTATTGGAATCATATAGTACGAACAGTGAGTCGGGCTTCCTGTGACGAGCTGTCCTTTTTACATATATCTTCAAAGCCCTCACAACATCCAAAGACTTTGAAGTAGCGGAAGTGTCGGTGATAACCGGAACCACGATAGGTTGGTTGATGTGAAACGCAGACACCACTTTCAGAAGAAATTGCTGACGAGTTCTGAGTTCAGCTCTGTCTTCATGGAAAATGAAACAGGGGCTCTTGTGAGACAAAGCCCCCAGCTCCGACACACGTTTTGCTGATGCCAGGACCAACAGTGTGACGGTCTTCCACTGATAAAGCTAAATATTTATCTTATAACATTCACTATATATTGGTAAGAGACTCAGTACGCAATGGGCGTACGGGGTACCGTAAGGGTACGCACTTAGCGTAGCAGACGCTAGGCCGTGGTCGAGACGCACGAGCGACACGCTGGTATCGAGCACGCTATAGGCGGTCCGAGTACCGTAATGCTACGCTACTAACGTAGCGGACGCTGTGCCCACAAGAGGAACACGAGCGGCGCAGACGCTCACAGGATGACACACAGTAAACCTTGTATGCAACACAATGAAAGGCTGAGCCTATACTGTAAACCTTGGTTTTGTAATGTGAACACAATGCAATGCTAATTAACCTCTATTATATAAAAGCCTCTTGAGCGATTGAGACGCTCTGAATACTCTCAGCAATGTAATAAACACACAATACCTTGCTATGGTTCCAAAACCTTTACTAACGAGATTTAGTTATGTAAAAAGGGAAAATACAGTTAACATTTTATACACTACAGACCAACATCAATATCTAAACATAATAACTACACATATACAATATACAACAGCGTAACAATAACAGAGAGAGAGAGAGAGAGAGATAGTATGGCAAATACAAACAGAGAACAAGTTGGTTACAGAGAAAAACTTACACACTGGGGAATGATCGCTGCGCAGTCCTGGTCACCAGCTCTCAAGTTAGTCAGTGATGAAAACCTTTTGTGGAGAGTAGACTGAGCTGGCCCAAACTGGCTGCCTTATATACACTGCATACAGTACACTACAAAGGGGCCTACAATCTCATTGTTCATTGGACACAGGAATCTGTCTTCACATTATAACAAAAGGTCATAGGTTGATTCAAACAGGTGGGCTGTGACTATTTCATACTGCTCAGGTGGGAGGGAATCTCAGGATTCCCGCCGCATGGATAATGAACTGCAAATATAGTAAATGTCCATAAACTTCTTATAGACATAACTATTCGCAGGAGCGATTAATTTCTCTCAAACCAATACCGGAATGTTTCTTATAATATACTCTACCGTTGCATACCAAACACCACTGCTCAAAACCTGTCTGACCCTTCGTATCATGTAAAGATGGATTTCTCTGTCCCTGAACCAGTTACACTAAACAAACTTACTGATATTATTAAGGAGACCATAACCTACAAAATACACTATTTGGATTTACTATGTGACAATTGAGTCGCCCGCCAGATGCACACAAACCCTACCGTAAATGCACATACCACGCGCTTGAGTGCATGTCCGTGGAGGCGCCGTCACGCAACTGTGAATATGCGCACGCACGGGAGAGAATGTGCACGTGCAGCGGGCAAGCGCATGGGATTAGTACAAGGCATGAGAATAACGATATTTTTCGACTTTGACACCACGTAAGATATTTTACGTCCACCTCCTGTAAAGGTTCAAACCAGTCCGATTGGAGGAACTGCAGCACCAAACTGAGATCCCAAGGTGCCGTGGGAGGCAGGGACGTGCAGTCAGGGGAGGCAGTGCCTTCCCTGTCATTAATGAGTAAAATAATACAAAGAAGATACTTATGACACATAAGTATCTCCTTTATTATTTTACTCATGATTATACAGTGTAAAATGTGTTTGGGAGGCACCGATCGTGGTGGCTCCCGTACTGAATGGGGAAAGATATGGGAGCGGGGGCCGGGCACGGGCGGGGCCTAGCAATGGGCAGGAAAAGCCCATTGAAATACCATGGGAAAGCGGCTCCATTAGAGGTGCCGCTTTCATACAGGGACGTGCTTTCAACCTATGAAAGCAGGCCCCTGTGAGTGAGGCCACAGTGATTGGCCAGCGGATCCGTCACTGGATACGCTGTCAATCACTGTGTGGGCGGCGGTGGCGGCGGAGGTGCAGGATGCGGCGGGCCGGGCGGCGGAGGTGCGGGCGGCGGGATGCGGCGGAGATGCAGGCGGCGGTAGCGGCGGCGGGATGCAGCAGTCAGGGCGCCTCAGCATCATTTTTTAAATTTAAGATGGCCGCCGCGAGCCAATCACAGCTCGCCGCGTCATCGCCATGCCCCCTCACGCTGACTTATATAAGTCAGCGTGAGGCAGCGGCTGTCAGTCCGACGGCGGAGGAGGAGCAGTGAAGAGCTCCTGGAGACGGAAGACGCCGTGGAAGTCCTGGATGGGCGGCGGCTATGCAAAAGCCGCCCACCAGGTGAAGATGCTGGAAGCCTGGGGGGACGGCGGCCATGCAAAAGAGCTTAAAGGCCGCCGCCTCCCAGGTGAAGACGCCGGAAGCCCTGGGGAGGTGGCACCCCCCAGGTGAAGACGCCGGAAGCCCTGGGAAGGCGGCGGCCATGCAAAAGAGCTTAAAGGGCGCCGCCCCCAGGTGAAGACCCAGTGTAATAAAACTTTTTTAAAGAACGTGTAGAGGTTTTTTTTTTATATTTTATTTACAGGTGGACTACAGGTGCCAGCGTGCATTTTATGTCTGGGCATCCTGGAACTTGTTGTTCTCCTAGTGCCAGCATGCTGGGGCAGGCTTGCTGGGACCTGTAGGCCACCTGTAAAGAACAATATTACTATTTTATACAGGTGGACCACAGGTGCCAGTGGGCCATTTATGTCCGGGCATACTGGCAGTTGTGGTTCTCCAAGTGCCAGCATGCTGGGGCAGGCTTGCTGGGAACTGTAGGCCACCTGTAAAGAACAATATTAACAATGAACCCCGCACACACCGCCACCAGGGGTGCGGGGCATAGCACTGGGCAATCAGCCCAGTGCTAGTTGTTGCTCAGGAGGGGGGATCCAATTTTTATTTTTTTGGGGCCCCACTTTCCGAGGAATTCCAGCCCTGGGCTGACTGGTAATGGTGTTTAATGGCATGGCAGGGGGACCCCACACTGAGTGTCTCCCCTGCTATGGCATTACCCCCCCTGGCTGGTTCAGCCTGGTGCTGGTGTTAGTGGTGTGTGGGGGGACTGCACTTGTTTTTTTCTCTCATGGGGGGGAGGGGTGTTTAGCCACCAGTGCCTCCCCAGCTGGTAAGCTCACCGCACGTCACTGGTGGGAGGCACAAAGGAAGGTTGGATGCACAGAACACATTTAAAAAATGTCTGGACCTCAGGGAGAGAAGCCAATTGTTTCTGAAAGAAAATGGAAAAGGCAGAAATCTGGACCCTTATGGATCCCAGACCTAGGCCCACATTCACACCTGCCTGCAGAAACAGGAAACGTCCCAGGTGAAATTCCACCGCAGAATAAGGTCTGCTTTCACACCAAGAAACGTATTTCTTCCAAATACGGTGGTAATGTTTAGACGTTACCCCCTTCCTCGCTTGGATCATAGTCAGGATAACTTTTTTTAGGGAGCCCTCTTCTGGCTAGTATCAGCCGTTCAACTTCCATGCCGTCAAACATAGCAGCGGTAAGTCCTGATAGACGAACGGGCCCTGTTGCAGAAGATCTTTGCGAAGAGGTAGAGGCCACGGATCTTCGAGGAGCATCTTCAGAAGTTCCGCGTATCAGGCCCTCCTTGGCCAGTCTGGAGCAATGAGTATTGCTTGAACTTTTTCCCTTTTTATTCTTTTCAGAATTTTTGGGATCAGATGAAGTGGAGGAAACACATACACCATCTGATAGACCCATGGAGTCGTCAGAGCATCTACCGCCACTGCCTGTGGGTCTCTCGACCTGGAACAATGGGGGTCATTCCGAGTTGATCGCTAGCTGCTGTTGTTCGCAGCACAGCGATCAGGCTGAAAATCGGCACTTCTGCGCATGCGTATGGTGCGCACTGCGCACGCGCGACGTACTTTCACAAAAGCCGATGCAGTTTTACACAAGCTCTAGCGACGCTTTTCAGTCGCACTGCTGATCGTTGAGTGATTGACAGGAAGTGGGTGTTTCTGGGAGGTAACTGACCATTTTCGGGGAGTGTGTGAAAACACTAAGGCGTGCCAGATAAAAACGCAGGAGTGGCTGGGGAAACGGGGGAGTGGCTGGCCGAACGCAGGGCGTGTTCATGACGTCAAAACAGGAACTAAACAGACTGAAGTGATCGCAAGGAAGGAGTAGATCTGCAGCTACTCTGAAACTGCTTGAAAAAAATGTAACCCCGTTTTGCGATCCTTTCGGTCGCACTTCTGCAAAGCTAAGATACACTCCAAGAGGGCGGCGGCTTAGCGTTTGCACTGCTGCTAAAAGCAGCTAGCGAGCGATCAACTCGGAATGAGGGCCAATATCACTTGAGCTTCTTGTTGAGACGAGAGGCCATCATGTCGATTTGTGGATATCCCCACCGACGTGTCAAGCACCTGAACACTTCTGGGTGAAGGCCCCACTCCCCCGGGTGCAGGTCGTGTCTGCTGAGGAAGTCTGCTTCCCAGTTTTCTACTCCCGGAATGAAGACCGCTGACAATGACACAGCGTTTTTTTCTGCCCAGAGGAGAATTCTTGACAGCTCTGACATCGCTGCTCTGCTTTTTGTTCCGCCCTGTCAGTTTATGTATGTCACTGCCGTTACATTGTCTGACTGGACCTGAATGGCCCAATCCTGAAGAAGATAAGAGGTCTGCAGAAGGTTGTTGTATATGGCTCCGAGTTCCAGAATGTTGATTGGAAGGGTGACTTCCTGACTTGACCATCTTCCTTGAAACTGCACCCCCCTGGGTGACTGCTCCCCAACCTCTGATGCTTGCGTCCATGGTTAACAGGATCCATGTCACGATCCGGGTATCTGGACGCCATTACTTGCCTTTCAGATGCCTCCTGAGGCTGGCTCAGCATTCCAGGGCCAGATTTCATCTGTGATACTGATGTCCACATTCTGCTTCCCTCTCCTGTCACCCTGAGACGCTGTCACAGCGGCGCCATGTTTACTTCCTGAATGGCGTCTCCCGTCCTCCGCGGCCTCCGCCGCCGTTCCTGTGTTTCAGTGTACAGGATGTCAGAGTGGCGCCTCATGCCAGCCGCGGCCTCCACTGTCGTCCGCGTGGTTCTAGTGTGCAGTCATCAGTCTGGCGTCTCCTGTCCTCTGTGGCCGGCGCCGCCATTGCTGCTAAGTTTCCACATGGATTATCAAACCAACTTTCCCTCCGGGTGACTGCATGGGCGCAGCCATGTTGGATTCTGTCACCTGCTCCATTTCCACCAATCCGTTGCTCCACTGAAATCTGCATAATTGCCTAGCCAATCCCTTCCTTGCTGCAGGTATAAGTATTCTGTGCCTGAGCAAGGAAGGCGTCAGTGCTTTGGTTGTCAAACCTAGTTCCAGTTTGTCTCTCTCCTGTGGTTGTTTTCCAGGTTCCAGTTCCTGTCTCCAAGCTTCCACTAAAGAGACCCACTCCAGTCTACCATCTGCGGTGCAGCCTGACTCTCCAGTCCTTTGGGACTCATCTGTTTCCAGCTACAGATTCACCTGCTTCCAGCAGAGATCAGCTCTTCTTAAAGTGCCGGTACCATTTCTGCAGATTTCCATTTACCACCGGTACTAATATTTCACCGCTCTCAAGCTTCATTTACCATCTGTATTTCATCGCTCTCAAGCTTCATTTAACTGGTTCCAGCCAGTATCCACTCCGTGCCTACATCTGTCTGGTTCCAACCAGTACCCACAGCAGCCATTTTATCTACAGCAGCCCAGCTTTCCCTGGAACATCAGCTGATATGATCCTGGGCTATCTCCATTACTACAGTCGGGCCTGGTAAGGACTTTCCATCTAGAGGATAATAAGAACTGTCTCATACTACCAGAGCCCTGTGGCCATTGCCATCCTGTAGTACCCAGGAACTGTGTATAATACTGCTGATTTTACGTTTCTCTTTTATTACTGCTGTGTTGCATGGAGTTTGTCAAATAAACATCATTGACTTTTATCTTGGTTGTCGTGGTCACGCCTTCGGGCAATCTCTCTACGTGTAACTTACATTTCCAGGGGTCTGATACAACCTCCCAGGTTTCACTACATCTCAGCCCCTACAACTGAGGCTGCCTCCCGTCAGCTCAAGCCCTCAGTTGTGACAGTAAGCACTGACCAAATTAATCGAGCCGGAGACCAGGATCAAGCGGCCAGGCCGGTACAAGAACTGGCAGCCAGACTCGAACATCAGGAGGCTGCACAGGGCCACATCATCCGCTGTCTCCAGGATCTCTCTACTCGGCTGGATGGGATTCAGACAACCCTCCGTGGATCAGGCGCGTCCGGTGCGTCACCCACAGTGACTCCAGCTGTAACCCCACCCACCTTACCCATTTCTGCTCCACGTCTTCATCTTCCAACGCCAGCAAAATTTGACGGATCTCCAAGATTCTGCAGGGGATTTCTCAACCAGTGTGAGATCCACTTTGAGCTACAACCTGGCAATTTCCCCAGTGATCGTACAAAAATTGCCTACATTATTTCTCTTCTCAGTGGCTCAGCCCTTGACTGGGCATCACCGTTATGGGAGAAGTCTGATACCCTGCTGTCTTCCTATTCTGATTTTATAACAACATTCAGGCGTATCTTCGACGAGCCAGGCCGGGTAACTTCAGCTTCATCTGAGATTCTCCGTTTACGCCAGGGATCGCGTACTGTAGGACAGTATCTTATACAGTTCAAGATCCTGGCATCCGAACTGGCATGGAACGACGAGGCCCTGTATGCTGCATTCTGGCATGGCTTATCAGAGCGTATTAAGGATGAGTTAGCTACCAGAGACTTGCCTTCTAAGTTAGATGAGCTAATCTCACTCTGCACGAAAGTTGATCTATGGTTCAGAGAAAGAGCAACTGAGCGTGGAAGATCATCTGCTCCAAAATCTTCTGCTCCTCCTCCTCGTCAACCGTCTCCATCTAAAGATGAGCCCATGCAAATTGGTCGTTCCCGTCTATCTCCTGCTGAGCGCCGAAGACGTCTTTCTGAGTCTCTCTGTCTTTACTGTGCAGCTCCTTCTCACACCATCAATGCCTGTCCCAAACGTCCGGGAAACTTCAAATCCTAGCTCGCCAGGGAGAGGGCCGGCTAGGAGTGATGATCTCCTCTCCACCTCCTCATGATTGTAATCTCCCAGTCTCGCTTCAAATTGCTCAACGTTATAGGAACGTCATTGCCCTCCTAGATTCCGGAGCAGCTGGGAATTTCATGACTGAAGCCTATGTTAAATGGTGGTCCCTACCCACCGAGAGACTTCCCTCGTCCATTTCCTTGACTGCAGTGGATGGCAGTAAGATTTTTGACGCAGTTATTTCTCTAAGGACTCTACCAGTTCGTCTGAGAGTGGGAGTTCTTCATTCAGAATTTATTTCTTTTTTAGTGATTCCAAGAGCCACACATCCAGTGGTTTTGGGCCTTCCATGGCTCTGTCTCCACAATCCAGCGATTGACTGGACGACTACGCAAATACTGGCATGGGGTCCTTCCTGTGCTGAGACATGTTTGTTTAAGGTACTTCCTGTTTGTTCTTCCCTCCTCCAGGTCGTCTGATGTTCCACCTCCTCCATATCAAGACTTCACGGATGTGTTCAGTAAAGCTTCTGCTGATATCCTTCCTCCTCATAGAGAATGGGACTGCCCAATTGATCTCATTCCAGGGAAGGTTCCACCTCGAGGCCGAACTTATCCGTTGTCTCTGCCTGAGACGCACTCCATGGAGGAGTACATCAAAGAGAACCTGGCGAAGGGTTTTATCCGACCTTCCTCTTCTCCAGCTGGCGCAGGCTTCTTTTTCGTAAAGAAGAAAGATGGTGGTCTGCGGCCGTGCATCGACTACAGAGGTTTGAACGACATTACCATCAAGAACCGATATCCTTTACCCCTGATTACAGAGCTCTTCGATAGAGTTAGCGGAGCAACCATCTTTACAAAGTTGGATTTGAGGGGTGCCTACAATCTCATCCGGATCCGTGAGGGTGACGAGTGGAAGACCGCCTTTAACACCCGTGATGGACATTATGAGTACCTCGTCATGCCCTTTGGATTGAGCAACGCTCCAGCTGTCTTCCAGCATTTCGTGAATTAGATCTTCAGAGACATCTTATACCGCCATGTTGTGGTTTATCTAGATGATATCCTCATCTTTGCCAATAATCTAGAGGAACATCGTTTCTGGGTAAAGGAGGTTCTGTCCCGTCTTCGTGTCAATCATCTCTATTGCAAATTAGAGAAATGTGTCTTTGAAGTCAAATCCATTCCGTTTCTAGGTTACATTGTGTCCGGTTCCGGACTAGAGATGGATCCTGAGAAACTACAAGCAATACAGAATTGGCCGATACCCTTAACCCTTAAAGGGGTCCAGAGGTTCTTAGGGTTCGCCAATTACTACAGAAAGTTTATACGAGATTTTTCCACCATTGTGGCGCCTATCACTGCATTGACTAAGAAGGGTGCTAACCCGTCCAAGTGGTCTGAAGAAGCTATGCAAGCTTTTCATCTATTAAAACAACGGTTCATCTCTGCACCAGTCCTGAAACAGCCCGACATCGACTCTCCTTTCATCTTAGAGGTGGATGCCTCCTCCGTTGGAGTAGGGGCGGTGTTATCCCAGAGGGCTAAAGATGGCCATCTACATCCTTGCAGTTTCTTCTCCCGGAAGTTCTCCCCAGCTGAACGCAACTATGCCATTGGCGACCAGGAGTTGCTAGCCATCAAGCTCGCTCTAGAGGAGTGGAGATATCTGTTGGAGGGAGCTTCTCATTCAATCACTATACTTACCGACCACAAGAATCTTTTATATCTGAAAAGCGCACAATGTCTTAACCCTCGTCAGGCTAGATGGGCACTTTTCTTTTCCAGGTTCGACTTTAAACTCCAGTTCTGTCCGGGCTCTCAGAATCGCAAGGCCGATGCCCTTTCCCGCTCATGGGAGCAAGAAAATGAGTCAGAGTCTTCAGACAAGCATCCTATTATTAATCCGTTGGCATTCTCCACGGTAGGGATGGACTCTACGCCCCCACCAGGGAAAAGTTTTGTGAAGCCGGTGTTAAGGAAGAATCTCATGCATTGGGCCCATGCTTCCCGTTTTGCCGGACATACAGGCATTCAAAAGACCCTTAAGTTTATCTCTAGGTCCTATTGGTGGCCAACTCTGAATAAGGACGTCATGGAGTTCATCGCCTCTTGCCCAAAGTGTGCCCAACACAAAGTCTCCCGCCAGTCGCCTGCGGGGCAACTGGTTCCATTATCTGTTCCCCGTCGACCGTGGACCCATTTGTCGATGGACTTTGTTACAGACCTGCCTACGTGCAACAAGTTTAATACCATCTGGGTGGTAGTTGACCGGTTCACCAAGATGGCCCATTTCATACCTCTCACCGGTCTTCCGTCAGCTTCCAAGTTGGCTCAAGTGTTCATACAAGAGATCTTCCGACTCCACGGTCTTCCTGAAGAGATTATCTCAGATCGAGGAGTACAATTCACAGCCAAATTCTGGCGAAGTTTGTGTCAAGTCCTCCAAGTCAAACTAAAGTTTTCCACGGCTTACCATCCTCAGACCAATGGTCAAACTGAGAGGGTGAATCAGGACTTGGAGGCCTTCCTCCGCATCTATGTGTCTTCCTCTCAAGATGACTGGGTTCAACTACTTCCCTGGGCCGAGTTCTGTCATAACAACCAATATCATTCCTCATCTTCTTCAACACCATTCTTCACTAACTATGGATTCCACCCTAAAGTTCCAGAATTCCAACCGCTTCCAGCAACTTCTGTTCCAGCAGTGGATATCACCTTGCGTCAGTTTGCAAACAACTGGAAGAATGTACGAGCGGCTCTGCTCAAAGCATCGTTCAGGTACAAAAAGTTTGCTGATAAGAAGCGTAGAACGGTTCCTGCTCTCAAGGTGGGTGATCGTGTATGGTTGTCCACGAAGAATTTGAGGTTAAGAGTTCCCAGCATGAAGTTTGCACCTCGTTACATCGGTCCTTTCAAAATTGAACAAGTCATCAATCCTGTTGCTTACAGACTCCAGTTACCTCCCTTCTTGAAAATACCCAGGACATTCCATGTTTCCCTGTTGAAACCGCTGATCCTGAATCGGTTTCATTCTACACTTCCTCCGGCTCCGAAAGTCCAAACTCAACGGGGAGTTGAGTATGAAGTTGCCAAGATTCTGGACTCACGTCACCGTTACGGTCAATTACAGTATCTTATTGACTGGAAGGGCTATGGTCCTGAGGAACGTTCTTGGACCAATGCTTCTGATGTCCATGCTCCTGCCTTGGTCCGGAATTTCCACTCTAAGTTTCCTCAAAAGCCAAAGAAGTGTCCTGGGGCCACTCCTAAAGGGGGGGGGGGGGGGGGTGCTGTCACGATCCGGGTATCTGGACGCCATTACTTGCCTTTCACATGCCTCCTGAGGCTGGCTCAGCATTCCAGGGCCGGATTTCATCTGTGATACTGATGTCCACATTCTGCTTCCCTCTCCTGTCACCCTGAGACGCTGTCACAGCGGCGCCATGTTTACTTCCTGAATGGCGTCTCCCGTCCTCCACGGCCTCCGCCGCCGTTCCTGTGTTTCAGTGTACAGGATGTCAGTGTGGCGCCTCATGCCAGCCGCGGCCTCCGCTGTCGTCCGCGTGGTTCTAGTGTGCAGTCATCAGTCTGGCGTCTCCTGTCCTCTGTGGCCGGCGCCGCCATTGCTGCTAAGTTTCCACATGGATTATCAAACCAACTTTCCCTCCGGGTGACTGCATGGGCGCAGCCATGTTGGATTCTGTCACCTGCTCCATTTCCACCAATCCGTTGCTCCACTGAAATCTGCATAATTGCCTAGCCAATCCCTTCCTTGCTGCAGGTATAAGTATTCTGTGCCTGAGCAAGGAAGGCGTCAGTGCTTTGGTTGTCAAACCTAGTTCCAGTTTGTCTCTCTCCTGTGGTTGTTTTCCAGGTTCCAGTTCCTGTCTCCAAGCTTCCACTAAAGAGACCCGCTCCAGTCTACCATCTGCGGTGCAGCCTGACTCTCCAGTCCTTTGGGACTCATCTGTTTCCAGCTACAGATTCACCTGCTTCCAGCATTTAGCTTCCAGCAGAGATCAGCTCTTCTTAAAGTGCCGGTACCATTTCTGCAGATTTCCATTTACCACCGGTACTAATATTTCACCGCTCTCAAGCTTCATTTACCATCTGTATTTCATCGCTCTCAAGCTTCATTTATCTGGTTCCAGCCAGTATCCACTCCGTGCCTACATCTGTCTGGTTCCAACCAGTACCCACAGCAGCCATTTTATCTACAGCAGCCCAGCTTTCCCTGGAACATCAGCTGATATGATCCTGAGCTATCTCCATTACTACAGTCGGGCCTGGTAAGGACTTTCCATCTAGAGGATAATAAGAACTGTCTCATACTACCAGAGCCCTGTGGCCATTGCCATCCTGTAGTACCCAGGAACTGTGTATAATACTGCTGATTTTACGTTTCTCTTTTATTACTGCTGTGTTGCATGGAGTTTGTCAAATAAACATCATTGACTTTTATCTTGGTTGTCGTGGTCACGCCTTCGGGCAATCTCTCTACGTGTAACTTACATTTCCAGGGGTCTGATACAACCTCCCAGGTTTCACTACATCTCAGCCCCTACAACTGAGGCTGCCTCCCGTCAGCTCAGGCCCTCAGTTGTGACAATCCAGTCCTGAATTCCGAACTCCCGACCCTCGATGAGGTGAGAAATCTGTAGCCACCACAGAAGGGAGACTCTGGCTTTTGTCGACAGACGGAGCCTCTGGTGCATGTGAAGATGCGATCCGGACCATTTGTCCAACAGATCGAGCTGGAAGGGTCTTGCATGAAACCTTCCGTATTGAAGCGCCTCGTAAGAGGCCATAATTTTTCCCAGAATTCGAATGCATAGATGCACCGATGTCCGGGTTGGCTTCAAAACATCCAAACCATCGACTGGATTACCAGTGCCTTTTCCAATGGAAGGAACACCTTGTGTGACTCTGTGTCCAGAATCATTCCCAGGAATGGGAGACTTCGAGTTGGCTCTAGGTGAGATTTCGGAAAGGTTCAGATTCCACCCGTGATCATGGAGAAGTTTGGTTGAGAGACCAATGCTGTCTAGCAACCTCTCCCTGGACGGCGCCTTTATCAGAAGATCGTCCAGGTATGGAATTATGTTCACTCCCTGTTTGCGGGGTAGAAGCATCATCTTTGCCATCACTTTGGTAAACAGGCTCGGTGCTGTGGAGAGACCAAATGGCAGGGCCTGGAACTGGTAGTGACGGTCCTGCAGTGCAAACCGTAGATAAGCCTGATGAGGCGGCCAGATTGGAATGTGAAGGTACGCATCCTTGATATCCAGAGACACAAGGAATTCCCTTTCCTCCAGACCTGAGATCACCGCTCTCAGAGATTCCATCTTGAACTTGAACACTTTTAAGAATGGATTCAACGACTTGAGGTTCAGAATTGGTCATACCGAACCCTTCCAGTTTCGCTACTACAAACAAGTTGGAATAGTATCCCTTATTGTGCAGATGAGGTGGAACTGGAACAATGACTTGAGTCTATACCAGTTTTTGGATGGCCTGCTGTAAAGTAATACTTGCGTCTTGTGAAGCTGGTAAGCCTGATTTGAAGAATCTGTGAGGTAGGAGCTCTTGGAACTCCAGCCTGTATCCCTGGGAAATAAGAAAACTCTTCAGGAGCATCCATAAGCGTGACCGGCTCCTCCGGGCAAATTTTCTAAACTGAGTCTGGTAGGAGGGGCATAGAGGGAGGAGCCAGCCCACACTATCAAATGGACCCGTCTATACCTCATGGTACTAAATATCCTCTAGGACGTTAGCGACAAGAAGATATAAATATAAATAAAACTAAATTGGATAAATATGGTATAAATTTGTTTGTTTTGAGATTAGGATTTGCACAACGGTGTGAACATAAATAAAAAAGACTAGGTTTCAGCTACATATATGTTTTTTTTTATTTGTGTGGTCATTATATGTGGATATTTTGTATATATTGTGATGGAATAATATGAAAGCTATAAAGGGATTCATAGGAAGAAGGTAGAAAATTCCTCTCCCGTGATTTATACGGGTGGTCTTCAGTATGCCGGCGGTCGGGCTCCCGGCGACCAGCATAACGACGCCGGGAGCCCGACAGCCGGCATACCGACACTTATTCTCCCTCGTGGGGGTCCACGACCCCCATGGAGGGAGAATAAAATAGTGTGGCGCGCGTAGCGCTCCACCGTGCCCGTAGCGTGGCAAGCGCAGCGAGCCCGCAAGGGGCTCATTTGCGCTCGCCACACTGTCGGTAAGCCGGCGGCCGGCCTCCCGGCGCCGGTATGCAGGTCGCTGGGAGGCCGGCCGCCGGCAGATCGTAGTGAACCCATTTATACAGCTGGGAGAGGAGTCTAGATTACATACTGAGTGCAAATGTGCACCAAGTCCCAAGAGAATAAAAGGGACGGAGAGACTCAAACAGAGTAGATCTAAGGAAGCCGCTGATGTCGTAGGCGGGGAAATGCATCATCAACACACGTTGGAACTGAGAGCTGGCCTGTGCATGCCTTACAGGTGATAGCTATACACGTCGCAGAGCGGGAGCAGCCTGATTTATGCTGTGCAGCGGAGAGCTTGGAGTATGGAGTTCCCTCTAATACACATAATGCCCACAGCAGTAGCGCCCCTCAGTAGTAATGCCCCCCTTAATTTGCCCCCAGTAGATGCGCCGCTACAGAAAGGAAAAAAACAAAACAAAAATCACATTACTCACCGTGCCCCGTTCCCGCGTCCGACCCCAGAAGTCTTCCTGGCGCCCGAGCCTTGGCACTATGGGAGAGACATCATGACATCTCTCCCATAGCGCACACTGACAGAGCCGGAAGCCGGAGCTCAGTATTGAGCTCCTGCTTCCAGCTGCCGATGTGGAGAGTGAGCCGGGCGCCCGCTGGTAACACAATCTCAGCGGGCGCCCGGCATCTCCCTGCAGCGCCGGCCACATATCGGGTTAGGTGAGCCGGAGGAGGTAGAACTGTGTTCCGTCTCCAAGTGGAACTGACGGAACGCAGTTCCGCCCCGTTCCGGCTCACTTTAACCCGGGGACAGGCAATACAATTTTACGTGACAGCCTAGAGACTGATGCGTCCACTATTGGTGGATCTTCCTCTAGGGGAAAAGGAAAAGATGAGAGCAACCTTTTAGGGATTTGAAATTTCATATCAGGATTAACCCACGGTTCTTCAAACAGGGTATTCAATTTCTTTGACGCAGGAAAAGTGACTGAGGACTTCTTTTTTACATTAAACTAAGATTCCTCACACTCCTCTGACACCTTATCAGGAATTTGCAGAACATCCCTGATAGCCTCTATAAGAGCCTCAATTCCCTGTGACAGAGTAGCATCCCCCCCACCCTCCAAATCCACCTCACCCTCCTCCATGTCTGACCCATCAGCGTCAGAGTCAGACTGCAGGATATGGGCCAGAGATAGTTTTTGCGGACAAATGAGAGAGGATTGAGACGCTGGTTTAGGGACTGAGTCTCTATTCATAAACTCATACACAGTCTGTCTTAAGAATTCCGTCTCTTTCTCATTGCGGGATAGCTTTGTAGAAATATTTGAGATCATTCCCTTAATGGTAGTAACCCAAACCATTTCAGCCCCGCTATTCTTGGAAGGTGCACTGCCCTGAGTACCCAGCAGTGAGCCCCCTGGTGAAGAGGAACACTCCGCTGTACAAGATACACACTCTTTGCCTGACATAATGTAAATGTGACAGCACACACACACACACACACACACACACACACACACACGAAGAGGTTAAGCACAATTAACCCACAAAGAGCCCTTCAGGGAGACACAGCCCCCACCGCGCCCTTATCGCTAATGCAAAGCTTAGCTGGGTTGCAGACTAAGTACACTGATAGGGGACCCCCACCCCCCCTATGACCTCCTGGAACCGCTGAGGTAATCTGGAGTCTCTCCGGAGGAGCTGCGCGTCCCTGTCAGCGGGGAACGGGACCATTAACCCTTCAAGAGGTTGGGCCGTCCCCCCATTCTAAGTCCCACAAAGCAGGCAGGCTGGTGCCAACCAGCCCTGCCTGAAACTAACATAAAATAAATGCAGAAAACGCTTCAGGAGCTTCCATAAGCGTGACCGGCTCCTCCGGGCAAATTTTCTAAACTGAGTCTGGTAGGAGGGGCATAAAGGGAGGAGCCAGTCCACACTATCAAATGGACCCGTCTATACCTCATGGTACTAAATGGAACCCCAGTATCCTCTAGGACGTTAGAGACAAGAAGATATAAATATAAATAAAACTAAATTGGATAAATATGGTATAAATTTGTTTGTTTTGAGAGTAGGATTTGCACAACGGTGTGAACATAAATAAAAAAGACTAGGTTTCAGCTATATATATGGTTTCTTTATTTGTGTGGTCATTATATGTGGATATTTTGTATATATTGTGATGGAATAATATGAAAGCTATAAAGGGATTCATAGGAAGAAGGTAGAAAATTCCTCTCCCGTGATTTATACAGCTGGGAGAGGAGTCTAGATTACATACTGAGTGCACATGAGAGAATAAAAGGGACGGAGAGACTCAAACAGAGTAGATCTAAGGAAGCCGCTGATGTCGTAGGCGGGGAAATGCATCATCAACACACGTTGGAACTGAGAGCTGGCCTGTGCATGCCTTACAGGTGATAGCTATACACGCCACAGAGCGGGAGCAGCCTGATTTATGCTGTGCAGCGGAGAGCTTGGAGTACGGAGTTCCCTCTGAGCCCACCTACCATGGGGGCAACGAGTTCAATATAACAGCGGTTGCTGTTAACCACATGCTCTATACTGAAGATTGATGGACATCCAAAATAGAGTAGAGGAAAGTTCCTCAGGACAATTCATCTTCTGGATAAGGCCATTTTGGGTTGTGGCACCAGTGGTTGGGAATTCAGATTCGGAGCAACTTCATGTAAAAGGGTAATACATACAAAAGCTCTCTCTCTCTCTATATATATATATATATCTATATCTATATATATCTATATCTATATATATATATATGTCAAAGCTGCTTGCTACCAATTATACTAACCACCTTCTTGCTGAACATTTTACAAGCTCTAAAACAAATTGCATGTTACTAATCAGTTAATTTTGGCTGCCACATATGGGATGGATTAAATCACACAGAACTGTTCGAACTTTCTGGCCAAACTAACTATTTTATTTACTGCAGCAATAGGCTATGGCCACACATAGCGGCCAAGCAGGTCCCGTTTAGCGGGATCCGCTTGGCCGGAAGGAGACTGCATATGGGCGCCCACACATCTGCGGCAGTCCCGCCGCCGGCGGATCCGACCGCAGGGCCGGATGGCAGGATGGCGGGATTTCAATGTGAACAATCCCGCCAAATCTCAGATTTGAATGTGAATTTCAATGTATGTGTTCACACAGGACTGTGTTACATTGAAATCCTGTGTGTCACTGGCCGGATCCTGTTCTGCAGCATCCCGCAGAACAGGATCCGTGTGAACACAAAACCCCCCACCCGGCCAAGCGGGTCCCAACGGGACCTGCTTACCCCACCGCACGTCACTGCTGTGTATCCCTGGAATAGGGAAATGTTTCAACAATAATTTTTGTACTGTTCTAGTTGTATAGAAATCACTGACTGTGATATATGTATCGTTATAACAGCTTGTTTTAGACTAAAACAAAAATAATTCAGCTGAATATCACTGTCTTGCTAAATACCATCGCTTTTCACAATTATTCTTTCTTGATTATTTCTTACAGGGTGAGTATGAGTTACGGTCATTAGCACTTAGGTCGAGTTTTTCACATTTTTTTAACTTTTTCATACTTTACGATTCTTGTGGACTACAACTGGGAACGGTAACCTGTGCCGAGCGCAGCGGTAGCAGAGCGAGCTGAGGGGACACGGTGCACTAATTGGGGTTCCCCGTCACTTTACGAAGAAAACTACACCAAAAACAAAGAACTCATGTCAACCTCTTTCCATGTTGACCTTGTACATGTTGACCTATTAACCATGTCGACCTATTGATCATGTCGACCTATTGACTATGTCGACCAATACACAGTCATGATCACCCCTCCCTCCCCCGCTGCATTACCCAAAACCTCCCGGCAGCACCTACACCTAACCGCCGGCATCCTCAGATTGCTGACAATTCACATGGTCATTGTGAACCAGTGAACCATAGTTGCCTACCCTCCCTCATTCTGCAGGAGACTCTCTGTAATAGCAGCAATCTCCCTCACTCCCTGAATAGACCAGCAATCTCCCTGATTGCACCTTAACCCCGTTATGCAGCTGTTACATTTTTTTGGGGGGAAAGAAATCAGAGATCCATACATTCAAATGGGCTCATCAGTGCCATGTCTCTGCATTGGTTATAAGGCACAATGATCCCTATGGCTACATGCGTTTTAGATAAGGTTTCTCGTGGCCACTTACAGTATATGGAACCTCTTGTAAAACACAAAACCCAAACAAATCCTGCAAAATATAAGTGTCTTTTCTTCAACAAATAGATCTTACTAACTTTGGGGCTCATTTACATTTGGATGTAAGTCATTTTAATGACACGCCTCTCCGATGTAGCAGTACGCGCCCGCGCTGATAGGTGTTACTTTCACAATCTCCCTGAAATGCTTTTTCAAAAGTAGGCAAATATGTTGTCAACAGTTTGAGAATGTCAACCTAGTGCCTGTCAACAGTTTGAACCATGTCAGCATTATGATGACATTATGGTGTCAATATTATAAATGTTAACATGGTTACCAACGACTTTTTGATTAGTTGCCATCCCTGAACCTCGCAGGGCATGGCGATGATCAAGCAATGCTGGAAATGCACCACTGAAGCCAGAAAGGCTGTGATGGGTCCTCATTGTCGGCAATGGGGATTGTATCGCCACCGCTAACAATGGGAATTTTATTGCCAATGCCATCTATAGATAACATAATGATACCTTATATAATCATACCTTAATTAGCCATCAAAGCCATAACGCCATATGTTTCAAAGCTTGGAGAGATATAAAGAGGGAAGAGACCAACCAATCAGCCCCTAACTGTCATTTATCAAACACACGCTGTAACATGGCAGTTAGGAGCTGCTTGGCTGGTAGTGTATTTCTCTCCATTTTATCTCTCTGCAAGCTTTGATACATATGCCCCACAGTGTGTACAAGTACAATGACACTATTCGTCAAATCTTTCATTCAAATATATGAAACATCATGGAAAGCAACATATGGCCTCAAAGCCATAAACAAATCTAGGTTTATTTGAAAATGTGTGTTTCCAGACTAGCAAAATAAAAAATATTATGTATTTACTTTATACTATATCTCATTCGCACTACCTAACCTTAGATTTCCAAAGCAGCAGATTATCCTGCTGAATGTGCCATAAGAGATAAATACCTACCAGCTATTTCAGCTAACTGGGTGTGAATGGTGTGTCCTCTGTTCATGTGTCGCAGCTTGTATGGAGTTGCAGGGAACTGTGTTTGAACACAGCTGTAACCAAGGATACCTGAACATCAGCCAATGGCAGCTTTACTGCATAGTCGGAAAACCTTGAGAGGTTGGTCACAATAGGCTACTCTGTTGCATAGCTACAGCCTGGTACATCTTGCAAAGAGGAGTAAACACACTATGATATAAAGCATATACTGTACATGCAGCAAGTTCATTTATACTGTATACTCTTTTTAGTAATCATTGTAGAATCAATCAATAGTTTGACATTTTTGTTTGCTCATTTCTGCATAGATACCTACAGACAGAACAGAACTAACAGTGTTATTGTATTCACTTAACAAGACTTTTCTTCTTAAGTTAACACTAAAAAGTCCAGAACTTGAGGTGCATACAGACTAGGTGATATGGGGCCATGGGGGTAATTTCGAGTTGATCCGTTTCTCGCAGCGCAGCGAACAGGTTACTACTGCGCATGCGTATGCACCGCAATGCACACGCGCGTCGTACGGGTACAAAGCGGATCGTTGCTGGGCGATGGATTTACCGAAGAATCCATTCGCACGGGTGATCGCAAGGAGATTGACAGGAGGAGGGCGTTTGTGGGTGTCAACTGACCGTTTTCTGGGAGTGTTTGGAAAAATGCAGGCATGTCCAAGCGTTTGCAGGGTGTGTGTCTGACGTCAGTTCCGGGACCAAAAAGACTGAAGTGATCACAAGGGCTGAGTAAGTCCAGAGCTACTCAGAAACTGCCAAAAACTTTTTCATCCCGCTCGGCTGCACAGGCGTTCGCACACTTGCAAAGCGAAAATACACTCCCCTGTGGGTGGCGACAATGCGTTTGCACGGCTGCTAAAAGTAGCTAGCGAGCGATCAACTCGGAATGACCCCCCTAATTCAGAGTTGATCGCAGCAGCAAATTTGTTAACAATTGGGCAAAACCATGTGCACTGCAGGGGGGGCAGATATAACATTTGCAGAGAGAGTTAGATTTGGGTGGGGTGTGTTCATACTGAAATCTAAATTGCAGTGTAAAAATAAAGTAGCCAGTATTTACCCTGCACAGAAACAAAATAACCCACCCAAATCGAACTCTCTCTGGAAATGTTATATCTGCCCCCCCCTGTAGTGCACATGGTTTTGCCCAACTGCTAACAAATTTGCTGTTGAGATCAACTCTGAATTACCCCCATTGTATGCAATATCGCTCATTTTTACCCTATTGTCTACAATATCGCCCAGTGTGTATGCTACGAGCGATGCCCGATGCTTGCTCCTAGGGGTCGTTAATGACTCCCACTGTCGGCCATACATGCAGCTCAATCTGACAATATTGTCAGAAGCTGCAAGTTCGGGCCGGCCTCGGCATGATGTCACTGTTCGATATTGTTTGCAATATCACAGAGTGTGTATGCACTATGGGCCTAATTCAGCCCTGATCGTACCAGCAAATTTGTTAGCAGATAGGCAGAACCGTGCGCACTGCAGGCAGGCGGGGGGTGGGGGGGGGGTACGGACGGTCACAGATATAACATGTGCAGAGAGAGTTAGATTTGGGTGGGGTCTGCTAAAACTGAAATCTAAATTGCAGTGTAAAAATAAATAAGCCAGTACACAGAAACAATATAACCCACCCAAATCTAACTCTCTCTGCACATGTTATATCCGCCTTCCCTGCAGTGCACATGGTTTTGCCCATCTGCTAACAAATTTGCTGCTACGATCAGGTCTGAATTAGGCCCTATGTCGGCGGCCCGGGATGGGAGGGGAAACACTATACGACAGAGGTTCCCAAACGTGGTCCTCAAGGCACCCCAACAGTCCAGGATTTAGGTATATCCATGGCTCAGCACAGATGGTTAAATCAAATTGACTTAGGTGCTAATTAAGTCACCTGTGTCCAAGAATGGATACATTTAAAACCAGTACCGTTGGGGTGCCTTGAGGAGCGCGTTTGGGAACCTCTGCTATACGATATCACTCATGGAGCATATTGCCTAGTGTGTACCCAACTTTACTTACCAAGGGGCAGGGACAGACTGAGGCATTTTGCTCTGTGCACACGCCAAAGGTGCTCGCACACAAGGGTGTGTGTCCTCGACTCATGGGGGTGTGGTCACATCTTTTGGGGGCCTGGTCTTGCGACATTCCGCCATCTCTCTGTATGCTGGGCGATTAAACAGAGCGCTGGGGAGTGGAGCTGCTTGCCCAGCACCTGTCTCTGTGTCCTGGGCAGCTAAGCAGAGCACTGTGACACAGCTGCTCAGCCACTCCTGTCTGTCTTTGCGCCGTGCAGCCGAGCAGAGCTGCTCTGCCAGGATTTTAGGCTGGCATTTGCCAGAAGTGCCAGATGGTCAGTCCACCCCAGCTAAGAGGTTTATGTACTAAGCCTTGGAGTGAGATAAAGTGGCGAGAGATAAAGGCCCCGATGTATGATCCTCTGTTATGGGGGGAGAAGTGGTATCAGCACACGTTATCTGATACCGCTTATCCCGCATGTATGCCTTTAGCAGTATACGACAAACGACAGGGGCGCTATGTAAGTAAGAATGCCAAATTGATTTCTCACAAATATTTAAAATGCCCGCTCTAATATATATTGTAAATGCCTGCACCTCTTACTACCATATACGATAAAAGTGTGCTGTACATTGCAAAACACTGTATCCCATAAGAGAAAACAAAACACCCACACATTATCTGAGTTCCAAAGCTCATTGATGTATATATTTGTTGTTAAAAGGATATGGATTCAATATATATTACAAAGTACAGAATACCTATAGTTACATGAATACAACTCACACAGTAAACAGTTAGAACATACAATTACATACAGTTATATGCAGTTTCAGTTACATGCCAGCGATATAATACCATATCTTTCTCATATAAGTTTATGTCTCCATATGACTCTCTCTCTCTTTCCTCTGTAAAATCATGCTGAGACTTCATCTTCTACTGAGACCAAAAAGCAACTAACTCTGAGACCAAAAGAAACAGGAACTACCTTCCTGTGTGACCAGTAAAATGTGTTAACTAGTTTCTGGGGGAGGGGTCTCTCTCTCATTCATGATTGAGTCACTAGTTTCTTTGTATGTGCTGAACATGCTCAGCCCTTGGGGACGTCCAAAGGGGCTGGCATGAGTTTCCTGTTTGGAACTTCTATTGTTCAAATAAATGTGATTTTAGCTTTTATACATTCAATCATAATTATCCGCTGCAATGTCCTACAACTTAATAACAAGTATCAAATTAATCTACACACCAATCTGCTTGTTTTAATAGTAAACATGACAGGTGTATCTGGTTTCGTTCAAATAATACACATACATGACATTACTTCATGACATATAATTTTAAATCACCATGATGTCTGGCGCTTGATATTATTATAATTATGTACTGTATGAAATAAGTGTCGAATCCATCTCTGTGGCATGTCCGTGTAAATGCGTGTGTTACCATATATGACTGTGCTCGCTGCGCGTATTTGCAAGTATAGCGACTTAAATGTGTGTAGTTTGTATGTTCTCTTTATGTAATATTTTTGACTTTAATAGTCCACCCTTTGGCAATAAACAATAACTGGCATCAATTATTAACACAAGAAAAAAATATTTCATACCATAATCGGTGACCTAGACACAAGTATGTATGCATTTCGCAAATCAGACCCTTGACTATATTTGGGGAAGACAGGGAGGAGGACGAGACATCCTCTATATGCACTCGGCGGTCACGGGACCACTGGTTGGGTGTGGGACAACATTCAACCTATAGAGTATGCTGGGACAGTGCTTTGGCCTATAATGTCTGATTTGCGACGAACATTTCACACATACATGTACCTACATCTTTGTACACTGATGTTTGGATTCAATTGAGGTTCTGCTGGGTAGATGAAAAAGACACAAACAAATCGTGACAGTGACATATAAAATTTTCATGATCTACATTTCATGACCTATCATTTTCTGAACATTGTTTCCATTTCTGGAACGTATGCTCGGTCTGTTTAATCATTGAACAAGGGTTATAAGTAGTGTCCTTCCTAAATAACATAAACCTTCGGAGTCGGGGAGAGCCACTCATAAACCTTTCTTCCACATATATTAATGAGCTCTTTATCTGCAATGTGTGAATAGCCATTGTCTGACTGTTCCTGATTACCTCTGAACTCCATAACTACTAGAACTTTGATTTTTCTCTGACTTTAACAAACTGATCGGCTAATCCTGGGATCCTATAAGGAGATCACTCTTTCCTACAGAACCAGTTCCAGTCCCACACTCAACTCCTCATAAAAAACCTTGCAAAAATAGAATATCCTGAAAGAAAATGTTTGTCAGCGGAAAGAGAAAAAATTGAAATAGAACAAAACAACTCTTGTTCATAACAAATCAATTACAATGACTGGTCTTTCTGCAGTCCTTTAGTACGCTCAGGTAGTGTCCAACAGTGCCGCCTTTCAGTCTTCATGGAACAGAGTCTCTGGTGATACTTTTGCAATCTCTTTGCCTTGCTCTTTGAAAACACAGTTCACTTGGAACACACAGTTCACTTTGCTCTCCACCTTGCTCTTTTAACACACAGTTCACTTCGAACACACAAACTCGATGAATGTGAGCAATAAACTACTTTGTCAAGAGTTCTCTCCGGGTCAGCGACCTTCTTGCAGTGGGACGAGTGGACCCAAGTCTCTCTTTTGGCGACCTTTAGTGCGGTCATCAAATCTTGGTATGGTCCTTCCCACCTGTCTATTAGGCAACCTAAGCGTAAGAACAATCACACAGTCTCTTGGTTCACACTCAAGACAGTTAGCATTTGGCATACTAGCAATCAACAGTTTCAAGTTCTTTTGTCAAGTTCTCAAATGCTGGCTCATCTCAACAAGGTACTGTACTGTCACCTCATTGGTGTATTTCTGATCATTGTGTGGATCAATCATGAAATGAGGTTGTCTTCCAAAAACAACCAAAAAAGACACAAATACCAAAACCAAAATAAAAACAAATTTCGAAGAGGGTGATTCGTTAAGTGAAGATCTGGGAGTGGTTCCGAAGCTACATAATACTAGTGGCAGTATCTATGATCACAATAGTACAATTTCAAGCTTTGCTAAACCTTTAGGGGTACCATTATCTACACACTAATTTCTGCGCAATTTTTTTCTTTGCGGTAAACACAGCAGCATCCGTGGTGGCAGGAAATGCCTCTACCCAGTTTGAGAAAACATCAGTGCACACCAATACATAGCAATAATTCCTAAAGGGTGTTAACTGTACGAAGTCGATTTGTATTTCCTGAAAATATCCGTCTGCAGGAGGGATATGGGATGGTTCTGTTGATATTGCTTTGCCAACATTCTTCCTCAAGCAAGTAAGTATAAAAGAGATAGAGTGCGCTGTCAAGAAGCTGCTGGTGTAGGGGGTGGTAATTCCCCAAAGAAATATAGAGGCAATATAAATAGTATTCACCAGCGCTAAGTTTTAAAATTAAAAGTAAAAAATTATATTCTAATTAAAAATAATTTCAGGACGGTAGGTTATGTTGAAAAAAGTATACAATAAATTTAATAAAAATAATATCATAAAATCACAGATGCCTATAAAGCATGATTAGGAATTTAAATGGTCATGTAAAATGGTACATCCACATCTTTCCTCAACATATGTTAATTCATACCCCGGCTAGGACTTCCACTGGAATTATGTCCATAAACTTATTGTGGGAGAGTTGATGAAAGCAATGGAGTGAAGAAAGTCCCTTTTAAGCATACCAATGCAAGCGTTTCAAGCAGACAGGGAAACCTCCAATTTTCTCCACAGATGGAAATGTCCAGGGAAATGCTGTCCAATTAGTGCCGTGTGGGTGATGATGACAAAGTCCAGCAGTGTTGAGGATGATTTTGAGGATGTATCCTGTAACCTCTAACTCGACGCGTTTCGCTGGTGTTGACACCCAGCTTCCTCAGGAGTGAATGTTAGAGTGCTGTCCTTGGGCTCCTTATAAACCCTGAGCAATTAGATGTAATCATAGACACCTGAAAAGCAATTTATTCAGCAAAAACCTAACCGTCCAAAAATATAAAAGTAACACACAATTCATATTGCAATTGGTCCCACATGTATATATATCAATTTGTATCTGAGAACGAGTAGTAGAAAGTATTTAAGAAGTACCTTTTAATTATAATGTAAACATCCTCCAGTCCGGTCATGTGACTACATTCGTCACATGATCTGTTTATTGTAGGTGATTGGTTGCTAATCGTCAGATGACTAGTCTGACTCAAAGCGTCATTGATCTTTGTTGGTGCGCATGCGTCAGACGCGCGCACTCCCGCACCCACCGTAGTTATCCGTCAGCCCCCACCATGCCGCGCGGCACGCGACGCCGAAACACGTGGTTAGTCACGTGATCGGAGCCCGAGCGTTGCACCATGGCAACGGGACGCACGGAACAAAGTGAGCACGGACCAACGCGGCCCGCGCACGCGCACCAACCCGGCTGAATCACAATCTCATGTAACAAGTAGATAGAGCAAAAAAATGAACAATATAGTAATAGATCTGCCAATCTGAGATGTAGCTCTATAGCAATCATTCTTACTTAGTGCACAAGTTCTAAACGTACTTATAATAGTAAATGCTCTTAGGAACATGCAATAAGGTTTATAAATCATTCACTTATGAGGTAACATAATAGTATTTAAAGAATATTATTATAATGTATTGATCACTGGAATGGTGATCAACTTTCCATTATAACAAGTCACACAGGGGAATCACACAGTGAAATCAATAGGGGGACAGTTTTATCCATATCAAGTGTTTCTTCTGAAGTAGAAAACATAAGATCAATCACAATATATAGGGATTATTATTTGGATAATGACACAATATATAGAGAGAGAAATAGGAGATAAAGGGAGGGGGTACATATTCTAATGTTTATATTACAGAATTGAGTTCTATTGTCTCATTAAGTCCGTCAGGGTGTAAAGAGTTACACTTCAGCATCCAGTAGACCTCCCTATTACATAATTTTCTAAACCGATCCCCCCCTCTAGCTGTGGGTGCAATATGTTCTAAGCATACAATGGAGAGGCTACTGGGATTATTGGAGTGCGCATCATTAAAGTGTCGAGAGACACTATGTGTGGTGCAATTCTTCAAGATATTACGACGGTGTTCCATAAACCTTGTGTGAAGGGATCTCGTGGTTCTTCCTACATAGCATAGGTTACAGCCACACTCAAGCAAGTAAGACAGGTCATTGCTCTCTTACCTACATGAGAATAGAATCCTGGTGCACGCCAGTAGGCTCTCATCAGCCTAGATGACTCAGACCATGTGCCACCTCAGCTAGACTTGGAAGGTATGCTCTGGGGGCTACTGGCGTACCGTGTCCACCTGCCCACAGTCCTGAGGACTCCTGGCCATACCCCTTTGTCCTCCAGACTGCCTCTTCCTGCAGGGAACACACATTTTTGTATCTTAATTTAACTATCGTGTGTTTGCAATGTAGAGTACCATGAGCATAACTCAAAAAGAAAAAAAAAGAAAAAAGAAACATCTGGAAGAAGAAAATGGAAAAAGAAAATGTCAGGTTTGCCATTCACCAACAGACATATTAGTGTCTATACAAAATTTCCCTTCACCAGTATTCCCATTCTCCACCCTTTGTGCATTACAAGGCACACTGCAGTAATACTGGTGTCATCGTGCTGTTGAGATATACTCTGAAGGACCTAGGCATGTGGAGTTTGAACTGTACTTGGGTCCATGTATTGTACCACCCTGTGTGAACGCAAAAGATGAAGAGGAAAACTGTAGAGAAACATAATAGAGGTTGGTGACAGATGAGTTTGTAGAGGTGAAGAAGATTTTATAAAAATTTGACAACTGGATTGGGCACTACGGGGAAGTGATTCTCTACTTGGTCTACTCCCCTTAAAAAAAATTCTGTGTGTCTTATCTCTACTGGGACTATCCCAGCCATCAATCCAGTGTCCTGTCCATCCTAAGTTCATAGGGAACCCGGTATCTGTGAGTTAATTTCCTCTACCTGTGATGGACATGCATCTAGAACAGTGAAATGTAACATTAGTAAGTTGCATTTATTCTGTTCTTCCCATTAACCGATTTTGGGTTTTCTATATGGCTTATGATTCCTTACTATAGGTCCCTTGGTCCCGTCTATGTGTTTAATAATGTGGCTTGTGTTTTCTGTCTAGGGGATCTATATTGACTATGTGTCCTACTACTCCTACAATCTCTGGCAAAATGCCCTTCCTTCCTACAAGTGTAACATATTATTGACCATTTGGGATCTGGGGTTTGGACTGATGGGTCTTTCCTGTATGTGCCAGTATACTTACCATCCTCAACCTCTCCACCTGTTGTTCTCTGCGCCTAACATTATTCTTGTGATGTTTAATAGCACACTATCTAAGATTAACTACTGTGACCTTTCCAATTTTGCAAGGAAGTCTGCACCCTGACACTCAATGCCTTATTGAGCCCGTCCATTTGCACAGAGACGGCCATCTCCCATTTGCCGAATTAGTGTTTACCAGTGGTCTTATCCTGATGGAGAGTTTTTCTATTTCTGCAAGAGACAAAAACAAAAAAAAGTTTAACAAGCTTCTAGGTCATGCAAAGTATTTCATTCAATCCCTCTCATCCCGTACTAAGGGTCTGTACATGGTTCAACAAACATTTCCAAGCTCATCTTTACTAGGGGCATTACTAGGAATGAATACTTCTTATATGGTAACTGAAAGAAATACCCTGGGGTTACCTTGTCTCTGTCCGCTTTACCACTTGGCAAATACTAATGTGCGGACAGGTTTTTTCTTTCCATTTCTGACGTTACTTTCTTGATTTTTTTATTTTATTTATTTATTTTTTACTATATATGTACACGAATGATACCATACTTACCTGTTCCACTGGTCTCAGCCACTTCCCCCACAGGCTACTGCTCTTCTTTTACCGGTTGGATACTCCTCTGGGTGCATGAGAAATGGCTGAAAACAATTAGGTCACCTTGTCCTCCTAAATAACACTTCAACATTCATTAGTACATATATAGGTTACAGTCATTTTTTTCATATTTTTATTATTTTCTATAGTTTGTATGCTGGCCGTAACTGCTTCCACATCTACATAGGGCGGTGTACTTGCATTCTCTTTTTTTTTTCTTCCTACTTATTTATTGTTGCTATAAGTTCAAACAGTTCTTATATTTCCATTCTTGTCTTATATGACTTTGGTTAAACAAACCACCTGCAATACCTTAGGATCAAACTCACCAACCCCTCTTGCTGTAACAGGTTTAAACAATTTGTATGTCTGACCCTTTGTTTTCGGGATTTTATCAGACATATTCTTATCCTTAAGTTCTGCAATACCTTTGGTTCAAAGCTGCTCACCTTAGGGAATGGTACCCTATCTTTGTCAGTCATACATTCCCATTCAGACAAAAAGTCTTCAGCGTGTGGACCATATTTCCCACACATAATACTTTTTCCTTTAAACTTCGCTGACCCCCTGGGCCGCGGTTCTTCAACCTGAACCCTGGTTAAACGTCCCTTACTTGAGCAACTGGCTCCCATAATTGTGGGCCTTTTCCCACAATCACCAAAATACTCAATATAAGGCGACGGTGAAAGTTCTCAGAGCGCTTCCACCCGCTCTCCGCCCACGTTGGCCAGTACTACCATACACTGTCAATAGCGAAGGCAATGTACCCAACCTAGGGCTCCTATCAGACCTTACAACACCGTAATTTCTTTCGGTGGAAGTTCTGTTTGGAATATTTTCCTGAGAGAGGCAGCGAAAAATTCCTTTTCGGTATCTTTCAACTGGAATTGTTTGTAGGGTGAAAAACAGAGAAATTAGATAACTATCCTTCACCCTTTCCAGTGAAGCCCACCAGGGAGATTTCCCGACGTTATCAAAGAAAACCCCCTTTGTCTATAAAATTGCGTCGGCGTATGCTCTTCCACAGCGCATATGACACAATGGTATCACGTTGTGCTGTGCAGAACAAACGGACATGCGATGCAATAGCACAGCCTATAGATACTAGTTATCTATATGCCCTACAATTGCTGTAGACCACTTTAGCCTAGACCACTCCAGACCACTTTAGACCACTTCAGTTGTATGGGATCACTTCAGACCACTTCAGACAACATCAGTTCCTAATAACGCAGGGTAGCGAACCCTACGCCACCGGGCCTCTGCTAACCCAGTGTTACCACTTCAGACCACTTCAGTTTCTGGGTTCAGTTCCACTCGCTCCGCTTTCACTCACTCAAATACACTTTGGTTTTTCTGTACAGAAAATTTAAATTCATTCAGATAGGCAGCTTTACCCCAGAGGCAATACAGTTTTTAAACTAAATTTAGAGTAACCTGCTTTTGAAATCTGATAGTTATGTGCTATTGTATTAAATGTCTACTATCCCACCTTTGACCTAAACGACACTATTGTATAATTTGTACTTAGCGCCCGCATTCTTACGCACTTTGCACGAAAACACACGACCGTGCGTGTCTCTTACGCTGTGTGTGTAGTTTCGTACTTTGTCTGAGACACGTGTACAAAACCCTGCGTCTGCAATAAATCACACAGCTCTATAAATGTGAGCAATACTAACTACTATTGCCCACTAGACACAACTTGTTCTGTATAAACTTTTATGCAAAACTGCGTTTGTGTCTTTACGCTTACTTCCTTAAAATACTGTTATTTCAGATTTACCTATAAATGTACCTATATAGCAACAAATGTATCCTATTTCACACAGATCTATAATGACTCTAGCAATAATCAATAATTTCAATGATATGATTCAGATTGGATAGCCATCTTGCAGAACATACATTGATATAAATATACACATAATTATAATAATATTATATATAATATATATTTATATAATATATATCACTTGACTCTCATAGAACCCCCACACAGTACACACCTACTGAATGATTGCATTTCCTTTAAAGTCTCTAATTTGCATTTAATATGCCTGTTCAAGAGGGTAGTGGGACAGGTTAATTAACATTTCAATGGCTATCCTAAACTAGCAAGCAGAGTTAACTGAATCCTAGAGGTAAAAGAAAAAAAACAAACGTATTTTTATATCTGATGTGTAATTCTTACACTAAGTATTCATCTCACTATTAACTTTCACTAGGCCCAGCTGAAACTATTTGTAATTGACTATGGCATGGGTTAAATAAATGCATTGGTAACTCATAAATGGTGTTTTATGTGACCAAGGAAAGCTGATTATTCTGAGTAGACTGAAAATCAGCCATTTAGAAAAATGACCTTCCCAAAATGGCAGCTGCTCCTCCCCCTTCCACATCCATGAGGGTTACACAAAATGGTGGACAGGCCATGTGGTTAGTCCAAAATGGAGGACAGACCATGCGGCTTCCTTTGTCACAAAGAAATCACACATCATTCAAGCATCAGAAGTTATTTTAGGCGTGAGTTTAAAAAAAACACTATATCAAGGCTATGCAGCAACTTTTAAATATACTTTTAAACCTACTTAAACAGATAAACAATCCAATCTGAATCAAACACAATATGACTTATTTGAACCTTGTTTTGCAACAATAAAAATACATTTTAGCATCTTAAATATTATGAGAAACGCATTGTCCCTTGAATTTCATATCATTGGCTTACTGATAACACAAAAATACATTAACGTGAATGTTATTTTCATCAGCTTCTCAATGCGTCCATTGGACCCGGTCAATTACAGCCACATTTATAATGTACAGTGCATCATTAAGACCCTGATATCCCGTAAGAGCCCTCATCTAAGAATGCCAAATTGATTTCTCACAAATATTTAAAATGCCCGCTCTAATATATATTGTAAATGCCTGCACCTCTTGCTACCATATACGATAAAAGTGCACTGTACATCGCAAAACACTGTATCCCATAAGAGAAAACAATACACCCACACATTATCTGAGTTCCAAAGCTCATTGATGTATATATTTGTTGCTAAAAGGATATGGATTCAATATATATTACAAAGTACAGAATACCTATAGTTACATGAATACAACTCACACAGTAAACAGTTAGAACATACAATTACATACAGTTATATGCAGTTTCAGTTACATGCCAGCAATACAATACAATATCTTTCTCATATAAGTTTATGTCTCCATATGATTCTCTCTCTCTCTCTCCTCTGTAAAATCATGCTGAGACTTCGTCTTCTTCTGAGACCAAAAAGCAACTAACTCTGAGACCAAAAGAAACAGGAACTACCTTCCTGTGTGACCAGCAAAATGTGTTAACTAGTTTCTGGGGGAGGGGTCTCTCTCTCATTCATGATTGAGTCACTAGTTTCTTTGTTGACTTTGACAGTCCACCCTTTGGCAGTAAACAATAACTGCCATCAATTATTAACATAAGAAAAAATATTTCATACCATAATCGGTGACCTAGACACAAGTATGTATGCATTTCGCAAATCAGACCATTGACTATATTTGGGGAAGACAGGGAGGAGGACAAGACATCCTCTATATGCACTCGGCGGTCACGGGACCACTGGTTGGGTGTGGGACAACATTCAACCTATAAAGTATGCTGGGACAGTGCTTTGGCCTATAATGTCTGATTTGCAACGAACATTTCACACATACATGTACCTACGTCTGGTTTCGTTCAAATAATACACATACATGACATTAATTCATTACGTATAATTTTAAATCACCATGATGTCTGGCGCTTGATATTATTATAATTATGTACTGTATGAAATAAGTGTCGAATCCATCTCTGTGGCATGTCCGTGTAAATGCGTGTGTTACCATATATGGCTGTGCTCGCTGCACGTATTTGCAAGTATAGCGACTTAAATGTGTGTAGTTTGTATGTTCTCTTTATGTAATATTTTTGACTTTGACATAAGATATCCTGCTGATATGCAGGGCAATGTATGAACAGTCAGTGGCACTGACCGCTCAGTCACCTGCAGCTATTGATTTAGACAGCTGCAGATGTCCCAGCCCATACACTACAGCAGGGACAGCGCTGTCTCTGGCTATGGTGACTGCCGGCTCTGGGCTCCACGGGAGAGATCTTGCAATAATAGCGAGATCTTGCTCATGTCCAGTGGAGCCCGCAAGGGGGTAGGACAAAGCGCACTGATGCTTTGTGTGTGCTTACAGGCATCCCTGGAGGAGTGAGTTTTCACTCCGTCTCTCCGGCAGCCGAGATGCTTATACATCTCAGCGCTAATGCTTAACACTGTTAAAGAACAGACAACATGTCGGTATCATACTGGCACATGTATCAACCAACCAGCTTCTAACTGTCATTTTTCAAACACAGCCTGCAACATGGCAGTTAGGTGCTGATTAGTTGGTACGTTATCTGTCACCACTTTATCACTCTACAAGGCTTAGTACATCTCCCCCTTAAGTTTGAAAAATGTCAAGAGCTGGTTGGTTGTTATTGTATTTCTCTACCCTTCATCTCTGTCTCCAAGGGGCTTATTCTATTACCCCTGATGCTTTTTCGCCCCAAAAAATGGGCTGATAGTCATTATCGGGCTATCCAAGTACTGCCACTTTTTTCAGGTGAAAAGGGTCCCATTTTCAGGCGATAATACATAAGTTCCTGGACCCATGTGTTATCATGGATTCGTGGGCTGTGGCACCCAAATCATAATCCCCAATAAGTGCTTTCATTGGGGATCAGGACGCTGGCGTCGGGGCTAATAGGATAGACCCCAGCGAGCCTATTAGCAGCGGTAAATTATTGCTGCTAATAGGATATCCCCCAAGGCTTAGTACATAGACTCCTTTATTTACTAATGTTAAATAAGGCTTGTACATCAGTTATCTCACTAGTGAAATCATGTGTGTTGCCCACTGTGGCTTGGGGTTCTCAATATGGGGTCTATTCACAAAGCAGTGAAAAATGTGGAGAAGTTAGTCAGTGGAGAAGTTGCCCATGGCAACTTAACAGCACTGAAATAACATTTATCATTTGCATACTTTAAAATTATACAGAGCAGCTGGTTGGTTGCCATGGGCAACTTCTGCACTGGTTTACTTCTCCACACTTTTCACTGCTTCATGAATAGACCCCTATATGTATTGTACTCATACTCTTACCACTATGTGGTGTACATCACCGTAACAGGGAGCCGCTAAAATACGTGGTACCGCAAAGATAGCCTAATATACTTACCCATGTGCTGAGAAAGCGCCCACATACTATTGATATAGAAACTGATATCCGCAAAAAATTATTGGGAAATCTGTTTGTCTCTATGATAATATCTAAGTGCATTTACAGAATAACGAATACCCCTTTCAGATCACCAGCTTGTAACCTGGGTTATTGCACATGAACGTGCATAACCAGAGGTGTCACCAGGTATGGTGACACACAGTGCACACTCTGCATTATTTCCCACGCGTCAGAGGAGTGGCCACTCGAAAAGGGGGAGTGGCCTAACAAAAGGGTGCATGGCCTCGCGTGAATCTCCGTTTCTTCACTCTGGGGTAACGTGTCCATCATCCCCGGAGATGCTGGCTGCCCTCGGAGACTGGGCTGAGTGCAGTGCCAGCTCTTCATTTGTGACAGGTGAATATCACACTGCAGCACTCGGCTCCTGTCACTGCAGAAGAACCGGCACTTTGGTGTCACCCCTTCCAAGAGTGGCACCCGGCTTGTGACGCCACTGCTATAGACTATTTTTGTTTTAGGCATTTTCCTAAATCAGTTCTGTAATTCCTTTTTATCTTCAAGGCTGTGCTTCAAAGTGGATTCTTTATATAACTAAATATATATAATTCATTCCTAATTTAAGTGTGATTAGCTTGTGACAAGAACTGTAAACATGTTAATGATTGATTCTCTTTGGCTTTTTAGTCACGGACTAAATATTACATCCCATGATCTTTCTAATGTTACATAGTAGGAACATTTTAGAAGTTGGAGTAAATTTGAGAATAAAAAAGAAAAATGAAACGTGTTCTCTGTGTAATGTCCTTGCCTGATGCCTGGTACAAAATAAACACTTCTAATTGGTTAACTGCATCTCAATCCCTCCTACTTATGCTAATACTATAGCAATGTGGCTGCTTGATCTAATCAATATATTGTAATGATATCAGTAATCATTCCATATCACTACAGCATATTTCCATTTGATTTTTGACACATCTGTTTTTCCGTGAAATGGGCATTTTGGGGCAGAACTGGGTGACTATATCAGATGGATCTCTTGCATGAGGTTGGTGTAAGTGATGATACTTTTGTAGGATGGTAAAATAGTATGCAAAGCAACTTCTTGCTGGAAGCCACACAGATCCTGGCATTAAGCTTACAGAAACTCACATTAGCGCAAGTTAGTAAGTCAGGCTTCTGCTGCATCACGCTAACACAGACACTTAGGTGGTCATTCTGAGTTGATCGCAGCCAGCAACTTTTAGCTGCTGCTGCGATCAACAGTCCACGCCTATGGGTGAGTGTATTTTAGCTTAGCAGGGCTGCGATCGCTTGTGCAGCCCTGCTAAGCAGCCCTGGACATACTTACCCTGTGCAGTGATCCCTGCGATGCTGAAGCTGCTTCTGACGTCAGACATCCGCCCTCCGTTGGTCTGGACACGCCTGCGTTTTTCAATCCACTCCCCGAAAACGGGCACCAACGCTGTGGAGACGCCCAGGACCGCCTTCTTCCTGTCAATCTTCTTAGCGGTCCGCTCTGCGACCGCTTTGATTTCTGGATGCCTCGTTACCTGGTGACCCCTGTCGCCGGGCAACGTCGCGCACGCGCAATGCGGCCGCCGCTCATGCGCATTTCGCACCCGTTCGCAGTGCAGTGAGAAACCGGTGCATGCGAACGGGTCGGAATGACCCCCTTAGTGTCAGAGCCAGAATCAGCACCTGTATGTTTAGCATTTATTACTACCACTGTGCAGCCACAACTCAGCTGCCAATATACTGCCCTCTATAGGAGTATGATACCCTGGCAGAGCTGCATGCATCTGTCTTACCCGTCCAGTTCTGCAAGCTAAGACAAACGCACATTTTTGAAGGACGCATTTTGCGCATGCAACTTAGATGCAAATTCTGTCCAACTTATAATGTGCCCCTCACCATTTATTTGAATTGCAAGTAATTTATTTAAAACATATGAATACAGGCTAGAACAGTGGTTCTCAAACTTTTTTGAGTAACAAAATACTAGAGCAGGCATGTCCAAACTGCGGATCTCCAGCTGTTGTGAAACTACATATCCCAGCATGCCCCAACATAGTTTTGCTGTCAGAGAATGCTAAAGCTGTGTCAGGGCATGCTGGGATGTGTAGTTTCTCAACAGCTGGAGGGCCGCAGTTTGGCCATGCCTGCCCTAGAGCATCAGAATCTTTTTCACGGCACCCCTATACCAAAAGTTTCTTACTGAGAAATTCAGAAAACAATGTCAAATTAAGTAAATTGTGTTTATATGTCATCTTTAGGTTCAGTTATTTGGTGAGGGACAAGATTCACTTCTGTTTGTCCACATATTTTATGACTGGAAGCCACAAGCACTGGTTTTGTCTATTACATTGACTGTAAATAATTAAATTGGTCCTAGGCCATCAACCCAGGGCACCCCTATAAGTGTCCAGAGGCACTTCAGGGTGCCACGCAGTGGCGGATCTTGCCACGGGCAAGCAGGACTTTTGCCCGGGGCGCCGCCTTCCAGAGGGCGCTGGCGCCATCCGGAGGGCGCCGCACCGTGGCAAGATCCGCCACTGCTGCCCGCTGTGTCCCTGTCCGCCTCCGCTGCCGTCCCCATCCCCGTCCCCGTCTGCCTCCTGAAGGGAACTAGACGCTATGCGTCTAGTTTCCCTTCCTGGAGAGTAACTTTGCTGAGCGGTGCGCGATGACGTCATCGCGCACCGCACAGCAAAGGTCCTCTCTACGAAGGGAACTAGACTCATAGCGTCTAGTTTCCCTTCGTGGAGAGGACCCTTTGCTGTGCGGTGCGCGATGACGTCATCGCGCACCGCTCAGCATTCAAGCAGCGCTTTTAATGTACAGGAGGCGTAATTGACCACGCCCCCTGTGTTAGGCCACGCCCCATTTCCTGCCCAGGGCGCAGAGCGCCCTTGAACCGGCCCTGGTGCCACGGCACACAGTTTGAGAACCACTGCCTAGAAACTATTACAGTCAACAGGTGGCTACACTTTAACATCCCCCCCCCCCCCCCCCCCCCAAACATGACCCATTCCATTAGATGCAAAATGCTCTGCTCCTGGACTTCCACCAAAGAACAGAGCATTTTGTACCTAATGGAATGGTTCATGTAACATGTTGGAAGGTACGCTTTAACTGCAGATCAACAATAGCTGGAGCCAGGGCGGTCTTTTTGTATGGGCTCAATGGGTAGTTGCCCAAGGGCTCCAGGAGTGTAAAAGCCCTAGGCTAATAGCTGAGGGTCCATTTTTTCCAGGCGTAACAGATGTTTTGAAATCAGCCCTGGCTAACCAGAGATATCAGACTTCAAAGCAGTGTTCCCCATCCAAGCCTGTTAATTGCTTTTCCTACCAGATATCTTGGGTTTTGCCTGACTTAGCGTTTTCTGAGGGTATACTCCATAAGCGGGTACTCTCCTCTTTTGGTGGACACTGACAGCTTGTCTCTACTATGCCTAGAATGAGAGATATCAGCCTTCCAGCAGCTGGTCCCTGCTCCAGCTCCACACGCCTAATATGCCATTTTATATTTTCATAGGTGAATTGCTCTGGCTCCTGAACTCTGATCCCCAAGTCTCCAGTACCTCCTGAACGGTGGGACTCGCTAGTTTTTTTTGAAAGCTGAGAAATCTATTTCCAGAAACTGAAGATATCTGCATTCAAGCAAGATGACCTTCCAGTGTAAAATTATTAATATTAAGCCCATGGACTGATTAAGGGTTCCAGCTGCCCTAGGCGAATACAGAAGTGGCAGCCCCCTCCCCCACTACCATTTTTGTCACTCATATTCAGCTAAATATCTGCAATTATGTGTCAATTTTACCACAGATTCAATTATTGTTTGCTAATACAAATTGTATTTTTTTTATTCTATAGAAATATAGACTAATGACAATAATATGAAATGATACATTAAATACAGTCATCAAACGCACCGTTTACATCAACAGTTTACATCAAGCTCCTTTTTCTTTGCTTTTTTGCACCAGACAACTCCCACTTCCCCAGTAATAATATTGTCCAGCTCCCCTTCCCCTCCCCCAATAATATGCACCAGACCAGACAGCCCTGGGTCCCCATCATAATAAAGTGCTACCTAAAGGACTGGAGTCAGGACTGTAACACAGCCGCACTCACACACACACACCAGGTCTGACAGGCAGTCAGCCTATAGGTTGATCAGACCCTGTGAGGCACCACTCTCTGCTGCTGAAAATGGCACCCTGATGGACCTCTCAGTATCCTGGAGTGGAATACCTACTGCACATGTCTGATTCTCTGTCACTGCGCAGCAGCATAAGCAGGACGGAGTGAAGAGAGGCCAAACGCAGAAGACGCTGCAGCTCAGGCAGTGCTCAGCAGCGATGATAATTGAATCAGACACCTCTGCACTGCAGACTGTCTGCAGCAGTGAGGGGGTGAGTGGCACAGACAATTACGGTGCCAGTGTTAGGCGCAGCCGCACTGCCGCAGGGTCGCACAGTAGAAAAAAAGAAAGAAAAAAAGAAAACTAATTAATCAATTGTGCCAGTGCTCCAGGCTGCAGCCTGATCAGCCTATTGGTTGATCAGGCCCTGATTATGCCCACTCCACTATCCAACCCTCTCCATCATATTAAACACCCTGGAATTCATGTACCAGGACCCCTTCATTCAGCCCAATGCCCCCTTCTACAGTTTAGTATTCTCACTCCTGCCTCATATCCCACCATCTGTGCAGTAAAGATAAATTAGCAGTAAATTAGCAGAAATGACTGCTCCAGGTCCTACATGCTGAGCGGAAGATAGAACACCTGCTACCACCCGTGGGACATCAAAGCTGCCGCTGATAGCATCCCCCCACTCCTACCTTGAGAATGGGTAGGGTCCCCAGTGCATTGCTTTGCCCAGGAGCCTACACTACTGTTAAGACGGCCCTTGCTGGAGCCCCACTCAGGGCTATCTTAACAGTGTTGTAGGCCGTGGGTAAAAGCAATACACGGCTTTCTCTGTCACTGCGCAGCAGCATAAGCAGGACGGAGTGAAGAGAGGCCAAACGCAGAAGACGCTGCAGCTCAGGCAGTGCTCAGCAGCGATGATAATTGAATCAGACACCTCTGCACTGCAGACTGTCTGCAGCAGTGAGGGGGTGAGTGGCACAGACAATTACGGTGCCAGTGTTAGGCGCAGCCGCACTGCCGCAGGGTCGCACAGTAGAAAAAAAGAAAGAAAAAAAGAAAACTAATTAATCAATTGTGCCAGTGCTCCAGGCTGCAGCCTGATCAGCCTATTGGTTGATCAGGCCCTGATTATGCCCACTCCACTATCCAACCCTCTCCATCATATTAAACACCCTGGAATTCATGTACCAGGACCCCTTCATTCAGCCCAATGCCCCCTTCTACAGTTTAGTATTCTCACTCCTGCCTCATATCCCACCATCTGTGCAGTAAAGATAAATTAGCAGTAAATTAGCAGAAATGACTGCTCCAGGTCCTACATGCTGAGCGGAAGATAGAACACCTGCTACCACCCGTGGGACATCAAAGCTGCCGCTGATAGCATCCCCCCACTCCTACCTTGAGAATGGGTAGGGTCCCCAGTGCATTGCTTTGCCCAGGAGCCTACACTACTGTTAAGACGGCCCTTGCTGGAGCCCCACTCAGGGCTATCTTAACAGTGTTGTAGGCCGTGGGTAAAAGCAATACACTGGGGCCACTACCCACCCAAAAAAATAATAACCTCCTGCAGTCCCGTGCCATCTCTCCACATGCTTCCATACAGCGAATACTGTAGCTTTCAGCACTCTGATTGGTGGATAGCTCCAGTCATCCACCAATCAGCACACTGACAGCTGTCTGGCTGCAGGCTGGGAGACAGGTAGGAAATGCTGCCTGATCACTCTAATTGTGTGCGATTCACAATCAGACTAGCCAGGGTAGCATTCCCTACTTGGCTCAGAAAATGCTCTAGAGCTACCAGCCCACATTCGAAGGCCCTAGAATTGTGAGCCCATGGGTAGCTGCCCAATGAGACCATACGTTAAGATATCCCTGGTTCCGCTAATTATCTACCTGTAATATATTCCAAGACTGACATAAATTAAAAACCTAAGGATCTATTTACTAAGCCTTGGAGAAAGATAAAGTGGACAGAGATAAAGTACCAGCCAATCAGCTCTTAACTGCCATGTTACAGGCTATATAAATAAATAAAAAATAGTGATCTCAAATGCGCAAACTTTGTATAGCAGCCTTGAGAAAAATAGTGGTACCTAACTAACCACAGATAAACACAATACAAAGAATAATTTTTTCTCAAATTGGCGCATACAACATATACAATGAATGAATTATTCTTACTCCAATAAATTCATGAATGAGGTAATTCCAAGTCCTTCTCTGAATGGTGGATTAGTTCTTAGTCCACAACCATAAATAAATAGGTGAAGGCTTCCAAATGGATTTTCAATCTTGTGATTTGGAGAAGAAACACCAGTTAACCCCGGGAATGCTGGAGTCAAAGCAACAATTCCTCTTCTTACATTCCGCTGCACTTATTGTGGGGTAGCCGCAATCCCTTCTGCTGTACGGTTCCACATTACATTGTTTCTTGTCACTTGCCTTTGACGGTGCCAAATACATAGGGCGCCAATTTGAGAAAAAAATATTCTTTGTATTATGTCACAGGCTATGTTTTAAAAATGACAGGAGCTTGCTGGTTGGTACTTTTTCTCTGTCCATATTATCTCTCTCCAAGGCTTAGTACATAGATCCCCGTCCCTAGTAATTTAATTCACCCACCTCCCCTTAAATAGATGGTGTCAGCAATGGTCCTGTATTGTGTGGCCCAGACAAGTGTTAGCAATACGCTACTGATCTAAGCTGTGTAAGCTTCTTATACTTTGAATACTATTGAATTGATGTCCTTTAGGGAACTGTAAACTGTCCGAGGGACCCTCAACCTCAGCTGCTCTGTAGAAAGTTCCAGTTATGACAGTCACTCTGCCTGTGGTTGTTCACAGAAAAGGTAAGAGGGTAGTGGTTATTTGTTCACAAGAAAACGTCTTTTGTAAGTAATCTGTATCCATCTATTTACGCTTTATATATTTATAGCGTAACCAAAAAAAATTGATTTCACAGAACACAACAGATTATAAAGCTAGTCGCAAGCCCTGTTTTATCAAAGCAACTCTTTGTGCATTGCAAGTTTTTTTCAGTAAAGTTTATTGAATTGCTCAGAGTGTGTTTTAGAGTCGCATCAGGAAGGACTACTGTCTCCTGGTGTATGAGGGTGTAGACACATTATGCTTTCATACCACAATATGGCTCCATTTAATCTGTCCTTATTGTTGGTTCTGATAACCTTCAGTGTAGTGTCTGATTCATTCCCAACTGGAGCACCGATATCTGCCTGCCAGACAATGATGCCTGGTCATATAGGAGTCTTCCCACAGCCAGGACCTGCACCCTATATCATCAAGATCAACTCCAGCTCCTACCAGACTGGAAAACCCATACAAGGTAAGTCCAAATAAATTATACAGCTTCATTGTGTATGCAATACTTTACATAACTACAAAAAATGCAAAAGACTACAGGGACATATACTGTACAAGTATTTAAAAAAATAAGAAGTAAACTAGCCCTGCCCAGAAGAGCTTACAATCTAATTAAATACTGTAAAAATATCATAGTAATTACACTTATTGGCCTACCATGTCAAAAAATTCAACAAATCTCTGCTAGTTTCATGTCTATTTAATGTCTCCACAAATGAGAAACTAGCTTCCACACATGTACCCATTCCACAATATGAGGGCCAAGCTAGTTGCTGTTCTGACATCTTTGTTGGATAGCTCCATGACCAGTCATGTCCAGGCTTGTGGATAGGTCACAGAGGTCTTGGTGTGCAGCTGTAGCGGGCGGCATTATGCTCACCTTACACATCATTGTGTTTATATTGTATATCTTGTGTAACAATTATTATTTACATGTTGTAAAGATTTAACCAAGGTCACCATAAGAGCTTTGTCTTTTCCCTTAATTTTTTTGCACTGACGGTGATGCCGTTGAGGTTGGGACCATGGTGAGCAATAGTAGCACAGATATGTAGCCGGCTAAGGGAAAGATATGATCAGAGCTCGGGTATAACAGAGCTGGAAGACTGCAAGCTGCATGGCCAGAGGAATATATTCACACTCTGGTTCTGGGTGTGTTGGATTCTCATATTGTGATGTTGGATGCTATACGGAACTATGGGGGATAAGTATTAGACTTTTGATAAAGTGGAGAAGTTGGTCAATCTTTATAGCACCATGGAAACATCACTTATCCATCATTTGCATTGGACATAAAGGTGAAGCCAGTCCAGTGTAGCTACTAGCTACATATAGTCTTTTATGGTCCAGGAAACTTTTTACTTGGTCTCTGAAGGCATAGGACCTGATTCCAGTTTGTATGCAATGCTGATGTGCACTCCATTGAGTGATCATTGGAAGACTGTGCACACTATTACTGTAGTGATACAGTGCTTGCACTAGAGTTTAGAAGCTTAAGGTTAACTGCCTTTATTTACTTTGTGTAAACGTAAGGTGCATACACACGGTAAGATTCGGGCTAACCCCGAGTCTCACTGTGCGATAGGGACTAGGTCAGTATTGCAAGCTTATAATGACTGAGCTTGCTATACTGGCTTTGTCCAATTTTGGCTAAGTGTCAATTTTGACTATCTTTTCTACGAGATAGTCAAAATTGACTTGCCGGCACAGTCTATCTAGGCTTGCGATACCGACCGCACGGGACCGCGCATCGTCATCGCATCAGGATCGCAAGGTGAACTTCACCTTGCGATCTGCACTAACTTTCCTTACCATTTTGACTATATAGTTAAAATATTGAGAAAAAAATCTCACAGTGTGTGCACACCTTAAGATACATACATAGTATAAGAAGAAGAGACACCAATACATAGTGTGGCAGATAAATAACAAGCAAGTAATAAGTGATGCAACCGTGTACTCTTTAACAGAAGGAAATATGCTTATCTGAGCCACAAGACATCTGCCACAAGATCTTTGATGAAACAAAACTCCGAAAGGACCTCAAATAATAAATATGCAAGTAGTATTGTACCTTAGGTAAAGTACTGGAGTTCTCTCTAATAATACAAAGGTGCGTAGCCAGTAAAAAATAAGATTTTACTCACCGGTAAATCTATTTCTCGTAGTCCGTAGTGGATGCTGGGGACTCCGTAAGGACCATGGGGAATAGACGGGCTCCGCAGGAGACTGGGCACTCTAAGAAAGATTTAGTACTACTGGTGTGCACTGGCTCCTCCCTCTATGCCCCTCCTCCAGACCTCAGTTAAGGAAACTGTGCCCGGAAGAGCTGACATTACAAGGAAAGGATTTTGGAACCCAGGGTAAGACTCATACCAGCCACACCAATCACACCGTGTAACTTGTGATAAACTTACCCAGTTAACAGTATGAACAAACAACAGAGCATCAACCAATGGATGCCAACATAACATAACCCTTTATTAAGCAATAACTATATACACGTATTGCAGAAAGTCCACACTTGGGACGGGCGCCCAGCATCCACTACGGACTACGAGAAATAGATTTACCGGTGAGTAAAATCTTATTTTCTCTAACGTCCTAGTGGATGCTGGGGACTCCATAAGGACCATGAGGATTATACTAAAGCTCCCAAACGGGCGGGAGAGTGCGGATGACTCTGCAGCACCGAATGGGCAAACACAAGGTCCTCCTCAGCCAGGGTATCAAACTTGTAGAAATTTGCAAATGTGTTTGAACCCCACCAAGTAGCAGCTCGGCAAAGCTGTAATGCCGAGACCCCTCGGGCAGCCGCCCAAGAAGAGCCCACCTTCCTTGTGGAATGGGCTTTCACTGATTTTGGATGCGGCAATCCAGCCGCAGAATGAGCCTGTTGAATCGTGTTACAGATCCAGCGAGCAATAGTTTGCTTTGAAGCAGGAACACCCAGCTTGTTGGATGCATACATGATAAACAGCGAGTCAGTCTTCCTGACTCCAGCCGTTCTGGTTACCTAAATCTTCAAAGCCCGGACTACATCAAGCAACTTGGAATCCTCCAAATCACAAGTAGCCGCAGGCACCACAATAGGTTGGTTCAAATGAAAAGATGACACCACCTTTGGCAGAAATTGCGGACGAGTCCGCAATTCTGCCCTGTCCATATGGAAAAACAGATAGGGGCTTTCACATAACAAAGCCACCAATTCTGACACACGCCTAGCCGAAGCGAAGGCCAACAGCATGACCACTTTCCACGTGAGATACTTTAGCTCCACAGTCTTAAGTGGCTCAAACCAGTGGGATTTCAGGAAACCCAACACCACGTTAAGATCCCAAGGTGCCACTGGTGGCACAAAAGGGGGCTGAATATGCAGCACTCCCTTAACAATGTCTGAACCTCAGGCAGTGAAGCCAGTTCTTCTTGAAAGAAAATGGACAGGGCCGAAATCTGGACCTTTATGGACCCTAATTTTAGGCCCATAGTCACTCCTGACTGTAGGAAGTGCAGGAATCGACCCATCTGGAATTCCTCTGTAGGGGCCTTCCTGGCCTCACACCAAGCAACATATTTTCGCCATATACGGTGATAATGCTTTGCTGTCACGTCCTTCCTAGCCTTTATCAGCGTAGGAATAACTTCATCCGGAATGCCTTTTTCCGCTAGGATCCGGCGTTCAACCGCCATGCCGGCAAACGCAGCCGCGGTAAGTCTTGGAACAGACAGGGCCCTTGTTGCAACAGGTCCTGTCTGAGAGGCAGAGGCCATGGGTCCTCTGTGAGCATTTCTTGCAGTTCCGGGTACCAAGTCCTTCTTGGCCAATCCGGAACAATGAGTATTGTTCTCACTCCTCTTTCTCTTACAATTCTCAGCACCTTTGGTATGAGAGGAAGAGGAGGAAACACATAGACCGACTGGAACACCCACGGAGTTACTAGTGCATCCACAGCTATCGCCTGAGGGTCCCTTGACCTGGCACAATACCTTTTTAGCTTTTTGTTGAGGCGGGACGCCATCATGTCCACCTGTGGCAGTTCCCATCGATTTGCAATCTGCGTGAAGACTTCTTGATGAAGTCCCCACTCTCCCGGGTGGAGGTTGTGCCTGCTGAGGAAGTCTGCTTCCCAGTTGTCCACTCCCGGAATGAACACCGCTGACAGTGCGCTTACGTAATTCTCCGCCCAGCGAAGAATTCTGGTGGCTTCTACCATCGCCACCCTGCTCCTTGTGCCGCCTTGGCGGTTTACATGAGCCACTGCGGTTTGACTGGATCAGAACTGGTTGGTCGCGAAGCAGGGTCTCCGCTTGACTTAGGGCGTTGTATATGGCCCTTAGTTCCAGGATATTGATGTGAAGGCAAGTCTCCTGCCTTGACCACAGCCCTTGGAAATTTCTTCCCTGTGTGACTGCCCCCCACCCTCGGAGGCTTGCATCCGTGGTCACCAGGACCTAGTCCTGAATGCCGAATCTGCGACCTTCGAGAAGGTGAGCACTCTGCAGTCACCACAGGAGAGACACCCTGGCTCTGGGGTATAGGGTGATTAACCGATGCATCCGAAGATGTGATCCGGACCACTTGTCCAGTAAGTCCCATTGGAAGGTCTTCGTATGGAACCTGCCGAAGGGAATGGCCTCGAATGATGCCACCCTCCTTCCCAGGACTCGAGTGCAGTGATGCACTGACACCTGTTTTGGTTTTAATAGATTCCTGACCAGTGTCACAAGCTCCTGAGCTCTCTCTATCGGGAGATAAACCCTTTTCTGGTCTGTGTCTAGGATCATGCCTAGGAGAGGCAGATGAGCTGTAAGAACCAACTGCGACTTTGGAATATATAGAATCCAGCCGTGTTGCCGTTTCACTTCCAGAGAAAGTAATACGCTGTCTTGGTAAATATTCTCAAGGCCGTGGAGAGACCAAACGGCAACGTCTGAAATTGGTAATGACCATCCCGTACCGCAATTCTGAGGTACGCCTGATGAGGTGGATAAATGGGGACATGAAGGTATGCATCCTTTATGTCCCGAGTCACCATAAAATCTCCCCCTTTCAGGCTTGCAATAACCGCTCTTAGCGATTCCATCTTGAACTTGAACCCTTTCAGGTATATGTTCAGAGATTTTAAATTCAATATGGGTCTGACCGAACCGTCTGGTTTCGGGACTACAACATGATCGAATAATAACCCCCTCCTTGTTGAAGGAGGGGAACCTTGACCACCACCTGTTGAAGATACAATTTATGAATTGCAGTTAACACTGTTTCCCTCTCGTGGGGGGAAGCCGGCAGGGCCGTCGGTGAGGGGGCATCTTCTCAAAGTCCAGCTTGTATCCCTGAGACACAATATCTATTGCCCAGGGATCTAACAGGGAGTGAACCCACTTGTGGCTGAACTTACGAAGGCGTGCTCCCACCGGGCCTAGCTCCGCCTGTGGAGCCCCAGCGACATGCAGTGGATTTTTGTAGAGGCCGGGGAGGACTTCTGTTCCTGGGAACTAGTTGTTTTGTGCAGCTTCTTTCCTCTGCCCCCGCCTCTGGCAAGAAAGGACGCACCTCGGACTTTCTTGTTTCTTTATTCGAAAGGCTGCATTTGATAATGTCATGCTTTCCTAGGCTGTGCAGAATATAAGGCAAAATATCAGAATTACCAGCTATAGCTGTGGAGACAAGGTCCGAGAACCCTTCTCCACACAATCATCAGCCTTCCACATGCCTCTTAAGTCGGCATCATCTGTCCATTGCATATTCTACAGGACACGTCAAGCAGAAATCGACATAGCTTTGACTCTAGGACCCAGTATACTCATGTCTCTTTGGGCATGTTTTGTATATATATACCTATCACTTAAGACAGCATCTTTAATATATATATATATATATATCTCTATATATACATATATCTCTCTCTATATATATATATATATATATATATATATCTATATGCATACTAGGGTCTCAATCTCTGCTGATAAGGTACCTGTCCACGCTGCCACAGTGCTATAAACCCATGCCGACACAATCACCGGTCTGAGTAGTATACTAGAATGTGCACGCTATCTGCAGGATCCCTGAGAATAGCTAGTGCTACCTTCTGTGCAAACGGGACACCCTAGGGGAAGATTCCCATTACATCCTGGCCCTAGTGGGGAAAGGATACTGCCTGAGAATTTTTTTGTGGGAAGCTGCAGTCTCTTGTCTGGAGATTCCGCTCTTTTTCCTCATGAGAGGAGGGAAATTTACCTCAGCTTTCTTCCCCTTAACATGTGTACCCTTGTGTCAGGGACAAATGAGTCATTATTTTGGATAGTGAGCATTGTGAGACTCTGAAGGTCTCTGTGACACAGGGACAGACATGGGTAGATTTCCTGTCTGTTCTCTAATCTTTTGTGCAATAAATTCACCTCAGCACTTACACATATCCAAACAGGTGTCGGCGTTGTCGACGGAGACACCCTCTCACACACATTTGCTCTCTCCTCCTTAGGGGAGCCTTTTACCTCAGACATGTCGACACACACGTACCGACACACCACACACACACAGGGGATACTCTATTTGAAGACAGTTCCCCCACAAGGCCCTTTGGAGAGACAGAGAGAGAGTATGCCAGCACACACCCCAGCGCTATATGACCCAGGAATCACACAGTAACTTAGTGTTAACCCAGTAGCTGCTGTATATATTGTTTTTACGCCAAATTTATGTCCCCCCCCCTCTCTTTTTCACCCTCTCTATCGTGCAGGGGAGAGCCTGGGGAGCTTCCTCTCAGCGGAGCTGTGGAGAGAAAATGGCGCTGGTGAGTGCTGAGGATGAAGGCCCCGCCCCCTCAGCAGCGGGCTTCTCCCGCGATTTTGTGTAAAATTAATGGCGGGGGCTCATGCATATAACAGTGTCCAACTGTATATATGCTGCTTTTGCCAGGAGGTACTTAATTGCTGCCCAGGGTGCCCCCCCCTACGCCCTGCACCCTACAGAGACCGGAGTGTGTGGGTGTAATGTGGGAGCAATGGCGCACAGCTGCAGTGCTGTGCGCTACCTCATGTGAAGACAGGAGTCTTCTGCCGCCGATTTCGATGTCTTCTTGCTTCTGCCGGCTTCTGTCTTCTGGCTCTGCGAGGGGGACGGTGGCGCGGCTCCGGGAACGGACGACAAGGTCAGGTCCTGTGTTCGATCCCTCTGGAGCTAATCGTGTCCAGTAGCCTAAGAAGCGCAACCTAGCCGCAGTTAGTAGGTTTGCTTCTCTCCCCTCAGTCCCACATAGCAGAGAGTCTGTTGCCAGCAGAAGCTCTCTGAAAATAAAAAACCTAACTAAAATACTTTCTTATTAGCAAGCTCAGGAGAGCCCACTAAAAGCACCCAGCTCTGGCCGGGCACAGATTCTAACTGAGGTCTGGAGGAGGGGCATAGAGGGAGGAGCCAGTGCACACCAGTAGTACTAAATCTTTCTTAGAGTGCCCAGTCTCCTGCGGAGCCCGTCTATTCCCCATGGTCCTTACGGAGTCCCCAGCATCCACTAGGACGTTAGAGAAATAAAGAAATCAGCCTTATTCTCATGTGCATGTACTGTAAATACCAGGTTCCAAGAAATCCAACATACAATATTAAAAACGCTTTATTCAAAAATGTGTTATTACAATTCAATAATTTTTAACTGTAGTCCTCAGCAAAATGTGTACCAAATAGAAGATTCCTTAGCTAATGCTATGGGAATCAATTCAAATTAAATCCAAGATAAGGGTTCCAAAAATAATCCAGAGTTACTCATATATACCATATGATTTAACAATGCGTTTTGTCCTTCTTTAGTTCATCAGGGAGAACGATTTTAATTTTCGAGCAATATATGAAGGTTTGAAATGGTGCATAGATAGGAGATCCCAGTGAAATCCGAAAAACGAATGGTTGAAGCCAGAACTATTGAACTACTTCTACTCATCCATAGAAATATAGGAGATCAGTCTACTCAACTATTACTTTTTGCTTGGATAGAGGAGGGCCTACATCTTAATGAGATTACTGCTTTTACAGTATTATTGAAATGTTTGAATAACAAAGCAATAGATTAAAATATTTATTATATTTAAGGAACCAGAATTGTGGTCTTCTTATCTAATGATTGCTGTGTTTGCAGTTCAGATACTGGGTCCTGCCTACAGAGGGCTCTTGCTGGAATGTCGGACTTTTACACAAACCACACTATTTGGACAATGGCTGGAACCGCCAAATAACACAAAGATATTACCGGTAAACAATATTTAATTACCACCAATCTAAAGAAATTATATTTCTGTGGTGCAAGTAGATAAAATGTCTTAGTAGTACTGTGTGCTGGCGCCAAAATGCCACATCCCCTCTGAAGAAATGTATATTCCCTGGGCAGAGAGCATCTTCATTCGGTAATCACTATTCATGTAGGAGATCACATGGTCCGGAGATGTCGGTATGTGTAGGACTATAACTAAGGTCATGGTCATACAACAGAGGTTCATCCAGACTCGTGACACCTGTGTCACCTCCTCCCGCCTGCGCCTCTCTGCCACACCATCATTTCCCACCTGCGTCTCTCTGCCACACCATCATCTCCCACGTGCGTTTCTCTGCCACACCAATATCACCCGCCAGCGTCTCCCTGCTACACTATTATCTCCTGCCTGCATTTCTCTGCCACATCATCTCCCACCTGTGTCTCTCACCATTCCCCTCACATTGGGCGGGATGTATTAGGAGAAAAATGCTGTAAACCCCCCCCCCGTTTTCAAAGGTTTTACCGCATTTTCAAATGTACAAAGAAAGACCCCACCGCCGGTTTTTCGCCGCCCAGGGTATCGCCATCTCTGGATGGCGATACCCTATAGAAGCCTATGGGCTTCTTATCGCCTACCGCCGCAACCTGCCTGCCTCTGCCGCCCCAGACACCGACCCCCCTCCCCCCGGCATACCTTCCTCCAGGCAGCCCTGGTCCCAGAAGGTAATCTCCTCCTCCCCCTAGCAACGCAGCTGGAGGTCCTTCCGGGTGAGGGAGAAGGCGCCGGGGGCAGCTTACTGCTGCATCCCGGTGTGCGGGCAGTGCGGAGACCCCCCGCACACCACCTCACAGGTATCGTGGGGGGCTTCCGTCACCGCATTGCGATGTTGATCGCATATGTTAGTACATATGCGATCAACATCGCTGCAGTAGGTGGCAAGGGGCGGCGATGAATTTTAATACATCCCGTCCATTATGTCTTCGAGCCTGTCCCCTCTCTTCACTCTCTCTTTCAGCCTCCCCCTCCCTTCACTCTGTCTCTCAACCTCCCCTCCCTTCACTCTGTGTCAGTGTCCCCCTCCCTTCACAAACAGTTCCCCTTATTCTTGTCTCTTGGCCCCCGTTCATTCTATGTCTCTAAACACCCACCCCCCCTGTTCATTCTATGACTCTCCTACACCCACCATCCCTATCCACTGCCCTCACTTCTGTCTGTATGAGCAGGCAGTTAGGCAAGTCAGGAGCAGCAAAAAGAACACTGCAGGCTCTTCTTCATGGCACAGCAAACAGTTAAGTTCAACTACAAATCCGGTGGTCACCCCAAACACCTATAAACTATAGATTATAAAAGACAATGGTTTGCCACAACCCCTGTTAATCATAAAACGGATAAGAAAAATACAAAGATATTAGAAATATCTTCTTTGTATTATTCTAATAATTTGTATAGTCAAAACTACAGAATAAAAAGTATATAACAGGTGAGGCACTTCCTCCCCATCTCTCATCAAAACTCACCAAAATTTCCAGCAGTATATAGCGCTGTACCTCTGTATAATGCTCACATGACCCCTTGGGCTCATATATTGGGCAGGATGTAATGAAGTCTGAGTTGAACTCTGACTTTTTTTAAAGGTTCAATCATGTACACTGTATAGTTTAGCCTTGTACATGATTGCCCCTTTCTAAAAACATCCTGCATGACCAACGGTAACGTTCAGTGACGTCACCGCCTGCATTGCCGAACATGCAGCTCAGCCCGACATTAACGGGTTGAGTTGAATGTCAGCTCATTATTGGTGATGATTGAACGGCGTGCGGGAGTGCACATCACCAATATTACCCCCATACACACTGGACGATTTCAGCCTATAAATAAACGATAATTACATTTTTACAATTATTGTTTATTTTTTAGGCTGAAGGGGGTCATTCCGACCCGATCGCTCGCTGCAGTTTATCACAGCGATGGGGTCGGAATTGCGCATGTGCCGATGCCACAGTGCGCCGGCGCATGCCGGACGTGTCATTTCCCTGCGATCGCCTCTGCCTGATTGACAGGCATAGGCGGTTGCTGAGCGGGAGGGGGCGGCATGGCGGCGTTATGGGGAAGCGGTCCGCCCATCGCAGGCATGGCCAGATGGTGCGGGGGGGCGTGCCGCAGCGGCTGCGTGCCATCACATGCAGCCACTGCGGGCCGGGGAGCGACGAGTAGCTCCCGGCCAGCACGCTAAAGCTGCGCTGGCCGGGAGCTACTCCTAAAGTGCAAAAGCATCGCCTCTGTGCGATGCTTTTGCACTACTGCGGGCAGGGGGGGGGGTTGGTGGCACTGACATGCGGGGCTGGATAGCCCTGTGCTGGGCGTCCCCCTGCATGTCTTTTGTCATGATTGTAGCCCTGCAAAATTTTGCAGTGCTACGATCAACTCGGAATGGCCCCCTTTATCTATGAATGTATTGCTCTACATTTTCAACAGCTAATACTACAATAGCCTGAGAAAAATAGGCAACCTGAGTTTCCAAGCGGTCTCCTTTTAATGTTCTATCAAATTGTTGAGATGGGGTATAAAATCCTATAATAAATCTATGTGGGGTATTGACATGTAACCATTATTTTTCTACAGAGCAACATAGTTTTATTATTGATAAATTAAAATATCACTACATTTTTTTACCAGGTGACGGTTGTAACCCCGTCAGTGGTGCACAGAGGGGGGTAGAGTGTACAAATTACCCAGGCCCAGGTCTGATGGAGGGGGCCCAGTGAGGGTCCAAGCCACCTCCCCCTTACCTAGCAGAAGCAGATGCAGCTCTTTTCCTCAGCCCATCACACGCCGCTGTGTACTGGGCTGCAGTGTGGCCATGGAGGTGCTTAAAATACTATTTTTTTCAGTATTTTTTTTCTAAAGGTACTTGACCACACCTCCTGTGATTAGGCCACACCCCTTGAAAAGTACCTGGGCCCATCCTGGCTCTCAACTGCCATGAACCCCGTTACCAGTGGGCAATCTGGTCATCACACAGCGCACCCTTGTTTCCCCACCTGAGTAATTCATGTGCTCAAAACAAAAAGATAACTGTAAATGGAACAGTTCTGTGATTGTTTCTATCTTCTGTCATTGCAGTGCCCAGAGAATCCTGTTGGTGCAATTACACACTCCAACACTAACTTTAAGGACCAAGCTACAACATACATATGGATGCCTACAAATTCCAGTTGCACAAATGTTCTATTTTTCATGTAAGTAAGAGGAGTGAGAGGAGGATAACACTACATACACCCAAATGGAGGTTTAGTAGAGATGTAAACCTACAATAATCCAATGACTGTCATTTACTGATCAACATTAGAGCAACAGTAGAACCAGGGCCAGCGCTTCCACTAGGCAGCTTTAGGCAGCTGCCTATGGGCGGCGGGACCTGAGGGCGGCCTGCTGCGGCTGCCTGGAAGCAAAAATCTCTGATATAGCAGCTTTCTATTGGTGGCATAAGAGCAGAGCAGTGTATGTGACTACACAGCTCCTCAGGAAGTCAGGCACAAGTGACTCCCAGCCTACAGATCAGCACCAGGGAGAGAGGGCGCAGCGCTGACAGCCTCACAGGAACCAACAAGAAAGGAGGGCAGAACGCCTTAATTACATTGCGCTGCGCATACACAGAAGCTGTACCAGGCCGTTGACGCCAGGTCCTGGAGAGGCGCAAGTCGGCTGAGTTCTCGCCGCCGGACGGAGGAGATGAAAGTAATCCGAGTCGAGGGAAGATAACGCCGCCCGCCCCCCGGCTCGTACAGCGCTGGACCGCCGGCGCTGTTCGGTATCCTGTTGCCTGCCTTCTCTCTGCTTTTCCCCAGGTCCTGTGTCACCCCCTCATGTCCCCAGGTTGTGTCCATCCTCCCCCTCTCCACCCCGTCATGTCCCCATGTTCCGTGACACTCTCTCCCCCCTCGTGTCCAGGTCATGTGTCCCTTGTCCCCCTCATGTCCCGAGACACCCCCTCCCCCCCATGTCCCCAGCTCCTGTGTCCATTCTCCCCTCTCCTCCTTATGTCTAGTGTCACCCCCTTCCCCTCTCATGTGCACAGGTCATGTGTCCCTCCTCCCCCTCATGTCCCGTGACACCCCCTCCCCCCTCATGTCCCCAGCTCCTGTGTCCATTCTCCCCTCTCCTCCTTATGTCTAGTGTCACCCCCTTCCCCTCTCATGTGCACAGGTCATGTGTCCCTCCTCCCCCTCATGTCCCGTGACACCCCCTCCCCCCTCATGTCCCCAGCTCCTGTGTCCATTCTCCCCTCTCCTCATGTCTAGTTTCCCCCCCTTCCCCTCTCATGTGCACAGGTCATGTGTCCCTCCTCCCCCTCATGTCCCGTGACACCCCCTCGCCCCTCATGTCCCCAGCTCCTGTGTCCATTCTCCCGTCTCCCCCTTATGTCTAGTGTCACCCCCTTCCACTCTCATGTGCACAGGTTATGTGTCCCTCCTTCCCCTCATGTCCGGTGACACCCCCTCCCCCCTCATGTCCCCAGCTCCTGTGTCCATTCTCCCCTCTCCTCCTTATGTCTAGTGTCACCCCCTTCCACTCTCATGTGCACAGGTTATGTGTCCCTCCTCCCCCTCATGTCCCGTGACAGCCCCTCCCCCCTCATGTCCCCAGCTCCTGTGTCCATTCTCCCCTCTCCTCCTTATGTCTAGTGTCACCCCCTTCCCCTCTCATGTGCACAGGTCATGTGTCCTCCTCCCCCTCATGTCCCGTGAGTGACAGCCCCCCCCCCTCATGTGCCCAGGTCATGTGTCCCTCCACCCCCTCCTCCTTCATGTGCCCAGGACCGGTCCTGTGTCATTCCACCTCATGTTCCCAAGTCCTGTATCCCTCCTCTCCACCCACCCCACTCATGCCCCAAGGTCTTGTGTCCCTTTCCCCCATCATGTGCCCAGATCTTGTGTCACAGCTTCACCAACTCATCCATCCCTGCAACTCTTTGTGGAAGCATGGGCAACCAACAGGAGACCCACTATCAGCAGAGAGTCCCTGAGCAGCATCATATGGACTCAGGTTTGTGTGATTGTGACAGTACTGGTGACATTGGCGTTTCTATAATGGGTGCAATGGGTGCGGTGCACACGGGCCCCTGGGTCCAGGGGGGCCCACACCGCACCCCATTGCACCCATTTTAATACTTACCTTTCCGGAGTCCAACGCCGGGAGCTGTTATCGCGCCAGAAATCGCAGCAAAAATGGCCGCCAAGTTTGTCTCCGGATCATGGCGGGCGCCATGTTTCCAGAGACCTGCGCATGCGCAGTAGACTCCGGCACAGTGCAGGAGTCTACAGCGCCGTGCAGAGGAGGGGGCCCACCCGGAGGTGCACACGGGCCCCCTCCTCTGTAGAAACGCCCCTGACTGGTGACACTGAGTGCATCCTCCCCTGTGGCTGGAGCCTGGTCTGATGTAGGCACTGTCGACTCTATAACAGATTAATATTAACAGGGGGCTCTGGACTGTATATATGCCATTGTCTCCCATGCAGGACACCAGTAGTGACTGCAGGTACCAGACACACACACACTGCCAGGATGACAGCACTACACAGCCTCGGCAGTGCCTGGCTGAAAAATGAGGAGTCGAAAGGGGGGGCAGTAGGCTGAAGTTTTGCCTAGGGTGCTAAGAAACCTTGCACCGGCCCTGTAGAACGTCAGATTTAGATTGGTAATTGGTCATAAGGAACCTTAAGATCAAAAACATTGCATATACTGCGCCGGCAAAATAAAAATGCTGCCCTAACATACGTGCCAAACTCTTGTCCAATACAGTATTTCTCTGACGTCCTAAGTGGATGCTGGGACTCCGTAAGGACCATGGGGAATAGCGGCTCCGCATGAGACTGGGCACAACTATAAAGAAAGCTTTAGGTCTAACTGGTGTGCACTGGCTCCTCCCACTATGACCCTCCTCCAGACCTCAGTTAGAATCTTGTGCCCGGCTGAGCTGGATGCACACCAGGGGCTCTCCTGAGCTCCTAGAAAGAAAGTATATTTTAGGTTTTTTATTTTACAGTGAGATCTGCTGGCAACAGACTCACTGCAGCGAGGGACTAAGGGGAGAAGAAGCGAACCTACCTAACTGGTGGTAGCTTGGGCTTCTTAGGCTACTGGACACCATTAGCTCCAGAGGGATCGAACACAGGACCCGACCTCGATCGTTCGGTCCCGGAGCCGCGCCGCCGGCCCCCTTACAGAGCCAGAAGCAAGAAGTGTTCCGGAAAATCGGCGGCAGAAGACTTCTGTCTTCAACAAGGTAGCGCACAGCACTGCAGCTGTGCGCCATTGCTCCTCATGCACACCTCACACTCCGGTCACTGATGGGTGCAGGGCGCTGGGGGGGGGGGGGGGGGGGGGGGCGCCCTGAGGGCAATATAATACACCTTGGCTGGCAAACCTACACCATATATAGTCAGGAAGGCTATATAGGTGTAAAAATACCCCTGCCAGAATTCCAGAAAAAGCGGGAGAAGTCCGCCGGAAAAGGGGCGGGGCCATCTCCCTCAGCACACTGGCGCCATTTTTCCCTCACAGCTCCGCTGGAAGGACGCTCCCTGGCTCTCCCCTGCAGTGTCAAGCTACATAAGGGTAAAAAAGAGAGGGGGGGCACTAAATTTAGGCGCAATATATATATATATATATATATATATATATATATATATAAATATAATATAAGCAGCTATAAGGGAAAAAACACTCATTTATAGTGGGATCCCTGTGTTATATAGCGCTCTGGTGTGTGCTGGCATACTCTCTCTCTGTCTACCCAAAGGGCTTTGTGGGGTCCTGTCCTCTGTCAGAGCATTACCTGTGTGTATGCGGTGTGTCGGTACAGCTGTGTCGACATGTTTGATGAGGAGGCTTATGTGGAGGCGGAGCAGATGCCGATAAAAGTGATGTCACCCCCTGCGGGGTCGACACCTGAGTGGATGGTTCTGTGGAAGGAATTACGCGACAGCGTCGACTCCTTGCATAAAAGGTTTGACGACATACCAAATATGGGACAGCCGGCTTCTCAGCCTGTGCCTGCCCAGGCGTCTCAAAAGCCATCAGGGGCTCTAAAACGCCCGCTACCTCAGATGGCAGACACAGATGTCGACACGGATACTGAATCCAGTGTCGACGACGATGAGACTAATGTATCTTCCAATAGGGCCACACGTTATATGATTGAGGCAATGAAAAATGTGTTGCATATTTCTGATGTTACCCCGGGTACCACAAAAAAGGGTATTATGTTTGGAGAGAAAAAACTACCAGTTGTTTTTCCTCCATCTGAGGAATTAAATGAAGTGTGTGAAGAAGCGTGGGCTTCCCCCGATAAGAAACTGGTAATTTCTAAGAGGTTACTAATGGCGTACCCTTTCCCGCCAGAGGATAGGTCACGTTGGGAAACATCCCCTAGGGTGGCTAAAGCGCTCACACGCTTGTCAAAGAAGGTGGCACTACCGTCTCCGGATACGGCCGCCCTGAAGGAATCTGCTGATAGAAAGCAGGAGGCTATCCTGAAGTCTATATATACACACACAGGTGTTATACTGAGATCAGCTATTGCTTCAGCATGGATGTGCAGTGCTGCAGCTGCGTGGTCAGATTCCCTGTCGGAAAATATTGATACCCTAGACAGGGACACTATATTGCTAACCGTAGAGCATATTAAAGACGCACTCTTATACATGAGGGATGCACAGAGGGATATTTGCCGGCTGGCATCTAAAATAAGTGCAATGTCCATTTCTGCAAGGAGAGGGTTATGAACTCGGCCGTGGACAGGAGATGCAGATTCTAAAAGGCACATGGAAGTTTTGCCTTATAAGGGTGAGGAGTTGTTCGGGGATGGTCTCTCGGACCTCGTTTCCACAGCAACAGCTGGGAAGTCTACATTTTTACCCCATGTTCCCTCACAGCCAAAGAAAGCACCGTATTATCAGGTACAGTCCTTTCGGCCCAATAAGGGCAAGCGGGTTAAAGGCGCGTCCTTTCTGCCCAGAGGCAGAGGTAGAGGGAAAAAGCTGCAGCATACAGCCAGTTCCCAGGAGCAAAAGTCCTCCCCCGCTTCCTCTAAGTCCACAGCATGACGCTGGGGCTCCACAGGCGGAGCCAGGTACGGTGGGGGCCCGTCTCAAAAATTTCAGCGATCAGTGGGCTCGCTCACGGGTGGATCCCTGGATCTTTCAAGTAGTATCTCAGGGGTACAAGCTGGAATTCGAGACGTCTCCCCCCCCGCCGTTTCCTCAAATCTGCCTTGCCAACAACTCCCTCAGGCAGGGAGGCAGTGTTAGAGGCAATTCACAAGCTGTATTCCCAGCAGGTGATAGTAAAGGTGCCCCTACTTCAACAAGGACGGGGTTACTATTCCACAATGTTTGTGGTACCGAAACCGGACGGTTCGGTGAGACCCATTTTAAATTTGAAATCCTTGAACACGTATATAAAAAAATTCAAGTTCAAGATGGAATCGCTCAGGGCGGTTATTGCAAGCCTGGACGAGGGGGATTACATGGTATCACTGGACATCAAGGATGCTTACCTGCATGTCCCCATTTACCATCCTCACCAGGAGTACCTCAGATTTGTGGTACAGGATTGTCATTACCAATTCCAGACGTTGCCGTTCGGTCTATCCACGGCTCCCGGGGTCTTTACCAAGGTAATGGCCGAAATGATGATACTCCTTCGAAAGAAGGGAGTTTTAATTATCCCGTACTTGGACGATCTCCTGATAAAGGCGAGGTCCAGGGAGCAGTTGTTGGTCGGTATAGCACTATCTCGGGAGGTGCTACAACAGCACGGCTGGATTCTAAATATTCCAAAGTCACAGCTAGTCCCTCCGACACGTCTACTGTTCCTGGGGATGGTTCTGGACACAGAACAGAAAAAAGTGTTTCTCCCGGAGGAGAAGGCCAAGGAGCTGTCATCTCTAGTCAGAGGCCTCCTAAAACCAAAACAGGTGTCGGTGCATCACTGCACGCGGATCCTGGGAAAGATGGTAGCTTCCTACGAAGCAATTCCATTCGGTAGGTTCCATGCAAGAACCTTTCAGTGGGACCTGTTGGACAAGTGGTCCGGATCGCATCTTCAGATGCATCGGCTGATAACCCTGTCTCCAAGGACCAGGGTGTCTCTGCTGTGGTGGCTGCAGAGTGCTCATCTTCAAGATGGCCGCAGATTCGGCATACAGGACTGGGTCCTGGTGACCACGGATGCCAGCCTTCGAGGCTGGGGGGCAGTCACACAGGGAAGAAACTTCCAAGGACTATGGTCAAGTTAGGAGACTTCCCTGTACATAAATATTCTGGAGCTGAGGGCCATTTACAATGCCCTAAGTCAGGCAAAACCCCTGCTTCAAAACCAGCCGGTACTGATCCAGTCAGACAACATCACGGCGGTCGCCCATGTAAACCGACAGGGCGGCACGAGAAGCAGGACGGCGATGGCAGAAGCCACAAGGATTCTCCGATGGGCGGAAAATCACGTGTTAGCACTGTCAGCAGTGTTCATTCCGGGAGTGGACAACTGGGAAGCAGACTTCCTCAGCAGGCACGACCACCACCCGGGAGAGTGGGGACTTCATCCAGAAGTCTTCCAACTGATTGTAAACCATTGGGAAAGGCCACAGGTGGACATGATGGCGTCCCGCCTAAACAAAAAGCTAAAAAGATATTGCGCCAGGTCAAGAGACCCGCAGGCGATAGCTGTGGACGCTCTAGTGACACCGTGGGTGTACCGGTCGGTTTATGTGTTCCCTCCTCTTCCTCTCATACCAAAGGTACTGAGGATAATAAGGAGAAGAGGAGTAAGAACTATACTCATTGTTCCGGATTGGCTAAGAAGAGCTTGGTACCCGGAACTTCAAGAAATGATGTCAGAGGACCCATGGCCTCTGCCGCTCAGACAGGACCTGCTGCAGCAGGGGCCCTGTCTGTTCCAAGACTTACCGCGGCTGCGTTTGACGGCATGGCGGTTGAACACCGGATCCTGAAGGAAAAGGGCATTCCGGAGGAAGTCATTCCTACGCTGATTAAAGCTAGGAAAGAAGTAACCGCAATCCATTATCACCGCATATGCCGAAAATATGTTGCGTGGTGTGAGGCCAGGAAGGCCCCAACGGAAGAATTTCAGCTGGGCCGTTTCCTGCACTTCCTACAGTCAGGGGTGACTATGGGCCTACAATTGGGTTCCATTAAGGTCCAGATTTCGGCTCTATCGATTTTCTTCCAGAGAGAACTGGCTTCACTACCTGAAGTTCAGACTTTTGTTAAGGGAGTGCTGCATATTCAGCCCCCTTTTGTGCCTCCAGTGGCACCTTGGGATCTCAACGTGGTGTTAGATTTCCTAAAGTCACATTGGTTTGAGCCACTTAAAACCGTGGAATTGAAATATCTCACGTGGAAAGTGGTCATGTTGTTGGCCTTGGCTTCGGCCAGGCGTGTATCAGAATTGGCGGCTTTGTCATGTAAAAGCCCTTATCTGATTTTCCATATGGATAGGGCAGAATTGAGGACTCGTCCCCAGTTTCTTCCTAAAGTGGTATCAGCTTTTCATCTGAACCAACCTATCGTGGTGCCTGCGGCTACTACAGACTTGGAGGCTTCCAAGTTGTTGGACGTAGTCAGGGCCCTGAAAATCTATGTTTCCAGGACAGCTGGAGTCAGAAAGACTGACTCGCTATTTATCCTGTATGCGCCCAACAAGTTGGGTGCACCTGCTTCAAAGCAGACTATTGCTCGCTGGATCTGTAGTACGATTCAGCTTGCACATTCTGCGGCTGGACTGCCGCATCCTAAATCAGTGAAAGCTCATTCCACGAGGAAGGTGGGCTCTTCTTGGGCGGCTGCCCGAGGGGTCTCGGCTTTACAACTTTGCCGAGCAGCTACTTGGTCATGGTCAAACACGTTTGCTAAATTCTACAAGTTTGACACCCTGGCTGAGGAGGACCTAGAGTTTGCCCATTCGGTGCTGCAGAGTCATCCGCACTCTCCCGCCCGTTTGGGAGCTTTGGTATAATCCCCATGGTCCTTACGGAGTCCCAGCATCCACGTAGGACGTCAGAGAAAATAAGAATTTACTCACCGGTAATTCTATTTCTCGTAGTCCGTAGTGGATGCTGGGCGCCCATCCCAAGTGCGGATTGTCTGTAATACTTGTATATAGTTATTGTTTAACTAAAGGGTTATTGTTGAGCCATCTGTTGAGAGGCTCAGTTGTTGTCATACTGTTAACTGGGTATTGTATCACGAGTTATACGGTGTGATTGGTGTGGCTGGTATGAGTCTTACCCGGGATTCTAAATCTTTCCTTATTGTGTCAGCTCTTCCGGGCACAGTATCCTAACTGAGGTCTGGAGGAGGGTCATAGTGGGAGGAGCCAGTGCACACCAGTTAGACCTAAAGCTTTCTTTATAGTTGTGCCCAGTCTCCTGCGGAGCCGCTATTCCCCATGGTCCTTACGGAGTCCCAGCATCCACTACGGACTACGAGAAATAGAATTACCGGTGAGTAAATTCTTATTTTCCCCATAACTGCTGGAACACAATGTAATGAGTAGTGATATCACAGGGGGGCAGCATTGAACATTTTAACAGGATACATGCTACTAAATACAGGTCTAAATGAAAGGGTAGCCAAGCTATTAAGATGTGTAACGGGAATATAGTATGACTGGAAGATAACAGCCAATAGAAGCCAATTTTGCCATCATGCTTGATAAATGGAAACTGTGTGAGGAATAGCTCCGGGTTCCACGCATTTTCCCCATGCAGGGTTAACATACACTAGCGCATATATTATGGAAATTGTGTAATGTATGTGTTTCCCCATGCATTAAACCCCCAGATAGTGCCTCTTCTCGCTGACATTTCCTCACAGCTCCTGCGACTGGAAAGAAAAGTTCTACATTGGGGCTTAATGCACGGTGTAAACACCACTAATTATATACCTCCTTTTGACTGTTTATTACTCAGTCTTGTTTTATTACTGTTTTGTTCCCAATTATAAAACACAATGGAATATGCTGGCACTTATAAGTAACTGTTAATAAAATAAATAACGGTGGATTCGTACTTGGAGTCCCAAAGAAAACTTTTAGAGGACCCAGATGTAACTGGGAATTTTGCTTATATTGGGTGATAGTATAACACTGTGCTCTTCCATTGTACTCTATGTACAAGTACATATGTGTTCTTTTCTGTAATTGAGCTGGGATATTTAATTTCATGCACATAAATGGATTATAACATGGATGCAAATTATATTTTATTTTTAAATGATAAATATGGTAAATACAATATGTTTATGTTTCATTAGAGCAACAGTAGCAGAGTCTTTTGATGTATACTGGCTTGGAATCCGCTCCGCTGTTATATATAATGGTGAGTGAAATGGTAAACCAAGAAAGCTGATCATTACAGAAACATGTAACAAAAGTATACACTAGGCTGCAGTTCAGTTCACAATTATTGGAGAATTATTGGAGCTCATTTACTAAAATTGCACTGAAGTACAAAATTTGCAGTAAACCATAGCAACCAGTCAGGTGCTCACCTTCATTGTCTAACTTTCCGTGAAAATAAAAGTCTAACTGCTGATTGGTTATGGTTATTTAGCGGTAATTGTAAGACCTATTATCATGAAAATATCACCTAGGTCTTATATGTATCACCAGACATGAGGCATACTGGAAGCTTGACACCTGAACTTTATAATCGGAAAAAGCAAGCCACAGGTTGCCTATGTCTAAATTCTACAATGCAGATCTTTGTCAGGGGGTTATATAATGTAATGTCACAGTAGCCATTATTCTAAAGCATGAAGAAACTAAAATGTATCTATATCTGTTGTTTATCTAATATTATTATTTTCTTTATAGCACAGTCAGCCGAAGTGTGCAGCACCAGCAGCGCAACAAGCCAGCAAGCAGTTGTGTACTTACTTATGTGTTTTCAGATTGTGCTTATACTGGTGTTTTAATGGCAAATCTTCCATGTACAATATATCTGTCATAACACAATTGATCTAAAGAAGAGTGGGTCTCTTGTTTGCCTGTATGTCCGAATAATAAAAGATTGGAATATGACAGTACTGCTTTACAGTTATAAACTTGGAGAGATTACAGGGCAAATATATTTCTTTAGGTTGCACATGGTCTGTGCTCTAAGCAAACAGAACTCATTATGCTTGATTGCCATAAGTGTGGTTGGCTGAAGAACTGCACATTCAGTGTTCATTTTGTGGACAAAACATTTTGAATAAAAGTATTTGTTGAAGACAGTTTTATTGCTAAATGACTATGAAGATCCATTCACTAAAACAGAGCAATAAAAAAAAAAAAATCCATAAAAAAACTACTGTACATTTAAAATCCCTTGTCAAAATTAACACTAAAAGTAGAGTTTAACATTGTTAAATAACAATTATGTGTTTGTGTTCTAGATATTTGCAGAAAACAAATGAACTGCTGTGAAGGAAATAAAATTGTGTACTGCACTTGCTTGTTCTAACACACTTAAGGCATTAATTTGTATATGATATATGGGAGCACTACGGTAAGTCATACTTATTATGCAAAACAGTCTTCGCCTACTGAGCTTAGATTACTGAACACGTAGTTAAAAGGTATGCACATTTCCCAATGGAATTTTAGAGAAATGTTCTTCAGCAAAATCCATTACAGTATCATTAAACTGTTTGCAAATGTATGAATCAAACATTGAATAAAATTAGACTATAATGAAAACTGAGATCCGCTGACTAAATCTGGACTAAAAAAAAAGTAAAAATAAAAAAATAGATGCGACTTTAAACCAACTACAGTTTTAAGTAAGCAACTAAAACTAAATTTAAAATCTTTGTCAAAATTAACACTGTGCACATTCAGTCAAAAGAACTGAAATCACAGAGATGGATTGTGGCTGGTTCTAGTATAGTCACTCATTGTGGTTTCAACACCTTTCTATGAATTTATAGCTGAGTGATAACATCAAACACGCCAAAAATGCAGCATGTATGTAAAGTCCAATGTCTATGTAGCCCTCATTTACAAAACACATTGCACAGGTGCACCCTGTATACAACAAAGTATATTTGTATCCTACACTCTCCACAGATAGGGTGTAATTCCAAGTTGATCGCAGCAGGATTTTTGTTAGCAATTGGGCAAAACCATGTGCACTGCAGGGGAGGCAGATATAACATGTGCAGAGAGAGTTAGATTTGGGTGGGGTGTGTTCAATCTGCAATCTAATTTGCAGTGTAAAAATAAAGCAGCAAGTATTTACCCTGCACAGAAATAAAATAACCCACCCAAACCTAACTCTTTCTGCATATGTTATATCTGCCTCCCCTGCAGTGCACATGGTTTTGCCCAATTGCTATCAAAAATCCTGCTGCGATCAACTTGGAATTACCCCCATAGCTCTGTAAACTAGAAGTATGTGTAGGTGAGTGCAGAGGCAGAACCAGGGCCGGCTCCAGGCCTACTTGTGCCCTGAGTGAGAAAATTTCAAAGTGCCCCCCCCCCCATGCGTGCGGCGAAGGAGCGCGCGCTCCTGAAAAAGTGGGCGTGGTCTTGTAACTTTATATAATCAAACTATAAATAAATATATTTTCACACCTCTCTACACACACAATTAGCAGCCTTACACATAACTCCCACAGTAGTGTACCTTACACATAATGGGGGTAATTCAGAGTTGATCGCAGCAGCAAATTTGTTAGCAGTTGGGCAAAACCATGTGCACTGCAGGTGGGGGGGCAGATATAACATTTGCAGATTGGGCACGTTATTTTGTTTCTGTGCAGGGTAAATACTGGCTACTTTATTTCTACACTGCAATTTAGATTTCAGTTTGAACACACTCCACCCAAATCTAACTCTCTCTGCACGTTATATCTGCCGCCCGCAGTACACATGGTTTTGCCCAACTGCTAACAAATTTGTTGCTGCGATCAACTCTGAATTAGGCACAATGGTGGTCATTACGAGTTGATCGCTAGCTGCATTTGTTCGCAGAGCAGCGATCAGGCTAAAAAACAGCAGTTCTGTGCATGCGGCTTAATGCACACACGCGACGTACGGGCACAACATACGATGCAGTTTTGCACAGGGTCCAGCGATGCATTTCAGTCGCACTGGTTGCCGCAGAGTGACTGACATGAAGTGGGCGTTTCTGGGTGGCAACTGACCGTTTTCAGGGAGTGTTCGGAAAAACGCAGGTGTGCCAGGGAAAACGCAGGCGTGGCTAGGCGAACTCTGGTCGGGTGTGTGACGTCAAATCCGGAACTGAATAGTCTGAAGTGATCGCAAGCGCTGAGTAGGTTTTGAGCTACTCTGAAACTACACCAAATTTTTTTTGCAGGCGATCGCACTTCTGCTAAGCTAAAATACACTCCCAGTGGGTGGCGGCATAGCGTTTGTACAGTTGCTAAAAACTGCTAGCGAGCGATCAACTCGGAATGACCCCCAATGGCTCTCATTCAGAGTTGATCGCTCGCTAGCTACTTTTTAGCAACTGTGCAAACGCATAGTCGCCACCCACGGGGGAGTGTATTTTCGCTTTGCAAGAGTGTGAACGCCTGTGCAGCAGAGCGGTACAAAAACGTTTTGTGCAAAACAAGACCAGCCCTGTAGTTACTTATTCTGTGCGATGATTGCTGCAATGAAGGTCCCGGAATTGACGTCAGATACCCGCCCTGCAAACGCATGGACACGCCTGCGTTTTTCTAAACACTCCCAGAAAACGGTCAGTTTATACCCATAAACTTCCACTTCCTGTCAATTTCCTTGCGATCGGCTGTGCGAATGGAATCCTTGCTAGAAGCAGTGCAAAACAACAATGCTCTTTGTACCCGTAAGCCGCGCGTGCACATTGCGGCTCATACGCATTCGTAGTTTTGCCATTTTTTTTAAATTATTGCTACGCAGCGAACAACAGCAGCTAGCAATCAACTCGGAATGAGGGCCAATGACTCCAGTATAGTGTCAGACACATAATGTCCCCAGTAGTGCAGTGCCAGATACACCTATGCGCCCAGTAGTGCCAAATATACATTATATGCCCCCAGCAGTGCCAGATACACATTATATGCCCCCACAGTGCCAGATACACATTATATGCACCCAGTAGTGCCAGATACACATTTGCCCCCACATTGTCAGATACAAATACTAATGTCGCCACATTGTCAAATACACCTAATATGCCCCCACAGTGCCAGATACACATAATATGCCCTCCACAGAGCCAGATACATATGCCCCCACACAGTGCCAGATACATATGCCCCCCAAACAGTGCCAGATACATATGCCCCCCACACAGTGCCAGATACATATGCCCCCCACACAGTGCCAGATACATATGCCCCCCACACACAGTGCCAGATACATATGGCCCCCACAAAGTGCCAGATACATATGGCCCCCACACACAGTGCCAGATACATATGCCCCCACACACACAGTGCCAGATACATATGCCCCCCATGCAGTGCCAGATACATATGCCCCCCACACACAGTGCCAGATACATATGCCCCCCACACACAGTGCCAGATACATATGCCCCCCACACACAGTGCCAGATACATATGGCCCCCACACACAGTGCCAGATACATATGCCCCCCCACACACAGTGCCAGATACATATGCCCCCCCACACACAGTGCCAGATACATATGGCCCCCACAAAGTGCCAGATACATATGGCCCCCACAAAGTGCCAGATACATATGGCCCCCACAAAGTGCCAGAAACATATGCCCCCCCACACACAGTGCCAGATACATATGCCCCCCATGCAGTGCCAGATACATGTGCCCCCCAAACATATGCCCGGCCCCTGTAGTGCTGCTCACCGCCACCGGCCTCATCCTGCTGCTCCCGCACTGCCGCCGCTGCTCTCTGTGTGAGGGGAGAAGAGTGCAGCGTGTGCCTCTCCTTCCCCTCACGCCCATCCCTGGCTGTCCTCTGCCTGAAGCCGCCGGTCAGTCAGACAAAGCTCGTGGTCCGGCAACTGATGGGCTGACGGACCGGCGGCTGATTTAAAGACTGCAGCCGGCTACTGACCGCCCTTAGGAGTTGGCACCTTGCACAGCTACTCCTAAGGAACGTGCCTGGAGCCGGCCCTGGGCAGAACTATCACTATACTATGGGTGGAGATTTAATTAGCTACAGTCAATTACCGCCCAGGGGCAAATTCAATAACCCCGATAGCCAGCAGCTCCTGAGATGCATCTTCACCTGCCAAAGGAAAGAAATAACAGAGATAACTAACCTGTTTTCGTGGCCGTGAAAACACATGGGAACTTATCCCGGATCTGTGTGTTTTTTCGCATGAAACCGGGTAGTGCACTTGTAAAAGAAAAAAAAGGAGCTGCAATTGAATAGCATGATGCCATCATCAAGCAAAACATGATTGAAGTAGTGTGTAAAAGTCAAACTTCCCTTAATTAAATATGTAAAATATATATATATAGTTATATAGCTGAATTGCCTAATTTATAGCTTCAACTAATCATGATAGTGACAGCACAATTCATGGGCCCTACACACTGCAGATAAAACAGAACGATATGAACAGATAAGGAAAAAAAGTGGGAAAGGAGTGCTCCCGTGGGCGCCACCGGTTAAAACCACATTACATGGAAAAGCATAATGAAATAAATGAATAACAATACATCCCTTTAAATAGATGTTGATTCCAAATGATTCATCCTCATTCGATGTCACACCATATGAGGCAGATTTGTAACAGGTAAGGCATCCTCCCGGGAAGGTATACTGGAAACTTCTCCTGGTTTTTACTCGGCAGTCCAGATGTTTCAGGAAGGTGCTTCGGGGGTTCTGTATGCCCTTATTACCAACGCGTTTCGACCCGAGGATACTCTGCTTTAATATATCCTGATCTCTACGGACACCGAGGCTTATTGGTAATAAGGGCATACAGAACCCCCGCAGCAACTGCCTGAAACATCTGGACTGCCGAGTAAAAACCAGGAGAAGTTGCACATCTACAATCAGTTTCTCAGACATGCGGGGGGACGTCCAGCACAGGGCTAGTCCGCCCCACGGAAACGGAATTACACTATGTGGGGCATTTTTTCTTTTTCCCACATATGAGAGTTAAATTTAAACCATTGAGGACAACACTCAGGACCTGTGTTTTACGTGCTTGGAATTAATATCAGTCTGGTAAAGCCTCCAATTTGTTCCTAACGTATATGCTTGTGGACACATAAATATTAAAATATTCACACAGCATTTACATTTCCTATTGTTGAGACAATATTATGCTATGTTGGAAAGTCTCTTTTTTTACTTATTTGCCGATACCTGGTGTATGAAATTGTGAACCAAAATCTTGCTTGAGATAAGTATATCACTATCACATAGGGTGTGGCATGTTCACAAAAACTTTTTAGAACCTTAGCACACATGTTCTCTGTCACCCCCACATTCTTTTCCAGTTTTAATGCTAGGTTATAGGGTATAACCACGATAGAGAATAGCTGATGCTCTGTTAGCGCCAATAGGGTATCTCTACACACATCTTTTGATAGTCCTCCCCCCCCCCCCCCCCCCCACACACACACACACTTACACTTGCTAAAGCATCGCGTGGCGGTGATGCCTTTGCACCCGGTGAGTAGCTCCCTGCCTGCGCAACTCCTGCGCGCTGTTAGGGGGCTACTCACCGTGTAGCAGCGGCAGCCGTCACGCAGCCACCACGGGCCGCCCCTGCAATGGTCCGGACATGCCTGCATTGTCCGGACTACGCAGCGCAAATGGCGTTCTAACGCTGTTGGCACGCCCCCTCCCGCCCCGTGACTGCTTGTCAATCAGGCAGAGGTGATCACAGCCCTGAGATGCTGTTAGCATCTCACTGAGCTCGCAGAGTGCGGGTGCGCACTCCGCATAGGGCTTCAGACTGTGATCGCTGCCGCTGTAGCAATCCAGTCTGAATTAGGCCCAATATTCAAAAGACAACAGCTCTGAGGTGGCGCATACTACAAGCCCTTCTACAGACCGAGCACCCCTGTGTCAGCACAGAACTTTTAAGGCTCATCCAGACAAACACATTAAGAGAAGGTCCTCATTTCCAGCATCAGGCGATGATTTACAGTAGCGATAGATTATATTGACGTTGTGTAAGAAGCATAGGCCATAGAGGAGGATCAATGATGTAAATGCCTGGAAGACTCAGAGCAGATTGCTCACGTGTTTATAATGTGCAAAGAGGAAATAGCTGAATAGAAGATCTAATTTTTCTTGTTTGTTTTAGAAGCCAGTATCAAATTAGATGATAGGGTTTACAGAGTACGTGTGTATGTCAGTAAGATAGGGAATAAGGGGTCTATTTATAAAGCCTTGGAGAAAGATAAAGTGGACAGAGATAAAGTACCAGTCACCCAACTCCAGTATTTTTTTCAAACACAGCCTGTAACATGTCAGTTAGGAGCGGATTGGCTGCTACTTTATCTCTCTAGAGCTTAGTACATAGACCCCTTTGTCCCACTGTCTTTAGAAGTTAATGAGGCCATTCTATCCATTAGTTGTTTCATGGCAAAGAGCTCCAAAAACACAAACAACGGAGCAGTGGATGATCTGAAGACAGTAGTGAAAAGTAGCATGTTGTAAGAACAACATTGTTCAAATACTAAGCAGCATGTTGATGTTCTCGTCAAAGTGGCTCCAACACATGCAGTGACGATATAATGACTGTCAATATCCCAAATACATACAAATGTAATAATGGGGTGCTAAAGTTAGTTAACCCAGATTGTTGCTTTATTTGCCTTGCAGTAGAGGGATGGTAGGAAGCATCTCCTTGTTTGCTACATGTATTATGTATCAGAAAATGGATGAATGTTGGGTATTCTTCAACGCACAAGTGTTGCTGTGAACAGAACCGGAAAAGGAGAGATGTGGTAGACTTACCATGGTTAACACTCTTTCTGTGAGGTACATTGGGTTCCACAGGGAAACATCGGGGTGTGGATCTTGATCCAGAGGCACCAACAAGTTAAAGCTTTAGGCTGTCCAAGGATGCATTGGGGCCTCCTCTATAAACCCCGCCTCCAGGAATTGGAGCTCAGTTTCGTTAACCAGTCAAATGCAGAAGCAGGCAAGAGAGAAGACAATTGTTAGTTACATAGAACCACATTCTCACGTCAGGAGAAGAGACCAGCGGCTAATGCCATACAAACCCATAGAAGCTAGGTGCATCGAGGGGCGTGGCTTATCTACAGGCCTGGGCAGACATGTTCCACTGGAGCTCCTGCCTTGGGCACATATTTCACAATACCCAGCTGCTCCCTGGTGACATTAGGGACTCATCTCTGCCAGTTGGGGTACTCCTGTACTGGGCAGAGGGGACCGGGGAGCCGGCGGGTGTCTCCTACACCCGTGGGGGTTGCGGTCTTCTGACCCAGGAGAAACCGGGGCCTCGATTTGTGTGCGGTCCAGGAGGAAGTGATCCCTGGTGCCTGGAGCCCGGTGCGGAGGGTGACCGCCCCTCCCAGCTTGGTTACTCATCCCAGCGCCCTCTGCCCTGTTGCTCCGTAAGGAGGTGAGTGCTGGCCGCTGCCCCCTTACCTCGGAGGGACGCCCGCCGATCGTAGCGGTCGCGCTGTGGAGAACCAGGGACGGGTGGACTCTCCTGCTCTCTTCCACCGCAGCTGCCTCTTCCACTGATCGGCGCCCGGACTCAGTGATCCCGGCCTACACGACACGCCCGCTCCTGGCTGGTCTATTAGCGGCCGCCGGGGGCCTGAGCGGAGGAGGGTTTCCTCCAAGGTCTGGCGGCGCCATCTTGGGTACTGGCGCTGCGCCCACGTAGATGCCGCACTGTCTGCTCTGTGCGGCCCTGCTTCTGCATCTGTTTCTCCCGGACACTGTTTGGGGCTGCTCCAGCTGCATTAACATTAACCTTATAAACACAAAGTAAATAAATAAATAAATAAAAATACAGGGGACGTGGCTCGGCATCGGAGGGGAGCGGTCGCAGCTTCCTCCGGCTCCGGGTTTCCCTTTCCACCTCCTCCCCTTGACCCGCTGCACCTGTCTTGGCTACACCGTGGAATCGGGCAGCGCCGTGGAGGCTCCCGCGGATTACGGCCTGCCCATACCCCAGAAACCGGGGGCCTCAATTTTGGAGCTCTCCCACCAGACCTCTGGACACGTCGGCCCAAGGGCCAATCTCCATACTTCGGCACCTTCCCTACTCTCCGGCCATATCATCGCCTTTAGAGAGCCCTGGGACCCCCGCTGACACCCGTCTTAAATCTGCAAACAGCGGCCTGCTTCTCACCCGGACGCCGGGGACCGGATCTTGGAAAATCACAGAGCTTCAGGAGGCTCTGTTCTGTCGGAGACGCGTCCAGTCCCGGCTCCACAAGCACTCTCCGGCCTCTCCGCAACCTGAGCGGTGTTCTGAGACCCCCACTGACGCCTGCCTCGCATTTGGCTGGACACTCCCGAAGCCGCCTCTGTAGACCCTGGGCCTGCACGGCGGCCACATTGTCTGCTGCTCTTCGGAGTGTGTGTGCCCTGTTCTGCTGAAATACGGGCGGCCTTTTATCTACCGGAATTTATAATCAGCTTTCATATATCCTGCTTCGGCCACTTGCGCCTATCAGTCTTCTGCAGAATTGTGTCACAAACAGCTACAACGGAGGCTCTCCTCGTAAGGAGTGACTACACGAAGACGCCCGGTCCTGAATTTGAGGTCGCTGCAGGCCAGGACCTCCAGATCGGTCTGGGACTCTTACAATCTGTTGTGACGAGTAGTGGCACCTGTTGCATGGGCCGCCTCCTGCAACCGCTGTTTATTGCTACTTTCACTCTCTCTAGCTCCGTAGGAAGGCTCACATATGACAGTCTAGCACTTATGGGTCACCTGGGTACCCCTCTTGTTATTATTACCTATAACCACTTAGGTAGTTACATACACATTTCTAGATTCTCGGGCGACTCTTAGTTTTGTCATTATATCCCGCACAGTGACATACTAATTCAACGGACTGCCTTATTATGACTAATAGAAATCGTCGGCCCTCCACAGGGACAGCAACCTCATTCTTTGGCCCTAAACGTAGTAAAAATTCATCTCAGCAGCCCGCATCACCGAAGATCACTCCCAACACTTCATCTCCCTCAAGACCAGATGACCCCATTGCTACTGACTCTGATCAATATAATTCTCTGGTCCAACGTATTGTCGCCACTTTTAGAGTTGAGCTGAGGGCAGCCATACAAGACTTGAGATCAGATCTCTCCTCTTTGGGTTTCGGTACAGATACTTTGGAACATAAAACTGATGATCTATGTAACTACCAAGATGTGATCACCCAGGAGGTGTCTGATTTGCACTCGGAAGTAGAGTCGTTGCAGGAACACGTGGAGGATTTAGAGAATAGATCCAACGGAACAATCTGCGGATACGGAATGTTCAGGAATCCATAGATGCCTCGGCTTTACAAGACTATTTGTCTGGCTTGTTTCGGCTCCTTCTTCCTGATCTTACAGAAGACCAATTCTTATTGGATAGAGCGCACAGAGCCCTTCGTGCGTAGCCCCTCCCAGACCAACCTCCAAGGGACATCGTCTTACGGATGCATTACTACCACGTCAAAACGAAAGTTCTGGCTGCCTGTCGGGGATTTCCGGCGGTCTTGTACAAAGGATCTGGATTGGTCGTTTTCCAAGATCTCGCACCGTCCACGTTGAAAAAGAGGAGTGAAATATTACCGGTCACAAAAGCCTTGCGTGATCGTAAAATTCTGTACAGATGGGGGTTCCCATTTTCACTCCAATTCTCGTTCAATGGAAGGTTTCAGGTGGTGAAAACTCCTGATGACGGCTTGGACTCCCTTAAGAGACTTGGAATCATACCGGCTTCTACTGAGTCCCCTTCTCGCAGACAGGTTCATAGCCCGAACTCGATTGCACAAGCTGAGTGGTCGACTGCATAGATGGCTGCCTTGTATGTCTCATACCTGTTAATGTTACTGTTGAAATGTTCTAATTCACTTGCTTAACCTTTTTTGTTTTAGGTTCTTGAGGTGCTTATACCATCCGTATTCTGTTTTTTGCTGGTTACTGTACTGTGTTTACTTTTATTACTGCAATTACAGCTTTATGCTGGTTTCTAGTATTGTTATAATGGGCTGTAATACATGTAACAAAGTATATGATCCACTAAGATTTTAGAGTTGAGCTATCTCGCTAGATTTATAATGTCTTCTCATAGTACCAGGTTTAATTGTCCGTAAATCTACATAAGCTGTAGGGGTCTACCCAGCCCCACCCGTATCTGTTTTCTTTTTGACATGTCTAGTTGTGTTACCGGCATGAGAGCTGGTATATTTATAATATGCTTCTCTTTTGTCATGCTACTAGCCTACCGCCCACATCGCAGTGGGCCCTATCTCCCTAGTTGGGGCCTTACAACTGTGATGTCTGTCGAGTCCTTGAGACTATGACCATACTTTGTTGTACTGTTGGTCTATAGACCAACCTTTTTTGTTTTCCTCATTTTCTCATTTTATAGATTTTCCCTCTGTATCCCTGTGCATTCTCCATCCTGGATTCGACTCCTTAGGCATATTATTTGTCTTTTACTCTATTGGTATCCACCATGAGTTTGAGTATCTTAACGTTAAATGTTAATGGTTTAAACTCTCCTCGCAAGAGCACTATGGCCATACAATTTTTTAAGAAACAGCAGGCCGACATAGTCCTCTTGCAGGAGACTCACTTCAAGACTGTGCATCCTTCCTTGTCCTCTCGAGCATATCCCCAGGCCTTCTTACTCCTCTTCGGATAGAAAGTAAAAAGGAACAGCAATTCTACTACACCATAGGCTCACTTGCACAATAGATCAATCCTTCTCAGACCCGATGAGACGTTTCAATATTCTTGTGCTGAATCTGGGGCAGTCATATCTGACGGTAGCCTCGGTCTACACCCCGAACCTGGAGCAGGGTGCCTTTCACAAAGATTTTTTTCCATGTTTAGCAAAACTTTCCAGAGGCCGGGTGGTAGTGGGAGGGGACTTCAATGCAGTTCCAGACTTACAATGGGACTGCTCCAATTCTGGGAAACCGAGTCCTGCTACTATTAGAGAATCTAAACGATTAGCTGACACTATTTCTTCACAGGGCCTGTTCAATGAGAGTATTGTACCCTTCCGAACGCACTTATACACATTATTCAAACCCCACAGGGTTCATTCTAGAATTTACCTTTTCTTAATTACTAGTGACTCTGTCCAAGGATTGTCTAAGGCCTGGGTCACTCCAGTTGTTTGGTCCGACCATTTGGCGGTCTCGCTGTTGGTTTCTTCTACGCAGCCCTCGCCTTCCTTTTTCCGGTGGAGATTGAATTCCTCCCTCCTCCTGAAACAGGAAATTGTGGAGCAAACAAAGAAATCTCTAGAGGAATTCTTTGAATTTAACACTACTAAAGATGTCTATCCCGCTATAATTTGGGAAGCTCACAAAGCTTCTATCCGAGGTAATTTTATATCCCTGGCAAAGGTGCAGAAACTAAAAGAGGCACAGGCCATTGCGAATTTAGAACGCCAGATTGAAGCTCTTACGCTCAAACATCAGCAGCACCCTAAACGTTCAATCTATAGCAAATTGTTAGCTTTAAAAGGTCAGTTACACCAGATTCTTTCTGCAAAGGCAGCCAAAACAAAGAGATGGCTACAGTATAAATTCTACGCTAAGGGTGATAAGGCAGATTCTCTCCTGGCTGCCTGTCTTCGTTCCCGAAAACAAAGGAACAGGAAAGTGTTTATTAATGATGCCCAGCATAACCCAATTTATGATCCTCAACAAATAGCTAATAGTTTCCAGGAGTTTTACCAAACTTTATATAACACCCCGAACCCTGTAGGTATTGCAGATATGCAAAACCGCATAGATGCGGTTCTATCCAGTTGCTCACTGCCAAGGTTATCGGAAACACAACTTCAATCTCTTAATGTGGAAATCACTGCTGCGGAGATTGATTCTATAATTAAATCGCTCAAAAACTCTTCGGCCCCTGGCCCGGATGGGCTCCCAGCATTATATTATAAGAAATTCAAATTGTCCCTTACACCCTTCCTGAAAGATTTCTTCAATGATATTTTGTCTGGATCCCCTTTTGATAAAGCCACTACTACAGCGGAGATAGTGGTTATCCCAAAGCCCGACCGAGACCCTACTAGTTGCAGTAATTATAGGCCTATTTCGTTGTTAAACTCAGATCTAAAATTATTTGCAAAAATCTTGGCCAACCGCCTCGCTGGGGTGATATCTCATCTGATCCATCCAGACCAGGTCGGATTCATGCCGGGTAGACAAGCCTATGACAATATTAGAAGAGCTGTGGATACTATCCAATTTATTAATATCTCTAAAACCCCTTCTTTGGTCATGGGTTTGGACGCGGAAAAGGCCTTTGACCGTATATCCTGGTTGTACATGAATAGGACTCTGGCCCAATATGGTTTCACAGATAACTTTTTAGCAGGAATTAATTCACTATACCACTCTCCCACGGCCCGTATATTGGTTAACGGCTGCGCTTCTCAGCCTTCCACGATACACAATGGTACTAGACAGGGATGCCCCCTTTCCCCCCTCATTTTTGCCCTCATGGTGGAACCTCTAGCCTCCGAAATACGTAGTAGTTCGGATATCTCAGGTATAACTGTAGGATCAGATGAATACAAAATATCCTTGTATGCGGATGATATTCTCCTTACTATTTCTAATCCACTCATATCTCTCCCCAATCTATTCCAGATTTTACAGGATTTTGGTGATATCTCCAGCTTCAAAATTAATAACTCGAAATCGGAGGTTTTAGACTTCCACCTTTCCAATCCGCTTAGATAATCCTTGGCCTCGAGTTTCTCTTTCAAATGGAAACAACTATATATGAAGTATTTGGGGATTTACCTAACTAAAACACACTCCCAACTTTTTGCTTCCAATTATCCAAGGCTTATTAACTCGATATCGTCAGATCTCACAAAGTGGTCGGGGCATTTTATCTCTTGGACAGGCAGAGCTAACGCACTAAAAATGAACATTTTACCCCGTCTGCTGTATCTCTTATAAGCCCTGCCAGTTACAATACCCTCACACATTTTTCTAAATCTACAGAAAAAGCTGTCTTTGTTCCTGTGGGCTGGCAAGAGACCTAGGGTACGACTTAAAACTCTGTTTAGTGGAGCTAAGGAGGGAGGTATAGGTGTTCCAAATTTGAAGCTTTATTACTATGCAGCTCACTTGTCAGGCCATTCAATGGCATGTTGACATTTCCACTAAACGATGGGTTCAGCTAGAATCTGCACTAACACAGCTGACCTCAGTCTCCACCTTGCTTTGGATTCCCCGAGCGCAGAGGCCTTCCAACCTATCTCGTTTCCCATCTACTACACTTACTCTCACTCTATGGGATAGGCTTTGTAAGACTTATTCCCTGCTCTCCTCTCCTCCTTCGCTATACCCCTTCTGGGATAACCCAGTATTCCCTGAGGGTGGGGGCCAGCACAATTTCAGAAACTGGAAGACTCATAGCTTGCTGTTTATTAATGATATTGCCCCCTTATGGGGATTCCCAACTTTTGCTGCCCTACAGGACAAATTCAATTTGCCGCACCAATGCTTTTTCCAATATTTGCAGCTGCGTAGCTTTCACTCATCTTGGTTTCAGAGGGTTGGAGTATGGTCTGGGACTGCCCTGGAAAGGCTCTGCCTAAGGCAACCGCCTTGAAAGGGACTTATCTCTACGCTATACCAGATGATGCTTACTCATAAACTTCCCCCTTTGGCCAACCATGAGGTTGCGTGGGAGGCGGATACCCGGGAACAACTAGGCCCTGACACGTGGATCCAAATTAGACGAAGTCTGGTAGCCTCCGCCAAGGCAGTGAGACATAGAGAAAATTCATATAAAATTTACGCTCGATGGTACCTAGTCCCGTCCCGCCTGAAACATATATTCCCGACTACTTCAGGTCTCTGTTGGAGGGGTTGTGGGATGGAGGGCACCCTGCTCCACATTTTTTGGGAATGCCTAAGTATTTCACCTCTATGGCTAGCTGTTAATAGGCTGATCTTTAACATCACTAAAACTAGGGTTCCCTTTACCCCTTCCTTTTTTCTATTCCCTAGAGAGATCCGTGACCTAGAGAAAGCAGATCAGAGGCTAATCTGGCACATTACTAGTGCGGTGAAGTGTAAGATTGCTTTCCACTGGAAGTCTGCTACTATCCCGTACATAGCTGCCATCACCATGACTATATGGAACACATATCAGATGGAATTTCTATCTAGTATAGTGGAGAATAAATCTCACACTTTCTGTAAAACATGGGCAGCGTGGCTGAGGTTTCATGACTCACCTCCTCCTTTTACTTTTGGTCTGTAAAGATACAAGGTTATGGGAGTCTTGCTGTTTTTCCTTTCTATTATTTGACTGAGGTCTATTGAAGTGTTTTTGCCAGATACTTGTTCCACTAAGAAAACATATTTCTCTTGGTGTAAATGATTATGCCTATATACAATGTTACCTACAGCCCCTTGGAGTGTTGCTGCACACCCCCCCCCCCCCCCTCTTCTCTCCCCCTCTCCTTCTCCTTGTTGCCTTCTCGCTGTTTATTTTTTTATTTTTTATTTACAATGCAATCTTGTTGAAATGTCATTGCTGTATTCTAACAAATTTTTTTCAAGAAACTGTGGTACCCAATGTACCTCGCAGAAAGAGTTAACCATGGTAAGTCTACCATAACTCTCCATTTCTGCAGCAGAGTACATTGTGTCCCACAGGGAAACATTGGGGATGTCCTAAAGCAGTTCCTCAAGGGAGGGGACGCGCCTTAGATAGTATGAGAACTCCAGCGTCCAAAGGAAGCATCCTGGGAGGCAGAAGTATCAAAAGCATGGAACCTAATGAACGTGTTCACCGAGGACCACGTAGCCACTTTGCACAATTGTTCTGCGGATGCGCCACGGCGGGCCGCCCAAGAAGGTCCAACTGACAGTAGAATGGGCTTTAATAGCAGCAGGAGCTGGGAGTCCAGCCTGTGCATAAGCTTGTGCAATCACCATTCTAATCCATCTGGCCAAGGTTTCCTTACTTGCCAGCCAGCCACGTTTGTGAAAACCAAACAAGACAAAAAGGGAATCTGACCTCCTGATAGAGGAAGTCCTCTCCACATATATACGGAGAGCCGTTACCACATCCAAAGACCGCTCTTTGGAGGACAAATCAGAAGAGATAAAGGCCAGAAGCACAATCTCTTGGTTAAGGTGAAAAGATGACACACCTTGGGTAAATAGGCCGGACAAGTTCTAAGAACTGCCCGGTCACAATGAAATATCAGAAAGGGTAAACGACAGGACAAAGCGCCTAAGTCCGACACCCTTCTAGCAGAGGCAATAGCCAGTAAAAACAAGACCTTGGCTGTGAGCCATTTAAGGTCCACCGACTCAAGAGGTTCAAATGGATACTCTTGCAGGGCATTCAGGACAACAGACAGATCCCATGGAGCTAATGTTATGAAGAATGGGCGGGGAAGAAGGACTGCGCTAGTGAATGGCTGTAAAGAGGTGTGTGAGTAGTAATGTCGCTCAATCTCCAAAAATACTGAACAGAAAGAAATAGGAATACACCCTCTACAGCGCTAAACAAAGGTCTGTGGAGACAACAGGTTCACAAGATAGATCTATGATGAAATAATGTCCCATAGGATTCAAATGTCCTTATAGATGATAAAGTTCAAAGGTAACTTCTCGATTGTCAAAATGTACGTACCGTACTCACATGTACGATGCACAAGATAAATTCATAAAGGTATGTTTCTCACGAAGGTCGTGTTAGGATCGTGGTGTGCATGTTCTTCACCATGAAATGTATCCCGTGTAGTACCAACAAAAAAAAAGGGAAGAGAAGATAGAAACCAATCGTGTAGTACGTTCAATATATCCGTGTCCCCCAACTAAATACGGTCAATACTCCAAACGTACCATACTTACATCGGTACGTAAAAACTGATTCTTATAAAAGGTATCTTTTTAACAGTAGCTCTTAATTATAGGAATAATCAAAGGGTGAGGCGTACCCCAACGCACGTTCAGAAGATGTAGAATGTGCACATCAAGGTTTCTTTTAAGCGCTCCTTCTTATTCCATCTCGAAGGTGATTTATATTGACAAGAATGGCCAGGAGAAAGAAAGGGGCTTATAAAGGTATATCCATTTATTGAATAAAATACATATAAAAATGTAGTTTAATAAAAAGAGGGAGAGTTCCAACTAAGGGCAGGGAAGATATTACTTAACCACAGACCTGGAGTGTGGTGTGGCCCGGACTGCCGCACCTCTCAGACTGAACCTCTGGGTATGGAAGCCATTCTTCTCTAAAACCAACGCATTTCGACTTATTGTCTTTGTCAAGGTGTCACCTTGAGGGAGGCCAGACGAAGGCCTAAATCCAGGCTGCGTTGCGGAAAAGCCAGAATTCTGGAAGTTCTGATCTGTATGCATCATAATTCTTATCAGCACACCAGGTGAAGTAAGAATTCCAGACCCTATAATAAATCCGTCCAGATGCCATCAAAGCCAGTCTGGCCAGGTCCAGATAAAAACAAGGGCCCTGTACAAGGAGGTCTGGGTACTGAGGAAGTAGAAGGGGACGCTCTGTCGATAGACCCCGCAGGTCTGAGAACCAATGCCGTCTGGGCCACGCTGGAGCGACTAGAAATAGTAGTCCTCCTTTTTGTTTGAACTTCCGCAGGACCCTGGGCAGGAGTGATACGGGAGGGAACACGTAGGGCAGCCGAAAGTTCCATGGAATTGCTAGTGCATCCACAAATGCTGCTTGAGGATCCCTGGTCCTTGATCCGAAGACCAGAATCTTGTGATTGTGTCGAGACGCCATCAGGTCTACATCTGGTAGGCCCCACTTGTCCACTAGGATTTGAAAGACTTCCGGATGAAGACTCCACTCTCCGGCGTGCACGTTCTGGCAACTGAGGAAGTCCGCTTCCCAGTTTAGGATGCCCAGAATGAACACTGCCGATATTGCTGGCAGATGGCGTTCCGCCCAACAAAGGATTTTTGACACTTCCATCATAGCCATGCGGCTTCGATTGCCACCTTGATGGTTTATGTATGCCACCATGGTGGCGTTGTCTGACCGTACTTGAACCAGCCTGTTCTGTACCAGAGGCAGGGCAAGGGTCAATGCATTGAACACTGCCCGCAACTCCAGAATGTTTATTGGGAGGAGCAATTCCTCCTTGGTCCATCGACCCTGAAAAGAGTGTTGCTCCAACACCGCACCCCATTCCCTCAGACTGGCGTCCGTTGTCAGCAGGACCCAGTCGGGGATCCAGAAAGGATGGCCCCTACTCAATTGCTGGTCCTGTAGCCACCAGGTCAGCAACAGACAAACCTCCGGAGTCAAAGTGATCATGTGAGATCTGATCCGGTGAGGTAGGCCATCCCACTTGGAAAAAATGTAACCTCTGAAGAGGGCTGGAATGAAATTGAGCATACTCTACCACCATGTCGAATGCAGACACCATCAGGCCAAGTACTTGAATTGTCGAGTGTATCAACACTTATGGGGCAACAAAGGAAGCATCTTATCCTGTCCTGAAGCTTCAGGACTTTTTCTGGAGAGAGAAACAGTCACTCACTGTGTGTGTCCAGGAGTGCTCCCAGGTGCACCATGTTCTGAGCTGGGACCAGTGAGGATTTCTTACAATTGATGAGCCACCCATGGGCTTGTAGGAAGTTTACCGTTAGTTGCAGATGACTGAGGAGGACATTGTGTGAGTTTGCCAGAATCAGCAAGTCGTCCAGATATGACAGGATCCTGACTCCCTGGCGACGGAGATGGGCAGTCATTATGGCCATGACCTTGGTGAAGATCCGCGGAGCTGTAACCAGTCCAAATGGCAGAGCCTGGAACTGATAGTGGAGGTCGCCAATAGCAAACCACAGATACTGCTGATGTGACATGGCAATAGGTATATCCAGGGATACCATATAGTCTCCGGGTTCCATAGCCAGTACAATTGAACACAGTGTTTCCATACGGAACTTGGACACTCTCACAAACTTGTTCAGTGATTTGTGGCTGAGTATAGGCAGGAAAGACCCACTGGGTTTCGGAACTAGAAACAGGGTCAAATAGTAACCTCTGACTCTGTGGGAAAGAGGTACCGGCACTACCACTCCTTTATTCAGGAGGGAACTCACAACCTTTTGCAGAGCTTGCGCCTTTAACGGATCCGAAGGGATATGCCTGACCTTTTGCTTTCCCCTGTGGCTGAAAGGAACGAAAAGTGGTACCTTTTGTCTTCTGTGCAGAAGGATTAGTATTTGGGAGAAAAGCAGTCTTAGCAGCTGCTAACCCAGACACAATTTTATTAAGTTCTTCCCCAAACAAAATGTCCCCCGTAAAGGGGAGTACTTCCAAGGTCTTTTTGGAGTCTAGGTCCACCTTCCATGACCTCAACCACAGAATACGGCGAGCCAGGACATACGTAGTTGACGCCTTGGCTGCCAATACACCCGCCTCAGAGGATGCCTCCTGAATGTAATAGGCGGCGGTCGTAATGTGACACAGGTATTGCCTGGCACTGCAAATATATCCTCGGGCAGCTCTTCCTCTAATGCCTGATCCAAGCTTCAATAAATTTTGCAGCCCAAGAGGCTGCAATAGTGGGTCTATGTACAACACCTGTAAGGGAGTAAACAGATTTCAGGCATCCCTCCACACGCTTATCAGTCAGTTCCTTCAGTGAAGTGACAGTGGTAACAGGCAGAGTGGATGACACCACTAGGCAGGTGACATGAGAATCCATCAACGGTGGATTTTCCCACTTGTTACATAACTCTGCAGGGAGAGGATAGCGAACCAAGGCCCGTTTAGACAGAGGGAACTTCTTCCCTGGATTAGACCAGGGTTCCTGCCCGATGTCCACCAAATGGTCAGAATGGGTAATAGATTTTCTGCAGCGTGGTACACTGGTATTCTACAGGGAATAACATCAGGGTGTAGAGTTGGAGCTTGATCTGAGGCACCAACAGGCTAAATCTTTGACTGTTCCCATGATGCATTGCACCGCCTCCTCTATATTCCTGCCTCCAGGCACTGGAGCTCAATTTGTAAGTTGGTGCCTGCAGAGCAGGCAGCTAACAGGTGGGCTGCGCTAGGCAGCCCTGAAAAGAGTTTTTTTTAGAAGACAAGGGCTGCAGCACTATTTATGTCAGTGACATTCTGTGCTGCAGCTCCATCCCCTCCCCAGCAGCAATGCATACTCCTGCGGCCTGGTTCCCGGGTACTTGCGGCGGAGGCGCACCGGACTTCAGGCACACCCTGCTGACACTCTCCTGGATCGCGTGGCTGCACATCAGGGAGGGGGTAAGGGGGTCCCCTAGGTGGGACCAGCCAGTTAATCTCGATCCGGTGGGAGGCCCAGGAGACGGACCGCGCCACTGGCGTGGACACTGTACTGCACAGGGACCCCACTATATCCACCAGGGCAGGGAGCACAGGTCGGATTTACAAATATCTGTTTGTTATAGGCTCCACAGTACCCGGACGTAAGGACCAGTATAGGGGATAAGGCGCTGATCTGTAGCCCCTGCCCCAGCTGCTGGCGCCATCTACTGCTGGTGTTCCCACCCTGGGGCTGCATTTCACTCTCCCTCACTCCCTGACAGAGATTTTGGTGCCAGCTTCACTGCTAGCTGGGCTGATCTCCGGGACTGCAGGGCTCTATCTCCTCTGTAAAGCTGCCTGTCTCATCAGCGCTGTGAATTTAGACACTAAAGTATTCTACATGTCATTTTAGACAGTGTTAGTTAAGAACGAGTGTACTGCTATCTGAATATTTGATACAAGTATTCTGTGATATACATCCAGTATCTACTGTGCATTGTTATATCTATACTCATACATAATTATATGTAAATTACTAGTCCAGTGCAGTTTTATTGTTTACATGTAATAACTTCTGCATTGTACATGTGACTGAGTGTGCCTGTAGCTGTTGTGTGGGATTCCATTCTCCTGTATCACATATTGCTATAACTATATTCTGGAACCTGAGGAGCTAGGTGCATCAGGGTCCCATATATTTATATAGTGTTACACAGAATATACAATTTGGTATTTTTACTGTGTGTTTCAGTTACTTCATATCGCTTAAATCCTCTGTTTTGTGTCCGGTGTTTACGGTCACATAACATAGGTGTTTTTTGCAGATATTGTGTTTGTCTGGCTATATTGTACCGTTACGCCTACGGCTATGTTCCCTATAATGTCTGCCACACAGGGGGGGAAATCCATGGACGCTTCTGCATCCTGCAGTACTGGCACCACGGATTTACTTGAGGGGGAAGTTTTAGCTGATGGTGCAGGCGCTGAGTGCAATACACCCAGTCTACCTGTAGTACCTGTGGCCAATCAGGAGGCTCCCGTGAACAAGCCCAACGGTGAAACGTACGTAGGGACGGACGTCATCTGCTGACGTCATCGGCCACACCCCCTTCCGGACTGGGCGGTCATGCTATCGCGGCGTGTGAGGCCTTCTTGAGAGTCAGGAGAATGCCGGGCGGCTACAGCACCAGGGATCAGACAGACAAGCGCGCACACAGGCACTAGTGGTAACTTCTATTCCCCGCGCCGGCATTCTCCCCATCTCTCCCTCCCTTATACTTATGCCGCATTGAAAGGGTAACTTAACATGTGGACTATACTGTGATCAATTATGCAGGTTCTTGCAACTTAATTCTAACAGTTATTTAATAATCCCTCTCGCTATATTTACACACATTCAGGTTGGGTATTTCTATGTTACATGCGCTACAATTGTTTCCCTTTCCTGATCAGTATGTTACACTGTCACAGGAGTGAAATATGTTACAGATCACTCCTGGTTTTAGTTACTAATCTCAAGATGCAACAGGGACACAGCTGTGAGTGATTCTTTGCCCTAACATTAGGAACTGCTGCTTAATATTTTATTTAATGAGCAACGCAAAAATACAAATACTTGGATGCCAAGATATTTATGAGAATCCTTTTTAATATCTGTAGCAGTAATTTCTACTACTGCCTGTACGCCTTTAAAATATATGTGTTGGTAAAATACATGCAGAGATTGATTTCAACCTCAGTAGATAGTATTTGTATCTTATCAATTTTTCTTTTTGACTGACAGCAGTGGAGCCCAGTCTCCCTCAGGGCAAACTTTATTGATATTACAAACAGCAGACATGTCTATTCATTTTTGCTTTGACATAGTAAGTGCTGCTAAATATTCCAATTTTTGCAAGTGGTATACAGATAATTGTTGGGATACCCCTAAGTCCTCCGCATGACCGTGGACAGCTATCAGAAGCGGGCTTCTGGGCTTGGGAGCCTGCGAGAGCAGTTTTCTTTCCCTTGGCACGACCACCTCTGAAGAAGGTGTTTGAAGGCTTGTTCTTTCTAGACCTCGCGGCCCGAAAGGACTGTGACGTGGCTGGTGTAAAAGGCTTCTTCGTAGCCGGTGCAGCTGAGGGGAGAAAAGGAGACTTACCCGCGGTAGCCGTGGCAATCCACGCATCCAGCACCTCCCCAAAGAGAGCCTGACCCTTGTATGGTAGGCCCTCCACACTCTTCCTGGATTCCGCGTCCGCAGACCAGTTGCGCAGCCAGAGACCTCTGCGAGCCAAGACGGACATGGAGGAGATCCCCACAGCCATGGAACCCAGGTCCTTCATGGAATCAACCGGGAACCCTGCAGAATCCTGAATATTACGTAAAAATAAATAAACGTCACCTTTGTCCAGCGTAGTCGATTCCTCCTGCAGAGTGATTCACCACCTGGCAATAGCTTTAGCAATCCAAGCACAGGCTATAATAGGCTGCAATATAGCCCCTGAAGCCGTGTAAATGGATTTTAGCGTAGCATCCACCTTGCGATCTGCTGGGTCCTTCAACGCGGTAGATCCCGGGACCGGTAATACCACCTGCTTGGACAACCTGGATACCGAGGCATCGACTATTGGCGGGGACTCCCATCTCTTCCTATCTTCCTCTGGGAAGGGAAAAGCCACCAAGACCCTCTTGGGAATCTGGAATTTCTTTTCTGGAGTTTCCCATGCCTTTTCAAAGATAGCATTCAATTCTTTGGATGCCGGGAAGGTGGGGGGCTTCTTATTATCCGTAAAGAAGGCCTCCTCCACCTGTTCCGGGGCTGTGTCCGAAATGTTTAAAACATCCCTTAACAGCCTCAATCATCAACTGCACCCCCTTGGCAAGTGATGCCATCCCCCTCAACACATCCATCACCGTCTGCAGCATCAGAGTCGGTGTCCGTGTCATCCTGAAAAATTGCAAGCGCACGTTTATGATAATGTACCGCAGGGGACCACAAGGAGGCAGAATCAGACCATACCACCATAGAGGACTGGATGACCTGAGTGGCATGCTCAGTCCTAGCAACTCTATGATATCTGAGAAATAGTCCCTCTCAGAGAGACTAACCATTCTGGCTCACTAGCAGGGATCTGCGCTAAAACAGTGCAATCCTGATTAGATGTGTCGAAGTCGAAAATAGGATTTTGGTACTTACCAGGTAAATCCTTTTCTTTGAATCCATAGGGGGCACTGGAGTACTCTTGGGAAATGGACGGCTTCCGCAGGAACAGGGCACTGAATATTTAAATTTAGAACTCTACACCCCTCCATAACCCAGAGTACCTCAGTGTTTTTTACTGAGCCAAACAGGAGCTATAGAGAGGTTGACAATGGAGAATTACATATAACAACATAACGGACAACAATAAAGTTGACACATAACGTTACTGACAACTAAACAGTTGACACCATAACTGATAGAACTTGAAACTTTGAACCAGTCGGTGAGAATGTGTTACCATAAGATCACCTGAACTTATCACAAATCAGTTAAAACTGCTCTGGGTGGGCATCCAGTGCCCCCTATGGATTCAAAGAAAAGGATTTACCTGGTAAGTACCAAAATCCTATTTTCTTTTTCATCCACTAGGGGTCACTGGAGTACTCTTGGGACGTACCAAAGCTTCCCCCGTGGGCGGGAGAGCTGTTTGGCACCTGTAATACTAGGCGGCCAAAGCTAGATGCTGATGCCGCAAACATATCAAACTCTTAAAAGCGCACAAACGTGTGCACTGATTACCATGTAGCCGCACGGCAAAGCTTCGTCGTAGCAGCCCCACGACCAGCCGCCCATGAAGTACCCACAGAACGTGTGGAATGAGCTGTTACTGATGTAGGCGGCTGTAACCTAGCATGAAGGTAAGCCTGACGTATGGTCAGTGTAATCCATCTGGATAAGGTCTGCTTAGAAGCTGACCAACCCATTTTGGCAGCATGATAGAGATCAAAAACAACGTATCAGTCTTACGAACTGTAGATGTTCGGGATACATAAACGCGTACCACATCCAAAGTTCCAGAATGTCCTGTTAACACAGGAACTACTATTGGTTGATTGATGTGAAAAGATGACACTACCTTTGGCAAGAAAGCGGGATTCGTCCGAAGTGCCGCTCTGTCATCATGAAACACCAAATACGGTGGCTTGCATGACAAGGCACCCAAATCTGAAACACGCCTTGCCGAAGGTAAGGCTAGTAGAAAAATTGTTTTCCAAGTAAGAAACTTAATATCCACTTGTTGTAAGGGTTCAAAATATGAAGACTGTAAGAAATCTAAAACCAGATTCAAGTCCCATGGCGCTGTCGGTGGAATGAATGGAGGCTGTACTCTGAGGACACCTTGCAGAAAGGTGTGTACAGACGGCAATAGAGCCAATCGTCTTTGAAAGTAAATTGACAAAGCAGATACCTGCACCTTTAATGTAGATAAACGCAGTCCTCCATCTAACCCCGTCTGTAGAAATAACAAAAGACGGGATAACTTGAAAGATGATGTTGGAAACTTCCGAACTTCACACCAACCTATATAGGCACGCCAAATTCTGTAATAATGAGCTGCCGTAACTGGCTTCCTAGCTCGTAACATGGTTGGTATAACCGATTCTGGAATGCCCTCTCTTCTTAAGAGGGCGGTCTCAACAGCCACCCCGTCAAACGCTGCCGCACTAAATCGGGGTAAAGGAACGGACCCTGTTGTAGCAGGTCCGGACGTAGTGGGAGCGGCAAAGGATCGTCTGCGAGTAGTCCGCGAAGATCAGAGAACCAAGCTCTCCAAGGCCAATGAGGCGCCACTAGTATGACTGTGGTGGACTCTCTTTTGATCCGTTTTAGCAACAGAGGGAGCAGCGGAAACGGTGGAGACAGATACACGAGGCTGTACGGCCACGCGATTGTGAGAGCAACCACCGCCACTGCCTTTGGATCTCTCGTTCTGGGGCGTCTGGTGATTGTGGCGAGATGCCATCTAACCCCACCTTTGGACCAACATGTGAAAAACTTCTGGATTTAATGCCCATTCTCCTGGATGAAAATCCCGACGGCTGAGATAATCTGCCTCCCAGTTGTCCACTCCCGGAATGAACACTGCCGACAATATCACTTGGTGATGCTCGGCCCAATTGAGGATTCGAGCTACTTCCCGCATGGCCATGCGGCTTCTCGTTCCTCCTTGTTTGTTGATGTACACGACCGCCGTCGCTGCACCTGGACAGTCTGAGACCGAAGCATGTGCACTGCTTGTCGTAGTGCATTGTAAATTGCCCGGAGTTCCAGGACATTTATAGACCACAATCTTTCGTGATCCGCCCAGAGACCCTGGAGCTGACAATTTTGAACTACAGCTCCCCAACCTCTGATACTCGCGTCCGTCGTTAGAATTATCCAATTCCAGGCGCCGAACCATTTCCCTGCGGTTAGATTGTGTACTCTGAGCCACCAGAGTAGAGATACCCTGGCCCGTGGCGACAACCTCACCCTGTGGTGAATCTGCAGATGCGAGGCCGACCACTGTGCGAGCACATCCAGTTGAAAAGGACGCAAGTGAAATCTTCCGAACTGAAGCGATTCGAAAGCCGCCACCATTGTGCCTAAGAGGCAAATGCACAAATGTACCGAGACTGTGCGTGGTTTGAGCACTAATTGTACCAGATGACGAATAATCTGTACTTTCTGCTCTGGTAGGTAAATTCTTTGATTTACCGTAATCGAGAATCATACCTAAGAAATGAAGTCGTTGAGACGGAATTAGATGTGATTTCCTGAAGTTGACAATCCAACCGTGCTGAACTAGTACATTGTACGTTAGCAACGCATGTTGGAGGAGCATCTGTTGAGACGGAGCTTTGATGAGCAAATCGTCCAAGTACGGAACTATTATCACTCCCAGGGATCTGAGATTAGCTATCATCACAGACATCACTTTGGTGAATACCCAAGGCGCTGACGAGAGGGCAAACGGTAGAGCCTAAAACCGGTAATGGTTCTGCCATATTGCAAAATGCAAGAACCTCCGATGAGGTGGCCAAATCGGAATGTGTAAGTACGCATCCTTTAGATCTAGCGCAATCATGAATTCCTGAGGCTCTAAACCTGCAAATACTGACCACAGAGATTCCATCTTGAATCTGTAGTAAGTGACGTACTGATTGAGACCCTTTAAGTTCAATATTGGCCTGAGGGACCCATCCGGCTTTGGTACCACAAACAGACTGGAATAATAACCCTGACCTTGTTGTTGTACAGGGACCGGAATCAAAACTGTTGAATCCAGCAGGGATTGAATGGCAATTTGCAGAACCGCCCTCTTGTCGTCCGACAGAGGCAGTCCTGTCTTGAAAAACTGCAGTGGCGGGAGACAGTCGAACTCTATTTTGTAACCTTTTAACACTAAAATTGCGGATCCACCCATCTGTGGATGTCTGGAACCACGCCAAATGGAACATCTGAAGGCGTGCTCCCACAATTGGAGATCCGAGATGGGCTGGGAGCCCGTCAAGCAACTGGCTTGTCGGTGACCTTAGAGTCCTGACGACTGGTGTTGGTTTGTTGGAAACCATGTCCTCGACCTCGTCTACCAGGCGTGGCTGTTCCTCTACCACGGCCCCGAAAGGGCCGAGGTCTAAAGGATTTGAATGCCGGACCAGAGTATTTCCGTCTTGGTACCGTCGGAGGCAATGGTAAGAAAACAGACTTTCCTCCCGTAGCCTCAGAAATCCATTTGTCCAATTCAGGACCAAACAACTTCTCGCCACCGTAAGGCAACGCCTCTATACCTCTTTTGACCTCTGCCTCCCTTGCCAAGAAAGCAGCCAGAGTGCTCGTCGTACTGTAACTAACGATGATGAAATGTGAGAAGTGAGCTGACAGACGTCAGTAGAAGCTGTACATAGATACTCAGCAGCTTCACAGATTTGATCAGCGAGAAGTATAAGGTGATCGTCATGTAGGGCAGACTTGAGTTCTGTTATGCATACAATTAGCGCCTTAGTGACCCAAATGCCAACCAACCCAGGTCTAAGCAACACTCCTGCTGCTATATACATGGACTTTAGCAGAGCTTCTATTTTACGGTCTGAAGGGTCTTTAAGCGTAGTAGCCGTTGGCACTGGTATGGTTAATTTCTTTGTAAGTTTTGACAGACGAATACACCATTGGCGGATTCTCCCATGTACATGTCACAGATTCTGGAAACGGGTAACTAGACTTAAATCGGCGAGGTATAGAAAACAGTTTATCCGGTTTCTTCCGTGTTTCAACTAACATCTTATTAAGAGATTCCGAAACAGGAAAACACATTGGAGATCTTTGTCGTTTAGTAAATACAACTTCATCATTTGTCAGCGGCTCCTCAGTCTCTGTAAAACTTCAGAGACCGACGCACAGCTCTAATGAGATTATCAATGCCTGGGCTGTCAAAATCTTCACTATGTGACGGCTGGTCTAATTCGCCATCCTCACCCTCATCCTGCGCAGTGAGGTCTGGCATAAAATCGTCAGAATGCAACATAGCAGAAACTGGTAAATCATAAGAAAAAATAAGATTTTACTTACCGGTAAATCTATTTCTCGTAGTCCGTAGATGATGCTGGGGACTCCATGGGGATAGACGGGCTCCGCAGGAGACATGGGCACTTTAAGAAAGAATTTAGTTCCTGGTGTGCACTGGCTCCTCCCTCTATGCCCCTCCTCCAGACCTCAGTTAGAGAAACTGTGCCCATAGGAGATGGACAGTACAAGGAAAGGATTTTGTTAATCCAAGGGCAAGATTCATACCAGCCACACCAATCACACCGTATAACTTGTGATAACTACCCAGTTAACAGTATGAAAACAACATATCATCAGTGCAAGACCGATGCAACTATAACGTAACCCTTATTGAAGCAATAACTATATACAAGTATTGCAGAAGAAGTCCGCACTTGGGACGGGCGCCCAGCATCCTCTACGGACTAAGAGAAATAGATTTACCGGTAAGTAAAATCGTATTTTCTCTAACGTCCTAGAGGATGCTGGGGACTCCGTAAGGACCATGGGGATTATACCAAAGCTCCCAAACGGGCGGGAGAGTGCAGATGACTCTGCAGCACCGATTGAGCAAACATGAGGTCCTCCTCAGCCAGGGTATCAAACCTATAGAATTTTGCAAAAGTGTTTGAACCCGACCAAGTAGCAGCTCGACACAGCTGTAGTGCAGAGACCCCCCGGGCAGCCGCCCAAGAAGAGCCCACCTTCCTAGTGGAATGGGCCTTGACTGATTTTGGTAACGGCAATCCAGCCGTAGAATGCGCTTGCTGAATCGTGTTACAAATCCAGCGAGCAATAGTTTGCTTTGAAGCAGGGGCACCAATCTTGTTGGATTGCATACAGGACAAACAGCGCTTCAGTTTTCCTGACTCTAGCCGTTCTTGCCACGTAAATTTTCAAAGCCCTGACCACATCAAGTAACTCGGAATCCTCCAAGTCACGTGTAGCCACAGGCACCACAATAGGTTGGTTCATATGAAAAGATGATACCACTTTCGGCAGAAATTGTGAACGGGTCCGCAATTCTGCTCTATCCATATGGAAAACCAGATAGGGGCTTTTATGTGACAAAGCCGCTAATTCTGACACACGTCTAGCCGAAGCCAAGGCTAATAACATGACCACCTTTCATGTGAGATATTTTAACTCCGCCGTTTTAAGTGGTTCAAACCAGTGTGACTTCAGGAAACTTAACACCACGTTAAGATCCCAAGGTGCCACCGGAGGCACAAAAGGAGGCGGAATACGCAGCACTCCTTTTACAAACGTCTGAGCTTCTGGTAGAGAAGCCAACTCTTTTTGAAAGAAAATGGATAGGGACGAAATCTGAACCTTAATGGAGCCTAAGTTATAGGCCCAAATTCACTCCAGTTTGTAGGAAGTGAATGAAACGGCCCAGATGGAATTCTTCCGTTGGAGCATTCCTGGCCTAACACCAAGAAACATATTTTCGCCATATACGATGATAATGTTAAGATGTCACGTCCTTCCTAGCCTTTATCAGCGTAGGAATGACCTCATCCGGAATGCCTTTGTCCGCTAGGATCCGGCGTTCAACCGCCATGCCGTCAAACGCAGCCGCGGTAAGTCTTGGAACCGACATGGGCCCTGTTGCAACAGGTCCTGCCTTAGAGGAAGAGGCCACGGATTTTCTGTAAGCATTTCCTGCAGATCCGGATACCAGATCCTTCGTGGCCAATCTGGAACAATGAGGATTGTTCTCACTCCTCCTTTTTCTTATTATTCTCAACCCTTGGGTATGAGAGGAAGAGGAGGAAATAAATAGACTGACTGGAACACCCACGGTGTCACTAGGGAGTCTACCGCTACTGCCTGAGGGTCTCTTGACCAGGTGCAATAACTCTGCAGTTTTTTGTAGAGGCGGGACGCCATCCTGTCTATCTGTGGCAGTCCCCACCGAACTGCAATCTGTGCGAAGACTTCCCGATGAAGTCTCCACTCTTCAGGACGTATGTCTGGTGAGGAAGTCTGCTTCCCAGTTGTTCACTTCCGGAATGAACACTGTTGACAGTGCTCTTACATGATTCTCCGCCCAGCGAAGAATTCTGGTGGCTTTCGCCATCGCCACTCTGCTCCTTGTGCCGCCTTGGCGGTTTACATGAGCTACTGCGGTGACGTCTGACTGGATCAGAACCGGTTGGTCGCGAAGAAAGGTCTCCGCTTGACGTAGGGCGTTGTATATGGCCCTTAGTTCCAATATGTTGATGTGAAGACAAGTCTCTTGACTTGACCAAAGACCTTGGAAATTTCTTCCCTGTGTGACTGCTCCCCAGCCTCGGAGGCTCACGTCCGTGGTCACCAGGATCTAGTCCTGAATGCCGAATCTGCGGCCCTCTAGAAGATGAGCACTCTGCAGCCACCACAGGAGAGATACCCTGGGGGATAGGGTGATCAACTGATGAATCTGTAGATGTGACCCGGACCACTTGTCCAGTAGGTCCCATTGGAAAGTCCTCGCATGGAACCTGCTGAAGGGAATGTTTTTCACAGGACTCGAGTGCAGTGATGGACGGACACCTGTCTTGGTTTCAATAGGTCCCTGACTAGAGTCATGAGTTCCTGGGCCTTCTCTATCTGAAGGTAAACCCATTTCTGGTCTGTATCCAGAATCATACCCAAGAAGGGCAGACGAGTTATAGGAACCAACTGTGACCTCGGGAAATTGAGAATCCAGCCGTGTGGCTGTGACACCTTCAGCGAAAGTGACACGCTGTTCAACAACTGCTCTTTTGATCTCACCCTTATTAGGAGATCGTCCAAGTATGGGACAACTGCGACTCCTTGCTTGCGTAGGAGCACCATTATTTCCGCCAATTACCCTGAAATTGGTCATGACAATCCTGTACCGCAATTGTCAGGTACGCCTGATGGGGTGGATAAATGGGAACATGAAGATATGCAGCCTTTATGTTTAGATACACCACCAAATCCCCCCCTTCCAGGCTGGCGATGATCGCTCTGGGCGATTCCACTTTAAATTCGAACCTTTTCCCGTATAGGTTCAGAGATTTTAATTTTAAAAATAGGTCTGACCGAACCGTACAGTTTCGGGACTACAGCCAAGGTTGAGTCATATCGCCTTCCTTGTTGCAGGAGGGGAACCTTGAGCACCACCTGTTGGAGATACAATGTGTGAATTGTATTTAATATTATCTCCCTTCCTGGGGGAGAAGCCGGTAGGTCCGATAAGGAAAAACCGCGAGGCACCTTTCGAATTCCAGCTTGTAACCCTGAGAAACTATTTTTTATTGCCCCGGGAACCACCTGTGAGTGAACTCAGATGTGGCTGAAGAGTCGAAGACGTGCTCCCACTGGGGCGGACTCCCTTAGCGGAGCTCCAGCGTCATGCGTTGGATGTAGTAGAGGCCGTGGAGGACTTCTGTTCCTGGGAACTAGCTGTGCCCTGTACCCTTACCTCTGGTAAGAAAGGACGATCCTCGTACTTTCTTGTTATTCTGCGACCAAAAGGACTGCATTTGATAATGTTGTGCTTTCTTAGGCTGTGAGGGAATATAAGGCAAAAGATCAGAATTACCAGCTATAGCTGTGGAGACCAGGTCCGAGAGCCCTTCTCCACACAATTCCTCAGCCTTGTAAGGTAAACCTTCCATATGCCTCTTTTAGTCGGCATCACCTGTCCATTGCATGTTCCACAGGACACTTCTAGCAGAAATCGACATAGCGTTGACTCTAGAACCCAGTAGACTAATGTCTCTTTGGGCATGTTATATATATATATATATATATATATATATATATACACATACACACACACACACACACACACACACACACACACACACACATACATATACACACACACACATACATATACTAGGGTCAATACCATGGTATCCTTATCAAGGGTTTCAATCTCCGCTGATAAGGTATCTGTCCACGCTGCTACAGCGCTATAAACCCATGCCGACACAATCGCCGGTCTGAGTAGTGTACCAGAATGTGTGTAAATGGACTTCAAAGTACTTTTACTGCAAGCTATCTGCAGGATCCCTGAGGATAGCTGTTAAGTCAGCGCTACCTTTTGGGTAAACGTGACAAGCTTTGTCCACCCTGGGGGAAGATTCCCATCATATCCTGGCCCTAGTAGGGAAAGGATACTCCCTGAGAATTCTTTTTGGGAAGCTGCAGCTTCTTGTCTGGAGATTCCCGCTCTTTTTCTTCATGAGAGGAGGGAAATTTACCTCAGCTTTCTTCCCCTTAAACATGTGTACCCTCGTGTCAGGGACAGATGAGTCATCAGTGATATGCAAAACATCTTTTATTACAATAATCATATATTGAATACTTTTCTGCCAGTTTTGGCTGTAACTTTGCATAATCTAGTCGACACTGGAGTCAGACTCCGTGTCGATATCAGTGTCTATTATTTTGGATAGTGAGCATTGTGAGACTCTGAAGGTCTCTGCGACATAGGGACAGACCTGTGTAGATTCACTGTCTGTTCTCTAATCTTTTGTGCAATAAATTTACTTCAGCACTTTATTTCACATATCCAATCAGGTGTCGGCGTTGTCGACGGAGACACCACTCACACACACATTTGCTCCATCTCCTCCTTAGGAGAGCCTTTTACCTCATACATGTCGACACACACGTACCGACACACCACACACTCAGGGAATGCTCATCTGAAGACAGTTCCCCCACAAGGCCCTTTGGAGAGACAGAGAGAGTATGCCAGCACACACCCCAGCGCTATATGACCCAGGAAAAAACACAGCAATTTAATGTTTACCCAGTAGCGCTGTTATTATCTGCGCCGGATTATGTGCCCCCCCTCTTCTTTAAAACCCTCTCTTCTACCGTGGTATAAGCAGGGGAGAGTCCAGGGAGCTTCCTCTCAGCGGTGCTGTGGAGAAAAACATGGCGCTGGTGAGTGCTGAGGGAGAAGCCCCGCCCCCTCGACGGTGGGCTTCTGTCCCGCTAAAAGTGTAAAATTGGCGGGGGCTCATGCATATATACAGTGTCCAGCTGTATATATGCTCCTTTTGCCAAATAAGAAGTTTATATTGCTGCCCTGGGCGCCCCCCCCTGCGCCCTGCTCCCTTACAGTAACCGGAGTATGTGAGGTGTGTGGGAGCAATGGCGCACAGCTGCAGTGCTGTGCGTTACCTCAGTGAAGATCATGAAGTCTCCTGCCGCCTCTGAAGTCTTCTTTTCTTCTCATACTCACCCGGTTTTATCTTCTGGCTCTGCGAGGGGGACGGCGGCGCGGCTCTGGGACGGACGGCGAGATCCTGCGTACCAATCCCTCTGGAGCTAATGGTGTACAGTAGCCTAAGAAGCAGAACCTAGCTTCAGAGAGTAGGGCTGCTTCTCTCCCCTCAGTCCCACGATGCAGGGAGTCTTGCCAGCAGAGCTCCCTGAAAATAAAAAACCTAACAAAATACTTTATCAGTAAACTCAGGAGAGCTCACTGAAAAGCACCCAGCTCGTCTGGGCACAGTATCAAACTGAGGTCTGGAGGAGGGGCATAGAGGGAGGAGCCAGTGCACACCAGGAACTAAATTCTTTCTTAAAGTGCCCATGTCTCCTGCGGAGCCCATCTATCCCCATGGTCCTTACGGAGTCCCCAGCATCCTCTAGGACGTTAGAGAAATGATATTTATCTCTTCTACCCAAAGTGGACTTGGACCTTTGGCAAGGCTGAGACCCCTCCGGTAGTTCTGGCGGTCGCAACCGCGACTCAGATCTTGCCGCTTCCCGCTCGTGTCGAGCGGCGGCCAATTCTGATTGCAACCCAGCCATGACATCTGTTAGCATAGCCCATGGAGGTTCCGGGGATGAAACCGGCTTTGAAACCGGAGCGGAAATTGTAGTTGTAACAGAATCCACAAAACATACTGTACATGTGGTAGATCCATCCGGTAACACACTCTTACAGACCTTGCAGTGAAACTGCTTTTTTGATCTGGCTGGTGCCTTACTCATTATGCAGACAGACAATACAATATACAAGGATAGACACTTGCACGACTCAGTAAAAGTGTACTAAGGAGTGATATATATATATATATAATAAGAATTTACTCACCGATAATTCTATTTCTCGTAGTCCGTAGTGGATGCTGGGAACTCCGTAAGGACCATGGGGAATAGCGGGCTCCGAAGGAGGCTGGGCACTCTAGAAAGATTTATGACTACCTGGTGTGCACTGGCTCCTCCCACTATGACCCTCCTCCAAGCCTCAGTTAGGACACTGTGCCCGGACGAGCTGACATAATAAGGAAGGATCTAGAATCCCGGGTAAGACTCTTACCAGCCACACCAATCACACCGTACAACTCGTGATACTATATCCAGTTTGACAGTATGAAAAACAACTGAGCCTCTCAACAGATGGCTCAACAATAACCCTTTAGTTAACAATAACTATTTACAAGTATTGCAGACAATCCGCACTTGGGATGGGGGCCCAGCATCCACTACGGACTACGAGAAATAGAATTACCGGTGAGTAAATTCTTATTTTCTCTGACGTCCTAGTGGATGCTGGGAACTCCGTAAGGACCATGGGGATTATACCAAAGCTCCCAAACGGGCGGGAGAGTGCGGATGACTCTGTAGCACCGAATGAGAGAACTCCAGGTCCTCCTCAGCCAGGGTATCAAATTTGTAGAATTTTGCAAACGTGTTTGCCCCTGACCAAGTAGCTGCTCGGCAAAGTTGTAAAGCCGAGACCCCTCGGGCAGCCGCCCAAGATGAGCCCACCTTCCTTGTGGAATGGGCATTTACAGATTTTGGCTGTGGTAGGCCTGCCACAGAATGTGCAAGCTGAATTGTACTACAAATCCAGCGAGCAATAGACTGTTTAGAAGCAGGAGCACCCAGCTTGTTGGGTGCATACAGGATAAACAGCGAGTCAGATTTTCTGACTCCAGCCGTCCTGGAAACATATTTTCAGGGCCCTGACAACGTCTAGCAACTTGGAGTCCTCCAATTCACTAGTAGCCGCCGGCACCACAATAGGCTGGTTCAGGTGAAACGCTGACACCACCTTAGGGAGAAATTGGGGACGAGTCCTCAATTCTGCCCTATCCATATGGAAAATCAGATAAGGGCTTTTACATGATAAAGCCGCCAATTCTGACACTCGCCTGGCTGAAGCCAAGGCCAATAACATGACCACTTTCCACGTGAGATATTTCAGATCCACGGTTTATAGTGGCTCAAACCAATGTGATTTTAAGAAACTCAACATCACGTTGAGATCCCAAGGTGCCACAGGAGGCACAAACGGGGGCTGAATATGCAGCACTCCTTTCACAAATGTCTGAACTTCAGGTACTGAAGCTAGTTCCTTTTGAAAGAAAATCGACAGAGCCGAGATCTGTACTTTAATGGAGCCTAGTTTTAGGCCCATATTCACTCCTGCTTGCAGGAAATGCAGAAATCGACCTAGTTGAAATTCCTCTGTTGGGGCCTTTTTGGCCTCGCACCATGCAACATATTTTCGCCATATGCGGTGATAATGCTTTGCCGTAACATCTTTCCTGGCCTTAAGCGTAGGAATGACTTCTTCCGGAATACCCTTTTCCTTTAGGATCCGGTGTTCAACCGCCATGCCGTCAAACGCAGCCGCGGTAAGTCTTGGAACAGACAGGGCCCCTGCTGTAGCAGGTCCTGTCTGAGCGGTAGAGGCCACGGGTCCTCTGAGAGCATCTCTTGAAGTTCCGGGTACCACGCTAGTCTTGGCCAATCCGGAACCACGAGAATTGTGTTTACTCCTCGCTTTCTTATTATTCTCAATACCTTTGGTATGAGAGGCAGAGGAGGGAACACATAAACCGACTGGTATACCCACGGTGTCACTAGAGCGTCCACAGCTATCGCCTGAGGGTCCCTTGACCTGGCGCAATATCTTTTTAACTTTTTGTTGAGACGGGACGCCATCATGTCCACCTGTGGTTTTTCCCAACGGTTTACCAGCATCTGGAAGACTTCTGGGTGAAGTCCCCACTCTCCCGGGTGGAGGTCGTGTCTGCTGATGAAGTCTGCTTCCCAGTTGTCCACTCCCGGAATGAACACTGCTGACAGTGCTAGTACATGATTCTCCGCCCATCGGAGAATTCTTGTGGCTTCTGCCATCGCCATCCTGCTTCTTGTGCCGCCCTGTCGATTTACATGAGCGACTGCCGTGATGTTGTCTGACTGGATCAGCACCGGCTGGTGTAGGAGCAGGGATTTTGCTTGACTTAGGGCATTGTAGATGGCCCTTAGTTCCAGAATATTTATGTGAAGGGAAGTCTCCTGACTCGACCATAGTCCTTGGAAGTTTCTTCCCTGTGTGACTGCCCCCCAGCCTCGAAGGCTGGCATCCGTGGTCACCAGGACCCAGTCCTGTATGCCGAACCTGCGGCCCTCTAGAAGATGGGCACTCTGCAGCCACCACAGTAGAGACACCCTGGTTCTTGGAGACAGGGTTATTAAGCGATGCATCTGAAGATGCGATCCGGACCACTGGTCCAACAGGTCCCACTGAAAGATTCTGGCATGGAACCTGCCGAAGGGAATTGCTTCGTAAGAAGCCACCATCTTTCCCAGGACCCGCGTGCAGCGATGCACGGATACCTGTTTTGGTTTCAGGAGGTCTCTGACTAGAGATGACAACTCCCTGGCTTTCTCCTCCGGGAGAAACACTTTCTTCTGGACTGTATCCAGAATCATACCCAGGAACAGTAGCCGTGTCGTCGGAACCAGCTGTGACTTTGGGATATTCAGAATCCAGCCGTGCTGGTGCAGCACCTCCTGAGATAGTGCTACTCCCACCAACAACTGTTCCTTGGACCTCGCTTTTATTAGGAGATCGTCCAAGTACGGGATAATTAAAACTCCCTTTTTCCGAAGGAGTATCATCATTTCCGCCATAACCTTGGTAAATACCCTCGGTGCCGTGGACAGTCCAAACGGCAGCGTCTGGAATTGGTAATGGCAATCCTGTACCACAAATCTGAGGTACTCCTGGTGAGGATGGTAAATGGGGACATGCAAGTAAGCATCCTTGATGTCCAGGGATACCATGTAATCCCCCTCGTCCAGGCTTGCAATAACCGCCCTGAGCGATTCCATCTTGAACTTGAATTTTTTTATGTATGTGTTCAAGGATTTCAAATTTAAAATGGGTCTCACCGAACCGTCCGGTTTCGGTACCACAAATAGTGTGGAATAGTAACCCCGGCCTTGTTGAAGTAGGGGTACCTTGATTATCACCTGCTGGGAATACAGCTTGTGAATTGCCGCTAGCACCGCCTCCCTGTCTGAGGGAGCAATCGGCAAGGCAGATTTTAGGAACCGGTGGGGTGGAGACGCCTCGAATTCCAGTTTGTACCCCTGAGATACTATTTGAAGGATCCAGGGATCCACCTGTGAGCGAGCCCACTGATCGCTGAAATTCTTGAGGCGGCCCCCCACCGTACCTGGCTCCGCCTGTGGAGCCCCACTGTCATGCGGCGGACTTGGAAGAAGAAGCGGGGGAGGGCTTTTGCTCCTGGGAACCTGCTGTTTGTTGCAGCCTTTTTCCCCTACCTCTGGACAGAAAAGACCCGCCTTTTCCACGCCTGTTTTTCTGGGTCCGAAAGGACTGAACCTGATAAAACGGCACCTTCTTAGGCTGTGAGGGGACATGGGGTAAAAATGCTGACTTCCCAGACGTTGCTGTGGAAACTAGGTCCGAGAGACCATCCCCAAATAATTCCTCACCCTTATATGGCAACACTTCCATGTGCCTTTTAGAATCTGCATCTCCTGTCCACTGGCGAGTCCATAATCCTCTCCTAGCAGAAATGGACAATGCACTTACTTTAGATGCCAGTCGGCAGATTTCTCTCTGTGCATCTCTCAGATATAAGACTGAGTCTTTTATATGGTCTATGGTTAACAGGATCGTGTCTCTGTCTAATGTGTCAATATTTTCTGACAGTTTATCTGACCACGCAGCGGCAGCACTGCACATCCAAGCTGACGCAATAGCTGGCCTAAGTATAATGCCTGAGTGTGCATATACAGACTTCAGGATCGCCTCCTGCTTTCTATCAGCAGGTTCCTTGAGGGCGGCCGTATCCGGAGACGGTAGTGCCACCTTTTTAGACAAACGTGTGAGCGCTTTATCCACCCTGGGGGGTGTTTCCCAACGTGACCTATCCTCTGGCGGGAAAGGGAACGCCATTAGTACCTTCTTAGGAATTACCAATTTTTTATCAGGGAAAGCCCACGCTTCTTCACACACTTCATTTAATTCATCTGATGGGGGAAATACTACGGGTAGTTTTTTCTCCCCAAACATAATACCCTTTTTAGTGGTACCTGTATTTATATCAGAAATGTGTAACACCTCTTTCATTGCCTCAATCATGCAGTGAATGGCCTTAGTGGGCATCAGGTTAGACTCATCGTCGTCGACACTGGTGTCAGTATCAGTGTCGACATCTGGGTCTGCGGTCTGAGGTAGCGGGCGTTTTAGAGCCCCTGATGACCTGTGCGACGCCTGGACAGGCACGAGCTGAGAAGTCGGCTGTCCCACATTTGGCATGTCGTCAAATTTCTTATGTAAGGAGTCTATACGTGCACTCATTTCTTTCCATAAGTTCAACCACTCAGGTGTCTGCCCGGCAGGGGGTGACATCCCTTCTAAAGGCATCTACTCCGCCTCCACATCATTATCCTCATCAAACATGTCGACACAGCCGTATCGACACACCGCACACACACACACACAAGGAATGCTCCAACTGAGGACAGGACCCACAAAAGCCCTTTGGGGGGACAGAGTGAGAGTATGCCAGCACACACCAGAGCGCTATATAATGCAGGGACTAACTGAGTTATGTCCCCTATAGCTGCTTTTTCTATATAATTTACACTGCGCCTAAATTTAGTGCCCCCCCTCTCTGTTTTTACCCTGTTCTGTAGTGTAGACTGCAGGGGAGAGCCAGGGAGCTTCCTTCCAGCGGATCTGTGAAGGAGAAATGGCGCCAGTGTGCTGTGGGAGATAGCTCCGCCCCTTTTCTGCAGACTATTCTCCCGCTTTTTTCTATATTCTGGCAGGGGTATTTTCCACATATATAGCCTCTGGGGCTATATATTGTGGTATTTTTGCCAGCCAAGGTGTTAATATTGCTTCTCAGGGCGCCCCCCCCCAGCGCCCTGCACCCTCAGTGACCGGAGTGTGAAGTGTGTGTGAGGAGCAATGGCGCACAGCTGCAGTGCCGTGCGCTACCTTGGTGAAGACTGATGTCTTCTGCCGCCGATTTTCCGGACCTCTTCTTGCTTCTGGCTCTGTAAGGGGGACGGCGGCGCGGCTCCGGGACCGAACACCAAGGACTGGGCCTGCGGTCGATCCCTCTGGAGCTAATGGTGTCCAGTAGCCTAAGAAGCCCAATCCGGCTGCAAGCAGGCGAGTTCGCTTCTTCTCCCCTTAGTCCCTCGCTGCAGTGAGCCTGTTGCCAGCAGGTCTCACTGAAAATAAAAAAAACTAAATCTATACTTTCTTTCTAAGGGCTCAGGAGAGCCCCTCGTGTGCATCCAACCTCGGCCGGGCACAAAATCTAACTGAGGCTTGGAGGAGGGTCATAGTGGGAGGAGCCAGTGCACACCAGATAGTCATAAATCTTTCTAGAGTGCCCAGCCTCCTTCGGAGCCCGCTATTCCCCATGGTCCTTACGGAGTTCCCAGCATCCACTAGGACGTCAGGGAAATATATATATATATATATATATAACAGACATATAGATTGGTAAATGCTCAATTAGCTTAGTGATATCATTCAGGTGCTCGAAAGGAAGGGGTATTTCTGAGCAAGAAAAAAAGCAATTGGTTTCCCCAGCACCCTGAATGATAACAGTAACCAGATATAAATCCCACATGATAATAGAATTCAGAGATCTTCGTTACACATATTTGCGCAAATGTGTGGTTAAGCCCCAAAGCCGCATCAAGGCCTCTCTGTATATTTGGGGTCCCTAGCGCTATATCTAGGTGCAGGGTGTGGCACCCCAAAACACCAGAATGAGCCAGAAAGCCCAGCGTGGCATACCAGTGTAAAAAACTATAGTGTTAATAAATTAGTATTTAGGAAGCCGAAGCTATAGAGAGGGTGATACAAACATGAAAATAAGAATTTACTTACCGATAATTCTATTTCTCATAGTCCGTAGTGGATGCTGGGGACTCCGTCAGGACCATGGGGAATAGCGGCTCCGCAGGAGACAGGGCACAAAAGCAAGCTTTTAGGATCACATGGTGTGTACTGGCTCCTCCCCCTATGACCCTCCTCCAAGCCTCAGTTAGGTACCGTGCCCGGACGAGCGTACGCAATAAGGAAGGATCTTGAATCCCGGGTAAGACTCATACCAGCCACACCAATCACACCGTACAACTTGTGATCTGAACCCAGTTAACAGTATGATAACAAAGAAGTAGCCTCTTAAAAAAGATGGCTCACAACAATAATAACCCGATTTTTGTAACAATAACTATGTACAAGTAATGCAGACAATCCGCACTTGGGATGGGCGCCCAGCATCCACTACGGACTACGAGAAATAGAATTATCGGTAAGTAAATTCTTATTTTCTCTAACGTCCTAGTGGATGCTGGGGACTCCGTCAGGACCATGGGGATTATACCAAAGCTCCCAAACGGGCGGGAGAGTGCGGATGACTCTGCAGCACCGAATGAGAGAACTCCAAGTCCTCTTTAGCCAGAGTATCAAATTTGTAAAATTTTACAAACGTGTTCTCCCCTGACCACGTAGCTGCTCGGCAAAGTTGTAATGCCGAGACCCCTCGGGCAGCCGCCCAAGATGAGCCCACCTTCCTTGTGGAGTGGGCTTTTACAGTTTTAGGCTGTGGCAGGCCTGCCACAGAATGTGCAAGTTGAATTGTGCTACAGATCCAACGAGCAATCGTCTGCTTAGACGCAGGAGCACCCATCTTGTTGGGTGCATACAAGATAAACAACGAGTCAGATTTTCTGACTCCAGCTGTCCTTGAAATATATATTTTGAATGCTCTGACAACGTCCAGTAACTTGGAGTCCTCCAAGTCGCTAGTAGCCGTAGGCACCACAATAGGCTGGTTCAAGTGAAAAGCCGAAACCACCTTAGGGAGAAAATGAGGACGTGTCCGCAGTTCTGCCCTGTCCGAATGGAAAATCAGATATGGGCTTTTGTACGATAAAGCCGCCAACTCTGAAACTCTCCTGGCTGAAGCCAGGGCCAATAGCATGGTTACTTTCCATGTAAGATACTTCAAATCTACCGATTTGAGAGGCTCAAACCAATGAGATTTGAGAAATTCCAAAACTACGTTTAGATCCCACGGTGCCACTGGAGGCACAATTGGGGGTTGTATATGTAGTACACCCTTGACAAAAGTTTGTACTTCAGGCACTGAAGCCAATTCTTTCTGGAAGAAGATTGATAAGGCCGAAATTTGAACTTTAATAGACCCCAATTTGAGGCCCATAGACAATCCTGCCTGCAGGAAATGTAGGAATCGACCCAATTGAAATTCTTCCGTTGGGGCCTTCTTGGCCTCACACCACGCAACATATTTTCTCCAAATGCGGTGATAATGTTGTGCGGTCACTTCCTTCCTAGCTTTAATCAAGGTAGGAATAACTTCCTCTGGAATGCCCTTTTCTTTTAGAATCCGGCGTTCAACCGCCATGCCGTCAAACGCAGTCGCGGTAAGTCTTGGAACATACAAGGTCCCTGCTGAAGCAGATCCCTTCTTAGAGGTAGAGGCCACGGATCTTCCGTGAGCATCTCTTGAAGTTCCGGATACCAAGTTCTTCTTGGCCAATCCGGAGCCACTAGTATTGTTCTTACTCCCCTTTTCCGTATAATTCTCAGTACCTTTGGTATGAGAGGCAGAGGAGGAAACACACACACTGACTGGTACACCCACGGTGTTACCAGAGCGTCCACAGCTATTGCCTGAGGGTCTCTTGACCTGGCGCAATATCTGTCCAGTTTTTTGTTGAGGCGAGACGCCATCATGTCCACCTTTGGTTTTTCCCAATGGTTCACAATCATGTGGAAAACTTCCGGATGAAGTCCCCACTCTCCCGGGTGAAGGTCGTGTCTGCTGAGGAAGTCTGCTTCCCAGTTGTCCACTCCCGGGATGAACACTGCTGACATGATTTTCCGCCCAGCGAAGAATCCTTGCAGCTTCTGTCATTGCTCTTCTGCTTCTCGTGCCGCCTTGTCTGTTTACGTGGGCGACTGCCGTGATGTTGTCCGACTGGATCAACACCGGCTGACCCTGAAGCAGCGGTTTCGCCAAGCTTAGAGCATTGTAGATCGCTCTTAGCTCTAGTATATTTATGTGAAGAGACATCTCCAGGTTTGACCATACACCCTGGAAGTTTCTTCCCTGTGTGACTGCTCCCCAGCCCCGTAGGCTGGCATCCGTAGTCACCAGGACCCAGTCCTGTATGCCGAACCTGCGGCCCTCTAACAGATGGGCACTCTGCAACCACCACAGGAGAGACAACCTTGTCCTTGGTGACAGTGTTATCCGCTGATGCATGTGCAGATGCGATCCAGACCATTTGTCCAGCAGATCCCACTGAAATATTCGTGCATGGAATCTGCCGAATGGAATTGCTTCGTAAGAAGCCACCATCTTTCCCAGGACTCTTGTGCATTGATGTACTGACACATTTCCTGGTTTTAGGAGGTTCCTGACAAGTTCGGATAACTCCCTTGCTTTCTCCTCCGGGAGAAACACCTTTTTCTGAACCGTGTCCAGAATCATTCCCAGGAACAGCAGACGTGTTGTCGGGGACAATTGAGATTTTGGAAGATTCAGAATCCACCCGTGTTGTTGAAGCACTACTTGGGTTAGTGCTACACCGACTTCCAGCTGTTCTCTGGACTTTGCCCTTATCAGGAGATCGTCCAAGTAAGGGATAATTAATACGCCTTTTCTTCGTAGAAGAACCATCATTTCGGTCATTACCTTGGTAAAGACCCGAGGTGCCGTGGACAAACCAAACGGCAGCGTTTGAAACTGATAATGACAGTCTTGTATCACGAACCTGAGATACCCTTGGTGTGAGGGGTAAATTGGGACATGCAGATAAGCATCTTTTATGTCCAGGGACACCATGAAGTCCCCTTCTTCCAGATTCGCTATCACTGCTCTTAGTGACTCCATCTTGAACTTGAATTTCTGTATGTACAGGTTCAAGGATTTCAGATTTAGAATAGGTCTTACCGAACCGTCCGGCTTCGGTACCACAAATAGTGTGGAATAATACCCCTTTCCCTGTTGTAGGAGGGGTACCTTGACTATCACCTGCTGAGAATACAGCTTGTGAATGGCTTCCAATACCGTCGCCCTTTCTGAGGGAGACGTTGGTAAAGCAGACTTTAGGAAACGGCGAGGGGGAGATCTTTCGAATTCCAACATGTAACCCTGAGATATTATCTGCAGGATCCACGGGTCCACCTGTGAGCGAGCCCACTGATTGCTGAAAATCTTTAGTCGACCCCCCACCGCTCCTGAGTCCGCTTGTAAAGCCCCAGCGTCATGCTGATGGCTTTGTAGAACCCGGGGCGGGCTTCTGGTCCTGGGCAGGGGCTGCTTGCTGCCCTCTCTTACTCTTTCCTCTGCCTCGTGGCAGATAAGACTGTCCTTTTGCCCGCTTGTTTTTATAGGAGCGAAAGGACTGCGGCTGAAAAGACGGTGTCTTTTTCTGTTGGGAGGGGGTCTGAGGTAAAAAATAAGAATTTACTCACCGGTAATTCTATTTCTCGTAGTCCGTAGTGGATGCTGGGAACTCCGTAAGGACCATGGGGAATAGCGGGCTCCGAAGGAGGCTGGGCACTCTAGAAAGATCTTAGACTACCTGGTGTGCACTGGCTCCTCCCACTATGACCCTCCTCCAAGCCTCAGTTAGGTACTGTGCCCGGACGAGCGTACACAATAAGGAAGGATTTTGAATCCCGGGTAAGACTCATACCAGCCACACCAATCACACCGTACAACTCGTGATATGAAACACAGTTAACAGTATGAAACAATAGAGCCTCTCAACAGATGGCTCAACAATAACCCGATTTAGTTAACAATAACTATGTACAAGTAATGCAGATAAACCGCACTTGGGATGGGCGCCCAGCATCCACTACGGACTACGAGAAATAGAATTACCGGTGAGTAAATTCTTATTTTCTCTAACGTCCTAGTGGATGCTGGGAACTCCGTAAGGACCATGGGGATTATACCAAAGCTCCCAAACGGGCGGGAGAGTGCGGATGACTCTGCAGCACCGAATGAGAGAACTCCAGGTCCTCCTCAGCCAGGGTATCAAATTTGTAGAATTTTGCAAACCAAGTAGCTGCTCGGCAAAGTTGTAAAGCCGAGACCCCTCGGGCAGCCGCCCAAGATGAGCCCACCTTCCTTGTGGAATGGGCATTGACAGATTTTGGCTGTGGCAGGCCTGCCACAGTATGTGCAAGCTGAATTGTACTACAAATCCAACGAGCAATAGTCTGCTTAGAAGCAGGAGCACCCAGCTTGTTGGGTGCATATAGGATAAACAGCGAGTCAGATTTTCTGACTCCAGCCGTCCTGGAAACATATATTTTCAGGGCCCTGACAACGTCTAGCAACTTGGAGTCCTCCAAATCCTTAGTAGCCGCAGGCACCAAATAGGCTGGTTCAGGTGAAACGCTGACACCACCTTAGGGAGAAACTGGGGACGAGTCCTCAATTCTGCCCTATCCATATGGAAAATCAAATAAGGGCTTTTACAAGACAAAGCCGCCAATTCTGATACTCGCCTGGCAGAAGCCAAGGCCAATAACATAACCACCTTCCATGTGAGATATTTCAGATCCACGGTTTTTAGTGGTTCAAACCAATGTGATTTTAAGAAAACTCAACACCACGTTGAGATCCCAAGGTGCCACAGGAGGCACAAACGGGGGCTGACTATGCAGCACTCCTTTTATAAATGTCTGAACTTCAGGTACTGAAGCGAGTTCTTTTTTGAAAGAAAATCGACAGAGCCGAGATCTGTACCTTAATGGAACCCAATTTAAGGCCCATAGTCACTCCTGCTTGCAGGAAATGCAGAAATCGACCTAGTTGAAATTCCTCTGTTGGGGCCCTTTCGGCCTCACACCATGCAACATATTTTCGCCATCTTATAACGAGATTGTCCAAATACGGGATAATTACAACTCCCTTTTTTTTTTTTTAAGGAGTATCATCATTTCGGCCATTACCTTGATAAAACACCCTCGGTGCCATGTACAGTCCAAACGGCAGTGTCTGGACTTGGTAATGGTAATCCTGTACCACAAATCTGAGGTACTCCTGGCGAGGATGGTAAATGGGGACATGCAGGTAAGCATCCTTGATGTCCCGGGATACCATGTAATCCCCCTCGTCCAGGCTTGCAATAACCGCCCTGAGCGATTCCATCTTGAACTTGAATTTTTTTATGTTCAAGGATTTTAATATAAAATGGGTCACACCGAACCATGCGGTTTCGGTACCCCAACCCGTGTGGAATAGTAACCCCGTCCTTGTTGAAGTAGGGGCACCTTGAGTATTACCTGCTGGGAATACCGCTTATTAATTGCCTCTAGCACAGCCTCCCTGCCTGAGGGAGTTGTCAGCAAGGCATATTTTAGGAAACGGCTGGGGGGAGACATCTCTAATTCCAGCTTGTACCCCTGAAATACTACTTGGAAGAAACAGGGATCCACCTGTGAGCGAGCCCACTAATTGCTGAAATTTTTGAGGCGGCCCCCCACCGTACCTGGCTACACCTGTGGAGCACCCGCGTCATGGTGTGTACTCACAGGAGGCGGGGGAAGAATCTTGATTCTGGGAACAGGCTGACTGGTGCAGCTTTTTCCCTCTACCCTTGTCTCTGTACAGAAAGGAAGCGCCATTTGACCCGCTTGCTTTTCTGAAGCCGAAAGGACTGTACCTTTTTCTGTGAGGAAACCTGAGGTAAAATTATTTCTTCCCAGCAGTTGCTGTGGATACGAGGTCCCAGAGACCATCCCCAAATAATTCCTCACCCTTATAAGGCTCTCTATGCGCTTTTTAAGTCAGCATCACCTGTCCAGTGACAGGTCTCTAATACCCTCCTGACAGAATGGACATTACATTTATTTTGGATGCCAGCCGGCAAAATATCCCTCTGTGCATCCCCCATATATAAGACAACGTCTTTAATATGTTTTTATGTTTGCCAACTATTATCCCTGTTTGACAGGGTCACCAACCACGCTGCAGCAGCACTATCTGCAGGTCTCAGTCTAGTACCTGAGTGTGTAAATACAGACTTCAGGATAGCCTCCTGTTTTTTATCAACAGGTACCTATTAAAGTGGCCGTATCCTAAGACGGCAGTGCCACCTTTTTTGACAAACGTGTGAGCGCCTTATCCACCCTAGGGGATATCTCCCAGCGTAACTTATCCTCCTGGCGGGAAAGGGTACGCCATCAGTAACTTTTTATAAATTACCAGTTTCTTAACGGGGGAACCCACGGTTTTCACACACTTCATTTATTCATCTGATGGGGGAACAAAACACTGCCTGTTTTTTCTCCCCAAACCTAAAACCCATTTATAGAGGTTAAAGTCAGAAATGTATAACACATTTTTTATTGCCGGGATCAAGTCACGGATTGGATTGTGTATATGTCTCCACCTTGTCGACACTGGAGTCAGACTCCGTGTCGACATCTGTGTCTGCCATCTGAGAGAGCGGGCGTTTTTGAGCCCCTGATGGCCTTTGAGACGCCTGGGCAGGCGCGGGCTGCGAAGCCGGCTGTCCCACAGCTGTTACGTCATCCACCCTTTTATGTAAGGAGTTGACACTGTCGGTTAATACCTTTTACCTCTCTATCCACTCTGGTGTCGGCCCCACAGGGGGCGCCATCACATATATCGGCCTCTGTTCCGTCACCATATAAGCCTCCTCATTCAACATGTCGACACAGCCGTACCGACACACCGCAGACACACAGGGAATGCTCTAAACGAGGACAGGACCCACAAAAGCCCTTTGGGGGGACAGAGTGAGAGTATGCCAGCACACACCAGAGCGCTATATACTGCAGGGACTAACTGAGTTATGTCCCCTATAGCTTTATATCTATATATATATATAATGTATACTGCGCCTAAATTTAGTGCCCCCTCTCTCTTTTTTTTAACCCTTGTAGACTGCAGGGGAGAGCCAGGGAGCTTCCCTCCAACGGAGCTGTGAGGGAAAATGGCGCCAGTGTGCTGAGGAGATAGGCTCCGCCCCTTTTTCGCGGCCTATTCTCCCGTTTTTTATGGACTTCTGGCAGGGGTATTTACCTCATATATAGCCCCTGGGGCTATATATTGAGGTATTTTTGCCAGCCAAGGTGTTTTTATTGCTGCCTCAGAGCGCCCCCCCCCAGCGCTCTGCACCCTCAGTGACCGGAGTGTGAAGTGTGTATGAGGAGCAATGGCGCACAGCTGCAGTGCTGTGCGCTACCTTGGTGAAGACTGAGTCTTCATGCCGCCGATTTTCCGGACCATATTCTTGCTTCTGGCTCTGTAAGGGGGACGGCGGCGCGGCTCCGGGACCGAACATCAAGGCTGGGCCTGCGGTCGATCCCTCTGGAGCTAATGGTGTCCAGTAGCCTAAGAAGCCCAATCCGGCTGCAAGCAGGCGAGTTCGCTTCTTCTCCCCTTAGTCCCTCGCTGCAGTGAGCCTGTTGCCAGCAGGTCTCACTGAAAAGAACAAATTCTAAGACTATAACTTTCTAAGAGCTCAGGAGAGCCCCTAGTGTGCATCCAACCTCGGCCGGGCACGAAATCTAACTGAGGCTTGGAGGAGGGTCATAGTGGGAGGAGCCAGTGCACACCAGGTAGTCTAAGATCTTTCTAGAGTGCCCAGCCTCCTTCGGAGCCCGCTATTCCCCATGGTCCTTACGGAGTTCCCAGCATCCACTAGGACGTTAGAGAAAAGTGGATTTGCCGGCAGTTGCCGTGGCCACCAGATCCGATAGACCAACCCCAAATAATTCCTCTCCTTTATATGGCAATACTTCCATATGCCTTTTGGAATCCGCATCACCTGACCACTGTCGCGTCCATAAACTTCTTCTGGCAGATATGGACATCGCACTTACTCTCGATGCCAGAGTGCAAACATCCCTTTGAGCATCTCGCATATAAAGAAACGCATCCTTTAATTGCTCTAGAGTCAATAAAATACTGTCCCTATCCAGGGTATCAATATTTTCAGTCAGGGAATCCAACCACACTACCCCAGCACTGCACATCCAGGCTGAGGCTATTGCTGGTCGGAGTATAACACCAGTATGCGTGTATATACTCTTCAGGGTAGTTTCCAGCCTCCTATCTGCTGGATCCTTGAGGGCGGCCGTATCTGGAGACGGCAACGCCACTTGTTTTGATAAACGTGTGAGCGCTTTATCCACCCTAGGGGGTGTTTCCCAGCGCGCCCTAACCTCTGGTGGGAAAGGGTATAATGCCAATAACTTCTTAGAAATTAGCAGTTTTCTATCTGGGTTAACCCACGCTTCATCACACACGTCATTCAATTCCTCTGATTCTGGAAAAGCTACAGGTAGTTTTTTCACCCCCCACATAATACCCCTTTTTGAGGTACCTGCAGTATCAGAGATCTGCAAAGCCTCCTTCATTGCCGTGATCATATAACGTGTGGCCCTATTGGAAAATACGTTTGTTTCTTCACCGTCGACACTAGATTCATCTGTGTCGGTACCTGTGTCGACTGACTGAGGTAAGGGACGTTTTACAGCCCCTGACGGTGTCTGAGACGCCTGAGCAGGTACTAACTGGTTTTCCGGCCGTCTCATTTCGTCAACTGACTTTTGTAATGTACTAACATTATCACGTAATTCCATAATTAAAGCCATCCATTCCGGTGTCGACTCCCTAGGGGGTGACATCACCATTACCGGCAATTGCTCCGCCTCCACACCAACATCGTCCTCATACATGTCGACACACACGTACCGACACACAGCAGACACACAGGGAATGCTCTTATCGAAGACAGGACCCCACTAGCCCTTTGGGGAGACAGAGGGAGAGTTTGCCAGCACACACCAAAAGCGCTATAAAATGTATATAAACAACCCTAAAAGGTGTTGTTTTTGTTATATGCGCTTTAAATATATAAATATCGCCAAAATATGCCCCCCTTCTCTTTGTTACCCTGTTTCTGTAGTGCAGTGCAGGGGAGAGTCCTGGGAGCCTTCCTCACAGCGGAGCTGAGCAGGAAAATGGCGCTGTGTGCTGAGGAGAATAAGCCCCGCCCCCTATCCGGCGGGCTTTTCTCCCGGGTTTTGAGATATCTGGCCTGGGTTAAATACATACATATAGCCTCAATGGCTATATGTGATGTATTCTTTGCCATCAAAGGTATTAAATATTGCTGCCCAGGGCGCCCCCAGCAGCGCCCTGCACCCTCCGTGACCGTTCAGTGTGAAGTGTGTAGCAACAATGGCGCACAGCTGCAGTGCTGTGCGCTACCTTCATGAAGGCTGAAGAGCCTTCTGCCGCCTGTTTCCGGACCCTCGATCTTCAGCATCTGTAAGGGGGATCAGCGGCGCGGCTCCGGGACGAACCCCAGGGTGACCTGTGTTCCGACTCCCTCTGAAGCTATGTCCAGTAGCCTAAGACTCCAATCCATCCTGCACGCAGGTGAGTTGAAAATCTCTCCCCTAAGTCCCTCGATGCAGTGAGCCTGTTGCCAGCAGGACTCACTGAAAATAATAAACCTAAAAACTTTTTCTAAGCAGCTCTTTAGGAGAGCCACCTAGATTACACCCTGCTCGGACGGGCACAAAAACCTAACTGAGGCTTGGAGGAGGGTCATAGGGGGAGGAGCCAGTACACACCATGTGATCCTAAAAGCTTGCTTTTGTGCCCTGTCTCCTGCGGAGCCGCTATTCCCCATGGTCCTGACGGAGTCCCCAGCATCCACTAGGACGTTAGAGAAATGTAATTAAAATAGAGAAATAGTGTTAGAAAATTAATAAGTGAAAAGTGTTAATAGAATGTAAAGGTATGCCACACTAAAGCCATCCAGCTCAGCCAGTCCAGAGGCACCACACCTCACACCTCCATTACCCCAATCTGGGTCTAATATTAACCAGCAAGGAGCCACATGATAATGGCTCCTTACTAAAATATGTCTAAGCTAAGAGCTACCTACCTTGGAGCAACCCCATAATGCTCCATGTGGCATGTCAGGGCCTGCACCTCCTCCTAATGCAGGAACCTCTCTGCCTCTCACAACAGACATATAGATTGGTAAACGCTCAATTAGCTTAGTGATATCATTCAGGTGCTCGAAAGGAAGGGGTATTTCTGAGCAAGAAAAAAGGGCAATTGGTTTCCCCAGCACCCTGAATGATAACAGTAACCAGATATAAATCCCACATGATAATAGAATTCAGAGTTCTTCGTTACACATATTTGCGCAAATGTGTGGTTAAGCCCCAAAGCCGCATCAAGGCCTCTCTGTATATTTGGGGTCCCTAGCGCTATATCTAGGTGCAGCGTGTGGCACCCCAAAACACCAGAATGAGCCAGAAAGCCCAGCGTGGCATACCAGTGTAAAAAACTATATATAGTGCAGTGCAGTGCAGTGCACGTGGCCAGTACTATATGAAATCTGATCCAAAATTCCCACTAACACCCCTGCACCATCCGGTGGAGCAGAGATGTAGGACAGGAACGTTCTGGAATCACAAACAGGAATAACAGGAAGCATGGTTAAAATGGCAACCATGCCATGCTTACAGTCCTAATCACAGTGCAGGGTATACTCCTTATAACCTGTAACGCAGCAAAGTAACCTGTTAATAATAAGAATTTACTTACCGATAATTCTATTTCTCGGAGTCCGTAGTGGATGCTGGGGTTCCTGAAAGGACCATGGGGAATAGCGGCTCCGCAGGAGACAGGGCACAAAAAGTAAAGCTTTAGGATCAGGTGGTGTGCACTGGCTCCTCCCCCTATGACCCTCCTCCAAGCCTCAGTTAGGATACTGTGCCCGGACGAGCGTACACAATAAGGAAGGATTTTGAATCCCGGGTAAGACTCATACCAGCCACACCAATCACACTGTACAACCTGTGATCTGAACCCAGTTAACAGTATGATAACAGCGGAGCCTCTGAAAAGATGGCTCACAACAATAATAACCCGATTTTTGTAACTATGTACAAGTATTGCAGATAATCCGCACTTGGGATGGGCACCCAGCATCCACTACGGACTCCGAGAAATAGAATTATCGGTAAGTAAATTCTTATTTTCTCTATCGTCCTAGTGGATGCTGGGGTTCCTGAAAGGACCATGGGGATAATACCAAAGCTCCCAAACGGGCGGGAGAGTGCGGATGACTCTGCAGCACCGAATGAGAGAACTCCAGGTCCTCCTTAGCCAGGGTATCAAATTTGTAGGATTTTACCAACGTGTTTGCCCCTGACTAAATAGCCGCTCGGCAAAGTTGTAAAGCCGAGACCCCTCGGGCAGCCGCCCAAGATAAGCCCACCTTCCTTGTGGAATGGGCATTTACATATTTTGGCTGTGGCAGGCCTGCCACAGAATGTGCAAGCTGAATTGTATTACACATCCAACTAGCAATAGTCTGCTTAGAAGCAAGAGCACCCAGTTTGTTGGGTGCATACAGGATAACAGCAAGTCAGTTTTCCCGACTCCAGCCGTCCTGGAACCTATATTTACAGGGCCCTGACAACATCTAGCAACCTGGAGTCCTCCAAGTCCCTAGTAGGCGCAAGGCACCAAAATAAGCTGGTTCAGGTGAAACACTGACACCACCTTAGGGAGAGAACTGGGGACGAGTCCGCAGCTCTGCCCTGTCCAAATGGACAACCAGATATGGGCTTTTTTGAGAAAAAAACCACCAATTTGACACTCGCCTGGTCCAGGCCAGGGCCAAGAGCATGGTCACTTTTCATGTGAGATGCTTCAAATCCACAGATTTGACTGGTTTTAAACCAATGTGATTTGAGGAATCCCAGAACTACGTTGAGATCCCACAGTGCCACTGGAGGCACAAAAGGGGGTTGTATATGCAATACTCCCTTGACAAACTTCTGGACTTCAGGAACTGAAGCCACTTCTTTCTGGAAGAAAATCGACAGGGCCGAAATTTGAACCTTAATGGACCCCAATTTGAGGCCCATAGACACTCCTGTTTGCAGGAAATGCAGGAATCGACCGAGTTGACATTTCTTCGTGGGGCCTTTCTGGCCTCACACCACGCAACATATTTTTGCCACATGTGGTGATAATGTTGTGCGGTCACCTCCTTTCTGGCTTTGACCAGGGTAGGAATGACCTCTTCCGGAATGCCTTTTTCCCTTAGGATCCGGCGTTCCACCGCCATGCCGTCAAACGCAGCTGCGGTAAGTCTTGGAACAGACATGGTACTTGCTGAAACAAGTCCCTTCTTAGCGGCAGAGGCCATAAGTCCTCTGTGAGCATCTCTTGAAGTTCCGGGTACCAAGTCCTTCTTGGCCAATCCGGAGCCATGAGTATAGTTCTTACTCCTCTACGTCTTATAAGTTTCAGTACCTTAGGTATGAGAAGCAGAGGATGGAACACATACACCGACTGGTACATCCATGGTGTTACCAGAACGTCCACAGCTATTGCCTGAGGGTCTCTTAACCTGGCGCAATACCTGTCCCGTTTTTGTTCAGACGGGACGCCATCATGTCCACCTTTGGTATTTCCCAACGGTTTACAATCATGTGGAAAACTTCCCGATGAAGTTTCCATTCTGCCGGGTGGAGGTCGTGCCTGCTGAGGAAGTCTGCTTCCCAGTTTCCATTCCCGGAATGAAACACTGCTGACAGTGCTATCACATGATTTTCCGCCCAGCGAAAAGTCCTTGCAGTTTTTGCCATTGCCCTCCTGCTTCTTGTGCCGCCCTGTCTATTTACGTGGGCGACTGCCGTGATGTTTTTCCCACTGGATCAATGCCGGCTGACCTTGAAGCAGAGGTCTTGCTAAGCTTAGAGTATTATAAATTTACCCTTAGCTCCAGTATATTTATGTGGAGAAAAGTCTCCAGACTTGATCACTCTCCCTGGAAATTTTTTCCTTGTGTGACTGCTCCCCAGCCTCTCGGGCTGGCCTCCGTGGTCACCAGCATCCAATCCTGAATGCCGAATCTGCGGCCCTCTAGAAGATGAGCACTCTGTAACCACCACAGGAGAGACACCCTTGTCCTTGGATATAGGGTTATCCGCTGATGCATCTGAAGATGCGATCCGGACCATTTGTCCAGCAGATCCCACTGAAAAATTCTTGCGTGAAATCTGCCGAATGGAATTGCTTCGTAGGAAGTCACCATCTTTACCAGGACCCTTGTGCAATGATGCACTGATTTTAGGAGGTTCCTGACTAGCTCGGATAACTCCCTGGCTTTCTCTTCCGGGAGAAAACACCTTTTTCTGGACTGTGTCCAGAATCATCCCTAGGCACAGCAGACTTGTCGTCGGGATCAGCTGCGATTTTGGAATATTTAGAATCCACCCGTGCTGTTGTAGCAGTATCCGAGATAGTGCTACTCCGACCTCCAACTGTTCCCTGGACTTTGCCCTTATCAGGAGATCGTCCAAGTAAGGGATAATTAAGACGCCTTTTCTTCGAAGAAGAATCATCATTTCGGCCATTACCTTGGTAAAGACCCGGGGTGCCGTGGACAATCCAAACGGCAGCGTCTGAAACTGATAGTGACAGTTCTGTACCACGAACCTGAGGTACCCTTAGTGAGAAGGGCAAATTTTGGACATGGAGGTAAGCATCCCTGATGTCTCGGGACACTATATAGTCCCCTTCTTCCTGGTTCGTTATCACTGCTCTGAGTGACTCCATCTTGATTTGAACCTTTGTAAGTGTTCAAATTTTTTTAGATTTAGAATAGGTCTCACCTAGCCTTCTGGCTTCAGTACCACAATATAATGTGGAATAATACCCCTTTTCTTGTTGTAGGAGGGGTAATTTGATTATCACCTGCTGGGAATACAGCTTGTGAATTGTTTCCCATACTGCCTCCTTGTCGGAGGGAGACCTTGGTAAACCAGACTTCAGGAGCCTGCGAAGGGGAAACGTCTCGACATTCCAATCTGTACCCCTGGGATACTACATGTAGGATCCAGGGGTCCTGTACGGTCCCAGCGTCATGCTGAGAGCTTGGCAGAAGCGGTGGAACGCTTCTGTTCCTGGGAATGGGCTGCCTGCTGCAGTCTTCTTCCCTTTCCTCTATCCCTGGGCAGATATGACTCTTATAGGGACGAAAGGACTGAGACTGAAAAGACGGTGTCTTTTTCTGCAGAGATGTGACTTAGGGTAAAAACGGTGGATTTTCCAGCAGTTGCCGTGGCCACCAGGTCCGATGGACCGACCCCAAATAACTCCTCTTCCTTTATACGGCAATACACCTTTGTGCCGTTTGGAATCTGCATCACCTGACCACTGTCGTGTCCATAAACATCTTCTGGCAGATATGGACATCGCACTTACTCTTGATGCCAGAGTGCAAATATCCCTCTGTGCATCTCGCATATATAGAAAATGCATCCTTTAAATGCTCTATAGTCAATAAAATACTGTCCCTGTCAAGGGTATCAATATTTTTAGTCAGGGAATCCGACCAAGCCACCCCAGCTCTGCACATCCAGGCTGAGGCGATCGCTGGTCGCAGTATAACACCAGTATGTGTGTATATACTTTTTATGATATTTTCCAGCCTCCTGTCAGCTGGCTCCTTGAGGACGGCCCTATCTATAGACGGTACCGCCACTTGTTTTGATAAGCGTGTGAGCGCCTTATCCACCCTAAGGGGTGTTTCCCAACGCGCCCTAACTTCTGGCGGGAAAGGGTATACCGCCCATAATTTTCTATCGGGGGGAACCCACGCATCATCACACACTTCATTTAATTTATCTGATTCAGGAAAAACTACGGTAGTTTTTTTCACATCCCACATAATACCCTCTTTTGTGGTACTTGTAGTATCAGAAATATGTAACACCTCCTTCATTGCCCTTAACGTGTGGCCCTAATAAGGAATACGTTTGTTTATTCACCGTCGACACTGGATTCAGTGTCCGTGTCTGTGTCGACCGACTAAAGTAAACGGGCGTTTTAAAACCCCTGACGGTGTTTCTGAGACGTCTGGACCGGTACTAATTGTTTGTCGGCCGTCTCATGTCGTCAACCGACCTTGCAGCGTGTTGACATTATCACGTAATTCCCTAAATAAGCCATCCATTCCGGTGTCGACTCCCTAGAGAGTGACATCACCATTACAGGCAATTGCTCCGCCTCCTCACCAACATCGTCCTCATACATGTCGACACACACGTACCGACACACAGCACACACACAGGGAATGCTCTGATAGAGGACAGGACCCACTAGCCCTTTGGAGAGACAGAGGGAGAGTTTGCCAGCACACACCAAAAACGCTATAATTATATAGGGACAACCTTATATAAGTGTTTTCCCTTATAGCATCTTTTATATATTTCTAACGCCAAATTAGTGCCCCCCCTCTCTGTTTTAACCCTGTTTCTGTAGTGCAGTGCAGGGGAGAGCCTGGGAGCCTTCCCTCCAGCCTTTCTGTGAGGGAAAATGGCGCTGTGTGCTGAGGAGATAGGCCCCGCCCCTTTTTCGGCGGCCTCGTCTCCCGCTCTTTAATGGATTCTGGCAGGGGTTAAATATCTCCATATAGCCCCCGGAGGCTATATGTGAGGTATTTTTAGCCAAAAAAGGTTTTCATTTGCCTCCCAGGGCGCCCCCCTCCCAGCGCCCTGCACCCTCAGTGACTGCCGTGTGAAGTGTGCTGAGAGGAAATGGCGCACAGCTGCAGTGCTGTGCGCTACCTTAAGAAGACTGAGGAGTCTTCTGCCGCCGATTCTGGACCTCTTCTCGTTTCAGCATCTGCAAGGGGGCCGGCGGCGAGGCTCCGGTGACCATCCAGGCTGTACCTGTGATCGTCCCTCTGGAGCTAATGTCCAGTAGCCAAAGAAGCCAATCCATCCTGCACGCAGGTGAGTTCACTTCTTCTCCCCTAAGTCCCTCGTTGCAGTGATCCTGTTGCCAGCAGGACTCACTGTAAAATAAAAAACCTAAGCTAAACTTTTCTAAGCAGCTCTTTAGGAGAGCCACCTAGATTGCACCCTTCTCGGCCGGGCACAAAAATCTAACTGAGGCTTGGAGGAGGGTCATAGGGGGAGGAGCCAGTGCACACCACCTGATCCTAAAGCTTTACTTTTTGTGCCCTGTCTCCTGCGGAGCCGCTATTCCCCATGGTCCTTTCAGGAACCCCAGCATCCACTAGGACGATAGAGAAATAGGCTTAACAGCCTATGTAATTATTGCTGTAACCCACGCAGCCCTATGCTGATGTTATGCATGACGCCTTACTTCCCCCCCCTTCTTCTCCCTCCCCTGTGGCCCGGGTACCGCTGTCTGAGCGGGAGTTACCGGGGAGCGGGTATCCGGCAGTCCGAGATCGGGTGCAGGGAGCCGGGGAGCGCTGTAGTGGAGAGCGGTCCTGCAGCAGCGGCCGGCGGGTCTTAACGGCGGAGGAGCGGGTCATGGCGGCGCTGATCGGAGCGGTTGTGCTAATGCTCGTATAACGGTGAACGGAGCGGCTGGGCGGGCGGCCTGTTAGGAGCGGCGGGTGCGGGTGGCCCGTTAGGAGCGGCAGGTTTCCCCACACAGCGGGGCGGCAGCGTGCGCTGACCGTCCCGTCCCCCAGCATACATTGTCCTGTAGTGAGGCTTTGACGGGGCTTCTGTGTGTAAGCTCCGTTCAGCTCTTGCAGGTCAGGGAGTGAGCTGCGTGTGGCCGTGAGGGTGCTCTATGTGAGGACCGACACGCCATGCGCTGCCTCCGTGCAGCGGCACTATCCCGGACCCACATTTTTTTTATAAACTGGGAAGGGATGTGCTGAAGATTGTAAAAATGAAAAATATTCAAAAGAAGTGTGGTTGAGCTCCACAAAAGCCTTGTTGCTACTTCGAGCACAGAAAAAACACTGAGGTACTCTGGGATATGGAGGGGTGGAGAGTTCTAAATTTAAATATTCAGTGCCCTGTTCCTGCGGAAGCCATCCATATCCCAAGAGTACTCCAGTGACCCCTAGAGGATGAAAAAGAACATATTATAAGCACATTAATCACATACAAACACCACAGATGGCCTCCGTGCGGGTGCTTGTTCTGCCGTGCATGCGCATACTTGCAAGCTACCTATAATCGGTTGCGCGGTCTTGCGCGTTAGCGCGTGGTATGAGTAATTACGGTAGCATATGCACTCGCATGGAAAACCCACAAAGACCTATCTCATATTTCATTCACATAGCACATAATTTACCATAGTCTGCACGCACCACACCAGCGAGTTTCATTTGTTTAAAAGGTACAACAGAGGGATTTGACTTTACAGGATATGAGGGGACAGAATTAGGTTAGGAGGTGGTGTTTGGTATCCAGCTGTACAGTATTTTAAGAGCAATATTCTGGTAGCAGTTTGCAGAAGATGGCACGCTCCTGCGCATATCTATGCGCAGGAACAGAATATTAATATCACACTATTTACTGTACTCTGATATTCGGCAGGAACCCTGTGGATAACACTTGCAAGTGCACCTGGACCAGGCATCCCCCAGCTATTCAAACCGACCTATGACCCCTCCTGTACTGTCAATGATCAGCCCTTTGACCTATGGGTGAAGATATTACAGATTCCATTGTTTCATGATTTGGACTAATGTATAAAAGTCACGCTGCCTGGCCGGTCAAACACATTCTCTGAAGGTCATCTTTCAAGATAGACTGAGGACCGGAATCCGGTAGCGCTGGCGAACAAACGTATGTATCATTGATTGTAGCCTCCTCGCTTATTGTGATTGTATTATGGTTATAAACCACTTTTAGTAAATAACTGTTGGTGGGTCGGATCCCAACATTTTAAATACAATTGGTGTAGTGTTCCTTTCCTGCTAGGGGTTATAAAGTGTATTCCGTCTCATGTGTAGCTACTCTGTGCTTACAGCGTGACGGCGTGCGCACGCATCTGTTAGGGGTTTTACACACACACGCTTAGCGGTCGCAGCGGCCTGCACAAATATAAGTTTAAGGTATTGCTTTTTCTTCCTGAAAGTTAATCAGCATTAACACATGGAATGGAGTCTTCCTGGGAAGACAAATCCTCTGCAGCATATGAAACAGTGTCCCTAGACATGTTGTCCCACACACTCAAACACCCCACAAACACACAGGGTATTATGTAGACAGAGTTTCCCTCCCAAGAACGGCAGAGAGACACAGAGATTAGAGCCAACCCACAAACAGCGCTTTTCAGGTAAAGGGAGTCCCTTCCCAGCGCTGTGTCCCTTAATAGGTGACACAGCCCTTAAGCAGCCTCCCCACCCTTCTACAGCCCCCTGGTACCGTACAGACTGCTGGAGAAAGCTCTGGAGGGAGCTGGATCCAGCGAACAGTGGCTGCAAGCAGGAAAAATGGCGCTGAACCCTGCTGGGTCCGCTCTGAGGAGAAGCTCCATCCCCTTCAATGGCGCTGTCTTCCCGCACACATGAGGATTATACTGGCCCGGAGGATTGTGCTGACCTGGATCCGCAGACCCCGACATGCCTGAAATGACCAGTGTAGGGTCCGGAACATGCCCAGGGCGCTCCCTCCTAGCGCCGCACCAAGGTACCGCTGGGCCTTCCAGGAGCGCGGGTAAGACCGCGCTCCTGACCCTGTAGCCGCCCTCTTCACACTGTCCCCCCACTTGCAAGGGGGGACAGTGACTCACTCGCCACTCTTCCTCTACTGAGGGGGTGGATGCTGGTTGCTGGGGTGAGCGTTCCACTGCGGCGGGGCGCGATCAGACCCCTCTGGAGCCAGCATCCAGTCAGCAGGAGCAGTGGCTCAAGACCTCTCGGGGCGGACACTGCTGCTCCCCCCCCCCCTCTCCCCTCCCAGTCCAACGCTGCAGGGAGGCGGTCGCCAATGGGTGTAGTACTGTATGCCGGCGGGGATACCGACATTCGGCATACAGAAGACCACCCGTTGCCAACAGCCTCCCTGTAAAATAAAAAAACCTGAAAAGGAAGAAAAATACTCTTTACCAAGAGAACTCTGTAGAGCTCCCCTAGCTGTGACCGGCTCCTCCGGGCACATTTTCTAAACAGAGTCTGGTAGGCGGGGCATAGAGGGAGGAGCCAGCCCACGCCATTAAATTCTTAAAGTGCCAATGGCTCCTGGTGGACCTGTCTATACCCCATGGTACTAATATGGACCCCAGCATCCTCTAGGACGTAAGACAAAGGAATTTTTTGTCTTTTCTTTCCTTATCTTATATACACTTGTAGCCAATCAGGACCCACCTTGGGCAGCGTTCTCAAGTAGGACGTAAGAGAAAGGAATTTTTTCGTCTTTTCTTATATACACTTGTAGCCAATCAGGACCCACCTTGGGCAGCGTTCTCAAGTATGCAGAGTACACTTGTGACACATCTTGCGCACCCTGTGGGAGCTCCTGTGCCACTGCAGCCACATATTGTCCCTGTAGTTAATCCACCCTGGGCGGATACTCTTGTCTACCCAATAACAATTAAATCAATCGTTGGTTAGACAAAAGTCTACCCCACGCCCCTTGGGGGCCAAGGGGTCATCTAATATATTCTGGCTCATTAATAGGAATATGAGACAATACATTACATTCCTAGGTACATGGAATAGATTCCTCTGGCGAAGAAATATCCTCTGCAGCATAAGACACAGAGTCCCTGGACATGGCTATGTGAGAAAACATACACCACACTCACACAGGAAAAGGTCAGACACAGTTTTTCCCACCAAGAACTTTCATAGAAACACAGAGCTTGGAGCCAGCACACACACAGCGCTTAATTAGGTAGATATAACAAAATACCAAGCGCTGACTGTGTACCCTCAATTGACTACACAAAAATGTTAAACCCCCCCCCCCTTCTACAACCCCTTGGTACTGCACAGGATAGCTGGAGTCGTGTGAAGGGACAGCACTCCCTGTCAGAGTCCCTGGATCTGTCTCTGCAGGGAGAAAACGGCGCTGAACGCTGCTGGGTCCGCTCTGAGGAGGGGAAGCTCCGCCCCGTGGAAATGGCACCTCTTCCCGCACTTTCAAAAGATTATACTGGCCTGAGGATTTTGCCAACAGTGTCACCGAAGGTCCCTGGTAGCCTTGAGTGACCAGTGTAGGGTATCTGCGCTGGCTCAGGGTGCCACCTCACCGTGCCGCACTGTGTACCGCTGAGCTCTCCGGAGCGCAGTTAGTACTGCGCTCCTACCCTATTCCCGCCAATCACACCGGCTCCCCGCTTGTCGAGTTGCCGGTGACTCACTCGCCACCGGAATCTTCTGGCTCTGTTAAGGGGTGGCGGCATGCTGCAGAAGTGAGTGGTCGCCCTTGGGCGGTTAATGATCATCACCCTCAGGAGCTGTGTCTGTGCCTAAACACTGAAAATAAAACTAGAAAAACTCCTATGGAGCTCCCCTAGCTGTGACTGGCTCCTCCGGGCATATTTTCTAAACGGAGTCTGGTAGGAGGGGCATAGAGGGAGCAGCCAGCCCACACTATTATACTCTTAAAGTGCCAGTGGCTCTGAGTGGACCCTTCTATACCCCATGGTACTAATGTGGACCCCAGCATCCTCCAGGACGCAAGAGAAATATGCTTGATTGATCCCTATACATACACACCATAATAATTAGAAGTTTTTTTTTAAATCTGTACATAAACATAATTTTATTGAATACAAGGAATCTGGACATTTGCAGTAGAAACCGTCATGCTTGATCCTTAATCGATATTTTCCAAGCCCTAAAAAAAACAAAAAAATAAATAAAAGAAAACAAGAAAAATAAGTGTTACAAAGTTGTATCCTATTTTGGAACAGGGAATTAAAGGCAGTTAATTTTACATATCTATACCAAAGTAAAATTCACACTTTAATAGATTTCCAAAATATAGTTTAAGTATGCCTCAATGGCCTGGACTGATTTATTACTCTAAAGATATCAACTGGTTCCAGACATCTCTACCATTATTAGTTTGTGTATCCTAAGAATGTACTGTGTTTCAAATAACCCCTAGACACGTTATAGTCAGTGGGAACACATCTGTAAAGATAAAAAGGGATATACATACATGCAAGTTGATTTCTCTAGGTCAGTGATCTCTAACCTTAATTGGGGTGTGAGCTACTTTCGGAAAATAAAACCTCTAAAGGAGCTCCCCCCTCCCCCCAATGCGCGTGCGTTCCTGCAAAAGTGGGCGTGGCCTCACAAAATCCACAGAAGATGATACATGGATAATTATGCTTGTGAGTAACTTGTACATTATGTGGGCCCAATTCGGAGCAGTGCACAAAACCAATGGTTTACGTACAAATTCAATGGTATGGGGTCTGCGCATTTTCTGAACAGGCCCTGCATGTCACCCTTGTTCTGTAGGTGTGCTGAGCCCAGACTTCATAGACTGGCAGAGGAGGTCAGATGGCCAGTCCAAATAAGCTTCCACATTACAGACTGGCCGAGTGCAGCGTCTTTGGATGCAGTACTTGAATCGCAGATGCATGTAGGAGGCATCCTTTTCCTACAGATGCCTGCAGCTGCATTTGCATGTTAGGTGTACAGTATTGCACAGCAACTTCCCTGCAGCTGTGCAATACCATACAAATTAGAGTTTAGAACAGGCAAGTTTTAGGTTTTCCCCCCAAACACCACCATACACAACAGAACAGATCTGCAGCATTCTTTAAAGTATACACAAGGATATATACGTTATGGTAAGAACTTACCGTTGATAACGGTATTTCTCCTAAGTCCACAGGATAACAATGGGATATGATGGAGCGACAGCGGATTGGCACCAAACGATCAAAAGCTTTCCGGCCTCCCAGGATGCAATGGGCCCGTCCATATATCCCACCCACTGGCTCAGGCAAATCAGTTGTATTCCAAAGCACAATGCAGGAGCATCATGTAGAGCCCTAATCAGGCGAGAACACACATGCACACCCTTCCATACATGAAGGAAGAGGTTAGCGAGTACAAGGATCCTCAAATCAGGTGCGTCAGGGTGGGATCCCTATGGAACCTGTGGACTTAGGAGAAATACCGTTATCAACGGTAAGTTCTTACCAGAACGTATATTTCTCCGGCAGGGTCCATAGGATAACAATGGGATTTCCCAAAGCAATTTAGTGGTGGGGACGCTCCTGATTGGACAGGAGAACCTTACGCCCAAATTCAGCATCATGAGAGGCAAAAGCATAATGTCTAATGAATGTGTTAATGGAAGACCATGTGGCTGCCTTACATATCTGTTCTGCTGAAGCACCATGTTGTGCTGCCCATGAAGGACCTACCTTACGAGTAGAGTGAGCAGAGACATTAGCCGGAATAGGGAGATTATCTTGAGAATACGCTTCTGAAATAGTAATTCGAAGCCACCTTGCCAGCGTCTGTTTAGTAGCAGGCCATACTCTCTTGTGAAATCCGTAGAGAATGAAGAGAGAATCTGTCTTTCTGATGGCACTGGTACGATCCACGTAGATCCTTAATGCCCGGACTATATCCAGCGACACATCTCCCGCAGAAAGTCCCGATACCTGAAAAGCCGGGACTACAATTTCTTCATTAAGGTGGAATTTAGACACCACCTTCAGAAGATACCCAGACCTAGTTCTGAGAACTTCTTTATCTGGATAAAAAAAAAAAAAAAAAAATCAGAAATGGGGAACGACATGACAGCGCTCCTAAATCTGATACTCTTCTAGCTGATGCCATAGCCAGTAGAAAGAGTACTTTTGCTGTCAACCATTTAAGATCCACCTTATTAAGTGGTTCAAATGGGGCAACTTGAAGGGCTTTCAGGACTAAACCTAAGTCCCAAGGTGCTGTAGGCGAAACAAAGGGAGGTTGAATGCACAGCATTCCCTGTAAAAAAAGAATGCACAGCCTTCAAATTGGCAATTTTCTTTTGGAACCATACAGTCAATGCCGATACCTGCACTCTCAAGGAAGCCACCTTCAAACCTTTATCCATTCCTGCCTGAAGGAATGCTAGGAGCCTGGAAACTAAAAGATTTCAGGTCCATACCTCCTTCACTGCACCAATGAATAAAGGCCTGCCATATTCGGTGATAAATACGAGCTGAGGAAGGTTTCCTTGCTCTGAGCATTGTTTGAATTACCTGTTTAGAGAATCCTCTGGACTTAAGGATAGAGGGCTCAGGAGTCATGCCGTCAAAGACAGTCGACCCAGATGTCTGTGATAACAGGGACCCTGCATCAGTACCTCTGGATGTTGAGGGAGCAGAAATGGAGCATCCATCGACATTCTCTGCAGATCTGTGTACCAATGCCTTCTGGGCCAAGCCGGAACTATTAGAATCACGGCACCTTTTCCTTGCTTTATTTTCCTCACCACCCTGGGTAACAGGATGATCGGAGGAAACAGATAAGCCAGATGAAAGTCCCATTTCACTGACAAGGCGTCCACAAAGATCGCTCCGGGATCCTTTGTTCTTGACCCGTATGCAAGCACTTTGTTGTTCAGACGGGATGCCATGAGATCTATCTCTGGCAACCCCCATTTATCTACTAGACCTCCGGGTGTAAAGCCCATTCGCTTGCTTGAATGGTGTGTCGACTGAGAAAGTCCGCTTCCCAGTTTAGGACTCCCAGAACGAACACTGCGGACAAGGCTGGAAGATGGAGTTCTGCCCACTTTAGTATGTGACTTACCTCCTTCATTGCTTTTTGGCTGCGAGTTCCTTCCTGATGGTTGAGGTACGCTACTGCCGTCGCATTGTCCGCGCGGATCTGGACTGTTTTTTCCCTGAAGAATGTCCTTTGCCTAAATCAGTGCCATGTATATGCAGTGCCATGTATTTGGCCCAAAGATCTAATAGGTTTATTGGCAGGCAACTTTCTTCTCTTGTCCATTGTCCCTGGAACCATAATTTTCCGGACACTGCTCCCCAGCCCTGAAGACTGGCATCTGTTGTCAGGATCTCCCAATCTGATATTCAAAAGGGTCTCCCTTTATCTAGATGGGATGTCTGTAGCCACCAGGCTAATGACTTTCTTACCTTTACTGGAAGTACCATCGTCTGTTTCTTTATTGTCCGATGTACTCCATTCCATCTGGCCAGAATCAGACGCTGCAGAGGCCTCGAGTGGAATTGTGCATACTCCACCATGTCGAATGTGGACACCATCAACCCCATCACTCGCATGGCTGCGTGATTGGATACCATCTGACAGTGTAACAAGTCCTGAATTCTTGACACTACCTTGGATATCTTGTTCAGAGGTAAAAATACTTTCTGCAGACCTGAATCCAGTACAGCCCCCAAATGAGTCATCCGTTGTGACAGCACCAGAGATGATTTTGCCCAATTTATGAGCCACCCGTGCCTCTGCAGACATGTTATTGTCTGTTGAAGATGGCACAGGAGCAATTCCTGTGATAGTGCCAGGATTAAAAGGTCATCGAGGTATGGAAAAATTCTTATCTCCTGCTTGCGGAGATAAGCTGCCATAACCACCATAATCTTGGTAAATACTCTGGGGGCTGTGGCTAACCCAAAGGGCAGGGCCTGGAACTGGAAATGCTACTGGAGGATAGGGAACCTGAGATAACACTGATGGGACAGTGCTATAGGAACATGTAGGTAAGCATCCTGAATATCCAGGGATACCATATAATCCCCTGGCTCCATGGCCAAAACGATGAAGCGTAAAGTCTCCATGTAGAACCTCGGTACCCAAATATATTTGTTTAGCATTTTGAGATTGAGAATGGGCTGAAATGACCCATTTGGCTTCTGAACCAAAAATAGGTTGGCGTAAAAACCCTGTCCCCGTTGTGCAGGTGGAACTGGAATGACTACTCCTGACTGAAGCAATTTCTGAACCGCTTCTTGCAAAGCCATGGCCTTTGTCTCTACCAGAGACGGGCTGGTGCAGAAGAACCTTTGAGGAGGATGCTTCTTGAAGGGAAAAACAACCTAGAGATACCGCTTCTTGCACCCAGGCATCTGTTGTAGACTGTCGCCAGATGTGTGCAAACTGAAGAAGTCGGCCCCCCACCCAGGGATCCCCCAGGTGGAGGCCCACACCATCAAGCTGATGGCTTATCTTCTGGTTTGGAAGCTGGCCCTCTGGTAGCCCAATACTTTTTTTGATTTACCAAACTTATTGTATTGGGGCTTCTTACGATCACTTTTTCCCTTTGGTTTTCCTTGAGACCGAAAAGGACGGAAAACTGGACCCTTAGGTTTGGGGTTATATGTGGAAGGAAACTTGACCTTCTTGAAGTCTGCTTTTGATTCCAGAATATCTGTCAATTCTTTACCAAATAGAATATTTCCAGAAAAAGGCAAAGATTCCAAAACCGTCTTTGATTCTGAATCAGCTTTCCACGTACGTAACCAAAATGCTCTGCGAGCAGCTATTGTTGAGGCTGATGCCCTAGAAGCAATAGTACCCATATCTAATGCAGCATCCTCCAAGAATACTGCCGCTTGTTTAATATGGGCTGTATAAGATTTTTGCTCTCTAGAATCGGATGAAAAATCACTTTCCAATGCATCAGCCCAGGCAGCCACTGCCTTTGCTATCCAAGCTGAAGCCATGGCTGGCCTTATGACGGGTCCAGAGAAAAACATGGTTTTTAGATAACCATCCACTATCCTATCCGTGACATCATTTAAGGATGTTGATGGCAAAGGCAATATAGATTTTCGCACTAATCGAATCACATGCGTATCTACTTTAGGAGCTACCTCCCTTTTTAAGCAGTGCCCGGCTGGAATTCTATATTTTTTGTTGGGTGTTGCCAAAGCCTCTTCCATGATTTCCGTCAGCTGATCTGACCTTGTAAACTCAGTCTTAACTATCTTGGGATGTTTAAACACAGGTGCCTTGGTTTTTAACACAGGCTCTGCTGAATCTTCTAAGGATAGAATGACCTTCATTGCTCTAATTAATTCAGCTATATCCACTGAGCTGAGACCTTCTTCCTCCTCTTCGTATACCGAAGTAGAGTCTATAGAGCTTTCATCATCTAATGAATCTTCATGTGTAGCCTGTGAAGGTGAAGATTTACTTACCATCGGTTTATCAGCTTGTTTCATTTGAGAAGCTGCTGGGGGAAATGGTATACTGTAGGTAGGGAGCTGCTTGTATGGATACCCCATTCCTGGTACAGAAGCTGTAGGAATTATCCGTTCAGCTATACTGGACAAGGTCTGTGCAAACATAGCCCAAGGTGGATCTATCTGTACCTGATGGTGTACAGGGATCTGCCTTGTGTTATGCTGAAAAGCAAAACAATTTGCACATAAACTATCCTGAACCAGATCCTGAGAGGATAATACAGTTTTGCTTTAAGTGTACCTTCGTCACCTTTGCCGCTCTTAGACATGATAAATAATCAGCACTTTCCGTGTTCTACACAATTTGTGACTGTAATCACTTTAACCCTCTAAAGTGATATCAATCTGACCCTACTCATTCACCAGCACTGAGGATCAGAATTAACAACTGACAAACATATATTAAAGTCAGCAATCACACTAGCAGTCAGTCACGTTATATATTAGTCATATGAGCACATCAACTACAAACACTATTTTTTAAGTATGTAGACGAATATTTACTGAATCCTGTATAACCAGAACTAATGTATTCAGACGCAAAGCGAAGGAAACCACAGTAAATGTACACAGACTCGTATGCAATATGCACTTAACTTAACTAATCATACTGACGAAGTACAAAGAAATTAAGTGCTGTATAGCCCGTATTCATTGGAGTGGGATACAGGGAGACTCACCCGGCTTCCAGTGATTGAATAATACATTAGCGAACGCTGAGTGGATCCAGACGCTACTAGTGTACACTGCCGCTCCAGGAACCTATAGTGAACACAGACGCTCAGTGAACACAGACGCCTATGCTGCGGCCGAGTCTCCTCATGGTAACATTCAGTGAACACAGACGCAGTGGTCACACAGTCGCCTATGTTGCGACCGGATCTCTCGTGGTAGCGCTTAGTGAACACCGACGCAGTGGCCTATGCTGCGACTGAGTCCCCTCTAGTAGCGTCTGAGACGGAAGCGAGGAAACCGTTATGGTGGAAGACTCAGCGGAAACTGGTCATGAACCAGAAAGAGGAGCGACCAGGAGAGAGTCTGACTCCCCACTGCTGACATCAACCCTAGGGATCGCGGCCTCATGCTATTCCTGGTGCCTATGATCCCTAAGGCCTAGTGCTGGAGCACCCGTGGTAGCGGCGCGTCAGCTACTGTTTGGTAGTCTACTCTCAAAACAGTGCGGCTGTGTCCATATTCCATGCATGCTACGCGGAACCAATGCCTTACCTTCTCCCCGTGCTCCGGCCACAGCCTGGTAACGTCTGCTGGACCTGCTAGTATATCGGACACAGACGCCCGCTGAAACAGCACTGTACTCGTTGGCAAGCGTTGTCGCGACCCGGCGGAGAGTTGTTGGAGCAACTCTAAGGTACGTATAAGACGCTTTTTAGAAAGATCACTCAAGAAAAAATTGCAAAACTAAAAGCTAAAATAACATAAAAAGCTTAGGGCTGCTAAAAACCAGAAGCCCTCTGACCATGGTCCGGCTCCTGCCGCACCAAACAAAAAACTAATTTGCCTGAGCCAGGAATACATGGACGGGCCCGTTGCATGCTGGGAGGCCAAAAAGCTTTGACGGATTGGTGCAAATCAGCTGTTGCTTCATCATATCCCAATGCTATCCTGTGGACCCTGCCGGAGAAATAATTATATTAGTCTTCCTGGAAAACACTAACATATGTAGATACAGCAGCAGTTGCACACTGAATATAGGCCGCATATCATTTTAAATCAGTAGTCAACCTATGCTTCTTATTCGCACAGCAATGAGAGAAAGCACATTTTTGGGGCATGCACCATGGCCCTCATTCCGAGTTGTTCGCTCGCTAGCTAGCTGCTTTTAGCAGCATTGCACACGCTAAGCTGCCGCCCTCTGGGAGTGTATCTTAGCTTAACAGAATTGCGAACGAAAGATTAGCAGAATAGCGAATAGAAATTTCTTAGCAGTTTCTGAGTAGCTCCAGACCTACTCACAAATAGCGATCAGTTCAGTCAGTTTCGTTCCTGGTTTGACGTCACAAACACACCCAGCATTCACCCAGACACTCCCCCATTTCTTCAGACACTCCCGCGTTTTTCACAGAAACGCCAGCGTTTTTCCGCACACTCCCATAAAACGGCCAGTTTCCGCCCAGAAACACCCACTTCCTGTCAATCACACTCCGATCACCAGAACGATGAAAAATCTTCGTTACGCCGTGAGTTAAATACCAAACTTTTGTGCTAATTTACTTGGCGCAGGCGCACTGCGAACATTGCGCATGCGCAGTTTGCAACTAATCGCTCCGTAGCGAAAAAAAAACTAACGAGCGAACAACTCGGAATCACCCCCCATGTGTGCAGTGGCTTGATTAGGAAGGACGCATCAGTATATGTTCTTGAGTACGTTCTATTCATCCTTAGGTGAGCTCATCAATTCTTATGGACTCCAATAATACTTTTATGCTGAGGATACTCAGATGTACTGGTTCCCCTCTATTCTCTCTCATGTTTCCAGCTGCTTCTCTGCTATTTCCCCTTGTATGTCCTAGCACTGTATTCAACATAACCGTTCTTAAGCTGGGTACACACACCTAGTCTTCACGCTAGGCTGTTTTAGAAGGGCGCCGCATCCTGCCCGATTTTTTTAAGGGCAAAATCCGCCCTGCCCTTTCTGCGGCGCCCTGCTAAAACAGCCGTCCACTTCCTGCCGATGCGCAAAGATGCCATGCGCATTAACGCTAGGGGACAGCGCTTGGGGGAAGCCCAGCACCTCCGTATGTGCTGGGCACGTCCCCAACAGTGACGCCGCCGGCCGCCCACGCCCGCTGCAGTAACATCTGTGGGCCACAACGTCCATTTAAATGCCGTTATATGGCCACGCCCCTATTTTGCATGACCACGTCCCCTTTTGTCGCGCGCACACATATGCCCCCGCAGTCCGGCGCCCTGCCTATTATAATTTCTGGAGGGAACACTAAACACCTTACCACCACAATGGCGAACCCGCCATCGCGCAGAGTCTCTGATCCAAGTAAGTGTACACACTTACCAATCAACATGTTGTCAGGACACGCAGCTGGGTGGGAATTTGAATTTTCTGCCCAACTGTGATGTCAGCCCCCTGCATCAATGGACTGTCTGTACACACAGCCAGATGTGTTAATATATCTGAAGCTATATCAGCCATCTGCTGTGCTGCACAGTCGACGCAATATACCTGTGAATGAGGTCATTAACAGACATATCACACCAACTGATGGTCTTGCAATAAGAGGATTTTAATTACCTACCGGTAAATCCTTTTCTCGCAGTCTGTAGAGGATGCTGGTGTCCATATTAGTACCATGGGGTATAGACGGGTCCCTTGGGAGCCATGGGCACTTTAAGAGTTTAATAGTGTGGGCTGGCTCCTCCCTCTATGCCCCTCCTACCAGTCTAGAAACTGTGCCCTAGGAGACTGACTTCCTTCTAGAGAAGGAAATACAAATAAAGTGGTGAGATTCACACCAGCTCACACAGAACAACAGAAAACCAAGCTAACCAGCTTGAAACAAGTCCGCAACGGCTGAACAGTACTTAACCAAGTAACAAATGCAGGAAAACGAAGCGCTGGGCGGGTGCCCAGCGTCCACTACGGAATATGAGAAAAGGATTTACCGGTAGGTAATTAAAATCCTATTTTCTCTTGCGTCCTAGAGGATGCTGAGGTAAACATTAGTACCATGGGGATGTACCAAAGCTCCCATAAGGGAAGGGAGAGCGCGGAGGCTCCTGCAGAACAGATTGTCCTCTGTGGACCTAAAGCTTGGTCAAAGTATCGAACTAGCAGAACTTAGCAAACGTGTTCGATCCTGACAAAGTAGCCGCTCGGCAAGTTGTAAAGCAGAGACACCCCGAGCAGCCGCCCAGGAAGAACCCACTTTACGAGTAGAGTGGGCCTTAAAAGATTTTGGATATGGCAAGCCTGCCGTAGAATAAGCATGCTGGATAGTAAACCTGATTCAGCGAGAAATCATCTGCTTAGAAGCAGGACACCCAACCTTGTTGGAATCAGAAAGGACAAACAGAGAGTCCGACTTTCTGTGACGAGAAGTTCTCTTCACATAAGTCTTCAAAGCCCTTACAACATCCAAGGAATTTGAAGTGATTGAGGAGTCAGTAGCCACTGGCACCACAATAGGTTGGTTGATGTGAAAAGCCGACACAACCTTCGGAATAAATTGCTGATGCCCCCAATTCCAACACAAGTCTAGCAGATGCAAATGCCAATAGTGTGACCGCCTTCCAAGTAAGAAATTTGACATCGACCGCCTGTAAAGGTTCGAACCAATCCGAAGGCAGGAACGAAGCACCATATTAAGATCCCAAGGTGCCGTAGGAGGCACAAAGGGAGGCTGGACGTGCAGAGCACCTTTAAAGAAAGTCTGAACCTCAGGGAGGGCTGCCAATTGTTTCTGGAAGAAAATGGACAAAGCCGAAATCTGGACAATTATGGAGCTCAAACGCAGGCCCACAGCCATACCTGCTTGCATAAAAAGGAGAAACCACCCTAGTTGAAACTCCACCACAGGAAACTTCTTGGATTCACACCAAGACACGTACTTTTTCCAAACTCGATGGTAATGTTTAGACGTTACTCCTTTCCTAGCCTGTATCAGGGTAGGAATAACCTTGTTCGGAATGCCCTTCCAAGCTAAGATCTGGCGTTCAACCTCCATGCCGTCAAACGTAGCCATGGTAAGTCTTGATAAGCGAACGGCCCCTGTTAAAGAAGGTCGTCGCGAAGAGAAAGAGGCCTCGGATCTTCCAGCAGTAACTCCAAAACTTCCACTTACCAAGCCCTTTTTGGCCAGTCCGGAGCAATGAGGATCGCCTGAACTCTTGTTCTTTTTAGGAGTTTGAGAATCCTTGGGATGAGTGGAAGTTAAGGAAACAAATACACTGACTTGAACACCCACGGAGTCACCAGGGAGTCCATTGCCACTGCCTGTGGGTCTCGTGACCTGGAACAGTACCTCCGAAGCTTCTTGATGAGGCGGGAGGCCATCATGTCTATTTGAGGTACACCCCAAAGACTTGTCACCTCCGCGAACACCTGTGGGTGGAGGCCCCACTCCTCAGCAGACACTGCTTCCCAGTTGTCCACTCCCAGAATGAAGATTGCCGACAGCGCCACCGCATGCTTTTCCACCCAGAGGATGATTCTGGTTACCTCTGACATTGCAGCTCTGCTGTTCGTTCCGCCTTGTCTGTTTATGTAGGCCACTGTTGTTACATTGTCCAACTGAACCTGAATGGCCTGATCTTTCAGAAGATGTGTCGCTTGTAGAAGACCGCTGTACACGGCCCTTAGTTCCAGAATGTTTATCGGAAGGATGGATTCCAGACTTGACCACCTTCCTTGGAAGTTTTCTCCTTGGGTGACTGCCCCCGCAACCTCTGAGACTTGCATCCGTGGTTAGGAGGATCCAATTCTGAATCCCGAACCTGCGGCCCTCAAGTAGGCGAGAAGATTGCAGCCACCAGAGGAGCGAGATTCTGGCTTTCGGTGACAGACGTATCCTCTGGTGCATGTGAAGATGAGATCCTGACCATTTGTCCAGGAAATCCAGTTGGAAAGACTGTGCATGAAATCTTCCGTAGTGTAGAGCTTCGTAGGAGGCAACCATCTTCTCCAGAAGGCGAATGCATTGATTAACCGATACCCGGGCTGGCTTCAGAACATCCCGGACCATTGTATCACCAACGCTTTATCTGCCGACAGAAACACCCTCTGTACTGTCGTGTCGAGGATCATCCCCAGGAAGGACAGTCTCCTTGTCGGCTCCAGATACGACTTTAGAAGATTCAGGATCCATCCATGATCCTGGAGTAGTTGAGTTGAGAGAGCAATGCTCTAACAGCTTCTCCCTGGAAGACGCTTTTATCAGCAGATCGTCCAGATAAGGAATTATGTTCACACCCTGCTTGCGGAGGAGTAGCATCCTCTCCGCCATAACCTTGGTGAACACCCTCGGTGCCGTGGAGAGGCCAAACGGCAGTGCCTGGAACCGATAGCGACAGTCCAGCAGCGCAAATCCGAGATAAGCCTGGTGAGGCGGCCAGATCGGAATGTGAAGGTACGCATCCTTGATATCTAGGGATACCAGAAATTCCCCCTCCTCCAGTCCTGAGATCACCGCTCTCAGAGACTCCATCTTGAATTTGAATTCCCTCAAATATGGGTTCAATGACTTTAGGTTCAATATTGGCCTGACCGAACCATCCGGTTTCGGTACCACAAACAGGTTTGTGTAAAAACTCTTGTTTGTGAGGTGAGGTGGAACTGGAACTATGACATTTGCCTTTAGCAATTTCTGAATGGCTTCCTGTAGGATAGCACTTTCTGTCAGCAAAACTGGTAAGCCTGATTTGAAGAATCTGTGAGGTGGGAGTTCTTGAAACTCCAGTCTGTACCCCTGGGTAACAATATCTTGTACCCAGGGGTCTAGGCCTGATGACGCCCAGACATGACTGAAAATTTCTGAGTCTTGCTCCCACCTGCCTGACTCCCAGGCTGGGAGGTCCACAGTCATGGCGAGGATTTTGAGGATGCAAAACCAGGTTTCTGTTCCTGGGAACCTGTTGGAACAGGTTTTCCCCTGACCTCCTCTAAAGAAAGTGGAAGGGGGTTTGGACTTTTTAACTTTCGCAGTCCAAAAGGACTGCATAGTAGACGTAGGATAAGATTTCCTACTCGGCGGTGATGCGGAGGGAAGAAAGGTCGATTTACCCGCAGTTGCCGTGGAGATCCACGCATCTAATGCTTCCCCAAACAGAGCCTGACCTGTGAAGGGCAGGTTCTCCACACTTTTCTTGGATTACGCATCCGCAGACCATTGGCGCAGCCAGAGTCCCCTGCGTGCCGAAACAGCCATGGAAGAAGCCCTCGCATTAAGATGGCCTCCACCATGAAACCTGCAGAATCCTGTATGTGACGTAAAAACAATTTAATGTCACTTCTATCCATAGAATCCAATTCCTCTATTAATGTGCCTGACCACTTTACTATGGCTTTAGAAATCCAAGCACAGGCAATAGTGGGTCTTAAAGCTACGCCAGTAGCTGTGTATAGTGATTTGTGCGTAGTCTCAATCTTGCGGCCAGCCGGCTCTTTTAAAGCGGTGGACCCAGGGACAAGTAAAACCACCATTTTTGACAACCTAGATACAGAAGCGTCTACTACCGGCGGGATTTCCCACTTTTTCCTGTCCTCCTCAGGGAAAGGAAAAGCAATGAGAACCCTTTTTGGTATCTGGATTTTTTTCTCTGGGTTTTCCCAGGATTTTTCAAACAATGCGTTTAGTTCCTTAGACACAGGGAATGTAAGGGAGGATTTCTTATTGTCAGTAAATTAAGCCTCTTCTACTTGCTCAGGTACCTTATCAGTAATGTGTAAAATGTGCCTAATAGCCTCAATCATGAGTTGCACCCCCTGGGATGCATCTCCCCCCTGCATATCCCCAACACCGTCCCCTGTATCAGTCGGTATCCATGTCAGCTTGCATTATCTGGGTAAGAGCATGATTTTTAGGGTATACCAGTGGGGTCTTAGATGAGGTAGTGGGAGCCGAATACGACCAAACCTCAACAGACTCTCAAAACCTGGGTTTGTCTCATTTTGAGCTATCTGAGAGGAAATCTGGGATATCATTCCCCTAATAGAATCCACCCATGAGGGTTCGGATTCAGAAGGCTGAGACAATACATTACAGTCCTGAGTACATGGAATAGGCTCTTCAGGAGAAGATACATACTCTGCCACACAAGATACAGAGTTCCTAGACATGTTTAAGTGAGCTATACAAACACGCACAGGAAAATGCAGACACAGTTTCCCCCAGAGTACCTTCAGAGAGACAGAGTATATGGAGCCAGCCACACAGCGCCCCAGTAGGCAGTTAATACACTAAACTGTTGGAACTGACTGAATAACCTTAATAGATTAAACAGTGATAATTACTCTCTCCCTCCCCTGTCTATAGCACCCTGGTACCGCAGAGGTATGCTGGAGTTATGTGGAGGGCAGCGCTCCCTGTAAGCGTCTCTTCTGTGTGATCTGCAGGGAGAAAATGGCACTGGTGAGTGCTGGATCCGCTCTGAGAAGCCCCGCCCCCTGTAATGGTGAGTCTTCCCACTTTCACGGATTATACTGGCCTGAGGTGATTTGGCTGCTAACAGTGGGATTAGCCCCTGTTAGCATATGTGACTAGTGTAGGGTATTTGCGCTGGCCCAGGGCGCCCCTCACAGCGCCGCACATCAAGTACCGCTGAGCCCTCCGGAGCGCAGCCTGTCAGAGATGCTCTCCCATCCTTGTGCCGCCATTTTCGCCGGCGTCATACTCACCACTCTTCTATCTTCTGGCTCTGTTAGGGGGTAGCGGCCGTGCCAGCAGCCTGCCTGTACCTAACACTCTTAGAAAAACAATAAAACTAGAAAAACTCCTAGGAGCTCCCCTAGCTGTGACCGGCTCCACCCAAGGGACCCGTCTATACCCCATTGTACTAATGTGGACCCCAGCATCCTCTAGGACGTAAGAGAAATATTGGTTGTTCGCTTGAACAGCCTATATATCAGCAGTGTGTTCACAGTTTAAGACCGAATGGATCATCTTCACACCCTGCAGAGTCTGCTGTAATCACCTCTAAACTCAGTGACTCAAGTATCCCTCTACTAAAATGTGTTCTCAGCTCATCTTCCTCACAAAACAAACAGCATCTCCTTCAGCACACAACTCAAACTCCTCACACTCGGCTATAAAGCCGTCACTCAATACTCTGCCCCCCTACACCTCCAACCTCATCTCCCTCCACACACCTGCCCTCTTTATTACACTTCTCCTCCCAACTCCTAGATTTTGCCCGTGCTGCTTGGGTTGCGTCTGTGTTCCCTTCATGATCAGGACCAGGAAGTAACAGCACGAGAGGGCAGTAGATAACTTCCGCCCTTACAGCACCTAAAGGCCCTCATCCACTAGTCCGATTTGGGCACTTCTTCAGATTTCGACGCATCTGAACAAAAAAATCTGAAGAAAAGTGTCACATCGGATGGCTCTTCCGATCCGATGCGCAGTCCCGTGTCAGATATGTCTGAACTACATATCTTTGAGACTGCCCCAACTATTTATCTGAATCTGAAGAAATCAGGTGCACATCGGAGTGGTTTTTTTACTTCAGATGTATCTGATCAGATTTATCTGAAGCGTCATTTGACTGGCATCTCCCTGGCCACTCCCACCCACCACGAGGACTCGGCAGCAGCATCAGACAGCAGCACAGACAAGTTAGACCGGATTCCTTCGATTTTTGGTTTGTGAAAGGCCCACTGCCCACCAATGGTTTGTTCACAGTGTATTTTCCTACTGCCCACCAATGTTTACTGTATACTCACACTGCCCACCAATGGTTATTGTTATATACCCCCCTGGTAGCCCAGCCTATTATATTTTAATATTGCATCAGATCAGTCAGATGTAGCATTTGTGCATCAGATATATCTGTTGGTACATGATAGAACGCATCAGATATAGCTGAAGTGAATATAGTGAAAATTAAAGCCAGGGTCCGATCCGATTCCCAGGAAGCTCACGGGAGAGTTCAATAGAAATCTGATTTATCATTTATTAACAGTTTCTTATATAGCGCAGCAAATTCCGTTGCACTTTACAACTGATGCGATTTGCAGTTCAGAGAAGTCTGAGTAGTGAATGGCCACCTTAAATGTTTTATCCATTCTCAGTTTGTTTGAGGTTATTTAATTTTATCTATGCACCATTGGACCCTTGCAGGCTTGCCACGCGTCGGGCTCTGTGTCTCGCTTCGCTCGCCACAGGTTACTTTTCCAAATAGTTTGTGACATTGACCCAGGGGCTTATGGGAAAGGTCCTCTCCACAAAGGGTAACAAGACTGCTTGTCTGTCTGCCCCTCCCCTTTAGATTGAGCAGGGCCCTCTTCCCTCATGCTTTTACAACCCAAGTTATACAGTCCTCTCCTCCCTATGGACAACAACAGCAGAGAACTTGGTGTGTATAATGACTGGGTGTGCAGCAATGGTTGTATAGCTTGTATCCCATGTTATGCAATGTTTCGTACTATTAAACTGGGCATACACTATACAATTATCTGGTAGATAATCTGTGTTTGGAATGAAAACCTGGTAATGGATGAGAGCAACTGACATTTGCTACCAAACAGTGGAAAATGGACAAAACCGGTTTGTGATTTAACCAATTTATATAAAATTACAGGTTTTGTCCATATTCGTGTTTGGTAGTAAATGGTCGATTGTCCGTTGCGCTCATCCATTATCAGGTTTTCATTCAAACCACAGAATCGGATAATTGTGTAGTGTATGCCCATCTTTAGTGCCTTATAAATAAATAAATAATAATAAAAATAAGACACTAATTCTGAAGTAGGAAACACCATATATGTATAAAGAATGGCAGTTATATTAGCTCAGCAATACAGACTGACACTTGTTAATGCAAAAAAAAAAAAAAGCTTCATGTCAATTATGGACATTCGTACACTGTATTATAGCTATTACCAACCTAACCAAATGACAGGAAACACGATGCACAGCACTCTACCCTTCGAAAAGCCTATACCCCATAAGAAATAATTACCTTTGATTTGTAATAGAGATGTTCTCCAGAAACCCTTTCATCCCTTTTCATAAGGTACCACTGGTATGGTAACCGGGCAACCCTCTTCTCCTGTGTACGACACAAGCCAACACACGGGTGTTAGTGATACAGACATGTCAAAAATAAGAATTTACTTACCGATAATTCTATTTCTCGGAGTCCGTAGTGGATGCTGGGGTTCCTGAAAGGACCATGGGGAATAGCGGCTCCGCAGGAGACAGGGCACAAAAAAGTAAAGCTTTACTAGGTCAGGTGGTGTGCACTGGCTCCTCCCCCTATGACCCTCCTCCAGACTCCAGTTAGGTACTGTGCCCGGACGAGCATACACAATAAGGGAGGCATTTTGAATCCCGGGTAAGACTCATACCAGCCACACCAATCACACCGTACAACTTGTGATCTAAACCCAGTTAACAGTATGACAACAGAAAGGGCCTCTTAAAGATGGCTCCTTAACAATAACCCGAATTAGTTAACAATAACTATGTACAAGTATTGCAGATAATCCGCACTTGGGATGGGCGCCCAGCATCCACTACGGACTCCGAGAAATAGAATTATCGGTAAGTAAATTCTTATTTTCTCTATCGTCCTAAGTGGATGCTGGGGTTCCTGAAAGGACCATGGGGATTATACCAAAGCTCCCAAACGGGCGGGAGAGTGCGGATGACTCTGCAGCACCGAATGAGAGAACTCCAGGTCCTCCTTTGCCAGGGTATCAAATTTGTAAAATTTTACAAACGTGTTCTCCCCCGACCACGTAGCTGCTCGGCAGAGTTGTAATGCCGAGACCCCTCGGGCAGCCGCCCAAGATGAGCCCACCTTCCTTGTGGAGTGGGCTTTTACAGTTTTAGGCTGTGGCAGGCCTGCCACAGAATGTGCAAGTTGAATTGTGTTACAAATCCAACGAGCAATCGACTGCTTAGAAGCAGGTGCGCCCAACTTGTTGGGTGCATACAATATAAACAGCGAGTCAGATTTTCTGACTCCAGCCGTCCTTGCAATGTATATTTTTAAGGCTCTGACAACGTCCAACAACTTGGAGTCCTCCAAGTCGCTAGTGGCCGCAGGCACCACAATAGGTTGGTTCAGATGAAATGCTGATACCACTTTAGGGAGAAAATGCGGACGAGTCCGCAGTTCTGCCCTATCCGAATGGAAGATTAGATAAGGACTTTTATAAGATAAAGCCGCCAATTCAGATACTCTCCTGGCAGAGGCCAGGGCTAGTAACATAGTCACTTTCAATGTGAGATATTTCAAATCCACCTTTTTCAATGGTTCAAACCAATGGGATTTGAGGAAATCTAAAACTACATTTAGATCCCACGGTGCCACCGGAGGCACCACAGGAGGCTGTATATGCAGTACTCCCTTGACAAAAGTCTGGACCTCAGGGACAGAGGCCAATTCTTTTTGGAAGAATATTGACAGGGCCGAAATTTGAACCTTAATGGATCCCAATTTGAGACCCATAGATAATCCTGATTGCAGGAAATGTAGGAAACGACCCAGTTGGAATTCCTCCGTCGGAACCTTCCGATCCTCGCACCACGCTACATTTTTTCGCCAAATGCGGTGATAATGTTTCACGGTGACTTCCTTCCGTGCCTTAATCAAGGTAGGAATGACTTCTTCTGGAATGCCTTTCCCTTTTAGGATCTGGCGTTCAACCGCCATGCCGTCAAACGCAGCCGCGGTAAGTCTTGAAAAAGACAGGGACCCTGCTGTAGCAGGTCCCTTCTCAGAGGTAGAGGCCACGGTTCGTCCGTGAGCATCTCTTGAAGTTCCGGATACCAAGTCCTTCTCGGCCAATCCGGAACCACTAGTATTGTTCTTACTCTTCTTTGCCGTATGATCTTCAATACCTTTGGTATGAGCGGCAGAGGAGGAAACACATACACTGACTGGTACACCCAAGGAGTTACCAGTGCGTCCACAGCTATTGCCTGTGGATCTCTTGACCTGGCGCAATATTTGTCCAGTTTCTTGTTGAGGCGAGACGCCATCATGTCTACAATTGGTCTTTCCCAACGGTCTATTAACATGTTGAAGACTTCTGGATGTAGACCCCACTCTCCCGGATGAAGATCGTGTCTGCTGAGGAAGTCTGCTTCCCAGTTGTCCACGCCCGGGATGAACACTGCTGACAGTGCTATCACGTGATTCTCCGCCCAGCGAAGAATCTTGGCAGCTTCTGCCATTGCACTCCTGCTTCTTGTGCCGCCCTGCCTGTTTACATGGGCGACCGCCGTGATGTTGTCCGACTGAATCAACACCGGCTTTCCTTGCAGGAGAAGTTCCGCCTGGCTTAGAGCATTGTAGATTGCTCTTAGTTCCAGAATGTTTATGTGAAGAGACTTTTCCAGACTCGTCCATACTCCCTGGAAGTTTCTTCCTTGTGTGACTGCTCCCCAGCCTCTCAGGCTGGCGTCCGTGGTCACCAGGATCCAATCCTGAATGCCGAATCTGCGGCCTTCTAATAGGTGAGCCTTCTGCAACCACCACAGAAGTGACACCCTTGTCTTTGGTGACAGGGTTATTCGCAGGTGCATCTGCAGATGCGACCCTGACCATTTGTCCAACAGATCCCTTTGGAATATTCTTGCATGGAATCTGCCGAATGGAATTGCTTCGTAAGAAGCCACCATTTTTCCCAGGACTCTTGTGCATTGATGTACTGACACTTTTCCTGGTTTTAGGAGGTTCCTGACCAGATCGGATAACTCCTTGGCTTTTTCCTCTGGAAGGAAAACCTTTTTCTGAACCGTGTCCAGAATCATTCCTAGGAACAGCAGACGAGTTGTCGGGATTAAATGGGATTTTGGAATATTCAGAATCCACCCGTGTTGTCTTAGCACCTCTTGAGATAGTGCTAAAGCTGTCTCCAGCTGTTCTCTGGACCTTGCCCTTATTAGGAGATCGTCCAAGTATGGGATAACTAATACGCCTTTTCTTCGAAGAAGAATCATCATCTCGGCCATTACCTTGGTAAAGACCCGAGGCGCCGTGGACAATCCGAACGGCAGCGTCTGAAACTGATAGTGACAGTTTTGAACAATGAACCTGAGGTACCCCTGGTGTGCGGGGTAAATCGGAACGTGTAGATACGCATCCTTGATGTCCAAGGATACCATAAAGTCCCCTTCTTCCAGGTTCGCTATCACTGCTCTGAGTGACTCCATCTTGAACTTGAACTTTTTTATGTAGAGGTTCAAGGACTTCAGATTTAGAATAGGCCTTACCGAGCCATCCGGCTTCGGTACCACAAATAGAGTGGAATAATACCCCTTTCCTTGTTGTAATAGGGGTACTTTGACTATCACCTGCTGAGCGTACAGCTTGTGAATGGCTTCCAACACCCTCTCCCTTTCGGAAGAGACGGTTGGTAAGGCAGACTTCAGGAAACGATGAGGAGGATCCGTCTCTAATTCCAACCTGTACCCCTGAGATATTATCTGCAGGATCCAGGGGTCTACCTGCGAGTGAGCCCACTGCGCGCTGTAATTTTTGAGACGGCCCCCCACTGTCCCCGAGTCCGCTTGAGAGGCCCCAGCGTCATGCTGAGGTTTTTGCAGGAGCCGGGGAGGGCTTCTGTTCCTGGGAAGGAGCTGCCTGTTGGTGTCTCTTCCCTCTTCCTCTGCCTCGTGGCAGGTACGACAAGCCCTTTGCTCTCTTATTTTTGTAGGAGCGAAAAGGCTGCGGTTGAAAAGTCGGTGCCTTTCTCTGTTGGGGAGTGACTTGAGGTAAAAAAGTGGATTTCCCGGCAGTAGCCGTGGCCACCAAGTCTGATAGACCAACTCCAAATAACTCCTCCCCTTTATACGGCAAAACCTCCATGTGACGTTTTGAATCCGCATCGCCTGTCCACTGTCGTGTCCATAAGGCTCTTCTGGCTGAAATGGACATAGCACTCACCCGAGATGCCAGTGTGCAAATATCCCTCTGTGCATCACGCATATAGATAAATGCATCCTTTATTTGTTCTAACGACAGTAAAACATTGTCCCTATCTAGGGTATCAATATTTTCAATCAGGGATTCTGACCAAACTACTCCAGCACTGCACATCCAGGCAGTTGCTATAGCTGGTCGTAGTATAACACCTGCATGTGTGTATATATTCTTTTGAATAACTTCCATCTTTCTATCTGATGGATCCTTAAGTGCGGCCGTCTCAGGAGAGGGTAACGCCACTTGTTTGGATAAGCGTGTGAGCGCCTTGTCCACCTTAGGGGGTGTTTCCCAGCGCGCCCTAACCTCTGGCGGGAAAGGGTATAATGCCAATAACTTTTTTGAAATTATCAACTTTTTATCAGGAGCAACCCACGCTTCATCACACACGTCATTTAATTCTTCTGATTCAGGAAAAACTGTTTGTAGTTTTTTCACACCATACATAATACCCTGTTTTACGGTATCTGTAGTATCAGCTAAATGTAACGTCTCCTTCATTGCCAAAATCATATAACGTGTGGCCCTACTGGAAAATACGTTTGAATTTCTACCGTCGTCACTGGAATCAGTGCCCGTGTCTGGGTCTGTGTCGACCGACTGAGGCAAAGGGCGTTTTACAGCCCCTGACGGTGTTTGAGGCGCCTGGACAGGCATTAATTGATTGTCCGGCCGCCTCATGTCCTCAACTGACTGTTTAAGGGAAGATAAACCATCACGTAATTCCACAAATAAAGGCATCCATTCTGGTGTCGACCCCCTGGGGGGTGACATCTGCATATTTGGCAATTGCTCCGCCTCCACACCAATATCGTCCTCATACATGTCGACACCACGTACCGACACACACCGCAAACTCACAGGGAATGCTCTAATGAAGACAGGACCCACTAGCCCTTTTGGGGAGACAGAGGGAGAGTCTGCCAGCACACACCACAAAGCGCTATATATACAAGGGATATCCTTATATTAAGTGCTCCCTTATAGCTGCTTTAATATATATATATATAGCCATTAATGTGCCCCCCCTCTCTGTTTTACCCTGTTTCTGTAGTGCAGTGCAGGGGAGAGACCTGGGAGCCGTTCTGACCAGCGGAGCTGTGACAGAAAATGGCGCCGTGTGCTGAGGAGATAGGCCCCGCCCCTTTTTCGGCGGGTTCTTCTCCCGCTATTTTTCCAGTCAGGCAGGGGTTAAATATCTCCATATAGCCCCTATGGGCTATATGTGAGGTATTTTTAGCCTTGTATAAGGTTTATATTTGCCTCTCAGAGCGCCCCCCCCCAGCGCTCTGCACCCTCAGTGACTGCCCAGTGAAGTGTGCTGAGAGGAAAATGGCGCACAGCTGCAGTGCTGTGCGCTACCTTATGAAGACTGAGGAGTCTTCAGCCGCCGGTTTCCGGACCTCTTCACGCTTCAGCATCTGCAAGGGGGTCGGCGGCGCGGCTCCGGGACCGGACTCCACGGCTGGGCCTGTGTTCGATCCCTCTGGAGCTAATGGTGTCCAGTAGCCAAGCAGCAAATCCACTCTGCATGCAGGTGAGTTTACTACTTTCCCCCTAAGTCCCACGTTGCAGTGATCCTGTTGCCAGCAGGACTCACTGTAAAGAAAAAAACCTAAACTAAACTTTCTCTAAGCAGCTCTTTAGGAGAGCCACCTAGATTGCACCCTTCTCGTTCGGGCACAAAATCTAACTGGAGTCTGGAGGAGGGTCATAGGGGGAGGAGCCAGTGCACACCACCTGACCTAGTAAAGCTTTACTTTTTTGTGCCCTGTCTCCTGCGGAGCCGCTATTCCCCATGGTCCTTTCAGGAACCCCAGCATCCACTTAGGACGATAGAGAAATGCGCCATAACATCACATGCAATTATAACAACGAGAGGTATGAAAGCAGCGGCGGTGCTATTCACCCAGCGGCGCATATGGCGGCTCCTGTACTGGTAGGTGCCGGCAGAGACGCACCTTGCCCCCGTTGGTCCAGCGGTGAATATATACGGTGGAAAGACCAGGGATCGTCAGGCAGCCAAGCATGATGGCAAAACCGGGCAATATTTCATACCACATGCTCCAGCCTCTCCTTGTAGAATGAACGGGCCCGGGACCAGCTCAGGGTCACTCTGCTGCTAAACCAGCATGCACAGCGCAGACTTGTAATGTCAAATAAGCCGGCCATGTTTGATACTGGCAAAACTACCAGTACAGTGAAAAAGATTTTAAAAAAAGGAGCACGGCGGAGGAATTTTAAACAATATATGTGTTTTCTATTAAAGTCACCTGTTATATGTTATAGAATGAATTAGTCTTTTCGCCAACACGATCTCCTGAGTAGCAACATCACGTACTGTAACTAGGCAAAAACCAATGAATCCTGCGGGAAGTAGTATTATCTCGCGATTTTTACAGTCTACCGAGAATTTCACAGCAGCACAGCAACAGATGACGTCATACAGCGGCCATGTTGTGAAGGGAAAAGTTCCATGACTGACAGATACTCTGCAAAGGAGCAAGTTATCCTATACGCGTATTGTGTGAAGGGTAACAAATATATAAATATGAAAAGCTAGGCTGGTGGCTACGTACCGTTATGTGTTTACTTGAGGCTTGTTGTTTCCTTTGTATTAAATTAAAAGTGACGCTTGTTTGTAGTATTGGTCAGGTAATGCCTCACTCAAGATGGCCACTATTTGTGCTAGTAGTACCCACGTGACGCGATGGCAGGCCAATCAGAGAGCGGGACAGGAGACTGCTGGGGAGAAGTCCAGCAGCAGCAGTAGCAGCAGCGCTTGACTCGGAATCTGTAGTTGTGGCCATCACGAACCTGTATCCGCCTCTCCTCCGGGAGCTATGAAGGAAGACAAGGAGAACACAAAGCCTAAGGAGAGGAGAGGGGAGCAGGCCAGTGCGGAGGACGGGGACAGGCCCGAGAAGGTGAAGGAGAAGAGGGAAGTCCTGAGCAAGGTGAGGAGGATCAGGCCTGGCTTACCCTCACATGAGGCAGTGGGATGACACCTCCAGTGTTGACAACATGGGCTTATCTGATCCTCTGTCAGCGCTTACACAATTATAGATACCCTCACAGTATCCCTCCTATGCACATGCAGGGCAGGTAAGTGGCTCTGCATACTGTGGTGATAACCAGCAGCCTGCTTGCCTTGCTGTGTCCTGTAGTGCTTTTTAGATATCAGAAGCTGCAGTCATCATGCCAGAGCTGTGGCTAGCTACCTGTGTCTCTTCAGCTGCATTGGAACTACAAGTCCCAGCGTGCTATGGCATGCAGGCCCTTGTAATTCCACAGCAGCTGGAGAGCTATAGGTTGCGTACGTCTACCCTACAGCTGATCTGACACTTTAATGACTTCGTATTTTATCTTTATAGGTAGTGATTCGTCGCTTGCCCCCAAGTCTTACCAAAGAGCAGCTGGAAGAGCATCTGCTACCTCTGCCTGACCATGATTATTTTGAGTTTTTTGCAAATGATTCCAGGTAACCACTGTACTTATTAAGAATTCTTATTGACAAGCAATACACTAATAGTATATTTATTAGATGTGATGTGCAAAGATGCACAGCAGTCAGTTAGACATTGGATTTCATGTGCCCATGTATACTCAGATTTTTTTATTTTCACATTCCCTTCTGTTACTTTCTTAACAGAAAATGGAGGAAAGACCAATACTAACCTAGAGATCCTTGTTCTCTATCTAGCAGCAGAGGGTGGGGAAAGCAGGACATGGTTTACTACAAATACAATGATCTTGGTCTGAGCATCTGTCTCTGCGCTGTTGTCCTGTCACAGGGTCTGATTCAGAGATGTACAAGGGCTAATGCATTCACAGCTGTGATCCTGTACGCAGATGTGTTAAAATATGCTGCTGCCATCTGGAAATGTATTGAGACTCCCACCGGCAGCTTTGCAGATCCTAGCAACTGTGCACAAACATTCAGCTTTGGACGCAGATCATGGTTCGATAATCGACCATTTGAGTGACCCTATGATCGCGCTGGCGCCATGTTTTCTACTTATGGGATTGCAATTGTAGGCTAAAACACACCCCGAAAACAATCACGACAGACCTACGTTTTTTCCCACACATCCCCATAATCACCCTCAAATTGTCCTTGACTGTCAATCACTTTGCAAATTGATCTTACTGCGAGCAACATCGCAAAGGTACCTTGAGGCGTGCACAGTTTGACTGCGATGCATGCGCAGTCGGCCGATAATCGCTCAACTATGTAAACATCGGCACTGCGTACATCTCTCTATCTGGCCCAAAAATAGAACTGAGAGAGACCGCAATAACCACAACAGTTTGCATATAGCCTAGTGACCGCTAATATCTGTTTTTGGGATATTATGAGTTTTAGCGTAGTCCTGCCATCACATGTCATGTTATTGGTGTATAGTTGCCCCAATGACATTCAGATATCTCCAATATAACCAATATTCTTTGTTTTGTCCACAGCTTATTTCCCCATATGTTCTCAAGGGCATATATTAATTTTAAAAGTCAAGATGACATTATGTTATTTAGAGATCGTTTCGATGGCTATGTGTTCATTGATCACAAAGGTAAGTTGTAAAGATTTTTCCTCTTTATCTTTTTGTATTGAATATAATTATCTTTTAATCTGCGTTTGACTAGAGTCTGAGTGCTCTTGCACATCTGTGTCCCCCAGTTTTGATGTGGGCTGGGATGGACAACCTTTACCTGATGAGATCATTGGAATGTACTCGGGAGATGATAGCGCTGTAGGGAAGCGAGGACTGGATGAGTGATTTTGTTAGGACATCAGTAGGTGTATGTGGGGCAGTGTCATGATGTGAGTTAGGGAATGGAGGCAAGCCAGATCCTGCACCATGGGTCTTCAACCTGCGGCCCTCCAGCTGCTGTGAAACTACACATCCCAGCATGCCCTGCCTCAGTTTTAACATGCCTTAATAGCAGAATTGCGGCAGGGCATGGTGGGATGTGTAGTTCCACAACAGCTGGAGGGCCACAGGTTGAAGACCCATGTCCTACACAGTGAGTGACAGTGGATTATAAGCGTAGCATCCTGTGTGAGGCCGCTGTCAAACACGTCTATATGAAGCACATTTATACATACAACTGTTTTGTGTTGCAGGTCAGGAATATCCAGCTATTGTGGAATTTGCACCTTTTCAGAAAGTAGCAAAAAAGAAAAGCAAGAAAAAGGATTCCAAGACTGGAACTATTGATGACGGTAATGCAGTCTATAGGCTGCTTGGAGAAACTCAAGGAGCGTCTTTGACATTTATATACATTGAAACTATTTTATAAAAATAAAAACTATTCTTATGCATTATATATTCATATTTATGTGTTTGTGCTCTGAAATTCCTTCTGTATAAGGTGATAATAAACGTGGACTGTAGAGACTTCGCACAGCTACATATCTAGTTCTCTTTAGCAATAGTTTTACTTTTTTTTTTTTTTTGTGCTTGTTAAGGGAGTAGTGTAATGACAACAGTGGGAGGCCTACGCTATTATTTGGTTAAACCCAATGTTTCATGATGCTTTTTATCTATACCTCTTTAGGTATATTGGGGCAGATGTATTAAACCTGGAGAAGGGATAAAGAAGTGATAAGTGTAAGGTGATAATGCATCAGCCAATCAGCTCTTAACTGTAAATTTACATATTGCAGCTGATTGGCTGGTGCTTCATCACCTTGCACTTATCACTGCTTTATCACTTCTCCAGGCTTAATACATCTACCCCATTGTTTACTAGGTATATGTCGTGCTGTATATTAGAGTCCTATTAAGGATTTCATCTGTTCTCTTCCTGATACTTGCAAAATGTCCCATGGTGCAGATGTTTTGATGCTGTAACCACAAGCCAGTTCTATCAGGGATTTACAGTAGTTCATCTGATTTGTACTAGGAACTGACCAGTTACCCAGCCAAGTGACCACTGTAGCAGTGCATCCTGTAAGCTAGAGGTTCTCAAACTCGGTCCTCGGGGGCCCACACAGTGCATGTTTTGCAGGTCTCCTCACAGAATCACAAGTGAAATAATTAGCTCCACCTGTGGACCTTTTAAAATGTGTCAGTGAGTAATTAATACACCTGTGCACCTGCTGGGTTACCTGCAAAACATGCACTGTGTGGGCTCCCGAGGACCGAGTTTGAGAACCTCTGCTGTAAGCCATACACTCCAGGAATGAGAGACCTATAGGCCCTACACACTGGCCGACATCAGTCAAAGATATGAACGATCTCGTTCATAAATGAACGAGATACCGTTCATATCTTTGAGTGTGGAGGCACCAGCGATGAACGATGCGCGGCCCCACGCTCGTTCATCGCTGGTCCCCCGTCGGCTGTACATGCAGGCCAATATGGACGAACTCGTCCATATTTGCCTGCACTTCAATGCGGCCGGGTGATGGGGGGAGTGAAGAAACTTCACTCCCCGTGTCACTGCCCCTCCGCTGCCAGGTCGGCCGTATCCGCCGTCGGGCAGCTCGGCGGCGGATCAGCCAATGTGTAGGGCCCCCTAGACTCACTCTTATAAAATATTAACTCTTTGCTGTGCAGCTGATTGGGCATTCCAAGCTCCATGCTGACACCTGACTTGAAGAGGTGATAATATGCTTCAAGAGGATGGTAGCTGATGCTGCATAAAGAGGGCACTGTGTTAGATGTCATTTCATGAAAGTAAACTTTCCATCTAGGCTGCACACATCACATTAATTCACGTAGCAGATCTTAACCATGGCTCTGCATTTCTTTTCCTCTGAAATAAGATCCAGAATACAGAAAGTTTTTAGATGCATACAGTGTGGATGAAGAGAAGCTGACTTCTACCCCAGAGACTCTGCTGGAAGAAATAGAGGCCAAGAATAAAGAAATGATAGGTAAAGTCAGAGGAAACTTAAATGAAGGGAGTGATTATGTTGATTCCATAGCAGGGTAAATCGCGCCTGCCAGAGTGCTGGGTGAGCATGCTGTGTCGAGATGTTAAACTGTTCTTTCTAATTAAGTTTCATTTTGCATTGTTATACCCTTTAGTAAAAACACATTTAGTCTTTTGAAGATGTGCCTTTTGTATTTCACAGCCAAGAAGACCACTCCACTGTTGAGCTTTTTAAAAAATAGACAGGTATGACTTTCCTATTCTCTCTTACACTGTGATATGTGCTATTCTATAGGTTCTCAAACTCAGTTCTCGGGACCCCAAACAGTGTATGTTTTCCAGGCCACCTCTCAGAATTACAAGTGAAATAATTAGATCCATCTGTGGATCTTTTAAAATGTGTCAGTGAGTAATGAATACACCTGTGCACCAGCTGCGAATCCTGGACTCTTTGTAGATGACATAAATTAAAAAAAAACAACCAGGCATTTGATGTTTGCTATAATTATTTCAGTTGATGAGAGGCAGTAAAATGTTGAATGGCTGCTTTTGCTGGCATGCTGATGCATCCAAAGATTGGTGTGGACCAATCGGTTCACTAGGAACCAGTGAGACACATAGTGAATAAATAGGATGCATATCTATGAATATTGGTTAAAGCCTAAAGTATGATTGCTTACATGATAGGAAACAGGTGCACTATTAGGGACTGATTCTGAGTCACATGCAAAGCAGCTGTGTTTGTGGGCAGCCACAGAAGCCACATCTACTACCTTATGCTAATGTGGGAATCAGAGTTCTGCATGTCCGTGCTGCCCACTGATTAATTTTATGCCAACTTCTACTATTACAGTAGGCACTTGCACCAGCCCCATTCTAGGGAAAGGAACATGCTTTGCTTCTCTGTATGCACAGCTCAGAATCATATGGAGAGTTAGATACGCGCCACGTCAGGGTGGCTCTGCGCTCTCATTATCTCCCGTTTCTACCCTCGAAAGCCCAATCTGGCCAAATTCCATGCGCCAGAATAGAGCGGACATAAGCAAAGTTGTGTAAATGTGCATGTGCTGTAGGACAAAACACGCCATTTGCATTCGTGCATAGAGATCCGCCCGACTCAGAGTCAGCGCTTAATGGTTTTCTTTGTTCTTTTGCAACCAGCTGACAGGTTAAGCTAATTAAGTAGCTCATTGGAGTATAACCTTTATTTCATATTAAGCTGGACAGTGCGTCATCTGATGTCTGGGTTACTTGTACTAAATTTTGTAATAACTTTTATCTCTGCTTCATGAATGTTGAACGGTTTCACAAACTATTTTTCAGAGAATAAGAGATGAAAAGCGCGAGGAGAGAAGGAGGAGGGAACTAGAGCGAAAGAGACAGCGGGAAGAAGAAAGAAGGAAGTGGAAAGAGGAGGAGAAAAGGAAACGTAAAGATGCAGAAAAGCAAAAGAAATGTGAAAGAGCTCCGGAGAAAGATTTGGAGAGGTCAAAAGACGAGCCTAAAATCAAGGTACAGTCTTGCTTTTATATATATATATATATATATATATATATATATATATATATATAATTTTATTTTTTATTCCTTTACATGTATTACAAAACAGATAATTGATTTCAACAGGTTTTCCACCTTCAGTTGATTTAAAGCATGTGTTGACAAAAAACATTGCAGGCAACCTTTGTGTGGAATGAAAGGATGAGAATATAGCACATTCCTACTAGGAACCACTTGTTATGAAGTATTGTACCCCAGTGTCACGTCTTCCTCCTACATGTAGGTGACAGGTGACAAAAACTGTATCTATTAGACTGTAACTGTCTTCCTGCAACTCTTACTGAATATTACTATTTCCCCTCCTTTTTAGCCGTGTCTTTATAGCATCACGTGGAAGCATTATTTCTCTAGCATCCATAAGTGATACTTGGGTCACATAGTACGATGAGGTCCAAAGGAGCTGGTGCACTTTAAATCTCTGCAGCTGGGTGTGCTGGCTCCTCCCCTCTATGCCCCCTCCTATGGACAGTTTAGAAAAATGTGCCCTCAGGAGAGGATGCACACTCTGGGGCTCCAGAGAGTTTTTCTCTTACGTCCTAGAGCCGGCTTTTTCAACCTGTGTGCCGTGGCACACTAGTGTGCCGCGACCAGTTGCAAGGTGTGCCGCGGAGCCAGAGCAGCTTCCTGCACCTTCAGAGTGAACTGTTGGCCCGGGCTCTTCTTAGAGGATCAGTCGTGCTCTGGCCGTGACCTATGCCTTGAAGATGCGGCGGTGTGATATCATAGGTCACGGCCGCCGCATCTCACCACCCAGCCAGCCCACCTGCCTGCATACATATCTTCCAGTTCCCGCCTGCATACACAGCTTTCCTTTCCCACCCACATCCACACCTGCCCGACTGCCTGCTGCTCAGTATTCGCAGCACTCCACTATGAACCACTCCCGCCAATGAGGGATAGGGAAGGGAGGAGGAGGACAGCTGACCGGTAGGGGCTAATATTTGTTATTTCTCTGACGTCCTAGTGGATGCTGGGAACTCCGTAAGGACCATGGGGAATAGACGGGCTCCGCAGGAGACTGGGCACTATAAAAGAAAGATTAGGTACTATCTGGTGTGCACTGGCTCCTCCCTCTATGCCCCTCCTCCAGACCTCAGTTAGAATCTGTGCCCGACCAGAGCTGGGTGCTCCTAGTGGGCTCTCCTGAGCTTGCTAGAAAGAAAGTATTTGTTAGGTTTTTTATTTTCAGTGAGATCTGCTGGCAACAGACTCACTGCTACGTGGGACTGAGGGGAGAGAAGCAAACCTACCTGCGTGCAGCTAGCTTGTGCTTCTTAGGCTACTGGACACCATTAGCTCCAGAGGGTTCGAACACAGGGCCTGACCTCGATCGTCCGTTCCCGGAGCCGCGCCGCCGTCCCCCTTGCAGAGCCAGAAGACAGAAGAAGGAGATGAAATCGGCTGCAGAAGACTCCGGTCTTCATTAAGGTAGCGCACAGCACTGCAGCTGTGCGCCATTGCTCCCGCTGCACACCACACACTCCGGTCACTGTAGGGTGCAGGGCGCTGGGGGGGGGGGCGCCCTGGGCAGCAATAAGAATACCTTTTGGCACTAAATACACATAATGCAGTCTGGAAAACTGTATATGTGTAAAAACCACCGCCATTAAGCTATACAAAACGCGGGAAAAGCCCGCTGCTGAGGGGGCGGGGCCTTCTTCCTCAGCACACCAGCGCCATTTTCTCTTCACAGCTCCGCTGGAAGGACGCTCCCCAGGCTCTCCCCTGCAGTATCCTGTACAAGAAGGGTAAAAAAGAGAGGGGGGGCACATAAATTTAGGCGCAAATAGGAAAATAAGCAGCTATTGGGAAAATCACTCATTATAGTGTAAATCCCTGTGTTATATAGCGCTGTGGTGTGTGCTGGCATACTTTCTCTCTGTCTCCCCAAAGGACTTTGTGGGGTCCTGTCCTCAGTCAGAGCATTCCCTGTGTGTTTGCGGTGTGTCGGTACGGCTGTGTCGACATGTTTGATGAGGAGGGTTACGTGGAGGTGGAGCAGGGGTAGATAAGTGTGGTGTCGCCCCTTACGGGGCCGACACCGGATTGGATGGATATGTGGAAGTGTCAGACAGTGTCAACTCCTTACATAAAAGGTTCGATGACGCAGCAGCCTTGGGACAACCGGGATCTCAGCCCGCGCCTTCCCAGGCGTCTCAGAGGCCATCAGGGGCTCATAAACGCCCGCTAGCTCAGATGGTAGACACAGATGTCGACACGGAGTCTGACTCCAGTGTAGATGAGGATGAGACAAATGTACAGTCTACAAAGGCCATCTGATGCATGATTACTGCAATGAAAAATGTATTGCACATTTCTGATGTTAACCCGGTTACTACCAAGAAGGGTATTATGTTTGGGGAGAAAAAGCAGCCAGTGACTTTTCCCCCATCTGATGAATTAAATGAATTGTGTGAAGAAGCGTGGAGTTCCCCCGATAAGAAACTAGTGATTTCTAAGAGGTTACTGATGGCGTACCCTTTCCCGCCAACGGACAGGTTACGTTGGGAAACATCCCCTAGGGTGGACAAGGCGCTCACACGCTTATCAAAAAAGGTGGCACTGCCGTCTCAGGATACGGCCGCCCTAAAGGAGCCTGCGGATAGAAAGCAGGAAGCTATCCTGAAGTCTGTGTATACACACTCGGGTACTATACTGAGACCTGCTATTGCTTCAGCATGGGTGTAGTACGGGTGACCGGCGGTCTCCTGACCGCCGGTCACCTTACCGACGCCTGGATCCCGGCGGGGAGGGGCGAGTGCAGCAAGCCCCTTGCGGGCTCGCCACGCTGCGGGCTCGGTGGCGACCTGCGGTCGCCACGGGTTCTATTCCCACTCTATGGGTGTCGTGGACACCCACAAGTGGAAATAGTCCCTGTTGGTCGGCATGCCGACCATCGTGATAGTGAGCCGTCGGGCTCACGGAGGAGGTCATGTGACTGTCGGTCAGCCGACCGGCGGTCACATGACTACCACCCCTTCAGCATGGATGTGTAGTGCTGCAGCAGCATGGTCTGATACCCTGTCAGACAACATTGATTCCCTCGACAGGGATACTATTTTGCTAACCATAGAACATATAAAAGACGTCGTCTTATATATGCGGGATGCACAGAGGGACATTTGCCTGCTGGCATCTAGAATTAATGCAATGTCCATTTCTCTGACGTCCTAGTGGATGCTGGGACTCCGTCAGGACCATGGGGATTAGCGGCTCCGCAGGAGACAGGGCACAAAAATAAAGCTTTAGGATCAGGTGGTGTGCACTGGCTCCTCCCCCCATGACCCTCCTCCAAGCCTCAGTTAGGTTTTTGTGCCCGTCCGAGCAGGGTGCAATCTAGGTGGCTCTCCTAAAGAGCTGCTTAGAAAAAGTTTTTAGGTTTTTTATTTTCAGTGAGTCCTGCTGGCAACAGGCTCACTGCATCGAGGGACTTAGGGGAGAGAAGTGAACTCACCTGCGTGCAGGATGGATTGGCTTCTTAGGCTACTGGACACCATTAGCTCCAGAGGGATCGAACACAGGCCCAGCCATGGAGTCCGGTCCCGGAGCTGCGCCGCCGACCCCCCTTGCAGATGCCGAAGATTGAAGAGGTCCAGAAACAGGCGGCAGAAGACTTTTCAGTCTTCATGAGTTAGCGCACAGCACTGCAGCTGTGCGCCATTGTTGTCAGCACACTTCACACAGCGGTCACTGAGGGTGCAGGGCGCTGGGGGGGGCGCCCTGGGCAGCAATGTATAATACCTTTCTTATGGCTAAAAATACATCACATATAGCCCTTGAGGCTATATGGATGTATTTAACCCCTGCCAGATCTCACAAACTCCGGGAGAAGAGCCCGCCGAAATAGGGGGCGGGGCTTATTCTCCTCCGCACACAGCGCCATTTTCCTGCTCAGCTCCGCTGTGAGGAAGGCTCCCAGGACTCTCCCCTGCACTGCACTACAGAAACAGGGTAAAACAGAGAGGGGGGGCACTTTTTTTTGGCGATATTACTATATTTAAGCTGCTATAAGGATACAACACTTATATAGGGTTGTTCCCATATATATTATAGCGCTTGGGTGTGTGCTGGCAAACTCTCCCTCTGTCTCCCCAAAGGGCTAGTGGGGTCCTGTCTTCAATAGAGCATTCCCTGTGTGTCTGCTGTGTGTCGGTACGTGTGTGTCGACATGTATGAGGACGATGTTGGTGTGGAGGCAGAGCAATTGCCGGTAATGGTGATGTCACCCCCCAGGGAGTCGACACCGGAATGGATGGCTTTGTTTATGGAATTACGTGATAATGTCAGCACATTACAAAAATCAGTTGACGACATGAGACGGCCGGCAAACCAGTTAGTACCTGCCCAGGCGTCTCAGACACCGTCAGGGGCTGTAAAACGCCCTTTACCTCAGTCGGTCGACACAGACCCAGACACGGACACTGAATCTAGTGTCGACGGTGAAGAAACAAACGTATTTTCCAGTAGGGCCACACGTTATATGATCACGGCAATGAAGGAGGCTTTACATATCTCTGATACTGCAAGTACCACAAAAAGGGGTATTATGTGGGGTGTGAAAAAAACTACCTGTAGTTTTTCCTGAATCAGAGGAATTGAATGATGTATGTGATGAAGCGTGGGTTAACCCAGATAAAAAAGTGCTAATTTCAAAAAAGTTATTGGCATTATACCCTTTCCCGCCAGAGGTTAGGGCGCGCTGGGAAACACCCCCTAGGGTGGATAAGGCGCTCACACGCTTATCAAAACAAGTGGCGTTACCGTCTCCTGATACGGCCGCCCTCAAGGATCCAGCTGATAGGAGGCTGGAAACTACCCTAAAAAGTATATACACACATACTGGTGTTATACTGCGACCAGCCATCGCCTCAGCCTGGATGTGCAGTGCTGGGGTGGTCTGGTCGGATTCCCTGACTGAAAATATTGATACCCTGGAGGCGTGGGTCTATCGGATCTGGTGGCCACGGCAACTGCCGGGAAATCCACCTTTTTACCTCAGACCCCCTCCCAACAGAAAAAGACACCGTCTTTTCAGCCGCAGTCCTTTCGGTCCTATAAGAACAAGCGGGCAAAAGGACAGTCATATCTGCCCCGAGGCAGAGGAAAGGGTAAGAGAGGGCAGCAAGCAGCTCCTTCCCAGGAACAGAAGCCCTCCCCGGGTTCTGCAAAGCCCTCAGCATGACGCTGGGGCTTTACAAGCGGACTCAGGAGCGGTGGGGGGTCGACTCAAGAATTTCAGCGCGCAGTGGGCTTGCTCACAGGTGGACCCCTGGATCCTGAAGGTAGTATCTCAGGGTTACAGGTTGGAATTCGAGAAGTCTCCCCCTCGCCGGTTTCTAAAGTCTGCTTTGCCAACGTCTCCCTCAGACAGGGCGACGGTATTGGAAGCCATTCACAAGCTGTTTTCTCAGCAGGTGATAGTCAAGGTACCCCTCCTACAACAGGGAAAGGGGTATTACTCCACGCTATTTGTGGTACCGAAGCCGGACGGCTCGGTAAGACCTATTCTAAATCTGAAATCTTTGAACCTGTACATACAAAAATTCAAGTTCAAGATGGAGTCACTCAGAGCAGTGATAGCGAATCTGGAAGAAGGGGACTTTATGGTGTCCCTGGACATCAAGGATGCTTACCTGCATGTCCCAATTTGCCCTTCACACCAAGGGTACCTCAGGTTCGTGGTGCAAAACTGTCATTATCAGTTTCAGACGCTGCCGTTTGGATTGTCCACGGCACCTTGGGTCTTTACCAAGGTAATGGCCGAGATGATGTTTCTTCTGCGAAGAAAAGGCGTATTAATTATCCCTTACTTGGACGATCTCCTGATAAGGGCAAGGTCCAGAGAACAGCTGGAAGACGTAGTAGCACTAACCCAAGTAGTGCTGCAACAGCACGGGTGGATTCTGAATTTTCCAAAATCTCAATTGAACCCGACGACACGTCTGCTGTTCCTGGGAATGATTCTGGACACGGTTCAGAAAAAGGTGTTTCTTCCGGAGGAGAAAGCCAGGGAGTTATCCGAACTTGTCAGGAACCTCCTAAAACCAGGAAAAGTGTCTGTGCATCAATGCACAGGAGTCCTGGGAAAGATGGTGGCTTCTTACGAAGCGATTCCATTCGGCAGATTCCACGCACGAACTTTTCAGTGGGATCTGCTGGACAAATGGTCCGGATCGCATCTGCAGATGCATCAGCGGATAACCTTATCGCCACGGACAAGGGTGTCTCTTCTGTGGTGGTTGCAGAGTGCTCATCTGTTAGAGGGCCGCAGATTCGGCATACAGGACTGGGTCCTGGTGACCACGGATGCCAGTCTGAGAGGCTGGGGAGCGGTCACACAGGGAAGAAACTTCCAGGGAGTATGGTCAAGCCTGGAGATGTCTCTTCACATAAATATACTGGAGCTAGGAGCGATTTACAATGCTCTAAGCCTGGCAAAACCCCTGCTTCAGGGTCAGCCGGTGTTGATCCAGTCGGACAACATCACGGCAGTCGCCCACGTAAACAGACAGGGCGGCACAAGAAGCAGGAGAGCAATGGCAGAAGCTGCAAGGATTCTTCGCTGGGCGGAAGATCATGTGATAGCACTGTCAGCAGTGTTCATTCCGGGAGTGGACAACTGGGAAGCAGACTTCCTCAGCAGACACGATCTACACCCGGGAGAGTGGGGACTTCATCCAGAAGTCTTCCACATGATTGTGAACCGTTGGGAAAAACCAAAGGTGGATATGATGGCGTCTCGCCTCAACAAAAAACTGGACAGGTATTGCGCCAGGTCAAGAGACCCTCAGGCAATAGCTGTGGACGCTCTGGTAACACCGTGGGTGTTCCAGTCAGTGTATGTGTTTCCTCCTCTGCCTCTCATACCAAAAGTACTGAGAATTATACGGCAAAGGGGAGTAAGAACGATACTCGTGGCTCCGGATTGGCCAAGAAGAACTTGGTACCCGGAACTTCAGGAGATGCTCACGGAAGATCCGTGGCCTCTACCTCTAAGACGGGACCTGCTTCACCAGGGACCGTGTCTATTCCAAGACTTACCGCGGCTGCGTTTGACGGCATGGCGGTTGAACGCCGAATTCTAAGGGAAAAAGGCATTCCGGAAGAGGTCATTCCTACACTGGTAAAAGCCAGGAAGGAGGTGACTGCACAACATTATCACCATATTTGGAGAAAATATGTTGCGTGGTGTGAGGCCAGGAAGGCCCCCACGGAGGAATTTCAACTGGGTCGATTCCTACATTTCCTGCAAACAGGATTGTCTATGGGCCTCAAATTGGGGTCCATTAAGGTTCAAATTTCGGCCCTGTCGATTTTCTTCCAGAAAGAATTGGCTTCAGTTCCTGAAGTCCAGACTTTTGTAAAAGGAGTACTACATATACAGCCCCCGGTTGTGCCCCCAGTGGCTCCGTGGGACCTTAATGTAGTTTTGGATTTCTCAAATCCCATTGGTTTGAGCCACTCAAATCGGTGGATTTGAAATATCTTACGTGGAAAGTAACCATGCTACTGGCCCTGGCTTCAGCCAGGAGAGTATCAGAATTGGCGGCTTTATCGTATAAAAGCCCATATCTGATTTTCCATTCGGACAGGGCAGAACTGCGGACGCGTCCTCAGTTTCTGCCTAAGGTGGTGTCAGCGTTTCACCTGAACCAGCCTATTGTGGTGCCTGCGGCTACTAGCGATTTGGAGGATTCCAAGTTGCTGGACGTTGTCCGGGCATTGAAAATATATATTTCAAGGACGGCTGGAGTCAGAAAATCTGACTCGCTGTTTATACTGTATGCACCCAACAAGCTGGGTGCTCTTGCTTCTAAGCAGACGATTGCTCGTTGGATTTGTAGCACAATTCAACTTGCACATTCTGTGGCAGGCCTGCCACAGCCTAAATCTGTCAAGGTCCATTCCACAAGGAAGGTGGGCTCATCCTGGGCGGCTGCCCGAGGGGTCTCGGCATTACAACTCTGCCGAGCAGCTACGTGGTCGGGGGAGAACACGTTTGTAAAATTCTACAAATTTGATACCCTGGCTAAAGAGGACCTGGAGTTCTCTCATTCGGTGCTGCAGAGTCATCCGCACTCTCCCGCCCGTTTGGGAGCTTTGGTATAAACCCCATGGTCCTGACGGAGTCCCAGCATCCACTAGGACGTCAGAGAAAATAAGATTTTACTTACCGATAAATCTATTTCTCGTAGTCCGTAGTGGATGCTGGGCGCCCATCCCAAGTGCGGATTGTCTGCAATACTTGTACATAGTTATTGTTACAAAAAAATCGGGTTGTTATTGTTGTGAGCCGTCTGTTCAGAGGCTCCTACGTTTGTCATACTGTTAACTGGGTTCAGATCACAAGTTGTATGGTGTGATTGGTGTGGCTGGTATGAGTCTTACCCGGGATTCAAAATCCTTCCTTATTGTGTACGCTCGTCCGGGCACAGTATCCTAACTGAGGCTTGGAGGAGGGTCATGGGGGGAGGAGCCAGTGCACACCACCTGATCCTAAAGCTTTATTTTTGTGCCCTGTCTCCTGCGGAGCCGCTAATCCCCATGGTCCTGACGGAGTCCCCAGCATCCACTACGGACTACGAGAAATAGATTTATCGGTAAGTAAAATCTTATTTTCTGCCAGGAGAGTATTATGGACTCGGCAGTGGACAGGTGATGCTGATTCTAAAAAACACATGGAGGTTTTGCCTTATAAGGGTGAGGAATTGTTTGGGGACGGTCTCTCGGACCTCGTATCCACAGCAACAGCTGGGAAGTCAACTTTTTTACCTCAGGTTCCCTCACAGCCTAAGAAAGCACCGTATTATCATGTACAGTCCTTTCGGCCTCAGAAAGGCAAGCGGGTCAGAGGCGCATCCTTTCTGCCCAGAGGCAGGGGTAGAGGAAAGAAGCTGCACCAGGCAGCCAGTTCCCAGGAACAAAAATCCTCCCCCGCTTCCACTAAGTCCACCGCATGACGCTGGGGCTCCACAGGCGGAGCCAGGTGCGGTGGGGGCGCGTCTCCGAAACTTCAGCAACCAGTGGGTTCGCTCACAGGTGCATCTCTGGGCTATACAAATTGTATCTCAGGGATACAAGCTGGAGTTAGAGGCGACTCCCCCTCGCCGTTACCTCAAATCAGCCTTGCCAGCTGCTCCCAGGGAAAGGGAGGTAGTACTGGCGGCAATTCACAAGCTGTACCTCCAGCAGGTGATAATCAAGGTACCCCTCCTTCAACAGGGGCGGGGTTACTATTCCACAATGTTTGTGGTACCGAAACCAGACGGTTCGGTGAGACCCATTCTGAATTTAAAATCCTTGAACACTTATATAAGGAAGTTCAAGTTCAAAATGGAAGCGCTCAGGGCGGTTATTGCAAGCCTGGAAGAGGGGGATTTTATGGTGTCGCTGGACATCAAGGATGCTTACTTGCATGTCCCCATTTACCCACCTCACCAGGAGTACCTCAGGTTTGTGGTACAGGATTGTCATTACCAATTCCAGACGTTGCCGTTTGGTCTGTCCACGGCACCGAGAGTATTTACCAAGGTAATGGCCGAAATGATGATACTCCTTCGGAAGAAGGGAGTTATAATTATCCCGTACTTGGACGATGTCCTTATAAAGGCGAGGTCCAGAGAGCAGTTGTTAGTCAGCGTAGCACTCTCTCGGGAAGTGTTGCAACAGCACGGCTGGATTCTGAATATCCCAAAGTCGCAGCTGATTCCTGCGACGCGTCTGCTTTTCCTGGGCATGATTCTGGACACAGAACAGAAGAAGGTGTTTCTCCCGGTGGAGAAGGCCCAGGAATTGTCATCTCTGGTCAGGGACCTCCTGAAACCAAAACAGGTGTCGGTGCATCACTGCACGCGAGTCCTGGGAAAGATGGTGGCTTCTTACGAAGCAATTCCCTTCGGCAGGTTCCATGCAAGGATCTTTCAGTGGGATCTGTTAGACAAATGGTCCGGATCGCATCTTCAGATGCATCGGTTGATCACCCTGTCCCCAAGGGCCAGGGTGTCTCTGCTGTGGTGGCTGCAGAGTGCTCATCTTCTCGAGGGCCGCAGATTCGGCATACAGGACTGGGTCCTGGTGACCACGGATGCAAGCCTCCGAGGATGGGGGGCAGTCACTCAGGGAAGGAACTTCCAAGGACAGTGGTCAAGTCAGGAGACTTCACTACACATAAATATACTGGAACTAAGAGCCATTTACAACGCCCTGAGTCAAGCAGAGCCCCTGCTTCAAAACCAACCAGTGCTGATTCAATCAGACAACATCACGGCGGTCGCCCATGTAAACCGCCAGGGCGGCACAAGAAGCAGGATGGCGATGGCAGAAGCCACAAGGATTCTTTGATGGGTGGAGAATCACGTGCTAGCACTGTCAGCAGTGTTCATTCCGGTAGTGGACAACTGGGAAGCAGATTTCCTCAGCAGGCACGACCTCCACCCGGGAGAGTGGGGACTTCATCCAGAAGTCTTCACGCAGATTGTAAACCGTTGGGAACGGCCACAGGTGGACATGATGGCGTCCCGCCTCAACAAAAAACTAAAAAAATATTGCGCCAGGTCAAGGGACCCTCAGGCGATAGCTGTGGACGCACTAGTGACACCGTGGGTGTACCAGTCGGTTTATGTGTTCCCTCCTCTTCCTCTCATACCCAAGGTACTGAGGATAGTAAGAAAGAGAGGAGTAAGAACTATACTCATGGTTCCGGATTGGCCAAGAAGAACTTGGTACCCAGAACTACAAGAAATGATCTCAGAGGCAAGGATGTCCCCTATCCCCCCTGATCTTCGTCCTATCAATTGAACCCCTAGCAGCTAAAATAAGAGACAATCCCAACATTCCGGCGATTCAGTTCGGTTCATCCCTCCATAAACTGAGCCTCTTCGCAGACGATGTCCTCCTATTTATCTCCAACTCCACTACAACGCTTCCAGTCTTACACTCTGTCCTAGAAGCCTTCAGCCTCGCTTCTTACTATAAACTAAACACTACTAAAACGGACGCCCTCCCCTTCAATTTATCTCACTCCACCCCAGCACTCCAAGCTACCTTTCCATATAACTGGCGAACTCATACAATTAAATACCTGGGTATCAACATCCCTATCTCCACTACAGACGCCTTCTCTGCCAACTTAACCCCCTTGATGAAGTCATTAGAAGCACTTGCGAAAGCCTGGTCATCCTATGAGGTCTCTTGGCTAGGACGAATGGCGGCATTTAAAATGTCCCTACTCCCTAAACTAATGTATCTCTTCCGAACTATACCATACCCCTTTCCAAAGAAAGCCATCCAAACCTGTTCCTCTATCATGACTAAGTATATCTGGTCTGCAAAACCACCCTCAATGGCTCTTTCAAGAATGACCTTGCCAAGAGCGTTTGGGGGTCTTAATATACCCAATATTCTTCTATACCAAGAAGCCTCCCTCCTAGCCCCCATTAAATACTATTTCTCAACCCAATTGCACACTGGTTGGATGGAGCTGGAGCAAATTCGATCAAACCCAATCCCCCTAGCTGACCTTTTCCGTATCCCAAAATCGCTCCGACCTACGCAACCGTCCCTCCTTCCCTCCACGCAAGCTGCTCTACAAACCTGGGACTCCCTATCGACCTCCCTAACATCGCCCATTTCCCATATTTCCCAGATATCCATCACCACATTAGCATCGATGATTCCACATCTCAACCTATCCAAATGGAGACGCGCAGGAGTATTATCCCTAGGAGACCTCCTCGATGGACTTTCTCTAAAATCTTTTTCCACTCTCCAGTCACATTACTCTCTTCCAGCTACAGAACTCTTCCACTATGTGCAAGTAGCACACTGGTGGAAGACGATTCCTCCTACCTACGCAACGCTCCACACATCCTCACATACTCTCTTTTCTCGTCTCTCCTTACCAGATTCCAAAGGTGACATCACATACTGGTATAAACTTCGGATTACCCCTACCTCTCCTTCCAAGTCAAACGCCCAAAAGAAATGGGAACAGGACCTGGGAAAAACCCTATCTCCAAACGACTGGCGTCAAGTCTTTTTAACCTCGCACTCCATGTCCCAGTGCCTAAACCACACTGAAATGCATATTAAACTAGTGAACAGACTATACCAAACCCCGGACCGAATACGTAAATTCTGGCCCTCTCACAGTAATAAATGCTGGAGACTATGCGGCTCGGTAGGACATGTCTTCCACATATTCTGGACGTGCCCAAAGATCACTAAATACTGGTTAGATGTATTTGAGCTAATAAACAAAGTTCTGTCCACCAACCTAGCTCCAGACCCAACTCTAGCATTATTACAAGTCGTCCCCGCTTCAATAACGCCACCTGCCAGATATGTCCTGGGCCACATCCTGATAGCCGCTCGAGCAAACCTAGCCCAAATGTGGAAACAATCCACTCCCCCTACCCTGCTAAGAGTTATACATAAGATAAACCACCATTTCCATATGGAGACAGATTCAGCTTCCTCCTCCCTCAACTACTCTTCCCTCAAAACGCGCTGGCTCGCGTGGCAAACCTTTATTTCCTCGATTGAAGGGTCTCAATATCTTCATAAATCCACCTCACCCCCACTTAGCCCATCCGGGATCTAAAATACAACACCTATCATCACACCCCCCATTACCTAGGCAGTTACACCTTCCCCTCCCTGTTAAGAGTCGACCCCTACTAGGTCTCCCCCCAATACCATCTTCTAAAGCGTACCTATAACTTCTGCCCAACAGGATTAGGCCACTACTACCTTACTGCAATGTATAGTTTTTCTATATGTCCCAACTTCTCAGTTCTCTGATGTATTATGTATACAAGGCTCCGATGTAACACTCCTCCAATTCTAGTCTGGACCCCTATTCTCCCCCCCCCCCCCCTCCCTCTTTCTTCTACATCCCTACCATACCGACCCTTACACTGTGTTGATGTATCACCCCCCCTTTTTCTTCGTTCTGTACCCCATAAAAATGTTTATCTTTCAATAAAAACTATTGATTCAAAAAAAGAAATGATCTCAGAGGACCCATGGCCTCTGTCTCTCAGACAGGACCTGTTACAGCAGGGGCCCTGTCTGTTCCAAGACTTACCGCGGCTGCGTTTGACGGCATGGCGGTTGAACGCCGGATCCTAGCGGAAAAGGGCATTCCGGATGAAGTTATTCCTACGCTGATAAATGCTAGGAAAGACATGACAGCGAAACATTATCACCGTATATGGCGAAAATATGTTGCTTGGTGTGAGGCCAGGAAGGCCCCTACAGAGGAATTCCAGCTGGGTCGATTCCTGCACTTCCTACAGTCAGGAGTGACTATGGGCCTAAAATTAGGATCCATAAAGGTCCATATTTTGGCCCTATCTATTTTCTTTCAAAAAGAACTGGCTTCACTGCCTGAAGTTCAGACGTTTGTTAAGGGAGTGCTGCATATTCAGCCCCCTTTTGTGCCTCCAGTGGCACCTTGGGATCTTAACGTTGTGTTGGATTTCCTGAAATCACACTGGTTTGAGCCACTTAAGACCGTGGAGCTAAAGTATCTCACGTGGAAGGTGGTCATGCTGTTGGCCTTGGCTTCAGCTAGGCGTGTATCAGAATTGGCGGCTTTGTCATGTAAAAGCCAGTATCTGATCTTCCATATGGACAGGGCAGAATTGAGGTCTCGTCCCCAATTTCTCCCAAAGGTGGTATCAGCGTTTCATTTGAACCAACCTATTGTGGTGCCTGCGGCTACTCGGGACTTGGAGGCTTCCAAGTTGCTGGACGTAGTCAGGGCTTTGAAAATCTATGTAGCCAGGACGGCTGGAGTCAGGAAAACTGACTCGCTGTTTATCCTGCATGCACCGAACAAACTGGGTGCTCCGGCTTCAAAGCAAACTATTGCGCGCTGGATCTGTAACACGATTCAGCAAGCTCATTCTGCGGCAGGGTTACCGCATCCTAAATCAGTAAAAGCCCATTCCACAAGGAAGGTGGGCTCTTCTTGGGCGGCTGCCCGAGGGGTCTCGGCTTTACAGCTTTGCCGAGCTGCTACATGGTCGGGTTCAAACACATTTGCTAAGTTCTACAAGTTTGATACCCTGGCTGAGGAGGACCTTGCCTTTGCTCATTCGGTGCTGCAGAGTCATCCGCACTCTCCCGCCCGTTTGGGAGCTTTGGTATAATCCCCATGGTCCTTACGGAGTTCCCAGCATCCACTAGGACGTCGGAGAAAATAAGAATTTACTCACCGGTAATTCTTTTTCTCGTAGTCCGTAGTGGATGCTGGGCGCCCGTCCCAAGTGCGGACTCTCTGCAATACATGTATATAGTTATTGCTTAACTCAAGGGTTATTGTTATGAGCCATCTGTTACTGAGGCTCAGTTGTTGTTCATACTGTTAACTGGGTATGGTTATCACAAGTTGTACAGTGTGGCTGGTATGAGTCTTACCCTGGATTCCAAATCCTTTCCTTGTTGTGTCAGCTCTTCCGGGCACAGTTTCCTAACTGAGGTCTGGAGGAGGGGCATAGAGGGAGGAGCCAGTGCACACCAGATAGTACCTAATCTTTCTTTTAGAGTGCCCAGTCTCCTGCGGAGCCCGTCTATTCCCCATGGTCCTTACGGAGTTCCCAGCATCCACTACGGACTAAGAGAAATAGAATTACCGGTGAGTAAATTCTTATTTTTATATCTCCTGTGGGGAACAATAAGATTTCAATAGGATTTATGGGGGGAACAATGTGAATAATTCATGTGGGGAGCAATAGGATTTATGTGGTGAGCAATGTGATTGTTTTTTTCTGTGTAGGCCAATGTATGTGTGGATTTTTTTTTTGTTTTGTTTTACTGTGAGGGCCAATGTGTGTGTGTGTGTGGTTTTTTTTTCTGTGGGAAACTGATGGTGTACCTTGGGAATTCTAAAATATTGTTTGGTGTGCCGTGAGTAAAAAAAGGTTAAAAATCACTGTCCTAGAGGATGCTGGGGTCCACATTAGTACCATGGGGTATAGACGGGTCCCTTGGGAGCCATGGGCACTTCAAGAGTTTAATAGTGTGGGCTGGCTCCTCCCTCTATGCCCCTCCTACCAGACTCAGTTTAGAAAATGTACCCGGAGGAGCTCCTAGGAGTTTTTCTAGTTTTATTGTTTTTCTAAGAGTGTTAGGTACAGGGAGGCGATCCAGTATGGAAGGTTCCATGGCAGTACATTTCATTTGGATCTCCTGAGCAAGTGGTCCGGAACACATCTTCAGATCCATTGGATCATACGTCTCTCACCTCAGGCCACGTTTTCCATCCTGTGGTGGCTACAGCCCTCAAACCTGCTGGAAGGTCGAAGTTTCAGGATTAGATCCTCCTCGCAACGGACGCAAGTCTGCAGGGATGGGGAGCTGTCACAAGGGCAGGTGGTCCTCTCTCGAAGCCCTACTTCCGATCAACATTCTGGAACTTCGGACGCTCTGCTTCAGGCCTCTTCTCTGCTTCGGTATCGGGCCATTCAAGTTCGGACAACGCTGCTGCAGTGGCATACATTAATCAACAGGGAGGAACAAAGCGCAGAGCCTGCATGCGAGAAGTGTCAAGGATACACCCTCTGGGCTGAAAGAAATGCAAGAGCAATGTCGGTCATTTTTATTCCGGGAGTGGACAACTGGGAAGCGGAATTCCTGAGTCGTCACGACCTCCACCCGAGAGAGTGGGACCTCCTCCCACAGGTGTTTCGGCAGATCACCGACCTGTGGGGCTGCCTGCAGCTCGACGTGATGGCTTCTCGGCTCAACAAGAAGCTCTGCCGGTATTGTTCAAGAACCAGGGACCCTAAGGCGATAGCAGTGGTTGCACTGACGACGCCGTGGCCTTACCGGTTGGTCTACCTGTTTCTGTCGATTCTGTTGCTCCCAAGGTTGCTAAAGAGAATAAGGCATCAAAGAGTCCAGGCAATTCTAATTGCTCCAGACTGGCCTCGGAGGGCATGGTACACGGATCTTCTGGACATGTCCGTCGAAGACCCTTGGCCTCTGCTACTGAGAAGAGATCGTCTTCAACAAGGACCGTTCGTCTACCCGGACTTGCGGCGGCTTCATTTGACGGCATGGCGGTTGAGCGGAACATCCTAGCTCGCAAAGGCCTTTCCAAAAAGGTTATTGCAACCATGGTTCAGGCCAGGAAGTCTGTAACGTCAAAGCATTACCATCATATCTGGAGGAGACATGTCTCTTCGTGCGAGGAGCGCACATATCCTTCTGTGGATTTTCACCTAGGACACTTCTTGCATTTCCTACAGGCTGGAGTGGATATGGGCCTACATCTGGGCTCCCTCAATGTCCAGATTTGACCCTATTTTCTTCCAGAAGAAATTGGCAATGTTGCCAGAAGTTCAGACTTTCTTGCAAGGGGTACTACACATACAACCTCCCTTTGTGCCGCCAACGGCACCCTGGGATTGGAATGTGGTCTTGGAGTTTCTACAGTCATCCTGGTTTTGAACCTTTGATGGTGGTAGAAGACAAGTACCTTACATGGAAGACTGTACTGTTGCTGGCCCTGGATTCTGCTAGGCATGTCTCAGAATTGGGGACCTTATTGTGTAAAAGTACGTACTTGGTCTTTTACGAAGACAGAGCAGAGCTCAGGACTAGGCAGCAGTTCCTGATGAAAGTTGTCTCTGCATTCCACTTGAACCGACCTATTGTGGTCCCATCTAATTCTGGCTCTTCTGCTCCACCGGAGGCATTGGATGCTGTGCGAGCCTTCAAGATCTATGTCAAGAGGACGGCTCGGATTGGAAAGACTGATTCCCTGTTTGTGCTCTGGGCAATTCCATTTGTGACGGACACGACAAATGATTCACTGCAAGAATAATGATGATTCTTTTTTTTTTTTTCATTAATAAAATATCTGAAGTTCTGCAAACTATGCTAGTTATAAACTATAATCATTCAGTTAACTGTTAAAGTAACAGGGAAGTTTAATTCTATAATTATCAGAATTATACAGGTAGAAATATTATGTGACAGACACGACACTGAACGGGAACACAAATTCAGGATGAGTATAACTTCCTTCCAAATCTTCCAAAATATGAAACCTACAGTTCCATGACTTAACACTAAGAATTATAGAGTTGTTGGCTTGGTTGGGTAAAGAAGATAATAAATTTCAAGTATTTGTAAATATTTAATTAAACATTATTCCTGTGACAGACACGACATAGGAATTGTGACAGACACGACATGTTCAAAAATACTTGCAAAAACCATTTAAATCTGCCAATTAAACGACATCATTATCAAAGCTAACATCTTGAAAATACAGTTTAAGCCTATTATCAAATTGTGGCTCTGGTAAGATTCTTATAATCTGGTGTGTAACTAATCAATATTTGTGAGTATCAATATAAACAGTTGTCAAATAAGGCACAAAATCACCACAGCTTTCCACAGACTGCCATCTTGAATAAACAATGCTGCCAACTTCTGATTTATGAAAAACAGGTGTTTATCATCTTTGGTTTTACAAAATATTAACTTCAGAGAATATAACATTTTCACTACAAGATTAATTGTGGCCACTTTCAGGAAAAGATGTTCTGGTTGACATAATCATGGAATTACCCCTCTGTGATGCTCAGAAAAAGGGTTGCCCTGCTTCTAAGCAGTCCATTGCTCGTTGGCTTAGGCTTACTATCCAACAGGCCTAGGTGTCAGCAGCCTTACCTGTTCCTCAGTCTCCCAAGGACCACTCTACAAGATCGGTGGGGTCTTCCTGGATGGCTGCCCGTGGAGTCTTGGCCTTGCAACTATGCCGAGCTGCTACCGGGTCGGGGAAGAACACCTTTGTGAACTTCTTCAGGTTTGATACCCTGGCCAAAGAGGATACCCAGTTTGTGCAGGCGGTGCTGCAGACGTCTCCGCACATTCACGCCCCTTCTGGAAGCTTTGGGACTTCCCCATCGTACTAAGTGACCCCAGTATCCCTTATGGATGCTAGAGAAATAGGATTTTGTTTACCTACCGGTAAATCCTTTTCTCGTAGTCCATAAGGGATACTGGGGTCACTTAGTACGATGGGGTCCAAAGGAACCGGTGCATTTTAAAGTTCTTTAACTGGGTGTGCTGGCTCCTCCCCTCTATGCCCCCTCCTACAGCCAGTCTAGGTAAAACTGTGCCCGAAGGAGAATGGACATATTTGAGAGAATGAACATAACTAGTGGTAAGATTCACACACCACAACATAAACCGACCAGCAACGGCTGGTAACAAAACAGCAACAGCTAAACAGGTAAACTTTTACAGAAGAAAAACCTGCAGAAAAAGTCCACGCACTGAGGCGGGCGCCCAGTATCCCTTATGGACTATGAGAAAAGGATTTACCGGTAGGTAACCAAAATCCTATTTTTTTGTGTTGCCTTCGTATTGGTCTGCTTTGCTTTCTCCATGAGATACAATTGTATCCAGAAAAGAGAGCAGTGTCATACGGTCAGCATGAATAATCTGACGATCAAAGGAAGAATTTAAAATTGTTTACATGCATAGAAAATAAATACAAAGGAAAGTAATTCCTAAATGTTAAAGCCAAATATGTACAACCAGTAAGTAAACGTCTTGAGGTGGGGACCACCTGCTAGTTAGTTGTAGTTTTCTAGTTAAGTGTATTTTTTGCCAGTTTGATAAATGTTCCATGTAACTTCCAGGATCTGATAACTGCCTGTTATTGCCTCAATTGTTGCTTGTCATAATGCACTTGTTTTGCCTGAAATTGTATTTGTATTATGGTTTGGTGACTATTAGTTGCAAAAAATTTCATCTTTCTCGTAGCTTCTAAGGAAGCCTGAGAAAGAAGATGAGCCAGAGAAGAAGTTTAAGGCTAGAAAAGCAGATAAAGAGAGTGTGAGGGAAGAGCGCAGCTCTACAAGCAAGAGATCAGATGGTGAAGCTGGAGAAGAAAAGACCAAGCGGTATGTTTACTTTGCAGTAGACAGATTGGGGAGACATTGGTAAAAAAAACTGTTCCATATGGAACAGTGAAAAAGAGCTGGTGTTACCTATAGCAACCAATTCACTTAAGATTCTAATAAACGGATTCTGTGGAACCACAACTATGTTTGAAACATGGCTATGGGGATTCTTATCTGTTCAACCACAAGAGTACTAGTGAGGGCAGATGCTGATGGTGGGCGATAACTCCTTGTTCATGGTCAGAGTTCCAATTCCAGGTGTTTGATGTGGTCGAGGTCAAGACTTTGTGCAGGCCAGTGAAGTTCTTCCGCATCAAACTAAGCACACCGATTTTTGATGGCCCTTGCTGGTGCACTGAGGCGTGTTAGAAACAGGAAAGGACCTTTGTTGCAAACACAGAATTCTCTAGAATGCCATTACATTCTGTACAAGATGTCCATTCTCTGCAACAAGGGGGCCCAGACCAAGCTATAAAAAAGTGCCTGAAACCATTATTGGGCCTCAACCAAATTGCAATGTTGGCAGTATGCATTTCGGCAGGAAGCATTGTACTGTTATCTGCCAAACCCAGACTTGACTGCCAGATGCTGCAGTATGATTTGTCACTGCAGATTTATTTATTTATTACCAGTTTCTTGTATAGCGCAGCAAATTCCATTGCGCTTTACAATTGGAAATAACAATGATATAACAAACTGGGTGATAACAAACAGTCATAGAGGTAGGAAGGCCCTGCTCGCAAGCTTACAATCTATAGGATAAGGCAAGTTATTTCCACTACTCTAGAGGCAATGGCTTTTGTGATGTCTTCCAGTAAAGACCAACCAGAATGATGGACACATAATGAGATTGGAAAAAAAAATAAAAAAATATATATAATTGCAAAACATATTTTTCAATCTCATTATATGTCCATCATTCTGGTTGGTCTTTACTGGAAGACATCACAAAAGCCATTGCCTCTAGAGTAGTGGAAACAACTTAGACCTATCGTCTATTCAGGGACATATGAAAATTGTTCCACCAGTGAATGTGGAAAGAGTGTAAAATATATGGGTGTGGTTCATTAGGTCGTCATACATTGGGTCGACCACGTTTGGTCAACATGCATTAGGTTGACACAAGTTGTTGTGTTTTTTTTTTCTTTCTTTGTTTTGGTGTAGTTTTATTCAATTAGTGCACCGTGACCCCTCGCATGGCGAGCGAGCTTCGGGCACGGTGCCTCGCTCCGCTGCGCTCGGCACAGGTTACTGTTCCCAATTGTAGTCCACGTGGATTGTTAAGTATGAAAAAGGTCAAAAAACCATGTCGACCTAACTTGCGTTGACCTAATGACCACCATCTCAAATATATATTTTGTCGTTTAGACAAGCAAATCTGTGGATGCTTCCCCTGCTACTTGTGGAATGGTTCACATATATGCCACTCGTGCCACAATCTAAACCATGTGTTGGCTCTTTTATGAAGAGGTGTCTTTTCATTAATGTATAACCCATGACATAAAAGGATGTAGATGATGGGTGTTGTATGTACTTTACAACCTTCACTGCATGCTGATGTTCTCATGCAAAAAGAAAAAACAACAAATAAAGCGCTGTACTACCAGAATCTTTTGATTAAAATAAATTTATTTATCCCACCATATCCTATAGCAAAAATACATACAATTAAAACAAAAAGACAAAAAAACACACACGGCCGGTGTCAATGATTAATTAAAATATTCCAATAAAAACACCAACAATGAATCATTAGTCATATAATTAGAGGATTCAAAACTTCTATATATGAAGTAATTGATTTATGTTTAGTCAGGGTAACAAAGTCACCCCAAGCTCAGCAGTTGAAAAGAATCCAATCTTAATGACCAATAATCACTGCAACCATTTCAAATCTGTGATACTCAATTGAGCCCTTAAGCATGATTAATATCAGACAAGTCAGAAATACGTAATACTCATATTACTATTAGTCAAATTACGACTCTGAAAACAATAATTCACCTAAAATTGAACTGCAGTATTAATCTCTATTGATTATTATAATCCTCCGTTTAGCCAGACACTTTCTTAACTCGAGCTCATTTTGATTCAGAATAGTATGTTGATCTATACTTTTTCCAATATTCTGATTAGTATCTGTGATCCTTTATTATATCCAGCAATCTTCTCCAACTATCCTTTTAGAGGCACAGTCCCTTAATTAGAGCCCAATCAGCTCTCGCTGGTGGATAAATAAACACTAATATATTCAGCTCTCACTCAGGTAATTATTGGTTATTCTTTAACATTATTTCATGAGTTCCGCAGATGTTAATAAATCATTGGTGAGAGTCCATGATTAGTGTATTAGTAATCAGTGTAATTCAACATTTTCAGCAGTTAGTATTCATGGTGTTAATAGCTAAGTCTTAAGCAGATCGTCACCTCTTAAATAGGGTACGGGACACAGTAATTTGGCGGACCTTATTTCCTTGCTAATGCAGTTAGAGCACTCCCAATGGAACTGGCTGTTCTCACCATAAAGCGTTCCCTCCTTGGAGCCTCAATAAGTACGTGCCGCAAGTCAGTCCATAGTGTCCCCTCAGAGTCTTAGCTGTCAGATCCGGACCCGTGTGTCCCTTCTCAACGCGTTTCTCCGCCTGTATTATCGGCGGCTTCCTCAGGAGAATGTTCTCATGCCTCTTAGAAGTCTTGCAGGTGGGAAATGTGGTGGCTTTACATTGGGAAACATGTTCTACTGTTGCATGAAGCTGATCGGGCAAGCCTTACGTTCCTTCTGTGCCATATTAGGTGTTATAAGGTTTCTGTGCTTCTCTCCTAATTTTTAGTTGTGAAGACGAATATGTGAAAGATTATAGAGATAAAGATTACAGAGATAAAGATTATGATCCAGAGCGGCGAGCGAGAGAAAAGGAGAAACAGCGATATCATGAGGACGAGCGGCGAAAACAAAGGGATCGATACGAGAAAGACAGATGTTTCAGAAGACGAGACGACGACTACAGAAAAGATAGGGAAGTAGCAAGGGAGAGAGGGCGGAAGCAGGAGGTAAATGAATGTCCACCAACAACTGATAAAGCAGACCGCCCGTCCCGAGAGGACAAGAAGGAAGATGCAGCCAAAAGAGATCGCATAAGGAACAAGGTGGGACATCTCATCATAGATTTGACCAGTGTCATTTACTGCATGCCATGTAGATTGTGATATATAATATATGTGTGTGTGTATGTGTGTGTGTGTGTGTATATATATATATATATATATATACACACACACACACACACACACACACACACACACTGTTTGTGTATAGATATAGATTAATATATATAGATATATAGAGATAGATAGATATACAAAAATTATTGGAACCAAAAGAAAAGATCAACAGTTCTGGTATCAAACATTAATATGTTACCAAATACTGCCATATAACACATTCTAACATTTTAGTTCTAAACCACTACTACATTTTTATATTCTGGTAGACTTGATTAAATACTTAGAGATGATAATTGGAGCTCATGTATATAAACGTCATTCGTCATTACAGCCAAAAAAAAACTGTCTTGCCAGAGCTCAATGAGTTAGAGACTAGATCCCATTGACAGAGGAAAAACACTTCCTAAAGATATTTATGCGCCACTAATTATTACAAAGTGGGTAGGACACTTGGTGGCATAATGCTGCTATTTGCATAATCGAAGACCCAGCCCCCACAATATTTTGCAGCTGTCCACTGTTTGTCTTGAGTGAATCATGTCCTCGCACCCCTTGCCTTGCCTGCTTTTCAAGAGAAGGAGACAGCATGCGTGAGAGTTACAACTAAAAAAAAAAACTGGCGCCAATTAACAATCTGTGCAATTACCTGATTATTTGCTGCTTTCAAATATATGGATTACTCTGCCCCCAAATACAAGAGTTTCCCAGAAATTCCATGAGGGTTTGCTACTATGGTGAAATATTTCCTAATTAGCAACTCTTTTAACTATAGAGTAAATGTAGCAGACACTTTCCCTGCATTGATTGTACCAGAATAATTTTTGTAGAACCCACCAAGTCCCTGTTAGCTGTTGTTCGAATGTGTCCGTCCCACGTTGCTTTTTACGACTAATCCACTTGATTCATTAAACTGATCAAAGATTAATGGGGAGTAACCAGCACTTAGGCTATTTAAATTAATTAATATAAAGAGGGTCTGAAATATATCACAATTTATTATACATAAAAAGGTTTAGTTAACCACACATAGAAAACATTTAATTCGTATGTCACAGGGCAGTAGATTTGTTAAAATCTTTGATTGCAATCAGATAAAAATAAAATATAATATAGGTGAAATACTCTTTGTATCATTTGGATTGCCACTTATAAGAAAGTCTTTGTAATTTACCATCTGCTGGAGTAGGACCTTGTCTCAGAGTATAGTCAGCGTAAATGTGAAGCACTGTGATTTGCTTTCAGGCAGAATGTCCTCCCAGATCTTTAAGCCAGCTTGCTCTGGGGTTACAACATTTCTGGGGATATTTTTTTAAAGTAATATTTACTTATTTAGTTGTCTATTAAATGGTCACACGGTGAACATGGTTTATTAGCTCTTCATGAAGCAATGCCTAGCTGCAGTGTTGTTATTACAGAAGAGTTACTTTGAGTTGGGTCAGGACTGTAAGTCCTTTTATCTAAAAATGGTGGTAGTGTATGTCAATCTAATTACTGGATACTGAGAAAAGTGTTTTTATTTGAAAGGATCGCCCAGCAATGCAGTTATACCAGCCCGGAACAAGGAGCAGGAGCCGGCTAACGCAGTGTGATGAGAGCCCAGCAAAATCCAGCGATCAGGCTGCTGACCAGAAGCAGGAGAGTGAGACCAATGATGACAGGAAAGGAGAGTAAGGCGTTAGAAGATTTGGAGGGTCTTGCCCATTGTGACAACCAAAGAAAACAAACTCTGCAATCCAGAAGTGCCTTCACAGAGAAGGAGTCGGGACCAGGCAGGAGTAGGGTCCAGAGGAAAGGTGTAGGGGCGTCTTTGGTGGGGATGGAAAGCGCAGAGTTGGGCTAAGAATCCATAATGGATTCCAGTGGCGAGAAGACTGCTGCTGGAACGGAACGCACAGTGTTCGGGGCTGTAGTATTGATGGCGAGAGAGAGAGCATTGCAGATCTTCAGTTTACAGTATCTTGTCTGTGGCCTTAATGAAACGTGACTCCTCCATTCCTGTATTGGCAGAAGGTTATGACAGAAGAACATTATCGAATGTTATTTTCAGCCAAATATCATACGGCTGATTGCATAGAGCTTGCCCTGTATTTCAGTTTTGCAATATAGGTGTTAAAGATTTTTTTCTTTTCTCTTACTTTGGATGTTCTGAAGAAATTAAATGCTGCTGTAAAATGCTGAAAAGACTCAGAATAATGCTGTGATTTTTGGTTTTCCTAATTATTTTCATACAGATCTTTATTACTTACAATGAGAGAAGTATACATTGCTGTATTCACAGACAAGTGACTGCTTATTTTATCGCATCTGGATCATATAAAGAGTTATTATCTTAAATAAATGTAACCTACATGTTTTCTTAACTTTTTTCTAGGAAAAATAAAATATTTTGAATCTAGATTTCTGCTTCCTCAAAATTAATTGAACACATGGTAAATAAATTTAGCATGTTAAAATTGCTAATAACTTAGATACACCATGTTTTACAGTTAAGCTGGGTACACATTCGACAACATGCAAATGATACAATGTCGCCCCCGATTTCTTCTTCAGGGTCTATAGGCATCCACAGGGATGACATTGGGGTGTAGGTATTTGGAGAGGACCGGACACAAAACAGTTAAAACTTTCAGCTCCCAGGATGCACTGGTTCCTCCTCCCCAATACCCCAGCCAAGGCTAGCCAGTTTTGCTTTGGTGCCCGAAGGAGCCAGATGCACCCCAAGCTTTTCTTTTATGATTTGTTTTATTTCTCTAACGTCCTAGTGGATGCTGGGGACTCCGTAAGGACCATGGGGAATAGACGGGCTCCGCAGGAGACGGCACTTTAAGAAAGAGTTGGGATTCTGGTGTGTTCTGGCTCCTCCCTCTATGTCCCTCCTCCAGACCTCAGTTTGAATCTGTGCCCGGACGAGCTGGGTGCTACTTAGTGAGCTCTCCTGAGCTTGCTAAAAAGAAAGTATTTTGTTAGGTTTTTTTATTTTCAGAGAGATCTGCTGGCAACAGGCTCTCTGCTACGTGGGACTGAGGGGAGAGAAGCAGCCCTACTCACTGAAGATAGGTCCTGCTTCTTAGGCTACTGGACACATTAGCTCCAGAGGGATCGTACACAGGATCGCACCCTTGGTCGTCCGATCCCGGAGCCGCGCCGCCGTCCCCCTCGCAGAGCCAGAAGACAGAAGCCGGTGTCAGAAGGAAGAAGACTTAGAAATCGGCGGCAGAAGACTCCAGTCTTCATATGAGGTAGCACACAACACTGCGGGCACTGTATATATGCATGAGCCCCCGCCATTATTTTACACACAAACGCGGGACAGAAGCCTGCCGCTGAGGGGGCGGGGCTTCTTCCTCGGCACTCAACCAGCGCCATTTTCTCTCCACAGCTCTGCTGAGAGGAAGCTCCCCAGGCTCTCCCCTGCAGAATCACGGTAGAAGAGGGTAAAAAGAGAGGGGGGGGCACATAAATTTGGCGCAAAAACAATATATACAGCAGCTACTGGGTTAACACTAAGTTACTGTGTGACTCCTGGGACATATAGCGCTGGGGTGTGTGCTGGCATACTCTGTCTCTCCAAAAGGCCTTGTGGGGGAACTGTCTTCAAAAAGAGCATCCCCTGTGTGTGTGGTGTGTCGGTACGCTTGTGTCGGCATGTTTGACGAGGAAGGCTATGTGGAAGCAGAGCGGGAGCAAATGAATGTGGGGTCGACGCCGACACCCGATTGGATGGATATGTGGAAGGTTTTAAATGATAATGTTACTTCCTTGCATAAAAGGTTGGATAAAGCTGAAGCCTTGGGACAGCCGGGGTCTCAGCCCATACCTGATCCTATGTCGCAGAGGCCGTCAGGTCTCAGAAGCGCCCACTATCCCAAATTGTTGACACAGATGTCGACACGGATTCTGACTCTAGTGTCGATGGCGATGATGCAAAGTTACAGCCTAAAATGGCTAAAGCCATCCGTTACATGATTATAGCAATGAAGGATGTGTTGCACATCACAGAGGAAACCCCAGTCCCTGACAAGAGGGTTTATATGTATGGGGAAAAAAGGCAAGAGGTGACCTTTCCCCCTTCACATGAGTTAAATGAGTTATGTGAAAAGGCTTGGGAATCTCCAGATAGAAAACTGCAGATTTCCAAACGGATGCTTATGGCGTATACTTTCCCGCCAACGGACAGGTTACGCTGGGAATCCTCCCCTAGGGTAGACAAAGCTTTAACACGCTTATCCAAGAGGGTAGCCCTACCGTCACAGGATACGGCCACCCTAAAAGATGCTGCGGATAGAAAGCAGGAGGGTATCCTGAAGTCCATTTATACACATTCAGGTACCCTACTAAGGCCGGCGATTGCGTCGGCCTGGATGTGTAGTGCTGTAGCAGCATGGACAGATACCTTATCTGAGGAACTTGATACCTTGGACAAGGATACTATAGTGCTGACCCTGGGGCATATAAAAGACGCTGTCCTATATATGAGAGATGCTCAAAGAGACATTAGCCTACTGGGCTCTAGAATAAATGCAATGTCGATTTCTGCCAGAAGGGTCCTGTGGACTCTGCAATGGACAGGCGATGCCGACTCAAAAAGGCACATGGAGGTTTTACCTTACAAGGGTGAGGAATTGTTTGGGGACGGTCTCTCGGACCTGGTCTCCACAGCTACGGCTGGAAAGTGAAATTTTTTGCCATATATTCCCTCACAACCTAAGAAAGCACCGTATTATCAAATGCAGTCCTTTCGATCACAAAAAGGCAAGAAAGTACGAGGTGCGTCCTTTCTTGGCAGGGGTAGAGGAAAGAAGCTGCACAATACAGCTAGTTCCCAGGAACAGAAGTCCTCCCCGGCTTCCACTAAATCCACCACATGATGCTGGGGCTCCACAGGCGGAGCTAGGCCCGGTGGGGGCGCGTCTCCGAAATTTCAGCCACAAGTGGGTTCACTCCCAGGTGGATCCCTGGGCTATAGAGATTGTGTCTCAGGGATACAAGCTGGAATTCGAAGAGATTCCCCCTCACCGTTACCTCAAATCGGCCCTGCCAGCTTCCCCCTTAGAGAGGGAAATAGTGTTAGCTGCAATTCACAAATTGTATCTTCAGCAGGTGGTGGTAAAGGTTCCCCTCCTTCAACAGGGATGGGGTTACTATTCGACCATGTTTGTGGTACCGAAACCGGACGGTACGGTCAGACCCATATTGAATTTAAAATCCCTGAACATATACCTGAAAAGGTTCAAGTTCAAGATGGAATCGCTCAGAGCGGTCATCGCAAGCCTGGAAGGGGGGGATTTTATGGTGTCTCTGGACATAAAGGATGCTTACCTTCATGTCCCCATTTATCCACCTCATCAGGCGTACCTCAGATTTGTGGTACAGGATTGTCATTACCAATTCCAGACGTTGCCGTTTGGTCTCTCCACGGCACCGAGAATATTTACCAAGGTAATGGCGGAGATGATGGTGCTCCTGTGGAAGCAAGGGGTCACAATTATCCCATACTTGGACGATCTCCTCATAAAGGCGAGGTCCAGAGAGCAGTTGCTGATCAGCGTAGCACGCTCTCGGGAGGTGTTACAACAGCACGGCTGGATTCTAAATATTCCAAAGTCGCAGCTGATTCCTACGACTCGTCTGCCCTTCCTGGGCATGATTCTGGACACAGACCAGAAGAGGGTTTATCTCCCGATGGAGAAGGCTCAGGAGCTCATGACACTGGGCAGAGACCTATTAAAACCAAAACAGGTGTCGGTGCATGACTGCACGCGAGTCCTGGGAAAGATGGTGGCATCATACGAGGCCATTCCATTCGGCAGGTTCCATGCGAGGACCTTTCAATGGGATCTGTTGGACAAGTGGTCCGGATCACATCTACAGATGCATCGGCTGATCACCCTATTCCCCAGGGCCAGGGAGTCTCTCCTGTGGTGGCTGCAGAGTGCTCACCTTCTCGAGGGCCGCAGATTCGGCATTCAGGACTGGGTCCTGGTGACCACGGATACAAGCCTCCGAGGGTGGGGGGCAGTCACACAGGGAAAAAATTTCCAAGGTCTGTGGTCAAGTCAGGAGACTTGCCTTCACATCAATATCCTGGAACTAAGGGCCATATACAACGCCCTACGTCAAGCGGAGACCCTGCTTCGCGACCAACCGGTTCTGATTCAGTCAGACAACATCACCGCAGTGGCTCATGTAAACCGCCAAGGCGGCACAAGGAGCAGGGTGGCGATGGCGGAAGCCACCAGAATTCTTCGCTGGGCGGAGAATCACGTAAGAGCACTGTCAGCAGTGTTCATTCCGGGAGTGGACAACTGGGAAGCAGACTTCCTCAGCAGGCACGACCTCCACCCGGGAGAGTGGGGGCTTCATCAAGAAGTCTTCACGCAGATTGCAAGTCAGTGGGAACTGCCACAGGTGGACATGATGGCATCCCGCCTCAACAAAAAGCTACAGAGGTATTGCGCCAGGTCAAGAGACCCTCAGGCGATAGCTGTAGACGCACTAGTGACACTGTGGGTGTTCCAGTTGGTCTATGTATTCCCTCCTCTTCCTCTCATACCCAAGGTGCTGAGAATCATAAGAAAAAATAAGAATTTACTCACCAGTAATTCTATTTCTCGTAGTCCGTAGTGGATGCTGGGGACTCCGTAAGGACCATGGGGAATAGCGGGCTCTGCAGGAGACTGGGCACTCTAAAGAAAGATTTAGTACTATCTGGTGTGCACTGGCTCCTCCCTCTATGCCCCTCCTCCAGACCTCAGTTAAGGAAACTGTGCCCGGAAGAGCTGACATTACAAGGAAAGGATTTTGGAATCCAGGGTAAGACTCATACCAGCCACACCAATCACACCGTATAACTTGAGATAAACTGACCCAGTTAACAGTATGAACAAACAACATAGCATCAACCAATGGATGCCAACATAACATAACCCTTTATCAAGCAATAACTATATACACGTATTGCAGAAAGTCCGCACTAGGGACGGGCGCCCAGCATCAACTACGGACTACGAGAAATAGAATTACCGGTGAGTAAATTCTTATTTTCTCTAACGTCCTAGTGGATGCTGGGGACTCCGTAAGGACCATGGGGACTATACCAAAGCTCCCAAACGGGCGGGAGAGTGAGGATGACTATATAGCACCGAATGGGCAAACACCAGGTCCTCCTCAGCCAGGGTATCAAACTTGTAGAACTTTGCAAATGTGTTTGAACCCGACCAAGTAGCAGCTCGGCAAAGCTGTAATGCCGAGACCCCCGGGCAGCCGCCCGAGAAGAGCCCACCTTCCTTGTGGAATGGGCTTTTACTGATTTTGGATGCTGCAATCCAGCCGCAGAATGAGCCTGCTGAATCGTGTTACAGATCCAGCGAGCAATGGTTTGCTTTGAAGCAGGAGCACCCAGCTTGTTGGATGCATACAGAATAAACAGCGAGTCAGTCTTCCTGACTCCAGCCGTCCTAGCAACATAGATCTTCAAAGCCCTGACTACATCAAGCAACTTGGAATCCTCCAAGTCACGAGTAGCCGCAGGCACCACAATAGGTTGGTTCAGATGAAAAGCTGACACCACCTTTGGCAGAAACTGCGGACGAGTTCGCAATTCTGCCCTGTCCATATGGAAAACCAGATAGGGGCTTTTACATGACAAAGCCGCCAATTCTGACACACGCCTAGCTGAGGCTAGGGGCAACAGCATGACCACTTTCCACGTGAGATACTTTAGTTCCACCGTCTTAAGTGGCTCAAACCAGTGGGATTTCAGGAAACTCAACACCACGTTAAGATCCCAAGGTGCCACTGGTGGCACAAAAGGAGGCTGAATATGCAGCACTCCCTTAACAAACGTCTGAACCTCAGGCAGTGAAGCCAGTTCTTTTTGAAAGAAAATGGATAGGGCCGAAATCTGGACCTTTATGGACCCTAATTTCAGGCCCAAAGTCACACCCAACTGTAGGAAGTGCAGGAATCGACCCAGTTGGAATTCCTCTGTAGGGGCCTTCCTGGCCTCACACCAAGCAACATATTTTCGCCATATACGGTAATAATGTTTTGCTGTCACGTCCTTCCTAGCCTTTATCAGCGTAGGAATAACTGCTTCCGGAATGCCCTTTTCTGCTAGGATCCGGCGTTCAACCGCCATGCCGTCAAACGCAGCCGCGGTAAGTCTTGGAACAGACAGGGCCCTTGTAACAGGTCCTGTCTGAGAGGCAGAGGCCACGGGTCCTCTGTGATCATTTCTTGCAATTCCGGGTACCAAGTCCTTCTTGGCCAATCCGGAACAATGAGTATTGTTCTCACTCCTCTTTTTCTTACAATTCTCAGCACCTTTGGTATGAGAGGAAGAGGAGGAAACACATAGACCGACTGGCACACCCACGGTGTTACTAGTGCGTCCACAGCTATCGCCTGAGGGTCCCTTGACCTGGTGCAATATCTTTTTAGCTTTTTGTTGAGATGGGACGCCATCATGTCCACCTGTGGCAGTTCCCATCGATTTGCAATCTGCGTGAAGACTTCCTGATGAAGTCCCCACTCTCCCGGGTGGAGGTCGTGTCTGCTGAGGAAGTCTGCTTCCCAGTTGTCCACTCCTGGAATGAACACTGCTGACAGTGCTAGTACGTGATTCTCCGCCCACCGAAGAATCCTGGTGGCTTCTGCCATTGCCACCCTGCTTCTTGTGCCGCCCTGGGCCACTGCCGTGATGTTGTCTGACTGAATCAGCACTGGTTGGTTTCGCAGCAGAGGCTCCGCTTTACTCAGGGCGTTGTATATGGCCCTTAGCTCCAGGATATTGATGTGCAGACAAGTCTCCTGACTTGACCACAACCCTTGGAAGTTTCTTCCTTGAGTGACTGCCCCCCACCCTCGGAGGCTTGCATCCGTGGTCACCAGGACCCAGTCCTGTATGCCGAATCTGCGGCCCTCGAGGAGGTGAGCACCTTGTAGCCACCACAGAAGAGACACCCTGGCCCTGGCGGACAGGATGATCATCCGATGCATCTGAAGCTGCGATCCGGACCACTTGTCCAGCAGATCCCACTGAAAGATCCTCGCATTGGAACCTGCCGAAGGGAATGGCTTCGTAAGACGCCACCATCTTTCCCAGGACTCGTGTGCAGTGATGCACTGACACCTGTTTTGGCTTTAGGAGGTCTCTGACCAGAGTCACGAGCTCCTGAGCCTTCTCCTCCGGGAGAAACACCTTCTTCTGGTCTGTGTCCAGAATCATGCCCAGGAAGGGCAGACGCGTCGCAGGAATCAGCTGCGACTTTGGAATGTTCAGAATCCAGCCGTGCTGACGCAACACTTCCTGAGAGTGTGCTACACTGATCAGCAACTGCTCCCTGGACCTCGCCTTTATGAGGAGATCGTCCAAGTATGGGATAATTGTAACCCCTTGCTTCCGAAGGAGCACCATCATCTCTGCCATCACTTTGGTAAAAACTCTCGGTGCCGTGGACAGGCCAAACGGCAACGTCTGGAATTGGTAATGACAGTCCCGTACCACAAACCTGAGGTACTCCTGATGAGGCGGATAAATGGGGACATGCAAGTAAGCATCCTTGATGTCCAGCGACACCATAAAATCCCCTTCCTCCAGGCTTGCAATGACCGCTCTGAGTGATTCCATTTTGAACTTGAATTTCTTCAGATAAAAGTTCAGGGATTTTAAATTTAAAATGGGTCTGACCGAACCGTCCGGTTTCGGTACCACAAACATAGTGGAATAGTAGCCCCTTCCCCGTTGAAGGGCGGGGACCTCTACCACCACCTTCTGGAGAAAAAGTTTGTGAATTGCCTCCACCACTATCTCCCTTTCCATGGGGGAAGCTGGTAAGGCCGATTTCAGGAAACGGTGAGGGGGCATCACCTCGAATTCCAGCTTGTATCCCTGAGACACGATTTGTATAGCCCAAGGATCCACCCGTGAGCGAACCCACTGGTGGCTGAAATGTCGGAGACGCGCCCCCACCGCTCCTGGCTCCGCCTGTGGAGCCCCAGCGTCATGCGGTGGACTTAGTGGAAGCGGGGGAAGACTTTTGTTCCTGGGAACTAGCTGCGTGGTGCAGCTTTTTTCCTCTACCCCTGCCTCTGGCAAGAAAGGACGCACCTCTGACCTTCTTGCTCCTCTGAGAACGAAAGGACTGCATTTGGTAATACGGTGCTTTCTTAGGTTGTGGAGGGACATAAGGCAAGAAATTTGACTTCCCAGCCGTAGCTGTGGAAACGAGGTCCGAGAGACCGTCCCCAAACAATTCCTCACCCTTATAAGGTAAAACCTCCATGTGTTTTTTAGAGTCGGTATCCCCTGTCCATTGCCGAATCCACAGGACCCTTCTGGCAGAAATGGACATAGCGTTAACTCTAGAGCCCAGCAGGCAAATGTCCCTCTGGGCATCCCGCATATATAGGACCGCGTACTTCATATGTGCCAGGGTCAGTAGAACAGTGTCCCTGTCCAGGGTATCTAACTCCTCAGACAGAGAATCCGTCCATGCAGCTACCGCTCTACACATCCAGGCCGAAGCAATTGCTGGCCTCAGCAGTGTGCCAGAATGTGTATAAACTGACTTCAGGATAGCTTCCTACTTTCTATCTGCAGGATCCTTTAGGGCGGCCGTATCCGGAGACGGCAGGGCCACCTTCTTAGACAAGCGTGTCAATGCCTTGTCTACCCTAGGGGAGGATTCCCAGCGTAACCTGTCCGTTGGCGGGAAAGGATACGCCATGAGCAATCTCTTGGAAACTATCACCTTCCTGTCAGGGGAATCCCACGCTTTTTCACATAATTCATTTAATTCATGGGAAGGGGGAAAAGTCACTTCATGCTTTTTCTCCCCATACATATAAATCCTCTTGTCAGGGACAGGATTTTCCTCAGAAATGTGTAATACATCCTTCATAGCTACAATCATGTAGCGGATGGCTTTAGTCATTTTAGGCTGCAACTTTGCCTCATCGTCATCGACACTGGAGTCAGATTCCGTGTCGACATCTGTGTCAACTATCTGGGATAGTGTGCGCTTTTGGGACCCTGACGACCTCTGCGCTGCAGGAGCAGGCATGGGTTGAGACCCTGCCTGTCCCCCGGTTACAGTTTTATCCAATCTGTTATGCAAGGAGTTTACATTATCATTTAACACCTTCCACATATCCATCCAATCAGGTGTCGGCACCGTCGGCTTCTCTTCCTGAAGTTCAGACGTTTGTAAAGGGAGTGCTGCATATTCAGCCCCCTTTTGTGCCCCCCCCCTGCGCCCTGGACCCTACAGTGACCGGAGTGTGCGGTGTGCTGTGGGAGCAATGGCGCACAGCTGCAGTGCTGTGCGCTACCTTAAGTGAAGACAGGGGTCTTCAGCCGCCGATTTCGATGTCTTCATGCTTCTGCTGCTTCTGTTCTTCTGGCTCTGCGAGGGGGACGGCGGCGCGGCTCCGGGAACGGACGATCAAGGTTAGGTACCTGTGTTCGATCCCTTTGGAGCTAATTGTGTCCAGTAGCCTAAGAAGCGCTACCTAGCTGCCGTGAGTAGGTTTGCTTCTCTCCCCTCAGTCCCTCGTAGCAGAGAGTCTGTTGCCAGCAGAAGCTCTCTGAAAACAAAAACCCTAACAAAATACTTTCTTTTCTAGCAAGCTCAGGAGAGCCCACTAGGAGCACCCAGCTCGGCCGGGCACAGATTCTAACTGACGTCTGGAGGAGGGGCATAGAGGGAGGAGCCAGTGCACACCAGATAGTACTAAATCTTTCTTTAGAGTGCCCAGTCTCCTGCGGAGCCCGCTATTCCCCATGGTCCTTACGGAGTCCCCAGCATCCACTAGGACGTTAGAGAAAGAGGAGTGAGAACAATACTCATTGTTCCGGATTGGCCAAGAAGGACTTGGTATCCAGAGCTGCAAGAAATTCTCACAGAGGACCCGTGGCCTCTGCCTCTAAGACAGGACTTGTTGCAACAGGGGCCCTGTCTGTTCCAAGACTTACCGCGGCTGCGTTTGACGGCATGGCGGTTGAACGCCGGATCCTAGCAGAAAAAGGCATTCCGGATGAGGTTATTCCTACGCTGATAAAGGCTAGGAAGGACGTGACGGCTAAACATTATACCGTATATGGCGAAAATATGTTGCTTGGTGTGAGGCCAGGAATGCCCCTACGGAGGAATTCCAGCTGGGCCATTTCCTTCACTTCCTACAGTCGGGAGTGACTTTGGGCCTGAAATTGGGTTCCATTAAGGTCCAGATTTCAGCCCTATCCATTTTCTTTCAAAAAGAACTGGCTTCTCTTCCTGAAGTTCAGACGTTTGTAAAGGGAGTGCTGCATATTCAGCCCCCTTTTGTGCCTCCAGTGGCACCTTGGGATCTTAACGTGGTGTTGAGTTTCCTGAAGTCACACTGGTTTGAGCCACTCAAAACGGTGGAGTTAAAATATCTCACGTGGAAGGTGGTCATGCTATTAGCCTTGGCTTCGGCTAGGCGTGTGTTAGAATTAGCGGCTTTGTCACATAAAAGCCCCTATCTGGTTTTCCATATGGACAGGGCAGAATTGCGGACCCGTCCACAATTTCTGCCAAAAGTGGTGTCATCTTTTCATATGAACCAACCTATTGTGGTGCCTGTGGCTACTCGTGACTTGGAGGATTCCGAGTTACTAGATGTGGTCAGGGCTTTGAAGGTTTATGTAGCCAGAACGGCTAAAGTCAGGAAAACTGAGTCGCTGTTTATCCTGTATGCATCCAACAAGCTGGGTGCTCCTGCTTCAAAGCAAACTATTGCTCGCTGGATCTGTAACACGATTCAGCAGGCTCATTCTGCGGCTGGATTGCCGCTTCCAAAATCAGTAAAAGCCCACTCCACAAGAAAGGTGGGCTCTTCTTGGGCGGCTGCCCGAGGGGTCTCGGCATTACAGCTTTACCGAGCGGCTACTTGGTCAGATTCAAACACTTTTGCAAAGTTCTACAAGTTTGATACCCTGGCTGAGGAGGACCTTGTGTTTGCTCATTCGGTGCTGCAGAGTCATCCGCACTCTCCCGCCCGTTTGGGAGCTTTGGTATAATCCCCATGGTCCTTACGGAGTCCCCAGCATCCACTAGGACGTTAGAGAAAATAAGATTTTACTTACCGGTAAATCTATTCCTCGTAGTCCGTAGTGGATGCTGGGCGCCCGTCCCAAGTGCGGACTTCTTCTGCAATGCTTGTATATAGTTATTGCTTAAATAAGGGTTATGTTGGTTGCATCAGGGTTGATCTGATGCTCCGTTGTCGTTCATTCTGTTAACTGTGTAAATTTATCACGAGTGATACGGTATGATTGGTGTGACTGGTATGAGTCTTGCCCTGGATTCCAAAATCCTTTCCTTGTACTTTCAGCTCTCCCAGGCACAGTTTCTCTAACTGAGGTCTGGAGGAGGGACATAGAGGGAGGAGCCAGAACACACCAGAATCCAAATTCTTTCTTAAAGTGCCCTGTCTCCTGCGGAGCCCGTCTATTCCCCATGGTCCTTACGGAGTCCCCAGCATCCACTATGGACTACGAGAAATAGATTTACCGGTAAGATAAATCTTATTTTCTGTTTTTACCTCAGAGCAAGCAGTGCTAGGCAATCCTATAGGACACCAGTGCTGCTGCTCCTGCTGGTGCTGGGTAACTGGGTCTTAGTGCAGCCTTTCCACTGCGGACCATTAGTGATGCTAGTGACCCTGCAGGTTAACATCAGCATGGGGTGGTAAGCTCTCCCCCAGCCCAGATTGTGTTTCCACTGCGGCGTCCTGTCTCTAAGCTGCAGCCTCCTCACCCTCCCCACTTTGAGACCTTAACAGCCATTTTATGACGTGCTGAAGCAGCAGGTCTACGGGAACGCCAGGTCCAGTCACCTGTATACCTCTCCCAAGGGACTGGTTATACAGCACTAATCATACCAGCCATTGCGGTCTCAGTAGTTTATTTACGTACTCATTATAAAATGCAGTGTATGTGACTTGTGCTAGCTCTGCTGTTGTGATAAGAGGATTTTGGTACTTACCGATAAATCCATTTCTCTGAATCCTCTAGGGGACACTGGAGCATACCTTAGACATTAGGGGTGTGAAGCTTGCAACCGGAGGTGTGGCACAATCTAAAATTAGCATTGTCTGCACAGCCGGTTCCTCCCCCTTCACAGCCCTCCTCCCTCAGTTTGGAAAATTTGACTGAGAGAAGAGGACATGACACTTGAGCACATGGCGAGGAACCGAACCGTACAACCTATCAAACAGCACCCAATAACTTCTAACTGGAAAATCAACGCTGTTTTGACAAACTTTGTAAAATCCATATTAGGCACAGAGCCACAATGTGATTTGATCCTATGACCTTGTTTGTCAAAGTCCAGGGACTAACTACGTGAGTCACAAGAGTCCTTTGAACAGGAAATGTGAACCCAGCAGACGGACAGCACCGAGGCGGGCGTCCAGTGTCCCCTAGAGGATTCAGAGAAATGGATTTATCGGTAAGTACCAAAATCCTCTTTTCTCTTTCATCCACTAGGGGACACTGGAGCATACCTTAGACATTAGGGGACGTCCCAAAGATATCCCCCAGGGAGGGAGTGCTGTATGTGGCCTGCAAATCCAAACGTCCGAACTTAGAATCTTCGGACGCAAAGGTATCAAACTTGTAAACTTTCGCGAACGTGTGGGCTGAGGACCACGTCGCAGCTCTGCAAGGTTAAGTAATGGAAAAACCTCTGGCAGCCGCCCCGGAGGCACCCACCGATCGGGTAGTATGAGCACCCGTTTGTACCGGAACCTGTTTACCACAGGAAATATAAGCTTGCCGAATGGCAAGTCTAATTCCTCGATACAGAGACTGCTTAGAAGCCGGCCAAACCTTCTGTGGCCCATATAAAGGACAAACAAATGTCCGACTTCCTGAAAGATGACGTACCGTGTACGTAGACCCGAAAAGCTCGAACAACATCCAAGGACACGTCCCCATCCGCGAGACAATGGAAAGATGGGACCACAATTTGCTGGTTTACATGAAACCCTGAAACAACCTTAGGAAGGAAATCCGCCCTTGTACGGACTTCCGCTCGATCCTCATGAAAAATAATTAAATACAAAGGACTCTTACACGATAAGGCTCCTAACTTAGAAACCCGCCCAGCCGAAGCCAAGGCCAGCAACAACGTTACCTTCCAAGAGAGATATTTCAGGTCTGTTCTCGCTAACTGCTCAAACAGTGGCGATTTAAAAAAAATATATATTTTTTTTTTTCCGTTTTAACACCAAAGTTAGATCCCATGGTGCAGTGGGAGTATGAAAAGGGGGCTTTATCCTTAGAACCCCCTATAAAAAGGGTTGAACCTCTGGCAAGAATGCCAACCGCTGTTGAAAAAGGATGGAAAGAGTCGACACTTGAACCTTCAGAGATCCCAGCCGCAGACCTAACTCTAGGCCGGCCTGAAGGAAAAGTAAAAACCTGGATAAGTGGAAGTTCGTCGAATTCCACCCACGTTCTTGACACCAGTCCAAGTACCTCTTCCAAATCCTGTAGTAGTGTATGGCTTTGACCGGTTTCCTAGCGGCAATCATCGTATGAATGGCCGTTCTTGGTGTCCCTCTGTTTTTTAAGATCCGGGTTTCAACAGCCACGCCGTTAAACGCAGCCCATCCAGGTCTGTGTGTTGAAACGGTCCCTGAGATAGCAGGTTCTCTCTCTGAGGTAACCGTCAAGGATCTTCCGCTAGTAACCCTCGCAGGTCTGAGCACCACTCCTGCAGGGGCCAATCTGGTGCGATTATAATCGCCCACACGTTCTCATTTAACCCTTTTCAGAACCCTGGGTATGAGTTGCAAAAGTGGAAAAATGTAAACCTTCCTGTAACACCAAGGAAGAGTTAATGCGTTCACTCCTTCTGCTGCTGGATCACTTATCCTGGACACGCATCTGGGCAGCTGATGTTATTGCCGAGATGCTATTAGGTCGACTTGAGGTAGACCCCATTTCTTCACCACCATGTCGAAAATCCGTGGATGGAGGCACCATTCTCCCGGATGAATGTCCTGGTTATTGAGATAATCTGCTTCCCAGTTCTCCACACCTGGAATGAACACTGCCGAGAGGATGATGTTTCGCCTTTCTGCCCACAAGATGTTTGTGGCTTCCTTTAACGCCATCCCGTTCCTTGTTCCTCTTTGGTGGTTTATGTATGCCGTCGTCGTGACATTGTCCGACTGCCTTGTTGACCCATGACTTGGTCTTTGGTTAAGAAAAGCGCATTGTAAACTGCTCTTAGTTCGCAAATGTATATGGGTAGGCTGCTCTCCAGTAGCTTCCATCTGCTCTGAAACTGATGCTCCTATGAGACGGTACTCCAACCTCTGAGACTGGCATCTGTTATCAGGATCCTCTAATCCCAAATGCAGAATCCCGTGCCTGTTGCGAGATTCATGTGCAACGACCACCAAAGTAAGAAGGTGCGTATGCGTGGTGGAAGTCGGATTCTTCGATGTAGAAACCAGTGTGACCCTGCTCACTGAGCAATGAGGTCCATCTGTAATGGTCAGGAATGAAGTCTGCCGTACTGGAGAGCTTCGAAAGACGCCACCGTCTTCCCGAGAAATTACACACAGAGGTGTAGAAAAAAACGTTTGTGAGCTCAGTACCTGAGCCACTAATCTCTGTAGGTTCTGCACCTTGTTCTCTGGTAGGAATACTCTCAATTGTACCGTGTCCAAGATGAGACCGAGGAACTGAATCCGTTGAGTTGGCATGAGGTTGGATCTTTGGAAATTTCATAATCCACCCATGTTGAATGAGAAATGGATGAGATGTCTGAACATCCCTGATCAACTGTTCTCGAGAGGATGCCTTGATTAGCATGTCGTCTAGATAAGGTCTAATCGTGACCCTCAACAGTCCCGATTCTGCAACCATGACTGCCATGATCTTCGGTAAAGATTCTTGGGGCCGATGAGAGACAGAACGGCAATGGCCCTGAATTGGGAGTGATCCATCAGCAGTGCGAACCACAAGTAAATCTGGTGAGGGGCCCAGATTGGGATATGCAGATATGCATGTTCTAAGCCTGCAATGATTGACTGGATTGATTCCAGCTAGAATATGTAGACCCTTATAAACCGGTTTAAAACTTTTAAATTGAGTATCGGCCTGACCGTCCCGACTGGTCTTGGCACGACAAAAAGATTGGATTAGAAAACCGTTCCTCTCTGAGAGGCGGGAACCGGAATAATGACCTCTGACCGTAGCAATATTTCAGTTGCTGGCAGTAACGCCTGTGCTTTCTGAGGGCACCGAGGCAATCCCCTTGTAAAAAAACTGACTCTGAGTCTCTGTGGTAAATCCAGTCTGTACCCTAGAGAGATTAGGTCGTTTATCCAAAGTTCTGGTGAGGTGTAGACCCAGATGTCCCGAAAACCTCCCAGACTTTCGCCCATCAAGGGGAATCCCAGGTGAGCCGGGAGACCGTCCTGCCATGGTCTGGTCAGCAGTTTTATCCCGCTTTCTGGCTGCTGCCTGAGAGCGGCCTCTACCTCCGCCCCCACGCACTTGTGTACCGAAACTTCTTCCTCGGGCTCGCAAGGACTGCGATCTAAAGGAATTACACGCTGGTCTCAAATAACCTCTCCTAACTTGTGGAGTGGCTCTAGTATAAGGAGTAGACAGAAAGTGGACGTCCGTGCTGTAGCTTGCGAAATCCACTTGTTCAACTCTGGACCGAAAAGCATCTCACCCTCCAAGGGAAAGGATTCTACCGCCCCTTGGTGCCAGAGTCTCCACGCCATTCTCTGTCTTGAATATGCTCCGCCAGTTGGATAATTTCTTCCAAGCCATTTTCCCCCTCAATAGCCTGTACTATACGTCCAGACCATGCTGCCATGGTCTTGTTAACCGAAGCGCAGACAACCGTAGGTTTCTGTGCTGCACCTGCTACAAAAATTGACTTTAAAGCTGTGTCAACCTCTTAAAGTCGTTACATTAGGTAATGGTAAGATTGTCCTTTTCGGCAACCGTCCTAGGAAAACATCAACTACCGGCGGAGTCTCCCACTTATCCATAACACCCTTAGGTAGGGGATAAGTTACTGGAAACCCTGTTGGGAAAATTTAAAGAGTTTGTCAGGTTGCTTCCAAGCCTCCTCCATCTGAGATTGGAGGGATTTAGGAATGGAAAACGCTGCTGAACGCGGCTTTTGGGATTCGAGCCATTTGAATCTTCTGGCTCCTTTACTTATTCTACCTTACCATGAAGGATCTCCGTCACTGTTTCGATTAAAAAATCAAGACCTGAGATTGCCGTGTCCTCTTCTGGAAAATCGGCGTCTAGGTTAAATTCAATTAACTCACCTTGCTTTGTATCAATGAGAAGATCCTCTTCCACTCCTGCTTACGGTACAAGAGGAAGAGGCCCTTAAACTGCCCTGCACACCTTGGTTACTGCTTGTGCGGTAGGCGTTAACCTGATGAGAAATTCTTCCATCGTTTTTGAGAATCCCACAGCCCTAATTGTTGCGTGTGGGATTCCTCATCTCATTGGAGATTCCATCTGCAGGGTTATCTTTCCTTGACCTAGACGGAGCACTGCTCCCAGGTGGAGCGTCCTTGTCGAAGCAGGAATCGCACACCCTGGAGCTGCCATTCGCGTGCTCTTTTCGTTACATGCAAACCTAAAGGGTTTTTGGAGGTCTTGGTTGGTGTATTAGACATGTTGATTAAAACCCCTTACTAGACTGTGTCGCAGCGCTTTCACCCTTTAAACTAGGTAGAGAAAGACTGTGATAGATGGCGGAAACAAAAGATTTATTTCTTTTGTCTTTACACAAGCCGACTTGTAACCGCCACACACCCAACTGTAAGTCAGCTACGGTGTTAGAGTTGACTTCACTTGCCTTTTAGTATTTTCTGTAGGCTCTTTGTAATAGAGTACCTTTGAAAATAAATCATAATCCTATTTATATTTCAGGATCCGCATTATAACATTTCACCAGTAGAGGGCGTTGTCATACTATTAATGTATAACAGGGGAGAGGTTCACGCCATGCTCCACAGTATTCCTGGCGCCTGCATCTGAATTTTAAGATGGCCGCCAATTAAAAATTCTGGACACTTCATTTATATGGGGGAACTACCTCCGGTGAGCCCCCCTGTCTACACTCTTTTTGTCCCTCAATGCAGAAAGGAGCCTTACTTGCCGTAGTGGCCGCCCTGTCTGCGCGCTATGGAGCCCCGTCCCGCGGCTGAGGGAATCACCTCAGCCACTTCTCACTGCAGCGTCTCTCTGTCTCTCCCCTCCTCCGGCGGCTGAGTCTGCTCAGGCGCGCGGTTACGATCTCCTGCTGGCCAGTGCGCCGGGACTGCTCTCATCGGGTCGCGTAGCGGCGCCTCTCTCTGTCTGGACTGACAGGGAGGGCTGCGCTGCTGAAGGGATCCCGGCCCGCCTCACACTGCGACCGCTGCCTGGACGCCGCTGTGGGGAGCTAATCTTTCTATCCACATTACAGGGGATCAGTCCTCTACACAATGAGGATCTATTAAAGCCCCCTAGGGAAATTAAATAAAGAAATAAGAAAGAAAAAAAAACCCTAATGCTACTTCAACTCCTGCGGGGCCATTTTAAAACAACCAGTACTCACGGTTGGTGCTTTTAAAGAGATGCAGACCCCTTCAGCAGGAATCATTGTCTCCAATCCTGAACTTTGTCCCCCTTTTATTAGGGGGACGCAGCCTTTTCGCCTGGTAAACCCTGCACCCCCTTTCATTTAGGTGGGATCGGGCATTTACCATCTTTACGTTTAAAACCTGCACCCTCCCTTTAGTTAGGAGGGATTGGGTCAGTATAAAAGAGAAAAAATAAATAAAAATTAATAAATAAATCTTCATGGGAACAAGAGCTCCCTTCTTGGGCTTGTACCTCCTTGGCACAATTTTCCAAACTGAGGGAGGAGGAAGGGGGAGGAACCGGCTGTGCAGACAATGCTAATTTTAGATTATGCCACACCTCCGGTTGCAAGCTTCACACCCCTAATGTCTAAGGTATGCTCCAGTGCCCCCTAGTGGATGAAAGAGAAATACTGTCTAACGTTCTTCTGTCAGTTATACCTATCCCTCCTATTCTTCTCTTAACCTAAAATACCAGGTGCATAGGGGTTCAAAGGTACTTCACATTTACTGGTATTTGTGAAGGGTGCCACTTTGCATTACTAGCTATACACTATTTGTGTGCTAATTGTATTACTATTGCTATATCTTCCAAAGGTAATAAGGAGGCTGCTGCTGCTGCTTCTGTGCTGGCTACACGCAGATCCTGTTCAGCAGGATTATCCCCTCAGGATCCTGTACAGAATGGTCTGTGTGCTAATGATACACTAATTTCTCTAACCTCCTAGTGGATACTGGGGAATAGTAGATTACCATGGGGTATAGATCAGATCCATTGGAGCCTGGCACAATGGAAATCATTAGTGTGTGCTGGCTCCTCCCCTCCTAGCAGACTACGTTTCGAGAAATGTGCCCAAGGAGCCGAAGGCATTCTGTTGCTCTCCAGAGTTTTTCTTCAGAAATTGATTTTAGCTTATTTTCAGGCACAATGCTTGGCAACCAGTCTGCCTGCGTTGTTGGCCTTAAGGGGGGGACCAAACAACTTCCTAAAGAGTTATTGGTTCGTATCCCCGCTGACAGGACACTGAGCCCAGAGTATGAGCCCACGCCAGCAGCATGCCGCCACTCCTAACAGATGCTGAAGTAAAGCGGTGTGGTGAGCTAACCGGGACCCCGGTGCAAATGGCATGAAGGGACAGCGGTCACCCGGCTATAGGCTGCAGTGCCCGCTGTGTACCCAAACTACTGGCATTATACTTGTAAAAGGGGGTTGCGCACTTGAGGGACCGTGTGCCATTAAGGGGGCGGGGCTTCCCGGAGAGCGGGACTAGAGGCTAAAAGGTGCCATTTCCTGCTGCTGCTGCTCTGAATAGGTTGCATGCGGAGACTGCTCCTCCACAGGACCCACTGAATCACCAATTGTATGGTACCAGGGGGTTATAGTGAAGGGGGGAGCACATAGTCAGCGATTTTACCGCTGTGAGGTAAATTACACATAAGAGACACCCAATGGGGCGCTGCTCTGTCTGTGGTGTTGTATGCTGGTCCCATTCCTGACTGTGTCACTCCATTCAGGGTTGTCTGGAATAAGTGTGCTGTCTACAACTGCACTGTGGTGGTCATTCCGAGTTTATCGCTAGCTGCCGTTCGCAGCGCAGTGATCAGGCTAAAAATCGGCATTTCTGCACATGCGTATGGGCCGCAGTGCGCACGCGCGACGTACTTTCACAAAAAACTATGCAGTTTTACACAAGGTAGAGCGACTTTTTTTTTTTTTTTTTTTTTGCTGCTCTGTTGATCGGTGAGTGATTGACAGGAAGTGGGTGTTTCTGGGTGGTAACTGACCGTTTTCCGGGAGTGTGCTAAAAAACGCAGGCGTGCCTGGGGAAACGGGGGAGTGGCTGGCCAAATGCAGGGCGTGTTTGTGACGTCAAAACAGGAACTAAACAGACTGAAGTAATCGCAAGGAACGAGTAGGTTTGGAGCTACTCTGAAACTGCTTGAAAAAATTTCAGCACTGTTCTGCTAACCTTTCGTTCGCACTTCTGCTAAGCTTAGATACGCTCCCAGAGGGCGGCGGCTTAGCGTTTGCACTGCTGCTAAAAGCAGCAAGCGAGCGAACAACTCGGAATGAGGGCCAGTGTTTCCTACTTAACTCTGTGTTTTCTGCTAAGGCATGTCTGCAAATAAGTCTGTGTGTACTTCATGCAAGGCTTGGTTTTCAGCTTCCTCACAGGGGTCCCTAATGTGTACTCATTGCTCACTACCTTCACAGGGTAGTAATATGCAGGAACCTGAGTGGATGGAATAATTTTAAATTTATGATTACAAGTATAAATTCAGAGTTAGCTACGGCTAAGCAAGAGAGCAAACCCTGAAACAGTCTATGGACACTTTCATGTTAGCTGCTGCTGACCACAGGCTGGCTCCTCAGCCCCCCCTGGTGGTCTCTCATAAACGCACTCTCCCACAGATATTGCAGTCTGCCTCTGATTCTGAATTACCAGAGTTAGATGAGGGGAATGCAGCGGTGGACGAGGATAATTCCCTGTTCCCAGGAGTTGAGGCCCTCATTTATGCTATTAGAGAGGTACTCAATATCCCAGATAAGGAAGCAGCGCCAGCAGAGGACTTGTTTTTTAGCGTGAAACCAAACTCCTCTGCAACCTTCCCGGTTTCTAATGAATTAGATTCCCTGGCTAAGGCAGCATGGATAAATACTGACAAAAAATGTATTACCCCTAAACTGGTACTAAATTCCTTTCCCTACAGAGGATAAAAAAATCTGGGAAAACCCGCCGACAGTGGATACCTCGGTGTCCAGGCTGTCACGTAAAATTGTACTACCTGTACCTGGGGCCATTTCTCTCAAAGACCCAGCTAATCGCAAACCTGAGACCACTCTTAAATCAATTTATGCTGCAGCAGGAGTAGCCCTGTTGCCGAAAGCAAGGATATCCTTACTATGGTGGCTACAAGTTTCCCACCTTGTGGAGGGTTGGAGTATCAATACCCAGTCTTGGACTCCATTAACGACGTTGCCAGCCTCCGGGCTTGGGGGGCTGTGACCCAAGGGCCATGGTTCCAGGGGACATGGTCGTGTCAGGAATCTGCTCTTCCAATCAACATCCTGGAACTCAGAGCGATTTACAGTGCTCCCCTACAGGCCTCGTACCTCCTTCGGAAACAGGCCATCCAGGTGCAGTCGGACAACACCACGGCAGTAGCGTACATCAACCGACAGGGTGGGACAAGAAACAGGGCCGCAATGCGAGAGGTGTCAAGAATACTCCTCTGGGTGGAAGCCAATGCAAGGGCCTTCTCAGCCATTTACATTCCAGGAGTGGACAACTGGGAAGCGGACTTCTTAAGCAGGCACGACCTCCATCCAGGGGAATGGGGCCTTCACCCTCAGGTGTTTCAACAACTTATTCACCGGTGAGGTTGTACACAAATAGACCTGATGGCTTCTCCTCTCAACATGAAGCTTCTTCGTTACTTTATAAGCCACAGGATTAAGCACTCTTTCTATAGGGTAAGGACCAATATACTTGGGCACGAATTTCATGGAAGGTACTTTGAACTTGAGGTTGCGGGTAGATATCCAGACTTGATCCCCCACCTTGTAACTGGGTACTGCCTTCCGTCTCTTATCTGCGAAGGACTTATAACGTGTGGAAGTTTTAATTAAAGACTTGCGTACTTGAGACCACATTTTAGAAAATTGCTTGAGAACTAAGTCGGCTACTGGCACCTCCTGAGCTGGAAGAGGCTGAAATTCCGATACTCGTGGATGGAAACCAAAGTTAACATAGAACGGAGTAGATTCAGAAGATGAATGAAAGAGCTTATTATGAGCGAATTCCACCAGCGGGAAAAAGTCTAACCATTCATCTTGTGAAGAGATATGTAAACGAAGGAAGGTCTCGAGATCTTGATTTACTTGTTCAGTTTGTCCATCCGACTGGGGGTGATATGCTGAAGAGTGATTCAATTTGATGCTTAAGGAAGAACAGAGTGCTTTTCAAAATTTGGCCACAAACTGTGTGCCTTGATCTGAAACAATTTCAAGAGGAAGTCCGTGTAGCTTGAAGATCTTGGAGATGAACAATTTGGCAAGCACTGGAGCCGAGGGCAGACGTGAAAGAGGGATGAAATGCGCCATTTTTGAAAATCAATCTACCACCACCCAGTATTTCGTCCTTTCGATGGAGGTAAATTGGTTATGAAATTCATCGAGATATGGGTCCAAGGTCTTTTGGCTATGATAACGGATGTAGTAACCCAGGTGGTGTCCCTTGGGATTTTTGTGTTGGGTACATTTAGGACAAGCGGCAATAAATTCTTGGACGTCAGTTCTAAAACGGGGCCACCAGTAGGACCGTTGAATAAATTCAAGAGTCTTGTGAACCCCAGGGTGACCCATAAAAGACGAAACATGAGCCCAAGTTAATAGCCATTTTCGGAGGTTTGGGGCGACAAACGTTTTCCCAGGCGGAGGTACAGGAGCTGAAGAAATTTGAGTTGTTAGGAAAGATGTTGGACTCAAAATAGCTTGTTTACTAGTTAGATCATTGGCTTCAGAAGAATTGAAGGACTGGAAGAGAGGGCATCAGCCTTCTTATTCAAGGATCCTGGGCAATAAGTACGCTTGAAATTAAACTGGGTAAAAAAGAGAGCCCATCTTGCTTGCCGTGGATTGAGACATTTTGCCGTTTGAAGAAATAGAAGATTTTTATGATCAGTGTATACTGTGATAGGATGTTGAGCTCCCTCTAAAAGATATTTCCATTCTTCAAATGCTAACTTAATGGCAAGCAATTCCTGCTCCACGATAGCGTAGTTTCGTTCAGCGGGCAGGAATCTTCGAGAAAAATAACCGCATGTATGGACCTTCTTATCCTCGTACACCTGTGACAAAACAGCCCAGACAGCCTCTGTGGAAGCATCCACCTCCACGAGAAATGGACGATTAAGATCTGGCTGACGAAGAATGGGAGCAGACATAAAGGCTTGTTTCAAATCGAGGAAGGCTTTAGTTGCTTTGGGAGTCCAATTCGAAGGATCCACTCCTTTACGCGTCAAGGCCGTGAAGGGAGCGACCAAGGTGGAGTAACTCTTAATAAATTTCCTGTAGAAATTGGCGAAGCCAAGGAAGCGCTGAATCCCTTTGAGAGTCGTTGGAGCAGACCAGTCTCGAATAGCTTGGACTTTGGCAGGGTATATTCGTAGCTCAGATCCGGAAATGATAAAACCAAAATATGGAATGGATGCTACCTCGAAGGTACATTTCTCCAATTTGCAGAATAAACAATTCTTCCTTAGACGAGTTAACACTTCCTTAACTTGAAGACGATGGGACTCTAGATCTTTGGAAAATATTAAGATATCATCTAAGTATACCACTATGCATTTATAAAGAAGATCCCGAAAGAGTTCATTCACATAACTTTGGAAAACCGCTGGAGCATTGCAGAGGCCAAACAGCATTATGAGATACTCGTAATGCCCATCCCGAGTATTAAAGGCCGTCTTCCATTCATCCCCTGCACGGATTCTAATGAAGTTATAAGCACCTCGAAGATCAAGTTTAGTAAAAACTGTGGCCCCCTTCACTCGGACGAGTAACTCAGGGATGGCCGGTTTCTCCCGGATGACAAAAAGCCGGACAAACTTTGTCCGGCTTTTTGCCATCCGGGAGAAACCGGCAGAGTCGCTCACACAGGACGGCTTTGAGCCGTGTGTGATACTGTGCGCATGCGCAGCATCAGACACGGCTTGAGAAAAAAACGTGTGTGAAAGCTCCCCTTCACACACACTGTTTACTGGCTGCAAAGACGGCCCAGCGCCGGCCCGGCAGCCGGACCTTCCAGTGGATAGTTCCGGCTGCAACCCGGCAGCCGGGCCGGGACCGTGCCGTGTGTAAGGACACATTGTGCTCAGTGTGTCTTTGCATCACGGCAGCGGTTAAAAGCCGGCCGGGTTTTTGCCGGGCGGCGCCAGCCGGCTAGTGTGTTACAGCCCATAAGATGAACAAAGAGGTTGATACAGGATTCTCCCCATGATTGAATCTCCATGGTTCGCCAACAGAGCTTCGGGTTATGTTTCTGCAACCAAGGTAAACCAAGAATCACATCACGAAAGGCTTTGGGAATCACGAGAAAGATATATTCGGAATGTAATACGCCCACATTCATTCTAAGATAAGTAGTTTGAAAGGTGATTATGCCTTCCGGGATTTGACTTCCATCCACCGCCGTAATAGAAACTGCTTGTTCCAAAGGCACGGTCCGAATCTTAAATTGCTGAACGATGGTGGAAGAAATTAAGTTCCCAGCTGCTCCGGAATCTAACAGGGCTGAGATAAAGATGACAGAAGATGGAACTTCCAAACTAATGGGCAAAGTTGGCTCCTTTCCAGTGCGTGATTCTAAAGTAACTCCTAGCTTAACCTCTCTGGAGTAAGCTAGAAGCGGGAGTTTTCCGGCCGGAGGTTACAAGATTTCACGAAGTGTTCTGAGGAGCCGCAATACAGCCGCAAAGGTTTCCCCCGGCGGCAACGAGAGCGCTCCTCTTCAGAAAGTCGCGAGCGACCAATTTGCATCGGCTCTTCAGTTGCGGGAGCAGTTTGAGATGAAGAAAGATCTTGCCGAGGTCGTGACCGGAAATGAGGGCTTGAACGTTCAGACTTAAATTTCTCCAAACAACGTTTTCTATACTGCAAGTCCAGTTTGTTGCTAATGGAAATCAGTTCGTCCAATTTCGTGAGCACATCCCAGACCGTCAAATCATCCTTAATCTTGTCAGAAAGGCCGTTCCAAAAGGCAGCGACTAAGGTCTCCTCATTCCAATTCAATTCTGATGATAAAGTACGGAACTGGATTACATGTTGACTGACCGGACGTGAGCCCTGCCTAAGCCGAAGGATCTCTAGGGACACTGAGGTGGTTCGACCCGGCCCGTCAAAGATCTTCCTGAAATAAGAAACAAATCCAGCATAATCGGAGAGGATTGGATCCCCTCTCTCCCAGAGCGGAGATACCCACTCCAATTCTTGACCAGTGAGAAGAGAAATAATGTAAGCGATCTTTGTACGGGCCGATGGAAAGCTGGCCGACTGAAGCTCAAACTGTATCTCACACTGGTTGAGGAATCCCCTACAGAGTTTCGGGGTTCCATCGAACTTGCTAGGTGGAGGTAGTTGCAGTCGAGAAATTGGGACGGTCACCGGAGGAACTGCAGCAAAGGAGGAGACTACCGGAGCCGGGGACTGTGGGGCCTAATGGCCGCGTGAAGAGCATCCAAACGGTCAGACATGGTTTGCATAAATTGAACTATTTGTGACTGGGTGGACTCTTGATTATCCAGGCGTGAGAGAATGTTGGCCGTAGCATCGCCTCCAGAAGTCTGGTCACCTGACGGATCCATCTGCCCAGTGCTTACTGTCAGGGCAGGCTGTTTTTGTGAATCCGTTGGACTCAGACCAACCGAAGGAGCAGATGCTCCGGAGTGCAGGAAACAAGGAGGATGAAGATAATTCCTTTTCATATATTTATTAACGGCACAAACAGAGTAAAGCGGTAGGAATCAAACTGGCTCGAGACTGGTAAACTGTAGAGAATGAAGTCTCTGAACTCCTGAAGGAAGAGACTGGTGCTTGCGGAGAGAGATGGTTTGAAGAAGGGGCGTTACTGTAGAACTATGACGAGGTTTGCAGGGTGACGTGGGGCATGAGATGAACTGCGAGAGTAGGTTTCTGGATGGGATGATAACGTGAGTGAAAACTGTATGAATGTCCAGTGAATTATACGAAGTTGAGACTGAAGAACTCAGAAGAGTTTGCTTTAGATGATACGAAGACGTGGCTGAAGAACTGTGAAGTTAAGTTGCTGTATGATGCGAAGACGTGGCTGAAGAACTGTGAATTTAAGTTGCTGTATGATGCAAAGACGTGGATGAAGAACTCTGAAGACTGGATGCAGGATGATGCGAAAACGTTGAAGGAGAACTGTGAAGACGGGTTATCTAGCTGAAGCGAGGACATAACTGAGGAGATGTGAGGATCGTCCACTGGATGATGCGGAGACGTGACCGCAAGACACAGACGTAGGTTGACGAACCACCACAGGAAACCTGGAGAACTCGAAGACACCAGCGGGAGAGTGGTCGACCGTGACCGCGTACGGGGAAGCTGGTGGATGAAGTGCAACGAGAGCCGGCTGACAACTCAGAGAGCAAGATGGGACCAAATTACCTAGAGATGCACAGAGTAATCTGCGGGAGCACACAGCTAGGGTACAGAGTAACCACAACAAAGCACTGGCACAGAATGCAAAAATCCCAGCCTATTTATAGGCAGCAGAAAACCAGGATTGGCTGACACTCACCCATATGCTCATTGGTGCTGTACTTGGTCTCCAACATGGCCGCCCCCTGTACTGCACACAGGGAGGCTGCGGCCACTAGGTCCTCCCTTCAGTCTACAGGAAGCCGTCACTCCCGCCACTGGTCGCGCCGCGCCCCCATGCTGCCACCGAGCACCACTGCTAGCCACGCCGGCAGGGGACGAATCCCGGGACCCGCAGCTGTGAGTACCCGCCGTGTGACAGGTAGGAGCAATTGTCATCCATATTAGTGCGTGATCAGATACACAAATGGATTCAATACCTGAATCCGTAACCCTTGTCAATAGAAAAGTAGATAACAATATGTAATCAATACGCGAAAATGTTCCACGCGCAGCAGAAAGGCATGTAAATTCTCGATCAGTGGGGTGTTGTACCCTCCAAATATCTGACAATTGAAGTTGATTATTGAAAAAGGGGATATCTAAGCGCGGGGGTTGATCTATCCATAGCAGCAGAAGATACCATATTAAAATCGCCACCCACAATCAATAATGAATCAGTAAAAGATGCCAGTTTAGCCAATAAACGTTGAAAGAACAATTTTTGAGTATGAGTTGGGAGCATAAACATTGCAGATGACATATTGGACAGAATGTAGAGATACCTCCACCAAAACATCTATCTACCTTCCGGGTCGCTATAAGAAGAATGCAATACATGGGGAATGGCTTTGTTCAACAAGATGGCAATACCTCTGGCTTTAGAGTTGTATGAGGCAGATGTTAGCACCAATTTATTATACATAGCAAGTTTGTTGTTTTCGGATAAAGTTAAATGAGTCTCCTGGAGCAATACTACATCAGTTTTCAGTTTTTCAACTAGGTAAGAACACGTTTTCGTTTAACCGGGGAGTTGATTCCTCCTATATTCCAGAAGCAAATTTTAAGGGACGCCATAAGATAATATCATTACAGAAGACACATGAAATGTACAGATCAGAAGAAGTATACACACAAAAAAATACCATTGAGCAGATGGACACCACAAAGTCCCACTCTGACTGAAAAGAGTGAAAGAGGCAAAAAGGTAGAAAAAGAAGAGAGGCAGTAGAGGGGAGGGAGGGGGTGGAAAGTAGGGACAAAGAACATGTAAAGAGAAACCAGACATCAGAACAAAGAGGAGGAAATATGCAGGGGTGTCCGCAGATCTCAGCACAGTCACATATAACGTGAAGGTCAATAAATGCATCTTCCACTGACTCAACCTAAAACCCTAGTGTTAGGTGAGAAATCAGTTAATAAATTGTAAACGAAATAATAAGGCTCGGACGGAGTTCCCAACCAGCTGCCGCATAAACATCTGACATTTAAGCAGTAATCCCAAAGGACTAAAAAGATGAAGAGGTTCCCATTGCAGCAATAATAATAAAACCCCAAACCAAAGGCCAGCTGAGATACTATCAGTGTGGCCATATAACTATCCTCCAGCCACCGCCATAGGCTAATTATAAGTATTATAATTCCAACAGTGGAGAAATATGAAAGAAATGGATACTAGTTTTAAAAATGAACGATAAAGGCATAATACAATATGTGATAATTGATGTAACAACGAGGTATGTCAGGGAGCCTGCGGTATAACATCAGCAAGGCGTCCAAAGGCAAAATGGTAAATTCAAATCTTCAGAAGGCCGAAATAAAAGTCAAATGTCGTCTTCATCATCAAAACAAGCAGAAGGTGCAGAAGTTGCATCTCTGCAATCTCAAACATGTGCTTCATCATCAGCCACTGTGGTAAAGTCAATTGAAGTCGATCCATCAATTTTGCAAGGTAAAGCAAGGCAAATTTGCGGACGTCTTGTATGAGCTGTGCACACACTGGTAAAAAAGCTTTCCTAGCTTTGGTGACCTCAGCAGAGTAGTCCGGGAATATCAGCAGTTTAGTGTTAGAGTCTTCCAAGTGTAAATTCCTAATGCGCTGTGCCGCCTCCCATATGGCGTCTTTATGAGCATAGTTCAGGCAGCGTAAGATCACAATTCTAGGTCGGTGAGTGTCGCGGTCACATAGTGGACCAATTCTGTGTGCCCTTTCAACCACTAAATCAGCGCATGATGTTTCTATGTGTAGGAGGGCAGGAAGTGTAACTTTCAAAAAGTGATACAATGCTGGACCTTTGACAGTTTCAGGAATATCTACAATCCTCAGATTGTTACGAAGGGACCTATTCTTAAAGTCGTCTAATCTATTCCAAATCTGATAAGTGTCTTTTTGCAATCTAGATGTCAAAGCACGTTGGGACTAAATATCCTGAAAATTCACTCCCACCCTATTCTCTGGGACCTCCATTGCAGTTTCAAGGTGCTTAACCTGTACAGTAACCTGCTGGATTGCCTGAGCAAATTGTGCAACTTGTTCTTTCAATAAAGGCTGCATGGTGTCTTTTATAGCCTGCACCATGACTGAGTAAGTAATAGGAGCCTCCAGCTCTGGTAGTGTGGGAGCAGGAGCTGTAAGAGAATGGGTGTGTGGAGGGGATGTTGCAGGTAACTGTGTGCCTGATGCCTGAGGTGCAGGGGTGATAGCAGTCTCAGGGACTCTGGTGCTGACTGAAGGCTGCTGAGTATGCAGCGTGCCAGCCACGGCGGCCATCTTGGCATCATGGGACTTCTCTACATTTGCTTTTGATTTATTGCCGGGCATGCTGGGGCCAAAGTACCGCTCCATATATGAGGGGGCACTAGGCAGTGTCTGGACGCTGCACAGCGGCGATATCAGGCGGATTCAGCGGCGGCAGTAACGGAGCTCCGGGACCCTCCTGCCCTTCATATCAGCACCGGAACCGGAAGTCGAAATGGCATCTTTTTAAATGCACATTGAAAGAATAAAAACAAACATGGAGGCATAAAAAACAGGTTGTTTAGTTAATGCTGCTTATAGTCAAGTACAAGCACCCAATACCATCCAGCTGATGGCCAGTTTCATGGTAATCCACCAAAAATTGAATGGTATCCGGACTCCAGGTCGACAACAAAAAGGTCGATACACCTTATGTCGACGCCAATTGGTCGACACACCTTAGGTCGACATGGACAAAAGGTCGTCAGGAACAAGGTCGACATGGAAAAAGGTCGACATGAGTTTTTCATGATTTTTTTTCTTTTTTGGAACCTTTTCATACTTAACGATCCACGTGGACTACGATTGGAACAGGAATCTGTGCCAAGCGAAGCGAAGGCACCATGCCCGAAGCATGGCGAGCGAAGCGGTGCACTAATTGGGGTTCCCTGTTGTCACAACTGAGGGCCTGAGCTGACGGGAGGCAGTCTCAGTTGTAGGGGCTGAGGTGTAAAGGAACCTGGGAGGTTGTATCAGACCCCTAGACATGTAAGTTACATGTAGAAGAATTGCCCAAAGGCGTGACCACGACAACCAAAGTAAAAGTCAATGATGTTTATTATGACATACTCCGTAACACAGCAGCAGTAAAAGAAAACATAAAATCAGCAGAGCATAAATACAGTTCCTGGGTACTACAGGGTGGCAAGGCCACAGGGCCCTGGTAGTGTGAGATAGTTCTTATAATCTTCTAGTTGGAAAGTCCTTACCAGGCCCGACTGTAGCAATGGAAATAGCCCAGGATCGTACCAGCTGGTGTTCCAGGAAAAGCTGGGCTGCTGTGGATAAAACGGCTGCTGTGGATACTGGCTGGAACCAGACTGATGTTGGCACGGAGTGGATACTGGCTGAAACCAGTTAAATAATAAATGTAGCTTGAGAGCGATGAAATATGAAATGATATATGGAGCTTGAGAGCGGTGAAATAATAATACCGGTGATAAATGGTAATCTGTAGAAAAGGGTACCGGCACTTTAAGAAGAGCTGATCTCTGCTGGAAGCTGATTGCTGTAAGCAGGTGGATCTGTAGCTGGAAGCAGATGAATCCAAATGGATAGGAGAGTCAGGCTACACCGCAGGTGGAATGCTGGTGCGGGTCTCTTTAGTGGAGGTTTGGAGATAGGAACTGGAACCTGGAAAACAACCACAGGAGAGAGACAAACTGGAACTAGGTTTGACAACCAAAGCACTGACGCCTTCCTTGCTCAGGCACAGAATACTTATACCTGCAGCAAGGAAGGGATTGGCTAGGCAATTATGCAGATTTACAATGGTAACAACAGATTGGTGGAAATGAACAGGTGACAGAATCCAAGATGGCTGCGCCCATGCAGACACTTGGAGGGAAGTTTGGTTTGTAATCCATGTGGGAATTAAAACAGTAATGGCGGCGCCGGCCACAGGAGACAGGAGACGCCAGACTGATAAGTGCACACTTAACCACGCGGGCACAGCGGAGGCCGCGGCTGACGTAATCACCACTCTGACACTCTGCATGCAGAAACTCAGGAACAGCGGCGGAGGCCGCGGGAGACGCCATTCCGGATGTTACAGGCGTTGCGGTGACCGCGTCTCAGAGTGACAGGAGAGGAGGCAGGAATGTGGACATCAGTATGACAGATGGGATCCGGTCCTGGAACGCTGAGCCAGCCTTAGAAGGCATCTGAAGGGTAAGTAATGGCGTCCAGATACCCGGATCGTGACAGCACCCCCCCCTTTAGGAGTGGCCCCAGGACACTTCTTTGGCTTTTGAGGAAACTTGGAATGGAATCTCCGGACCAAGGCAGGAGCATGGACATCAGAAGCATTGGTCCATGAACGTTCCTCCGGGCCGTAACCCTTCCAGTCAATAAGATACTGTAGTTGACCGTAACGGTGACGTGAGTCCAGGATCTTGGCCACTTCATACTCAACGCCTCGTTGAGTTTGGACTTTCGGAGTTGGAGGAAGTGAGGAATGAAACCGATTCAGGATCAGCGGTTTCAACAGGGAAACATGGAATGTCCTGGGTATTTTTAAGAAGGGAGGTAACTGAAGTCTGTAAGCAACAGGATTGATGACTTGCTCAATTTTGAAAGGACCAATGTAGCGAGGTGCAAACTTCATACTGGGAACTCTTAACCTCAAATTCTTCGTGGATAACCATACCCGATCACCCACCTTGAGAGCAGGAACCGCTCTACGCTTCTTGTCCGCAAACTTCTTATACCTGAACGATGCCTTGAGCAGAGCTGCTCGTACACTCTTCCAGTTGTTTGCAAACTGATGCAAGGTGATATCCACTGCTGGAACAGAAGTTGCTGGGAGCGGTTGGAATTCAGGGACTTTAGGGTGGAATCCAAAGTTGGTGAAGAATGGTGTTGAAGAAGATGAGGAATGATACTGATTGTTATGACAGAACTCGGCCCAGGGAAGTAATTGAACCCAGTCATCTTGAGAGGAAGACACATAGATGCGGAGGAAGGCCTCCAAGTCCTGATTCACCCTCTCAGTTTGACCATTGGTCTGAGGATGGTAAGCCGTGGAAAACTTTAGTTTGACTTGGAGGACTTGACATAAACTTCGCCAGAATTTGGCTGTGAATTGAACTCCTCGATCTGAGATAATTTCTTCAGGCAGACCGTGGAGTCGGAAGATCTCTTGTATGAACACTTGAGCCAACTTGGAAGCTGACGGAAGACCGGTGAGAGGAATGAAGTGTGCCATCTTGGTGAACCGGTCAACTACCACCCAGATGGTATTGAACTTGTTGCACATGGGTAAGTCTGTAATGAAATCCATCGACAAATGGGTCCATGGTCGACGGGGAACGGATAGTGGAACCAGTTGCCCCGCAGGCGACTGGCGGGATACTTTATGTTGGGCACACTTTGGGCAAGATGCAATAAACTCCATGACGTCCTTTCTCAGAGTTGGCCACCAATAGGACCTAGAGATAAACTCCAGGGTTTTTTGGATACCTGTATGTCCGGCAAAACGGGAAGCATGGGCCCAATGCATGAGCTTCTTCCTCAGTACCGGCTTCACAAAACTTTTCCCTAGTGGGGGCGTAGAGTCCATCCCTACCGTGGAGAATGCCAATGGATTGATAATAGGATGCTTGTCTGAAGACTCTGACTCATTTTCTTGCTCCCATGAGCGGGAAAGGGCATCGGCCTTGCGATTCTGAGAGCCCGGACAGAACTGGAGTTTAAAGTCGAACCTGGAAAAGAAAAGTGCCCATCTGGCCTGACGAGGGTTGAGACATTGTGCGCCTTTCAGATATAAAAGGTTCTTGTGGTCTGTAAGTATGGTGATTGAATGAGAAGCTCCCTCCAACAGATATCTCCACTCCTCTAGAGCGAGCTTGATGGCTAGCAACTCCTGGTCGCCAATGGCATAGTTGCGCTCCGCTGGGGAGAACTTCCGGGAGAAGAAACTGCAAGGATGTAAATGGCCATCTTTAGCCCTCTGAGATAACACCGCTCCTACTCCAACGGAGGAGGCATCCACCTCTAAGATGAAAGGAGAGTCGATGTCGGGCTGTTTCAGAACTGGTGCAGAGATGAACCGTTGTTTTAAGAGATGAAAAGCTTGCGTAGCTTCTTCAGACCACTTGGACGGGTTAGCACCCTTCTTAGTTAAAGCAGTAATAGGCGCCACAATGGTGGAAAAGTCTCGTATAAACTTTCTGTAATAATTGGCGAACCCTAAGAACCTCTGGACCCCTTTGAGGGTTAAGGGTATCGGCCAATTCTGGATTGCTTGTAGTTTCTCAGGATCCATCTCTAGTCCGGAACCGGACACAATGTAACCTAGAAACGGAATGGACTTGACTTCAAAGACGCATTTCTCTAATTTGCAATAGAGATGATTGACACGGAGACGGGACAGAACCTCTTTTACCCAAAAACGATGTTCCTCTAAATTGTTGGCAAAAATGAGGATATCATCTAGATAGACCACGACATGACGGTATAAAATGTCTCTGAAGATCTCATTGACAAAATGCTGGAAGACAGCTGGAGCATTGCTCAATCCGAAGGGCATGACGAGGTACTCATAATGTCCATCACGGGTGTTAAAGGCGGTCTTCCACTCGTCACCCTCACGGATCCGGATGAGATTGTATGCACCTCTCAAGTCCAGCTTTGTGAAGATGGTAGCTCCGCTAACTCTATCAAAGAGCTCAGTAATCAGGGGTAGTGGATAGCGGTTCTTGATGGTAATGTCGTTCAGACTTCTGTAGTCAATGCACGGCCGCAGACCACCATCTTTTTTCTTTACGAAAAAGAAGCCTGCGCCGGCTGGAGAAGAGGAAGGTCGAATGAACCCTTTTGCTAGGTTCTCTTTAATGTATTCCTCCATAGAATGCGTCTCAGGCAGAGACAACGGGTAAGTTCGGCCTCGAGGTGGAACCTTCCCTGGAACGAGATCAATCGGGCAGTCCCATTCTCTATGAGGAGGAAGGATATCAGCAGAAGCCTTACTGAACACATCCGTGAAATCTTGATATGGAGGAGGTGGAACATCAGACGACCTGGGGGAGGAAGAACAGACAGGCAAAACTTTAAACAAACATGTCTCAGCACAGGAGGGACCCCATGCCAGAATCTGCGTAGTCGTCCAATCAATAGATGGATTGTGAAGACGGAGCCATGGAAGGCCCAGGACCACAGGATGTGTGGCTCTTGGAATCACTAAAAAAGAAATAAATTCGGAATGAAGAACTCCCACTCTCAGACGAACTGGTAGAGTCCTTAGGGAAATAACTGCATCAAAAATCTTGCTGCCATCCACGGCAGTTAAGGAGATGGACGAAGGAAGTCTCTCGGTGGGTAGGGACCACCGTTTAACATAGGCTTCGGTAATAAAGTTCCCAGCTGCTCCGGAATCAAGGAGGGCAATGACGTTCCGATAACGTTGAGCAATTTGGAGCGACACTGGGAGATTACAATCATGAGGAGATGGAGAGGAGATCATTACTCCTAGCCGGCCCTCTCCTGGGCGAGCTAGGGTTTGGAGTTTTCCCGGACGTTCGGGACAGGCATTGATGGTGTGAGACGGAGCTGCACAGTAAAGACAAAGAGACTCAGAGAGATGTCTTCGGCGCTCAGCAGGAGTTAAACGGGAACGGCCAATTTGCATGGGCTCGTCTTTAGATGGTGACAGTTGGCGAGGAGGAGGAGCAGAAGATTTTGGAGCAGATGATCTTCCACGCTCAGTTGCTCTCTCTCTGAAACGTAAATCAACTTTCGTGCAGAGTGAGATTAGCTCATCTAACTTGGAAGGTAAGTCTCTGGTAGCTAACTCATCTTTAATACGCTCAGATAAGCCATGCCAGAATGCAGCATACAGGGCCTCGTCGTTCCATGCCAGTTCGGATGCCAGGATCTGGAACTGTATAAGATATTGTCCTACAGTACGTGATCCCTGGCGTAAACGGAGAATCTCAGATGAAGCTGAAGTTACCCGGCCTGGCTCATCGAAGATACGCCTGAATGTTGACACGAATGCAGTGTAGGAGGATAGCAGGGTGTCGGACCTCTCCCATAACGGTGATGCCCAATCAAGGGCTGAGCCACTGAGAAGAGAGATAATGTAGGCAATTTTTGTACGGTCACTGGGAAAATTGCCAGGTTGTAGCTCAAACTGAATATCACACTGGTTGAGAAATCCCCTGCAGAATCTTGGAGATCCGTCAAATTTTGCTGGCGTTGGAAAATGAAGACGTGGAGCAGAAATGGGTAAGGTGGGTGGGGTTATAGCTGGAGTCACTGTGGTTGACGCACCGGACGCGTCTGATCCACGGAGGGTTGTCTGAATCCCATCCAGCCGAGTAGAGAGATCCTGGAGACAGCGGACGATGTGGCCCTGTGCAGCCTCCTGATGTTCAAGTCGGGCTGCCAGTTCTTGCATCGGCCTGGCCGCTTGATCCTGGTCTCCGGCTGGATTCATATGGTCAGTGCTTACTGTCACAACTGAGGGCCTGAGCTGACGGGAGGCAGCCTCAGTTGTAGGGGCTGAGGTGTAAAGGAACCTGGGAGGTTGTATCAGACCCCTAGACATGTAAGTTACATGTAGAAGAATTGCCCAAAGGCGTGACCACGACAACCAACGTAAAAGTCAATGATGTTTATTATGACATACTCCGTAACACAGCAGCAGTAAAAGAAAACATAAAATCAGCAGAGGATAAATACAGTTCCTGGGTACTACAGGGTGGCAAGGCCACAGGGCCCTGGTAGTGTGAGATAGTTCTTATAATCTTCTAGTTGGAAAGTCCTTACCAGGCCCGACTGTAGCAATGGAAATAGCCCAGGATCGTACCAGCTGGTGTTCCAGGAAAAGCTGGGCTGCTGTGGATAAAACGGCTGCTGTGGATACTGGCTGGAACCAGACTGATGTTGGCACGGAGTGGATACTGGCTGAAACCAGTTAAATAATAAATGTAGCTTGAGAGCGATGAAATATGAAATGATATATGGAGCTTGAGAGCGGTGAAATAATAATACCGGTGATAAATGGTAATCTGTAGAAAAGGGTACCGGCACTTTAAGAAGAGCTGATCTCTGCTGGAAGCTGATTGCTGTAAGCAGGTGGATCTGTAGCTGGAAGCAGATGAATCCAAATGGATAGGAGAGTCAGGCTACACCGCAGGTGGAATGCTGGTGCGGGTCTCTTTAGTGGAGGTTTGGAGATAGGAACTGGAACCTGGAAAACAACCACAGGAGAGAGACAAACTGGAACTAGGTTTGACAACCAAAGCACTGACGCCTTCCTTGCTCAGGCACAGAATACTTATACCTGCAACAAGGAAGGGATTGGCTAGGCAATTATGCAGATTTACAATGGTAACAACAGATTGGTGGAAATGAACAGGTGACAGAATCCAAGATGGCTGCGCCCATGCAGACACTTGGAGGGAAGTTTGGTTTGTAATCCATGTGGGAATTAAAACAGTAATGGCGGCGCCGGCCACAGGAGACAGGAGACGCCAGACTGATAAGTGCACACTTAACCACGCGGGCACAGCGGAGGCCGCGGCTGACGTAATCACCACTCTGACACTCTGCATGCAGAAACTCAGGAACAGCGGCGGAGGCCGCGGGAGACGCCATTCCGGATGTTACAGGCGTTGCGGTGACCGCGTCTCAGAGTGACAGGAGAGGAGGCAGGAATGTGGACATCAGTATGACAGATGGGATCCGGTCCTGGAACGCTGAGCCAGCCTTAGAAGGCATCTGAAGGGTAAGTAATGGCGTCCAGATACCCGGATCGTGACACCTGTCACTCTACGAAGAAAACGACACCAAAAAAACATAAAAAAACTCATGTCGACCTTTTTCCATGTCGACCTTGTTCATGTCAACCTTTTGTCCATGTCAACCTAAGGTGTGTTGACCAATTGACGTTGACCTAAGGTGTGTCGACCTTTTTGTTGTCGACCCGGAGTCCCAGACCCAAATTGAACATGTATTCCAGTTTTTAAAGTGTATCAGGGGACTTGTATTTAGATCCTTGTAAATATTTCAAGCTCAAGTGTACAATATGGGACTGATGCAAAATTTAACACAACTTTGGTTTGAAGATGGATCTTGCAATCTTTTACACAGTATTGCTTGTAGCCAAGCCGAAGAATCTGTTTTGCACCAGGGCTGTTGCAAGTACGCTTTGGTATAGAGGCGGTGTGGTTGCATAGATGGGATGCGTTTGGTATCCCGGCGATCGTGTGACTGACGCCGGAATCCGGACACCCCTCAGGACACCAGTGCCATAACACCAACAGCTGACATCCCAAAGCTGAGTATCGGGCTGGACATAGGGGGTGGGGAGGTTAAGGTTAGGCACTAGAGTATGGGTTAGCTGTAGCCGACACCCCTGGAGGGTATGCCATAGCTGACTCCCACGGAGGGTTAGTCCTAGCGAATACCCCCGGAGGGTGAGGGGTCAAATACTTACACCCGTCCGGTGTGAGGATTCTCACTGTTGCGATGCAGCGGTCGGTCATACCCAATCCGCATAGATATGTGTAACTCGGCACATGTGCAAATTATCTCATACTCAGTATTAAACACCCACTTCTGCCACTGCTTATATTTTTTTCAATAGCTGTAAGTACAATTACAACAACTTAATTAACACTAGGAGATATATTTACCAAAGTGCAGGTTTGCAGAAGTGGAGATGTTGGGGGTAATTCCAAGTTGATCGCAGCAGGAATTCTGTTAGCAATTGGGCAAAACCATATACACTGCAGGGGAGGCAGATATAACATGTGCAGAGAGAGTTAGATTTGGGTGTGGTGTGTTCAATCTGCAATCTAATTTGCAGCGTAAAAATAAAGCAGCCAGTATTTACCCTGCACAGAAATAAAATAACCCACCCAAATCTAACTCTCTCTGCAAATGTTATATCTGCCTCCCCTGCAGTGCACATGGGCCCTCATTCCGAGTTGTTCGCTCGGTATTTTTCATCGCATCGCAGTGAAAATCCGCTTAGTACGCATGCGCAATGTTCGCACTGCGACTGCGCCAAGTAACTTTACTATGAAGAAAGTATTTTTACTCACGGCTTTTTCTTCGCTCCGGCGATCGTAATGTGATTGACAGGAAATGGGTGTTACTGGGCGGATACACGGCGTTTCAGGGGCGTGTGGCTGAAAACGCTACCGTTTCCGGAAAAAACGCAGGAGTGGCCGGGGAAACGGTGGGAGTGCCTGGGCGAACGCTGGGTGTGTTTGTGACGTCAACCAGGAACGACAAGCACTGAAATGATCGCACAGGCAGAGTAAGTCTGGAGCTACTCTGAAACTGCTAACTCGTTTGTAATCGCAATATTGCGCGTACGTCGGTCGCAATTTTAAGAAGCTAAGATTCACTCCCAGTAGGCGGCGGCTTAGCGTGTGTAACTCTGCTACATTCGCCTTGCGAGCGAACAACTCGGAATGAGGGCCATGGTTTTGCCCAACTGCTACAAATTTTCCTGCTGCGATCAACTTGGAATTACCCCATTGCCTGTAGCAACCAATCAGATTCTAATTATTTTTTTATTATAATCTGATTGGTTGATATGGGCAACATCTCTACTTATGTAAACCTGCACTTTAGTAAATATATCCCTAACTGTAGAGGAATAAAAACAAAAAAATATTTCCCTGCTTTAAATGTAACATTATACAAATGCTAAGCCTATCTTGCACATTGGCTCTCTAGGAAGACAAATACAGAATGTGCATTAAAGTAAAGTTGTAATAAAGTTATACAAAAGCAAAACAGTTTTCTTAAAATAAAGAAATAACATCTGAGCAATTTAGAAAGACTATGGACCTGTACATTGGGGGTAATTCCAAGTTGATCGCAGCAGGAAACTTTTTAGCAGTTGGGCAAAACCATGTGCACTGCAGGGGGGCAGATATAACATTTGCAGAGAGAGTTAGATATGGGTGGGTTATTTTGTTTCTGTGCAGGGTAAATACTGGCTGCTTTATTTTTACACTGCAATTTAGATTGCAGATTGAACTCACCACACCCAAATCTATCTCTCTCTGCACATTATATCCGCCCCCCCCCCCCCTGCAGTGCACATGGTTTTGCCCAACTGCTAAAAAATTTCCTGCTGCGATCAACTTGGAATTACCCCCATAGTTTCCAGTAGAAGGGTCCCAAGATGCTGCTAGAGAATATGATAGATACAGCAGGTCCTGTGCAAATATTGAGCAAGGGTGGCTTTATTCCATGATCATGTAAACTGAAAACACTAAGAGTCATATTTAGCACATTCTGCATTTTTTATGCTTGGGATAAATATTTTTCACGTAATTTCGCAAAGTGAAAATGATTATTTTGAAGCAAATTAACCATTTTTCTCCTGCCAGGAGACGGGCTCTGATAAGATAAGCTATCACATTACTTACTGGTTTGGGTCCCCCACAGCCAATACTAATGTGTGGCCTATCTTCTACATAACCTATACCCCTTTCACATCGCACAAATAACCCGGTATCGACACGGCATATTGCCATGTCGAAACGGGTCAGTGTGCGATGTGAAAGCACTTTTGCCGAATTAGCGGGTCGCCTGACTCGGTAATTCAACCCGGTTAAAAAGAAGGATTATTACCGGGTTGAATACCGGGTCAGGTGCAGTATGAATGGGAGCCGTTTCGATGCGACACGGCTCCCATTCACAGCATAGGGAGAGGCGGCGCAGGAGATGAGCTCATCTCCTAGTGCCGCCTCCACCCCTGCCCCTGCTGCTGCTGTGCCACCCCGCTGCTATGGCAACAGACCCGGTATATTGCCGGGTCGGAAAGCCAGCAGAGAAGAGCAAATGCCGGATCCCACCCGGTAAGGACACGTTTCTCTTACCGGGTGGGATCCGGCATTTGCGATCTGAAAGCGACACTAGAGGGACACTGATACCAGGGCCGGTTGTACACCTCGTGGCGCCCAGTGCGAAAGTTTCCACTGGCACCATGCCCCCCCCCCACACACACACGCGCCAAAGCAGCTAGTGCGCGCCGGTGGCCGCAGCAAAAAAATAGGGGCGTGGCTTCACAGAGGAGGGGTGTTGCCACAGTTATGCCCAAAGTAGTTGTGCCCCCCAGTTGATTAGCCCCCTGTAGCTGTGCCCCCTGTAGCTATGCCCCCAGTAGCTGTGCCCTCTGTAGCTGTGCCCCTGTAGCTATGCCCCCAGTAGTTGTGCCCTGTCGCTGTGCCCCCAGTAGTTGTGCCCTCTGTTGCTGTGGTGCCCCCTGTTGCTTTGCCCCCAGTAGATTTGCCCCAGTAGTTGTGCCCTCTGTTGCTTTGTCCCCAGTAGTTGTGCCCTCTGTTGCTTTGCCCCAGTAATTGTGCCCCCAGTAGATTTGCCCCTGTAGTTGTGCCACCTTTCGCAGTGCCCCCAGTAGTTGTGCCCTCTGCTGCTGTGCCCCCAGTAGTTGTGCCCTCTGTCGCTGTCAAACACACGCACACAAAAAACCAATACTTACCACTGCCCCGCTCCTGCTTTCCGACCACTGCTGCTGCTGCTGCTCCGTCTCCGTCATGACGTCTCTCCCATAGCAGCGCCGCACAGACACTAGAGGTCAATAATGACCTCTAGTGTCTGTCACTGGAGCCGGCTGCAGCGGACGCCCACACAGCCCACAGCGTCCGCTGCAGCCGGGGAGCGGGGTGCGGGTAGGCGGCGGTGCCTGCGGCCGCGCCCCCGGGCGCAGGCACTGCTTGCCCGCACCAAAAACCGCTCCTGACTGATACATAGTAACATAGTTAATGAGGTTGAAAAAAGACAGGTTGTCCATCAAGTTCAACATGTACTAAAAATCCTATACTATTCTGTATGTAACCATAGTACAACTAATATGCATACTGTTACTAAAATACATTAATTTTAAATGCTATATCCTTGGATATCTTTTTCAGTTAGAAATTTATCAAGTCCATTTTTAAACATATTGACTGAGTCCGCTATTACTACCTTCTCTGATAGTTAACACATCCCTACTCTTACTACTTACAGGATACTACATTTCCAACTAGGCTTGGGATGATGACCCTACCAATTGGAACAAACCAGACAGTACAAAGTGGTTCACTTTGTATATCAGTTTCTTATTGTCAACCTTCCTCCAACTGTACAGTGCAGCAGAGCAGACCTGGCCTAACCAATATAATGCCCTAGGCAAGAGTTTGGCTGGTGACCCATAGCACCACTGCTAGTTCTGCCTCTGACCCTGCGCCCCTTTTCCAGCACCATCACCCCTCACCCATAGCAGTCCTCATTTTGGTGCTCCTACCCCCTATATTTAAATAGGAACAGTACGCACGTTCGGCGCACAGACAAAAAGGGGCGTGTTCTTGCTGGGAAGGGGCATGGCCACACAATAGCACCCCCAATTCAAATTACGCCACACAGTAGTGCAACATTGGCCCTCATTCCGAGTTGGTCGCTAAGTTTTTCGTTCGCACAACATATTCGCAAAGTTGCGATTATGTTGTAAAATTGCGAACATCCGCCCCCAACGTATTTTTGCTATTTCGTACGCAGTATTACACAAGGTAGGCGTATGCCATTTTACGACGCATTATTGCGAATCCAACGCATACACACAAACCTCATCGCAAAAATACAATATCATCGTAGATTTACGCATTCCTCTTAAATATGCTAAGTTTTGTGCAAACAAACGCACAGCAATGGCTTTTTAAACCTAATTTAGATGACACCTTGCAATTCTAACTCAGCAAGCGTCCCTCAATTATAAATCCAATTAGTGGAATAATTGATTGTGTGCATGACCAATTAAGTCTGCAAAGAATACCTCAAGAACACTTTGCAGGCATAATTGGACATTACCATGTTTGTTTTTAAAGGTGTGCAAGAGATGTGTAAAATGTGCCTGACATAAATGTAAATAGCTTAATTTGGTGTGGATGTTTAGTGTGTGAATGTATGTGTTTACATGTTTGTTTAAAAAAGAAGCTACTAACTAACCTAATTTGTATGTAATAAATAAGACTAATACTCGTGTTTTTTTTTTTTTTTAATGTTTTGTTAACCAATTTCTGCTTTGCAATATGCTTTAATTTTTGGACAATAAAAACATCACAAGCGCATAACGGATCAAATTTTTTTTTTTTTAACAAATTTGTTTGTAAATATTTTTTGGACTCATTTTTTTTTCAGTTTTTAAAAATAAATAATTTTTTTGGGTTAAATTAATTCGGACAAATTGTTAAGTTCGGCCAACATGGCCTCCAAATTTGCCTTCATTCGTCCAACGATGCCTACCAGGCTTGTGGGATCTCCAATTGCAACATCTGAAATGCAGAGTAAAAATGACATTTAAAACATAACTCACATTAGCTATTACATCACAATTCCACAAAGCACACTTTCATATAAAATGATATACATCATGGATGTTTAAATGACAAAACAGTAGCATACCAACACCAAAGCATACTCAGCAATGTTTGTCATTCGAAAATTACAATGTGTAAAAGTCTAACACACCATGATGTACATTTCCCAAGATGGGAGTTATATTTAAGATGGGATGTTGCCCATAGCAACCAATCACTTTAAACTTCTCTTCTAGAAGGTGGAAAAGAACAAAAACTTGTTCTTGTTTGTTTGCTATGGTAAACATCCAATCTTGAATCACACCCCCAAATTAGTACATGTAACCCCATACTGGTCTTCATTCACATCTGTAATGAAGCAGACTTGTTTTTTGTGCTGTTTTGTCCGGCATCATCACACTGCATATCAACATCTTCAGAAGGACAACATACCCTAGCATGCCCACACTCCCTGAAAGCCTGCCTTACAAAAAAAAACAAGGTCAAACAGGTTTTGAAAAAGCAAATAAGTATTTTGTGAGTGTAACTTTCACAACACAAATCAGTGTGTCGTTAGGCTGGCTAACAAAGTGACTCCTGCAACTTTTGTAAGAAAATATTGCAAGACCCAAGCTCAATTGTAAAAGTCAAAACACACAAAAAATAACACTCTGGTCTAAATGTGTTGCATATAATGTTTCACATACAAACCTTGTTGTGCGGGCAAACCTGTCCACATAGTGATTATCAACCAGATGTAGACACTGTACATATAATGTCCCGCACACAAATGTGAATGCATCATCCATACCATGATGAAGAAGACAAGCATTTAACCTAGACAAAAGATTGCCCACAGTACAACACTGCATTTATTTGGATGGTTTTTTTTAAAATAAAATTAAAAATAAGGAATGTGTGCCAACTTACTCTCCTCTGCCACTTGGACACCTCCCTCTAGTGGCTCCGGGGCCTCTGCTGCCCATTCTGTCAGCGATGTTTGCTGGCTGGGGGATGGAGGCTGGATGGGGGATGGGTGCTGGCTGGGGGATGGAGGCTGGATGGGGGATGGGTGCTGGCTGGGGAATGGAGGCTGGATGGGTGAGGTTGGCTGGATGGGGGATGGGTGCTGGATGGGGGATGGAGGCTGGATGGGGGATGGGTGCTGGCTGGGGAATGGAGGCTGGATGGGTGAGGTTGGCTGGATGGGGGATGGGTGCTGGATGGGGGAAGAAGGCAGGATGGGGGAAGGAGGGTCCAATTGGGTGAGAGGATGGAAGGGGGAGGTACTTTCAGAGGGTGTTTGGGAATGATAGGGTGAGGGTGGTGGTGTGTTTTTTTGGGACACAGAGGGGGAGGGGGGCAGAGAGGGGAATTTGGTAAGAGAGTGGGATTGGTCTGGAGAGGGGGTGTGGGCTGGAGAGGGGGATTGGGAAAGAGAGTGGGCTTGGGCTGGAGAGGGGGTTTTGGAAAATGATGCAGAGGTGGCTGGAGAGGGTGAGGTGGGCGGAGAGGGGGATTGGGCAGGAGAGGGTGAGGTGGCAGGAGAGGGTGAGGTGGCAGGATAGGGGGATTGGGCAGGAGAGGTGGATTGGGCAGGAGAGGGTGAGGTGGCAGGAGAGGGTGAGGTGGCAGGAGAGGGGGATTGGGCAGGAGAGGGGGATTGGGCAGGAGAGGGTGAGGTGGCAGGAGAGGATGAGGTGGCAGGAGAGGGGGATTGGGCAGGAGAGGGGGATTGGGCAGGAGAGGGGGAGGTGGCTGGAGAGGGTGAGGTGGCAGGAGAGGGGGATTGGGCAGGAGAGGGGGATTGGGCCGGAGAGGGGGAGGGTGATCGGGAAGGGGATGGGGAATGTTGCTGGTGTGTACTCCCTGCACCAGCACCTTGCCGTTGTGCTCGCCCTATAATGACATATGTTATTTTTTTGTTAAAAACCAAAAAAAAACCCCACAATATTCCTATTACTCTGTTCTGTACCATGTTAAAGAAACAGGGTTAACATGACTAAGTTAGTAAAATATATTTCATGGTGATGTTGCCCTTATCAAACAAACAGAATCAAAATAAAGTATATTAAATACCGTCTATCCATTTTAAAATATATTCACATTTTTTAATCTAAACAACATCCCCAGTGTAAAAATTGACCCACAATTTTAAATGTTTAAAAAAACAATGATCCGGTATTAGTTTAAACTTTTCTGCCTGTGTATTAATTATGGCCAACAACATACAGTCAGTACCATACCTCCCAACACGAGTCTCGCCAGGAGGGACAGAATGTTCTGCTCCGTCACTTCACTCTTAATGTATGATTGGCATCATTTGTGCAGAGAAATCTTGAGATTAACAATTAAGTTACAAATACCTAAGCAGAGTTTTCGGTTCCTCTTGCAAAAGGTCATATTGGGAGTTATGCATCACTGCATAACCTACCTACACACACTCATGCAAATTTTCTCTGTGCAAATTTTTGCAACCACACTTAACGATAGTATGCAAAGGTTATGCGTTAATTCTGTCTGTGCACGAAATGTTACTTACTGCGGACACGTAGGGTCCGGATCTGTTGGCGGAGCTCCGCCATGAGGTTTGGCGTGCGCCTCCGCAGGTCGCTCCAGCGCCTCTCAAGCTGGATGATGGTCCTGCGACTGCGGAGGCGCCTCCGTAGTAAGCGGCGGACCTCCGCGTAGGCCTCGCGTTTTACCCTATTTGGGATAAAACGCCCAACGCGGCCTACGCGTCGGTCCATTACCGCCACCAGCACGCGGAGTTCCCGCCGTGTGAACGGGGCAGCACGCATCATGGCAATGGCGTTTTCCTTGTTTGGGCATATATTTATAGTGTGTGTTGGCATGTGATTGGTGTAAAATCTATGCTGTCATTGAAATAAACTTTATTGATGTTTGCAATGCTGTGAAGAGCAGAGTCAATGCTGGGAAGAGCAGAGTCATTATTTAGCTAGAGCGGAAATACGCAGTCGCGGAAGAGCAAGGAAAAAAAACTATTCTGACACAACACCCAATACATACACACTTTGTATAAAATTAATAAAAAACACAGTGTACTCACCACATTTGGTGTGAAAAATCAGCTGCACAGTCACAAAATGTTCAACATTTTGAAACATATGTTGGTGTTTTGTTCAAAGAAAACATGATTGTTAAAAAAAAAATAAAAAAAAATTAGCAACGACACATTATTATATTCCCGGAAAAAAACATTGTAAGCTTAACATTTTATAATTTAAAAAAAACCAAACAGAATAATATATTCAAACCCACCCTAACAATTACACAATGACCTTACAAAAACAACCTAAATGACATGTGCTCAAAATGACCATAAGCATACAGGGTTTTTTAGTAATTTCCAAAAGGATAACAAAATACACTATACCTGAAATATTCTTGGACAATGCTTGCCCTTACTTGGCTGCCATTCCCGGGAAACACTCCCACCACCAAATCTCCGCCCAACCCCTGGCTCCTCATCTGGCAATTACTCTGTGTCAGGAAGCTCAACGCGACTCCTTACCGCGATGTTATGAAGTATAGCGCACAGGACCACTATTTTACTTGCCATCTCCGGCGAATACATGATATCGCCACCAGTGCGGTGGAGCACACGAAAACGTCCTTTAAACACACCAATTGTGCGCTCCACCAGCTGTCTAGTGGCAGTAAGCGCGGAGTTAAATGCCGTCTGTGGTCCTGGCCTGGGATTACGGTAAGGAGTCATGAGCCAGGGGGTGCAAGGATATCCACGGTCTCCTGTTTGATGAGAACATTAAATTATAATGTGAATATTATTTAGGTATTAAAAAATTAAGTACCAAATTAAAAAAATAACTCACCCAATAACCACATGTCTTGGCGTTGAGTTGATCTTAATCTCTGCCATATCCCTGATTGCCTAATAACATGTGCGTCATGGGAGCTCCCAGGGAACTTAGCATTCAGGGACAGGATCTGGAGGGATGGCCCACAAACAACCATTACATTCAGAGAATGAAACAGTTTCCTGTTTCTATAAATTTCTTCATTATGTCTTGGTGGGACAATAGCTACATGTGTGCCATCCACAACCCCAATAACATGTGGGAAGCGACTACCACCTTCCTCAAATTTCCGCTTCACCACATCTAGGGCACCAGCATCCAAAGGCATAGCAATAAATTGCTTAACACGCTTTATGAAAGCCTGGCTGACACGCCGCAGGACCTTACTGAACTGGCCCTGCGACATGCCAACCAGGTCTCCAACCACATGCTGGAATGAGCCTGTGGCCACAAAATGTAACACAGCAAGGAATTGTGTCAATGGTGGTATTGCTGTAGGATACCGAATTGAAGACTCCAGATCACTCTCTATTATGGAGAGAGTGTCTAGGATTAGATGTGGTGGCAGCCTGTATCTACGCAAAACCACATCATCTGGCATCCCAAAAAGTATGACACGGGTGCGGAAAATTGGTGGCCTAGCACGCCTCCGTTGCCTTGGTTGATGAGGAGCCGGTTGTGGTTGGGGGGCTGGCGGTTGGGGTGGGAGTGCTTCCGTGGGTTGGGGTGGGAGGGCTTCTGCAGCCACAAAGACCGACATCACCAACTTAAAATAAAGATAATAATATTGAGAATAAGACAAATGAAAAAAAAAAAAGTACAACCTTAAAACTAAATAAAAATTCAGGGTGTAAACTTACTGCAGGAGCATACGACATTGTTTCTGGATTCAATTACAGATCAATTTGAAATTGAGACAAAAAAGGAGAAAAGCAAATTAAAAAAGTAAAAAAAAAAACATAGTTTAACCCCTATAAAAAAAAAACCAACCTACCAAACAGACACATAATAAGAGCTAAAACAAAAAAAATACACCTAAGTATAAATAATGAAAATTATGTTATAAATCTAAACTAGATTCCACACAAAATTTAGTCCTTTAGTAGCTATTACAGGCAATAACAGCACTACTTTGCAGAACAATCCTGGAAATAATAAGTGTATTTTTTTTAAATAGTGCTGACAAACATAATGAAAACACTTTGAACACACACATACTCCACAACACACAGGCCTAGGGGACTTACTTGCTCGTCAAAATAAGACACTCAATTAGTGTCACAAGCTGTGTCCACAAAAAAGACCTGAATTTGGCCTCAAAAAAAAATGGAGTCCTTCTCCAAAAAGAAACACCTACAAAAGACACAAAATGAGACTAAGACCACATAGAGCCCATTAGCACAAACACACACAAACACAGGCCTAGGGGACTTACCTGCTCCTCAAAATAAGACACTCAATTAGTGTCACAAGCTGTGTCCACAAAAAAGACCTGAATTTGGCTTCAACAAAAAAAATGGAGTCCTTCTCCAAAAAGAAACACCTACAAAAGACACAAAAGGAGACTAAGACCACATAGAGCCCATTAGCACAAACACACACAAACACAGGCCTAGGGGACTTACCTGCTCCTCAAAATAAGACACTCAATTAGTGTCACAAGCTGTGTCCACAAAAAAGACATGAATTTGGCCTCAACAAAAAAAATGGAGTCCTTCTCCAAAAAGAAACACCTACAAAAGACACAAAATGAGACTAAGACCAACATTTTAACATTAGTCCACAAAACAGAAACAGTAAAGTACTGGTTATGTGCAAAAATTACATAAAAAAACAACAATGAAAACAAAACAAACAAAAAAATAAGTCCATCAGAAAAACACCTGCATTGCACCAACAAACATACTTGCATTTAACAACACGATTGCACGAATACTCACAAACGGAACTTCGCAAAAATTAATTAATACAGTGTATATGCTAAAAGCAAATAAACGGAAAATTGTATGCTTGACAATGCTAAAATTACTCACTCAGAAAAGTCCAAGAGCACCTTATCGCACGAGCCAGAAACACAAACTCCATTCATCACCAAAACACTCACAGCGTGCAAACCAGGCCATTAAATAAGCAGTACAATCAGTAGCAAGATTAGCATACTGTACACCTGTGTGAATGAACGCGCCGCACGTAGGTATAAATAGGCACACACCTGGCCGTACAGACGACATCTGCAACATGGCTACTCGTGAGGAATTAGCAGCAGAGATGGGCCGCATTATGCAGCAGCAGATGGCATTGGCAAAAAAACGCATCGAGTGCCAGAGACGGATGATGGAATCCGCCTCTGCGGATGTTGAAGAGGCAGGACCCAGTACTCGGGAAATGTCAGCTTCTGAGCCCCAACAATTAAGTGGGGATACCCTGCCACACACACATACTGGCCAAACTGAGGGAGAATCAGCATTAGCCACACAAGCACAACAGACAGAAGCTGCTAGTGACGAGGAAGATGGTGAGGAGCAGCAGGAAGAAAGCTCACAGGCTACCTCCAGACGTAAGAAAAGACAGCCAGCATTCACTAAGAGGGAGTTGCGTGTTTTGGTCACGCAGGCCATGTCCAAAATACATAGAGGCCCCAAAAACATGGGTGCTGCTACGAAAGATCGCATCTGGAGGGACATCACACATTCTGTGAATGAAGTTGGCTCTGTCGTCAGAACATCACAGGAAGTTAGACGACGGTAAGTGCATCTTGGCAGTCCATTCTCTGTGCTAAGTTGTCTTAAAAATGTAGTTACATGTGATGTTATGAAACGAAATAGAGGAGATGGCGCCAAGGGAGTTATATCAACGCCCTACCTAAAAACGGACCCTTACAGTACTCTCCGGATAAATTACGTCAGATAACAAATACTAACATAAAAATTTATTAAAACAACATATAAACCCGACACAAATGTTCATAAGTATACAGAGTTGATACATTTACATTTGTCGCACAATTTGAACAATCAGTTTGTAGTGATGAGAAAAAAGCGTAGATATATCACTACGATTTCCTCCTTCTCCTTATTGTAGATTCGGAGGTAACATCAGATAATAGATAGATAAATAACCCAACGCGTTTCGTCTTGTTCCAAGACTTCATCAGGGGTAAAATCTCTTCATTTCAGAACATATTGTCAGCACATAAAAGGTCATTCAAAGATGTATGAACAACGTTTCAATATTTCAATGGGACTTGATTGATACAGCGAGGACCATACCTCATATATCATCAGCTTGAGTCTGACATTCAGATATTCGAATATGGGGAAGATTCAAATGTGTATAGAATCTAACTGGTTCGCAAGCATAAGGAACCTCGTCGGTCAGCAGCTTGAACCTGACACTCAGAGACTCAGGAGTGAAGGCAATTCAAATGGGTATAATGTCTAACCAATTTAGAACACGTGGTAGACCCTCCAGTAGTGCAGTGCTGACAGCCAAGTCTCTGTATAATCTGATGGTGAGGAGCAGCAGGAAGATAGCTCACAGGCTACCTCCAGACGTAAGAAAAGACAGCCAGCATTCACTAAGAGGGAGTTGCGTGTTTTGGTCACGCAGGCCATGTCCAAAATACATAGAGGCCCCAAAAACATGGGTGCTGCTACGAAAGATCGCATCTGGAGGGACATCACACATTCTGTGAATGAAGTTGGCTCTGTCGTCAGAACATCACAGGAAGTTAGACGACGGTAAGTGCATCTTGGCAGTCCATTCTCTGTGCTAAGTTGTCTTAAAAATGTAGTTACATGTGATGTTATGTATAGCAAACAAAAGCAGAACATGTGTCCTATATATTTTTAGACAGAAATAATAATACTCTACTTTGCCCCTATTTCCACAAACATATGTAGTTGGGCCGACTTCAAATCCCACCTGAAGGCAAAGAGGTCTGCGGAGTGGAATGCCTCTAGGGCTACAGGTGGAGGACCATCTGTCGCTGTGGAGTTTACAGACTTGGAGGAGATGGCGATGCCCTGTATCAGTTATGAGGAGGCCCAAGGGGTGTCAAATATGGACACGGACCTGCCTGAGATCCTGACGGAACATGACTTGCCAGGTAAGTTTACACACGTATTTGTCTGCAAATTAAACTGTATGTTTTTAAATAAAATTAATTTTTCATTGTACTCTTTTCCCACACATTCTTCTATTTGCTTGCCACAAAACACAGCACAGGGGGGTGATCAGTTAGAGTCACAGGAAGGTTATGTGGCTGAGGCTGAGGGACCTAGTGGGTCTGGGCGTATGGGCCCACAAATCCCACCTCTGCAGATTCCTACTGGCCCCCCCACCCAACCCTCTGCTATCCTGGAGATCCTGCTTGAAATAGCTAGGTATGGTGAGAGCCTAAATGCATTTCAAGACGGGGTCCTCCGGGAGGTAAGCCAGATAGCTGTCCGGCTCAGTGAGCACCGAACCAGTGTTGAGCAAGGTGTTGCTCAACTCTGCCAAGGTCTGGCAGAGATCAGGCAGGGACAAGAACAACTTGCCTCCTCATTCCAAAGCCTTGCAACTAATATCTTGCAAGGGCTCCAGGCCATCGCTGTCTCCCTTGCCCACAGTGGCAGAGAGCCACCCACATCGGCTCCCTCCCCTGCCCCTGCCCAGGAAGAACAGGCCACTGGGCAAGCCCAACGAAGGTCGCTCCGCAGACCAAGCCAAGAAGAACAGCCTCAGGCGGGGCGAAAAAAAAAGAAAGTGATGTCTCTCCAGATGGGCAGCACCCATGTTTTTCATGTTGCCTCTATGTTATTTTGGAGTTGGCTTGTGTGTCCAGAATGGCTAACTCCCTCTTAGTGAAATGTATTATTAATGTTTGGAGGTATTGTAGCCTGTGAGCTTATTTTCAGAAACAACAGAGCCATCTTCCTCTTACTAGTGTGCTATGTATTGCTGTGTTTGTGTGGTGGATCCTAATTCTTTCTCAGTTGGGTCCAAATTTTTGTGTGGCAGGGTGTGTAATATTTTATTGTGTTAGTTAAATTTCTCAGTTTGTCAGAAGCTGAATTTTGCTGAGTACTGAGTTCTGCTATCTCATTTGTGTCAGTGTCATCTGCTTGCTGCTTGGTCCATCTCTGCCTGTGATACTCACGTGTAGCCATGTTGTTTTGATGTTTAAAAATATTACTACAGTAATAAACATATCATATTTTACCAACAATTGTGCACTTTATTCAAGGTAATGCATTATGTAAATCTTAGTTCCAGGAAGATTATGTAAGCATATAGACACTTGTGTAACGAGGGAACAATCTGCAAGTTTTTAAAACAATTGCATCTTCAAAAATACTACAGGTATGCCTTGCACCACAGTTTAATGTCCATATTAATTAAACTGACACAACACTTTTTATTTTTATCTATGGTCAACAGGACATCATTTAAAACATTGTCAGATATTATAAAAAAAAACAAAAAAAAAAATTTCTGGCCAAAATTAAGTGTATGCTGCATTATGTGGGTGTCTGTTTATTTAGGTAAAATGTTGCTGCTTGCTATTAACATTTTGAGTAATTTCACTTGTTTGCAGTTAGTAGTCTTACACACATTAAAACCTGCCCTTTACAAACATTTTACACACCAACTTTAACACAAACAACAACCTTATTTGGCAGTGTGTGCGATTTATATGTGAGTAGAATAAACATGTAATGTGGGTTCAGACAATTGCTGTTTGCTAACTTTCATCTGAGCAGTATTTAACAAGTAATTGGCCAACAGATGAATGTGCTCTCCAATTAACTGCTAATTACTGCATACACACTTGTAACAGCACTTCGCAAATGCAGAGTAACTGCAGACCTACTCGGCTGCTGCGTGAAGATTGCTATGGATTCCTATGTTAGTTTTAACAGCGACAATGTTTTATTGCGAAAAACATGCCCATTGCGAGTTGCATACTCCCACACTGTACGCCCACTTTCACGCCCATGTCGGACCATTGCGAAGTCTCGCCTCCGCCACGCCTCCGCCACTCCTCGTTTTCGTTTGTGAGTAACGTGTGGGTTTTTTTGTAGTATTTTTGCACCGGTGTCGCACGGCTGAGCTCGCGCATGCGTATTTACGCATTTGCGCATGCGCAGTTAGTTAGGTTTTGCACATTTGCGATGCGATGTCTCTCTGCGATCAACTCGGAATGAGGGCCATTATTCACATTTTATCATTCGATAGTGTGCCTAATTTACGTTACATCACACAGTAGAACCACTTTGCCTTATTTATTATTATTATTATTTATTACCAGTTATTTATATAGCGCACACATATTCCGCAGCGCTTTTACAGAGAATACTTAGCCATTCACATGAGTCCCTGCCCCAGTGGAGCTTACAATCTATTCCCTACCACATGTACACACAGACACATTCACGCTAGGGTTAATTTTGTTGGGATCCAATTAACCTAACAGTATATTTTTGGATTGTGGGAGGAAACCGGAGTACCCGGAGTAAACCCACGCAGGTACGGGGAGAATATACAAACTCCACACAGTTACAGCCATGGTGGGAATCGAACCCAGGACCTCAGTGCTGTGAGGCAGTAATGCTAATCATTACACCATCCGTACTGCCTTATATACGTTACTCCTTACAGTAGTGCCACTTATTTACATTACATCACACTGAATTGCTCCTTATTCACATTACACTTCACCATATTGCTCTTTATTCACATTAGACCACACGGTAGTGCCCTTTCAGTACGTTATGCCGTACACATGATGCCACACATTAGTATTGCCTTTATACACATAATACCACAGAGTAATGCCCCTTACACATATGACACACATTATGAATGTCCTTATAAACATAATGCGCCTTACATATTATGCCGACCTTTATTAATGCCCTTATGCACATAATGTCCCTTACACATATGCAGCACATTATTAATGCCCTTATACACATAATTATTATTATCCTTTATTTATATGGTGCGACAAGTGATCCGCAACGCCCATTACACAGTACATAATGAAATGAGCAAACAAGAAAACAGCACTTACAGTTCAAGACAATATACCTGTGGGACAGGTATAGAAAACCCGGGGTTAGGTGCCATCAAAGGGAGTAAGGAGTAAGATTGTGTAAGTAAGAAAAGGAAAGGCACATGAGGAAAGAAGTCCCTGCTCTTGCAAGCTTACAATCTAAAAGGTGTGGTACTAACAGACCGGGGTGACACAGAAGGGGTAGACAGTGAACACACATAATACTACTACTACTACTAATAATAATAATAATAATAATCACACATAGTGCCCCTAACACACATGCCGAACACTACTGCACAACCAACCTACCCACACACAGCACTCACATGGCCATTAACACTATGATCTCTGCCTCTGCTTGGATACAGATGTGTCCACATACATCTTGCCTCAATATGTCATGCACCCTCCTGAGTCAGCTGGCAGGTCTGACATTGGGTAGTTTTTTTATGAAAATGCATCTTAGTTGCATTACTATGTGGCTAGGATGCACAAGCAGCTTCTGCTGATTAAAATGATATGCGGCATGCCTATGTTCTGTGTGCAACTGTGGCTTTATCTGCATACAAAATGCTACATTACAGCGATTTCCAGGAATACACTGTAACGTAGCATTTCATATGTAAATATAGCCGCAATCACACACCGAACATAGGCATGCCACATATCATTTTGCTCAGCAGAAGCTGCTTGTGCCCCTAGGCATACCAAATGCCCTAGGCATTTGCCTAGTTTGCCTATGCCTTTGGCCAGCTCTGCAGCAGAATGTTATGACACTATGGGGGAAATTCCAAGTTGATCGCAGCAGGAATTTTGTTAGCAGTTGGGCAAAACCATGGGGGTAATTCTGAGTTGATCGCAGCAGGAACTTTGTTAGCAGTTGGGCAAAACCATGTGCACTGCAGGGGTGTGGTATTGAAAGTCGACAGTAACTAGGTCGACAATGTCTAGGTCGACCACTATTGGTCGACAGGGTCTTTAGGTCGACATGTTCTAGGTCGACAGGTCAAAAGGTCGACATGAGTATTTAATGTTATTTTGGTGTTGTTTTCTTCGTAGAGTGACCGGGAAACCCAATTAGTGCACCGCGTCCCCTCGCATGGCTCGCTTCGCTCGCCATGCTTCGGCCATGGTGCCTTCGCTCCGCTACCGCTTCGCTTGGCACAGATTACCGTTCCAATCGTAGTCCACATGGATCGTTAAGTATGAAAAGGTTCAAGAAAAGAAAAAAAATAAGAATTTACTTACCGATAATTCTGTTTCTCGTAGTCCGTAGTGGATGCTGGGGACTCCGTCAGGACCATGGGGTTTAGCGGCTCCGCAGGAGACAGGGCACAATAATAAAAGCTTTAGGATCAGGTGGTGTGCACTGGCTCCTCCCCCTATGACCCTCCTCCAAGCCTCAGTTAGGATACTGTGCCCGGACGAGCGTGCATAATTAGGAAGGATATTGAATCCCGGGTAAGACTCATACCAGCCACACCAATCACACCGTACAACCTGTGATCTGAACCCAGTTAACAGTATGATAACAACGAAGGAGCCTCTGAAAAGATGGCTCACAACAAGAATAACCCGATTTTTGTAACCATAACTATGTACAAGTATTGCAGACAATCCGCACTTGGGATGGGCGCCCAGCATCCACTACGGACTACGAGAAATAGAATTATCGGTAAGTAAATTCTTATTTTCTCTAACGTCCTAAGTGGATGCTGGGGACTCCGTCAGGACCATGGGGATTATACCAAAGCTCCCAAACGGGCGGGAGAGTGCGGATGACTCTGCAGCACCGAATGAGAGAACTCCAGGTCCTCCTCAGTCAGGGTGTGCCCCTGACCAAGTAGCAGCTCGGCAAAGTTGTAAAGCCGAGACCCCTCGGGCAGCCGCCCAAGATGAGCCCACTTCCTTGTGGAATGGGCTTTTACTGATTTTGGCTGTGGCAAGCCTGCCACAGAATGTGCAAGCTGAATTGTACTACAAATCCAGCGAGCAATCGTCTGCTTAGAAGCAGGAACACCCATCTTGTTGGGTGCATACAGGCTAAACAGCGAGTCAGATTTTCTGACTCCAGTCGTCCTGGAAACATATATTTTCAGGGCCCTGACAACGTCAAGTAACTTGGAGTCCTCCAAGTCCCTAGTAGCCGCAGGTACCACAATAGGTTGGTTCATGTGAAAAACAGAAAACACCTTAAGGAGAAATTGAGGACGAGTCCTCAATTCTGCCCTGTCAGAATGAAAAATTAAGTAAGGGCTTTTATATGATAAAGCCGCCCATTCTGACACACGCCTGGCTGAAGCCAGGGCTAATAGAATCTTCACCTTCCATGTGAAATATTTTAATTCCACAGTGGTGAGTGGATCAAACCAATGTGACTTTAGGAAACTCAAAACAACATTGAGATCCCAAGGTGCCACTGGGGGCACAAAAGGAGGCTGTATATGCAGTACCCCTTTTACAAACGTCTGAACTTCAGGCACTGAAGCCAGTTCTTTCTGGAAGAAATTTGACAGGGTCGAAATTTGAACCTTAATGGACCCTAATTTTAGGCCCATAGACAGTCCTGTTTTCAGGAAATGTAGGAAACGACCCAGTTGGAATTCCTCTGTAGGGACCTTCTTGGCCTCACACCACGCAACATATTTTCGCCAAATGCGGTGAAAATGTTTTGCGGTTACATCCTTCCTGGCTTCGACCAGGGTAGGGATGACTTCATCTGGAATGCCCTTTCAGGATCCGGCGTTCAACTGCCATGCCGTCAAACGCAGCCGCGGTAAGTCTTGGAACAGACAAGGCCCCTGCTGGAGCAGGTCCTTTCTTAAAGGTAGAGGCCACGGTTCTTCCGTGAGCATCTCTTGAAGTTCCGGGTACCAAGTCCTTCTTGACCCATCCGGAACCACGAGTATCGTTCTTACTCATCTCCTTCTTATGATTCTCAGTACTTTTGGTATGAGATGCATAGGAGGGAACACATACCCTGACTGGTACACCCACAGTGTTACCAGAGCGTCCACCGCTATTGCCTGAGGGTCCCTTGACCTGGCGCAATATTTGTCTAGTTTTTTGTTCAGGCGGGACGCCATCATGTCCACCTTTGGTTTTTCCCAACGGTTTACAATCATGTGGAAGACTTCCCGCTGAAGTCCCCACTCTCCCGGGTGGAGGTTATGCCTGCTGAGGAAGTTTGCTTCCCAGTTTTCCACTCCCGGAATTAACACTGCTGAGAGTGTTATCACATGATTTTTCGCCCAGCGAAGAATCCTTGCAGTTTCTGCCATTTCCCTCCTGCTTCATGTGCCGCCCTGTCTGTTTACGTGGGCGACTGCCGTGATGTTGTCCCACTGGATCAATACCGGCTGACCTTGAAGCAGAGGTCTTGCTAAGCTTAGAGCCTTGTAAATTGCCCTTAGCTCCAGTATATTTATGTGGAGAGAAGTCTCCAGACTTGATCACACTCCCTGGAAATTTTTTCCTTGTGTGACTGCTCCCCAGCCACTCAGGCTGGCATCCGTGGTCACCAGGACCCAGTCCTGAATGTCGAATCTGCGGCCCTTTCATAGATGAGCACTCTGCAGCCACCGCAGAAGAAAACACCCTTGTCCTTGGAGACAGGGTTATCCGCTGATGCATCTGAAGATGCGATCCGGACCATTTTCCCAGCAGATTCCACTGAAAGGTTCTTGCGTGAAATCTACCGAATGGGATCGCTTTGTAAGAAACCACCATTTTTCACAGGACCCTTGTGCAATGATGCACTGATACTTTTCCTGGTTTTAGGAGGTTCCTGACTAGCTCGGATAACTCCCTGGTCTTCTTCTCCGGGAGAAAACATCCTTTTCTGGACTGTGTCCAGAATCATTCCTAGGAACATTAGACGTGTCGTCGGAAAAAGCTGCGATTTTGGAATATTTAGAATCCACTCGTGCTGTCGTAGAACTACTTGAGATAGTGCTACTCCGACCGCCAACTGTTCTCTGGACCTTGCCCTTATCAGGAAAGCGTCCATATTTCTTTTAGGAAGAATCATCATTTCGGCCATTACCATGGTAAAGACCCGGGGTGCCGTGGACAATCCAAACGGCAGCGTCTGAACTGATAGTGACAGTTCTGTACCACGAACCTGAGATACCCTTGGTGAGAAGGGCAAAATTTGGACATGTAGGTAAGCGTCCCTGATATCCAGTGACACCATATCGTCCTGGTTCGCTATCACTGCTCTGAGTGACTCCATCTTGATTTGAACCCTTGTATGTAATTGTTCAAATCTTTTAGATCTCACCGAGCCGTTTGGCTTCAGTACCACAATATAGTGTGGAATAATACCCCTTCCCTTGTTGTAGGAGGGGTACTTTGATTATCACCTGCTGGGAATACAGCCTGTGAATTTTTTTCCAATACTGCCTCCCTGTCGGAGGGAGACGTTGGTAAAGCAGACTTCAGGAACTTGTGAGGGGAAGACGTCTCGAATTTCCAATGTACACCTGGGATACTACGTGTAGGATCCAGGAGTCCACTTGCGAGTGAGCCCACTGCGTGCTGAAACTCTTGAGATGACCCCCCACCGCACCTGAGTCCGCTTGTATGGCCCCAGCGTCATGCTGCGGACTTGGCAGAAGCTGTGGAGGACTTCTGTTCCTGGGAATGGGCTGCCTGCTGCAGTCTTCTTCCCTTTCCTCTAACCCTGGGCAGATATGACTGGCCTTTTGCCCGCCTGCCTTTATGGGTACGAAAGGACTGAGACTGAAAAGACTGTGTCCTTTTCTGCTGAGATGTGACTTGGGGTAACAAAAGTGGATTTTCCAGCTGTTGCCATGGCCACCAGGTCCGATGGACCGCCCCTTTATACGGCAATACTTCCATGTGCCGTCTGGAATCTGCATCACCTGACCACTGTCGTGTCTATAAACATCGTCTGGCAGATATGGACATCACATCTACTCTTGATGCCAGAATGCAAATATCCCTCTGCGCATCTCGCATATATAGAAATGCATCCTTAAAATGCTCTATAGTCAATAAAATATTGTTCCTGTCAAGGGTATCAATATTTTCAGTCAGGAAATCCGACCAAGCCCCCCCAGCGCTGCACATCCAGGCTGAGGCGATTGCTGGTCGTAGTATAACACCAGTATGTGTGTATATACTTTTTAGGATATTTTTCAGCTTCCTATCAGCTGGCTCTTTGAGGGCGGCCGTATCCTGGAGACGGTAACGCCACTTGTTTTTATAAGCGTGTGAGCGCCTTATCCACCCTAAGGTGTGTTTCCCAACTCGCCCTCACTTCTGGCGGGAAAGGGTATACCTCCAATAATTTTCTATCGGAGGAAACCCACGTATCATCACACACTTTAATTTATCTGATTCAGGAAAAACTACAAGTAGATTATTCCCACCCTACATAATACCCTTATTTGTGGTACTTGTAGTATCAGAAATATGTAACACCTCCTTCATTGCCCTTAACATGTAACGTGTGGCCCTAAAGGAAAATACGTTTGTTTCTTCACCGTCGACACTGAAGTCAGTGTCCGTGTCTGTGTCTGTGTCGACCAACTGAGGTAAATGGGCGTTTTTACAAGCCCCAGACGGTGTCTGAGACGCCTGGACAGGTACTAATTTGTTTGCCGGCCGTCTCATGTCGTCAACCGACCTTGCATCGTGTTGACATTATCACGTAATTCCTAAATAAGCCATCCATTCCGGTGTCGACTCCCTAGAGAGTGACATCACCAATACAGGCAATTTGCTCCGCCTCCTCACCAACATCGTCCTCCTACATGTCGACACACACGTACCGACACACAGCACACACACAGGGAATGCTCTGATAGAGGACAGGACCCCACTAGCCCTTTGGGGAGACAGAGGGAGAGTTTGCCAGCACACACCAAAAACGCTATAATTATACAGGGACAACCCCTTATACAAGTGTTTTCCCTTATAGCATTTTCACATATGTAATCATATCGCCAAATAAGTGCCCCCCCTCTCTGTTTTAACCCTGTTTCTGTAGTGCAGTGCAGGGGAGAGCCTGGGAGCCTTCCTCACAGCAGAGCTGAGCAGGAAAATGGCGCCGTGTGCTGAGGAGAATAGGCCCCGCCCCCTAAAACGGCAGGCTCTTCTCCCGGAGTTTGTGAGATCTGGCAGGGGTTAAATACATCCATATAGCCTCAAGGGCTATATGTGATGTATTTTAGCCATAAAAAAGGTATAATACATTGCTGCCCAGGGCGCCCCCCCCCAGCGCCCTGCACCCTCAGTGACCGCTGGTATGAAGTGTGCTGACAACAATGGCGCACAGCTGCAGTGCTGTGCACTACCTTATGAAGACTGAAAGTCTTCTGCCGCCTGTTTCTGGACCTCTGGACCTCTTCAACTTCGGCATCTGCAAGGGGGGTCGGCGGCACGGCTCCGGGACGAACCCCAGGGTGAGACCTGTGTTCCGACTCCCTCTGGAGCTAATGGTGTCCAGTAGCCTAAGAAGCAAATCCATCCTGCACGCAGGTGAGTTTACTTCTCTCCCCTAAGCCCTCGTAGCAGTGAGCCTGTTGCCAGCAGGACTCACTGAAAATAAAAAACCTAACTTAAACTTTTATTCTAAGCAGCTCAGGAGAGCCACCTAGATTGCACCCTTCTCGGCCGGGCACAAAAATCTAACTGAGGCTTGGAGGAGGGTCATAGGGGGAGGAGCCAGTGCACACCACCTGATCCTAAAGCTTTTATTATTGTGCCCTGTCTCCTGCGGAGCCGCTAAACCCCATGGTCCTGACGGAGTCCCCAGCATCCACTTAGGACGTTAGAGAAATTGTGATAAACTCATGTCGACCTTTTGACCTGTCGACCTAGAACATGTCGACCTAAAGACCCTGTCGACCTAGACACCCTGTCGACCTAGTTACTGTCGACCAATAGTAGTCGACCTAGACATTGTCGACCTAGTTACTGTCGACTTTCAATCCGGATCCCGCACTGCAGGGGAGGCAGATATAACATGTGCAGGGAGAGTTAGATTTGGGTGTGGTGAGTTCAATTTGCAATCTAAATTGCAGTGTAAAAATAAAGCAGCCAGTATTTACCCTGCACAGAAACAAAATAACCCACCAAAATCTAACTCTCTCTGCACATGTTATATCTGCCCCCCCTGCAGTGCACATGGTTTTGCCCAACTGCTAAAAATGTTCCTGCTGCGATCAACTTGGAATTACCCCCCATGTGCACTGCAGGGGAGGCAGATATAACATGTGCAGAGAGAGTTAGATTTGGGTGTGGTGTGTTCAATCTGCAATCTAATTTGCAGTGTAAAAATAAAGCAGCCAGTATTTACCCTGCACAGAAATAAAATAACCCACCCAAATCTAACTCTCTCTGCAAATGTTATATCTGCCTCCCCTGCAGTGCACATGGTTTTGCCCAACTGCTAACAAAATTCCTGCTGCGATCAACTTAGAATTACCCCCTATATAAATAAATGTGTGCTGTGTTCATTATACATCATAAAACCCCTTATTTATTGAAAAGGGCATAGTCTTCCTTTGAGGTAGGAGGAGCACAGGCATATTTACAATGGATGCAGTGCACACAAGCCAGAAAGCCTTTGGTTTTGCCTGTCACTGGGAAGATGGTACCACAGAGGAGGGGGGAACTGATTGCTGGTACTAGTATGTGGAGGGTTACGTAGGGGGTGGGGCACTGCTCAGAGAAGCGGGCCCACTGGGAGGCAGTAGACCAATATCTAAGTTTCTATCTTAGCTGTATCTACAATTAATATATATGTCTTTACTCACAGTATCACATTTATGTAGTTGGTAAACAGAATTAAGAATTTCCAAGTCACATGATTGAAAGGAAAATCTATTGAACATACTTTTTTATCCCTTTAATATGAAAACACTGCCCACTCTTGGGGGATCTTTGGTCAGTCAAACTGTCAAGATAGGAATCACAAAGAAAATATTGTTTGTTTTGATATTTTCACTGTTAAATAGTGGTAAAATATTGGATTCAGAATATCGATTTTTTTTCTCCATTTGAAATGTTTTTTTTTTTTGTGTGCTGTCTTTGCTGTGCTGGCCGTATAACACTCGTAAGCAGCTGAATGCCTGTCTGTTCCACTCATCGCTGGCCGAATTAGGTTTAGGTGTCGTGGGCTGCCTGTGATAATTCATGAGTGTGACTGTGTTACCTCACTGACCTAACATATCAGCATCAGATCAATCTCACCTCCCTATGTGTCACAGTCTAAAGTAGCCCATACACTTGTGAGATAATAGGTGCTAACCTTCGATTTCGACCGCATCTGTGAGAGAAATCGAAGGATTGTTAGCACATTTTAGGTAACTTGCGACGTGATGCGCGGGCACGCCGGTCGAATCTCGTGTCTCAAGATAGTATATGCTGCACTTAATATTTATCGAATCGCAGTGCGATCGCATGTGTCTTAAAAACACATACAATATATCGCACTGCGATGCGCGATGGGCACCCACTGGGAGCGGACAGAGGCCGCTCCCACTCGGCAGTGACATGCCGATCACGTGATTACCATGCGATCTATCGCATGATCGCATGGTAATCACTTTGTCAGTTCAGGTGCGATGCCCTGCGATGTTGCGTCGTGGGGCATCGCACAAGTGTATGGGCACCATAAGGCAGAGAGAAAACCTCACTAAAAACTGCCCTCCTGCTGTGTACTCTGTGCAGCACCATAGAGTTGGAAGAACAAAAGTGGTCTGCAGCTGGCCACGGTCAGAGCCAATCTGAAACTGAAGAATATCATTAAAGAAAAAGTAGGTAGTGAGGAACTATCTAACCCTCACTACTAATTAATAAATTATTATTGGTTCCCAGAGGCGTCACAAGGTGAGTGCGGGGATGCGGACCGCACCCAGGTGTTACCCTCCAGGGGGTGACACCAGAATGCCGGCTCCTCTACAGTGACTCGGAGGAGGGTGCTGCAGTGTGACATTACCCTGCAGGGCCCAGCTCCTGTCACTGAGAAGGGGCCAGCAGTGCAAAAAATAGTCTCCGGGGGTAGCCCAGCATCTTTGGGGAGATTTCCTGTGGGCCATGCCCCGTAGTGATGTTAGTGGGGGACTACCTGTGAGGCCATGTCCTACCCACAAGGTCACTCCCCCTATTTATCCGCACACGACCCCAATGCTGCCACTGTTGGTTCTCATTCCTAGCAAAGTGCTGATGAACGCTTCCCCTGTGCTCAATGCTAATGCTTAACAGATATGTGTCTTCATTCAAGCCTTCACCAGATAGACACAGACTAAGGCTGGGTACACACTTGCCAATATCAGTGACATTGTGCAAGATCCTGTACCTCGATATCGTGCGGGAGCGCGCATTGTTAATGATACAGGGTATACACACTAGCCAATGTATATATAGTCCGATCCGCCGGTTCGGACGATATATCGGTTGCACATCGGTAAATATATGCCCAGCCTAACACATGACTGTTTGAGAGTTGCTCTTAAATGGTTATTTTTTATACAACTATGCCTCATCCTTTCTTCTCCTCTCTCAAAGAGGCATATTTCATTTATGAAAATCGCCATTTTTTAATGCGAATGTGATAACTATTTATCGCTCAGATTCACAATGTGAACATTTATATTTTATGCAACTTTACTAAAATCCTGTTGCCATGAGGCAGGCTCCAATAAAAGTCCATTACAGTGAAGAGCTGGATCAGTATGATAACGTAACTGTTTCCTGGTTTGGATCCGCGGCAACCAATGCACATGCACGGCCATTGACTGGTGCATGTGTCACCGGGGCCGATGGAGACTCCCTCTCCAGAATAATTTGCAATTTAGTAGCCCGTAGGCTACTATAGGTTATGACATTATCATATTGGGACGAAGTGGTTATTTACTAAGCCTTGGATGGAGATAAAGTCGCTGGAGATAAAGTACCAGCCACTCGGCTCCAAACTGTCATTTTTCAAACACAGCCTGTGACATGGCAATTAGGAGCCGATTGGCTGGTACTTTATCTCCAGCGACTTTATCTCCATTCAAGGCTTAGTAAATAGACCCCTAAGCTCCGGAATGGCTTGGAAAATCCGGTAACGATACTGCCTCCATAGAAACCTAAGGGGGCTGCATTTGCAGATAAAAATGGAGGGACAGCAGCAGGTATTAGAGACATCTGCTGCGATCCATCCACAGTGCATCTGGGGGATACTTAATATTTGCGTCTGTTTTCAGTGAATATCCTGCAAAAATGTAATGATACATTGGCCCGAAAATAACCCTGAGCCCTTCACAAGAAAATGGGAATGTGACTTTATGCCATGCCCCCTTCCCTATGGAGCCGCACCCCTTTTTGGGAACACCCCTTTGGCGCACACAGGTGTGCCTCTTTGGGAATAACCAGGGCTGCCATCAGAAATTGTGGGACCCGGGACTGACAAAATAAACAGGGCCCCTCCCTCCCCCCCAAATTTTTTTGCTGCACTGCTCCACCCTTATGTGACTTATGTGATATCATACATTGTGACGATACATATAGGTGGAGTGCTGCGGACCTACAGAAACCGTTTACAGAGAGCTGATGCACAGATAAGGCTTGTTTTAAGAAGTCCTCCCTGCGCAACAGCCTGCTGTTGATTCACAGACTGGTGCAGCCCTACAGGTATTGGCGGTAGGAGCCAGGGGTAGGCCCCCCTCTCAGTAAGGGCACGGGACACCAGTCCCCATAGTACCCCCCTGATGGCTGCCCTGGGAATAACCATATGTTGGAAGGTAATGCTATTTACCATGGGGTTTCTAAACTGGTTCAGAATCATTTGATAGGTAATCACAAAGAACTGGGTAATGAGTTTTTTGTAAATCATGATTTCAAACACCCCCTCCCCCGTTTTGCTTTCAGTGGCATTTCCTTAATCTAAAACGAAGGGTTTGACCTCGACATCACAGTTACCAGGAGATTCAGAGCGGAACCCTGGCCTAGGCAGCCTTGGAGGACATTTGATCCCTGGAAACTGAATGCATTGGAAAAGTGGTTTATTTCCATTAGGTACTGTGCCAGGGGGCGGATCCAGAAGAAAATGAAAGGGGGGGCACCATGATAGGGGAACAGTAATAATAAGATTTTACTCACCGGTAAATCTATTTCTCGTAGTCCGTAGTGGATGCTGGGGACTCCGTAAGGACCATGGGGAATAGACGGGCTCCGCAGGAGACTGGGCACACTAAAAGAAAGATTTGGTACTACCTGGTGTGCACTGGCTCCTCCCTCTATGCCCCTCCTCCAGACCTCAGTTAGGATACTGTGCCCGGAAGAGCTGACACAATAAGGAAGGATTTTGAATCCCGGGTAAGACTCATACCAGCCACACCAATCACACCGTATAACTCGTGATATTAAACCCAGTTAACAGTATGAAATACAACTGAGCCTCTCAACAGATGGCTCAACAATAACCCTTTAGTTAGGCAATAACTATATACAAGTATTGCAGACAATCCGCACTTGGGATGGGCGCCCAGCATCCACTACGGACTACGAGAAATAGATTTACCGGTGAGTAAAATCTTATTTTCTCTGACGTCCTAGTGGATGCTGGGGACTCCGTAAGGACCATGGGGATTATACCAAAGCTCCCAAACGGGCGGGAGAGTGCGGATGACTCTGCAGCACCGAATGAGAGAACTCAAGGTCCTCCTCAGCCAGGGTATCAAATTTGTAGAATTTAGCAAACGTGTTTGCCCCTGACCAAGTTGCAGCTCGGCAAAGTTGTAAAGCCGAGACCCCTCGGGCAGCCGCCCAAGATGAGCCCACCTTCCTCGTGGAATGGGCTTTCACTGATTTAGGATGCGGCAATCCAGCCGCAGAATGCGCCAGCTGAATTGTGCTACAAATCCAGCGAGCAATAGTCTGCTTAGAAGCAGGAGCACCTATTTTGTTGGGTGCATACAGGATAAAAAGCGAGTCAGTTTTCCTGACTCCAGCCGTCCTGGAAACATACATTTTCAAGGCTCTGACTACGTCCAGTAACTTGGAATCCTCCAAGTCCCTAGTAGCCGCAGGCACCACAATAGGTTGGTTCAAGTGAAAAGCTGATACCACCTTAGGGAGAAACTGGGGACGAGTCCTCAATTCTGCACTATCCATATGGAAAATCAGATAAGGGCTTTTACATGACAAAGCCGCCAATTCTGACACACGCCTGGCCGAAGCCAAGGCCAATAACATGACCACTTTCCACGTGAGATATTTCAGATCCACAGTTTTAAGTGGTTCAAACCAATGTGATTTTAGGAAACTCAACACCACATTGAGATCCCAAGGTGCCACAGGAGGCACAAAAGGGGGCTGAATATGAAGCACTCCCTTTACAAAAGTCTGAACTTCAGGCAGTGAAGCCAGTTCTTTCTGGAAGAAAATCGACAGAGCCGAAATCTGGACCTTAATGGAACCCAATTTTAGGCCCATAGTCACTCCTGACTGTAGGAAGTGCAGAAAACGACCCAGCTGAAATTCCTCTGTAGGGGCCTTCCTGGCCTCACACCACGCAACATATTTTCGCCAAATGCGGTGATAATGGTTTGCGGTTACTTCTTTCCTGGCTTTTATCAGCGTAGGAATGACTTCCTCCAGAATGCCCTTTTCCTTTAGGATCCGGAATTCAACCGCCATGCCGTCAAACGCAGCTGCGGTAAGTCTTGGAACAGACAGGGCCCCTGCTGTAGCAGATCCTGTCTGAGCGGTAGAGGCCATGGGTCCTCTGATAACATTTCTTGAAGTTCCGGGTACCAAGCTCTCCTTGGCCAATCCGGAACCACGAGTATCGTTCTTACTCCTCGCCTTCTTATTATTCTCAGCACCTATGGTATGAGGGGCAGAGGAGGGAACACATAGACCGACTGGTACACCCACGGTGTCACTAGAGCGTCCACAGCTATCGCCTGAGGGTCCCTTGACCTGGCGCAATATCTCTTTAGATTCTTGTTGAGGCGGGACGCCATCATGTCCACCTGTGGCCTTTTCCAGCGGTTTACCAACAGTAGGAAGACTTCTGGATGAAGTCCCCACTCTCCCGGGTGTAGGTCATGTCTGCTGAGGAAGTCTGCTTCCCAGTTGTCCACTCCCGGAATGAACACTGCTGACAGTGCTAGTACGTGATTTTCCGCCCATCGGAGAATCCTTGTGGCTTCTGCCATGGCCACCCTGCTTCTTGTGCCGCCCTGTCGGTTTACATGGGCGACTGCCGTGATGTTGTCTGATTGGATCAGAACCGGCTGGTTTTGAAGCAGGGGCCTTGCCTGACTTAGGGCATTGTAAATGGCCCTCAGTTCCAGAATGTTTATGTGTAGGGACGACTCCTGACTTGACCAAAGTCCCTGGAAATTTCTTCCTTGTGTGACTGCGCCCCAGCCCCGAAGGCTGGCATCCGTGGTCACCAGGACCCAGTCCTGTATGCCGAATCTGCGGCCCACTAGAAGATGAGCACTCTGCAGCCACCACAGTAGAGACACCCTGGTCCTTGGAGACAGGGTTATCAGTTGATGCATCTGAAGATGCGATCCCGACCACTTGTCCAAGAGGTCCCACTGGAAGGTCCTTGCATGGAACCTGCCGAATGGAATTGCTTCGTACGAAGCCACCATTTTTCCCAGGACTCGTGTGCAGTGATGCACCGATACCCGTTTTGGTTTTAGGAGGTCTCTGACTAGAGATGACAGCTCCTTGGCTTTCTCCTGCGGGAGAAACACTTTTTTCTGTTCTGTGTCCAGAATCATCCCCAGGAACAGTAAGCGTGTGGAAGGAACCAGTTGTGACTTTGGAATGTTTAGAATCCAGCCATGCTGTTGTAGCACTTCTCGAGATAGTGCTACTCCGACCAGTAACTGCTCCCTGGACCTCGCCTTTATTAGGAGATCGTCCAAGTACGGGATAATTAAAACTCCCTTTTTTCAAAGGAGTATCATCATTTCTGCCATTACCTTGGTAAACACCCTCGGTGCCGTGGACAGTCCAAACGGTAGTGTCTGGAATTGGTAATGGCAATCCTGTACCACAAATCTGAGGTACTCCTGGTGAGGAAGGTAAATTGGGACATGCAGGTAAGCATCCTTGATGTCCAGGGATACCATGTAATCCCCCTCGTCCAGGCTTGCAATAACCGCCCTGAGCGATTCCATCTTGAACTTGAATCTTTTTATGTATGTGTTCAAGGATTTCAAATTTAAAATGGGTCTCACCGAACCGTCCGGTTTCGGTACCACAAACAGTGTGGAATAGTAACCCCGTCCTTGTTGAAGTAGGGGTACTTTGACTATCACCTGCTGGGAATACAGCTTGTGAATTGCCTCTAGTACAGCCTCCCTGCCCGAGGGAGTTGTCGGTAAGGCCGATTTGAGGAAACGGCGGGGGGGAGGCGCCTCGAATTCCAGCTTGTACCCCTGAGATACTACTTGAAGGATCCAGGGATCCACCCGTGAGCGAACCCACTGATCGCTGAAATTTTTGAGGCGGCCCCCCATCGTACCTGGCTCCGCCTGTGGAGCCCCACCGTCATGCGACGGACTTGGAAGAAGCGGGGGAGGACTTTGGTTACTGGGAACCTGCTGCGCGGTGCAGCTTTTTTCCCCTTCCTCTGCCTCTAGACAGAAAGGACCCGCCTTTTCCCCGCCTGTTTTTCTGGGGTCGAAAGGACTGTACCTGATAATACGGCGCTTTCTTAGGCTGTGAGGGGACATGGGGTAAAAATGCTGACTTCCCAGCTGTTGCTGTGGAAACAAGGTCTGAGAGACCATCCCCGAATGACTCCTCACCCTTATAAGGCAAAACTTCCATGTGCCTTTTAGAATCTGCATCCCCTGTCCACTGCCGAGTCCATAAGCCTCTCCTAGCAGAAATGGACAATGCACTTATTCTAGATGCCAGCCGGCAGATCTCCCTCTGTGCATCTCTCATGTACAAGACTGAGTCTTTTATATGCTCTACGGTTAGCAATATAGTGTCCCTGTCCAGGGTGTCAATATTTTCTGACAGGGAATCTGACCAAGCAGCAGCAGTACTGCACATCCATGCTGAAGCAATAGCTGGTCTCAGTATAACACCATTGTGTGTTTATATAGACTTTAGGATAGCCTCCTGCTTTCTATCAGCAGGTTCCTTTAGGGCGGCCGTATCCGGAGACGTGTGAGCGCTTTATCCACCCTAGGGGGAGTTTCCCAACGTGACCTATCCTCTGGCGAGAAAGGGAACGCCATTAGTAATTTTTTTGAAATCACCAATTTCTTATCAGGGAAAGCCCACGCTTCTTCACACACTTCATTTAATTCTTCAGATGGGGGAAAAACAATTGGAAGTTTTTTCTCCCCAAACATAATACCCTTTTTTGAGGTACCTGGGTTTATATCAGAAAGGTGTAAAACCTCTTTTATTGCCTCAATCATGCCACGAATGGCCCTAGTGGACATTAAATTTGACTCATCGTCGTCGACACTGGTATCAGTATCCGTGTCGACATCTGTGTCTGCCATCTGAGGTAGTGGGCGTTTTAGAGCCCCTGATGGTCTTTGAATTGCCTGGGCAGGCACGAGCTGAGAAGCCGGCTGTCCCGCATTTGGCATGTCGTCAAATTTTTTATGTAAGGAGTCGACACTTGCACGTAATTCCTTCCATAAGTCCATCCACTCAGGTGTCTGCCCCGCTGGGGGTGACATCACATTTATAGGCATCTGCTCCGCCTCCACATAAGTCTCCTCATCAAACATGTCGACACAGCCGTACCGACACACCGCACACACACACACACACACACACACACACACACACACACACACAGGGAATGCTCTTAAAGGAGACAGGACCCCACAAAGGCCCTTTGGGGAGACAGAGAGAGAGTATGCCAGCACACACCAGAGCGCTATATAATGCAGGGACTAACTGAATTATGTCCCCTATAGCTGCTATAATATTTACTGCGCCTCAAATCTGTGCCCCCCCTCTCTTTTTTACCCTTTTCTGTAGTGTAGACTGCAGGGGAGAGTCAGGGAGCTTCCTTCCAGCTGAACTGTGAGGGAGAAATGGCGCCAGTGTGCTGAGGGAGATGGCTCCGCCCCTTTTTCGGCGGACTTTTCTCCCGCTTTTTTCTGTATTCTGGCAGGGGTAATTACCACATATATAGCCTCTGGGGCTATATATTGTGGTTATTTTGCCAGCCAAGGTGATATTATTGCTGCTCAGGGCGCCCCCCCCCAGCGCCCTGCACCCTCAGTGACCGGAGTGTGAAGTGTGTATGAGGAGCAATGGCGCACAGCTGCAGTGCTGTGCGCTACCTTGGTGAAGACTGAAGTCTTCTGCCGCCGATTTTCCGGACCATCTTCTTGCTTCTGGCTCTGTAAGGGGGACGGCGGCGCGGCTCCGGGAACGAACACCAAGGACGGGTCCTGCGGTCGATCCCTCTGGAGCTAATGGTGTCCAGTAGCCTAAGAAGCCCAAGCTAGCTGCAAGCAGGTAGGTTCGCTTCTTCTCCCCTTAGTCCCTCGTTGCAGTGAGCCTGTTGCCAGCAGGTCTCACTGTAAAATAAAAAACCTAATATATACTTTCTTTCTAGGAGCTCAGGAGAGCCCCTAGTGTGCATCCAGCTCGGCCGGGCACAGAAATCTAACTGAGGTCTGGAGGAGGGGCATAGAGGGAGGAGCCAGTGCACACCAGGTAGTACCAAATCTTTCTTTTAGTGTGCCCAGTCTCCTGCGGAGCCCGTCTATTCCCCATGGTCCTTATGGAGTCCCCAGCATCCACTAGGACGTCAGAGAAAGTTATATTTACATGCACCTAAGGCACGCATGCTCCCATATAAGGGGTGTGGTATCACAGGGGGTGTGGCCTCACAGAATACACCATCAGGTAATGATTGGCTGTAGGAGCGCATCCCTGCTGGTTTATTGCCAATGTTTCACCCTGATGAAAAGGCTGATTGGGCCTTGAAATGTTAGTCACCTGTTCCATTAGTTATGGGAGCCTGGAAGGCACCCCAGCACAATATAATTATTATAGTTTTTAGTTGGTGGTGGCAGGTGCAGCATACCTTGTTTTGGGCACTGCACTGAGACTCAGACAGCAGGTCACGAACTGCCCATCTTTAATTAGCAGAAGCAGCCAGCTGGATCTCCAACAAGCAGCATAAGACATCTGCAGGACAGCCCTGTCACAATCACACGGGCCGCCTTCTCAAAGCCAAGGCTGAGTTTGACTGCACCTAGCATGGTGGTAAAGGAAGTGGAAGAGGAAGCGCTGGGAAACTGTGCGGCGTAGTGAGGGCTAATGAAGCCTTCTGCGCTGTCATAAGTAACAGTCTTACTCGATGCTGGCATTTGAACCCCGCGCCTGGGCTGGACTCTGGCTGGCTGGCAGTGGGGAAGGTAAGTTGCGGGGCGAGCAGGGGGCCTCCCCATTAGTTACCACACGGACTTGCTGTTAGAGCCGCAGCGGGTCCTAGTGCCTGCCGGCTCTGTATCTGATCTGCCTGACGGAAATAGCAGTAGTGCTGCTGCTGTTCTCCCTTTGAAACAAAAAAAGAAGTCAGAAATTACGTGTGGGGGGGGATAGTGCCGCCCCCATCCTGGATCCGACTATGACTGTATCTCAAAACTATTGGTTAAATATGAGTTGTTGTAGACTGCTGTATATCCAGATTGTATAATAGGTATGTGCTAAGGAAAAACAGGATTTTATTACTTACCGGTAAATCCTTTTCTCCTAGTCCATAGAGGATGCTGGGGTATAGACGGCCCTGCAGGAGCCATGGGCACTTTAAGACTTTTCAAGGGTGTGAACTGGCTCCTCCCTCTATGCTCCTCCTCCAGACCTCAGTTATAGGAACTGTGCCCAGGGAGACAGACATTTTGAGGAAAGGTTTCTCTTATATACTAATTGATAATGTTGATATTGTTTTAAACCATAAAGCTATACCTCTAAACACACTCTTACCATTGAGCCGCTGCGGCCGCTAGACTTAATACACACGCTACGCACTTCGTACGCTATTTGCGTACAGAGTCCCGTACGTCGTACATACTTAGCGTACACACGCCGCGCTGGGTGTACAGAGTACGCACAGCGCGCGCACACTCTTGATAAACTTTAAACCTTATTCGTGATGCAATGCAATGTTATTCTTACACTCTAAACCTTGTGCCGAAAAGCACTGTAATGATGATACACCTTAAACCTTTACGCAGCGCTGAAGGTATAAAGTACCCGCTATGCGCACACACCTTATCAATACACTTTAAACCTTATACAGTTAAATACGCTTTAAACCCTAGCAGGGAAATGAGGACACAACACCGATATGTAGTGAACCACAGGGTTCTAAGGCCACAGTGGATTATTTGAAAGGGGATAACAGTACAAGTTATACACTACAGAGCTAACAAGATAAATCTAAAACAGAATAATGGCTACAGTCAATGTACATACGTGAGAATGTTCGCTTGCGCAACCCGGCCGGTCCTCCGCTTATCAGGTAGAAAGCGTTCAGAGTCTTCTGACCGGCCAGGCAACAACAGGCTTTTTATACACAACTTCCATATACAATACAATGGTCACTGTAATCCCTTTGTCTACTGGACACAGAGATGCATCTCTACATTACAGGAGAGGTCATAGGTTGATTTGAAAAGGTGGGCGATGTCTTTCTCAACTGCTCTTCTGGGTGGTATCCTCTGGATTCCCGCCGCATACATAATATACAGTAAATACAGTTATATTCTATATTCTACTTCTGCACATAACTATACGCAGGAACATGCAATCTTTCTCTAACCAACACCGGAATGTTACCCTTAAAATACCCTACAGCTGGATACTAGACATCACCTTATAACCTTTGTCTGTCCCTTCCTATCATGCTGTCAAAGTCAGAAAAATATCATGCTACACGTTGCCATATATTCACCTCATGCACGTGCCTGCTGCACGTACACATTCTCTCCCGTGCGTGCGGATACTCGCAGCTGCGTAATGAAGCTTCTACGGCCGTGCGCATTGGCGCGTGGTATGTGCATTTATGGTAGAGTTTGTGTGCGTCTAGCGGGCGACTCAATCGCTAGATAATAAATCCATATAGCATGTTTTATAGATAATGTTCCCCTTAGTGATAACTGTAAGTTTGTTTAATGTGACTTGTTCATGGACATAGGAATCCCTCTTTTTATGATACAAAGGGTCTGTTTAAGGTTAAACAGTTGTGTCTGGTACCTAACCGAAGAGTATTTTAATAGCAACAATCCGGTGTTGGTTAGGTAAAGATTAATCGCTCCTGCGTATAGTTATGGCCATTAGTAGATTCTGGACATTTCATATATTTGCAGTTCATTATCCATGCGGCGGGAATCCGGCGATTCCCTCCCACCTGAGCTGTTTGAAATAGTCACAGCCCACCTGTTCAAACTAACCTATGACCTTTTGTTATAGTGCGGGGAGACATTCCTGTGTCCAATGAACAATGAGATTATAGGTCCCTTTGTAGTATACTGTATGCAGTGTATATAAGATCAGCCAGCCTGGGCAGCTCACTCACTCCACAAACGGTTTTCATATTGACTAACTCGGAGCTGGTACCAGGACTGGCGCAGCGATCGTTCCCAGTGTGTGTAAGTAATTCTCTGTAATCATCTCGCTTTTTGTTTGTATTGGCCATTCATTCTCTCTCTCTCTGTTATAGTATAAGATTGTAACATTATTGTATATTTCTGTCTAGATATTCTGTTAGAATTATATGTTAGCTTGTAGTGTATGACTTGTAAACTGTTTTACCCCTTTTCGATATAACTAAAAGCATGTTAGTAAAGGTGTTGGATCCTTAGCACGGTATCGTGTGTTCATTACATTGCAGAGGGTAATAGGAGCGTCTCGATCGCTCAAACAGCTTTAGTGTTAACCAGGTTAAGCAGCGTTATATCGCTACAGTGTTTCAGTACAAGGTTTACAGTATAAGAGTATCCTTTCTGTGTGTTACATTCAAGGTTTACTGATTGTCATCTTGTGAGCGTCTGCGCCGCTCGTGTACTCCTCGTGGTCTCGAGCGTCCGCTACGCTGATAGCGTAGCATTACGGTAGTCGCTCGCCTATAGCGTGCTCGACACCAAGCGTAAGCTGTGAGCGAGCGTGCCGCATGTGTGTCTCGATCACGGCCGAGCGTATGCTACGCTAAGCGCGTACTCTTACGGTACCCCATACGCCAATTGCGTACTGAGTCTCTTACCCATATAGTGAAGGTTATAAGATAATCATAATCAGCATTATCAATTGGCGGCTCGTCCGTCCTCCACATATCCAGACTGACGAAAGCAGACGTGATCTGCCAGCAAGGGCGGGAAGGCAGTAGTGCTGGCTAGATAAGCGTCTGTTTCGCTACGTTGTAGGAGTGCTGGTGGAATCCGGAACCGGAGGTAAGAACAATACGCTATTGTCTTTTTAAAACTGTTTATTTCTGTTTTGCGTACACACGCACGCACGCACACAACTGTATCTCTTTTCATTTGTGTATTTTCACATATCACCTTCCTGTTTGCCATTTCACAATTGATAACGTGCTAAGAAAGATTTGTTGCTATTGATAGTTAAAAAAAGTAAAAATAATACGTAAGGAAGTAATTTGTAAAACACGCACACGGCTTGCCTAAAATACAAGGAAGTTCTGTGTGGTGTTCAGTAGATGATTACAGTTAAAGGTCATTTACATTGATAAACGTGTTAGTTGTGTTACTGTGGACATACCTGGCTTACGTACACGTGTCTCTAACAAGGGGCAGAACAAGTGTACGCGACGCAAGGGCCGACGCACGGAGCGTATATTACGCAACGGAGCGTCTGGGTACGCCCACATAATATAAATCACACGATAGTATTGTTTTAATTAGGCGATAAGGTTGCAACGCGAAAATAGCGCAAATCGATCTCAGTGTCCAAAATTTTAAGCTAATAGATCCTTCTCTAGTTGTAACTCCTCGGGATTAGCCTGCGATACTGAATGAAAGGGATTTCTGCGCAGAAACGAAAGTAAAGAGTATATGAGGTGAAAGAGTGTGTATACATATATATAAGTTTCTAATTTTTGGGGTTGAACCAAGGAAATCATCGAGTTCTCGTGAAGGTACATACGTGTAAGTGACTGCATGGTGGCTTGGGAGGCATCCCTTGTTAAACATTTAAAAAAGAGCATTAGAGTATAGAGGACCAGGAGGTCTACTGTAGCACAGACCAGGAGGTCCAGACAGACCAGGAGGTCCAGGTACAGCAGACTAAGAAGTCCGCTATAGATAAAGAGTAAAGGAGCACAACACCAGGAAGGGTTGGTGCGGTACCCATATAGGCCATTAAGCTCTGGCTGAAGGAATTCGCAGCCACAATTTTCGATTCCACTGGTCGCTCCGCACATAAGATTAGTTGCTTATGTGCAGAACGATTGTACCGCACGTAATTGTGTGCATTAGTTAGTAACTTGACCCAGTACCATTTGCGTACGCTAGAGAGGTCACAAACGCTATTTGTACATTCTAACGTGATTTGTGTAATTTTTTTTATTTTAAGGGAGGTTCGCTGGTCACTCGGGAACTATCCAACAACCAATAGTTACTGGAAAGGGTTAAGTGCTCTTCGGATCGCACCCACATGTTCCAGTAAATAGAGGTTCAGGTCGCAGGGGCCCTAGGTTGAGTACGCCAGCGCTAAGGCAGTGTGTGGGCGTATTGGTCGACGTGGGCGAGTGAGTGGAGTACTCGGTAAACTCCGCTGCCGGCCTACCCAGGACATCTTGGTTTTTGTAAGGGTTCGCTAAAGACCCTGATTTGAAGGTCAGAGGTAGTGAAAGCAGCACCTGCAAAGATGGGGGCCAGTTGTTCAGGTAGGGGGCGATCAACCTTGGTTCGGGTTGACTTAGTAAACCGGCCAACAGAGTCGGCAAGGATAACGTGTGATACAGACCGAGAAGTCCGAAATGGATCACACACAAAGGTATTGTGCAATGAATGGGAAAGAATGACTGTGCACGATGGGGAAAAGTTCCCACGGGTAGGCAGTTTTAGTCACGAGGTGTTACAGAATCTAAGGAGAAGGATATGTCTCATTAAATCTGCAAAGAGACGGATCAAATATTATGATTGTTTACAATTATGGCAACAGGAAGGTGAAATACAAGGAGGATTAGCTTACACAGCTGACTCTCAATGTGGTAACAAAAATATGGCAGCGAGAGAGGTGGTTACAGAGAATGGCACACTGGTGTTTGATAAACATGCACTTAGCAACTGTATTATAGATGATACGAACAATTGTAATAAATGTAACAAGAATAATTGTAATACTGTTAAATGTACAACTATTAACCCATGCAAGTTGCACCCCATGTTAAACTTCCCTCAGGATTACCAGCAAGAAAGTGAACCTAGCACGATGTCGGCATCTTTTCCAGCAGCCATCACACAAGACGTCCAGGTGGACACGACCAATTCGGTAAAGGCAATAATCAAACCCCCTAACGGAGGGTCAGGTGAGGTCGTGTCAACAGGTAAGTACGGTATTGTATGTTACTCACAGACAAATGCATCTTACACCGAAGAGTTAACACAAAATAGCTTAATGGAACAAAATCCTGTCAGGGTGAACACAATCCCCAATGAAAGGACTAATAGTCACAAGGTCACTCCCATCAGAGACATTGCTATGCAATGTCCCTGGTCCAGGATGGAATTGATGACAATTATGTCTGAATTCCCTGATCCCAGGAGAAATCTAGCCGCATGTCAGAAGTACATTAGAGAGTTAGGTAATTCTGCAGAACCCACCAACAAAGGTTGGCGGGCAGTGCTGAGGGCATGTCTGCCCTCCAATGTTGACTCTGCGAAAATTATTACTGATTGTGAATTAGACACAGAAGTACCTCAAACGGAGGAACACAATCAGGAATGTATTAAGCAGATCAACCGACAGTTAGGAGTATATTTCCCAGCCGTTCTCGAGTGGAAAGAAATCTTCTCCATAAGACAAAGAGAGGGGGAAATTACTTCTAATTACTTTCATCGGGCACTGCAGGAAATGGCTAGATACACTGGTATAGAAGATATTAAAACAAATGTACACTACAGGAAAGTAGCAGTTTATGTGTTAATAAATGGTTTAAAGGAAGTATTAAGAACGAGTATACAAGCCTCTCTACCTAACTGGAGAGATATCTCAGTGGCCGATTTGAAAGAGTCCGCTATTAATCATGACCGGAACATTAAAAGCAAGCCACAAACCCCTGTGAATAGGTCAAAAGTAAGAAGGTGTTACAACTGCTTAAGGGAAGGTCATGTTGCACGAGATTGTAGGTCTAAAAACACACACAAGATATATACACCCCCTAGACAACGACATGACCATAATAGTCAAAGAACCAGGGAAACACAGGAAGAGCGGTTGATGGTGATGAGCATCCAAGCGTTTGAGGAGGCATCAAATCAACCAAGACCTCAGGTCACTGGCACTTGGAGGAAGCCCAGGGCTTGTTATCTTTGTAAAAGAGAAGGGCATCATGCCAGTAACTGCAACAGCCCACATAAAGTCAGACCCCCTAGACAAGAACCCGAGCAGAGTTGCGACACTCGGAAGTATAATCAGGTATCACACATGTCAAATTCTGGTCCACACATATAATTTATGATTAGGAAATTTGATCATTAATCTTGATAAAGCCTGAGGTAACAGTTAATAAATTGGGAGGTCATTCCTTGAAGACACAGGAATGACCGGGTAAAATTTGTAATGTATCTGTAAAATGTTTCTTTTTCCCCATCTCTGACGTTCACCACAACAGCTCCAACATCACCTGACTACCTGACCTTTTCAGAAGTCTACCAAACCCCAGTATGACCTACCAGCATCAATGTATCCTGGCCAGATACAAAGGGTGGAGTATGGAAATACTGGTGGGAGAGACTATGCAAAGATACCATTGGACATGTAGATGTGACAGCCTGATGGTGAACGGAAGATCTGACAATGTTTTTTTTTCTGTTGTTGTTTATTGTTGGTTTATGTAACATATATATGAATTGTTCTCTCTCTCTCTTTTGTTTTTTTTTCTTCTTTCTCATGTTCTCATACTTTACAGATGGTATGTCACACATCAGTTGGATAAATGGTAATGCAAGATTTATTCTCCTTACAGAAAGAGCACTGAGCTAGAAAGAATATTGTATCACCAGAATGTTTAGAAGTCTGAGAGACAGCACCTTTGAAATGACAGCAGAGCAAGAAGAACAACAAGACTAAAGGACAAAAGCATCATAAAAATTTTTTCTTTCCCCTCAAAGTATTTTTTTTGTACCCCCATTACAAATTTTTCTTTCTCCTCCTGTAAGATGGACTCGCCCCAAGAGACTGCAGTCCGTGTTTTCCTGTTGACCATGATGTTGACCAGAGCAGTCTGTTTCGGTGAGAGTACCAGTGAGGTCGAGAAAGGATCCAGAATGGGTTTCTGATGACTGAGACGGAGGTGTAAATTTCCAATAGCAACACAATCACCAAGCAAAGGCGAGTACCAGAAAACGATCTAGCAGCCATGTTATTTATAGACATTGTGAAGGATTGTTAGCTAAAGAGAACTGCATCTGTAGACATTGTGACAATATAGTTGAGGATGGGTGCATAAAGAAATGTCAGTCCAGTTTTAATGTCCACATGGACCGGCATCCATTGAGTGACTATCACTCATTAGTGGGTAAAGTGTTAAATAAGACAGACTGTTGGGTATGCTCTCAAGTACCTCAAGGCCATAGCAAATCAGGACTAGTACCATTCCCTTTAACGGTAGGAGAGGTACTTGAGCTAAGCGGTGGGAGGCCGGTGGACAAGAGGTTTAATATCTCTAGTCCTCCTAGTTTGAAGCTCCACCAATATCATGTGGATAGGTCCTTAGTGTGCTTTAACATTTCCAATCCCTGAAAGCCGGGAAATTGGGAAGTGTCATGGAGTAATCAAACCATGACATTCTCACATAGAGCCGACAGATTACCCGTAGATACAGAACTTATACGCCAGATAGCCGACCATAGGAAATTCTTTCGGTATAGGTACACCTTAGGAAGTAGGATCATGCGAGTTGGAGAAGTATGACCAGGATACTGTGCACAGATCGTACAAACTGATACGTGTACTAAACAGATGGGAGAATTAGGGTTAGGAGAGTTCACATGGAAAATTTGTAACATGGTAATGTCATACTCCGTCCCATATGTTCTCCCCGATGATGCATATTTCATATGCGGGAGGAAGGCGTATAAGTGGCTTGCCCCAAACTCAGAAGGGTTATGTTATATTGGAAAAGTACTGCCTGAGGTAATGACTGTATCCCACACTAAAATGAAAGATATTCACCGTGGTGCCCAAGCTCCTTACACTCACACTCATTACGAGCACGTCGTTAAAAGGCAACTGACAGAAAGAACAGAGCATCCGGCTTCTGACCTGATCCATGAATCCATCGGGATTCAATTCCTAATCGCGTTAGATATCACTCGTACCGCTAGAGGAGTGTTAAATTATAGATATATATCTGCGCTTGCTAATTTATTAGACAATATCACTGAAATGTATGACGACACATTCAGGTATACTGGAAGAGAGTTACAAGCCTACAAAACAGAACTGGTTCAGCATAGGATGATTCTCAATTATCTCACAGCAGTGACAGGCGGGTATTGTGTCACCTTGGCTACTCAATATGGAATAAAGTGTTGCACGTATATTACAAACAGCACTGAGGACCTGGTCGAGGTCATAGACCAAAAGATGGATGACATTTTACAATTAAAATGGGAGTTCCGAAGGAAACACAATCTCACCCTTGCTGCTGTGGGTAATGAGCTGACCAGTTGGGTGTCATGGTTGAACCCACGAAATTGGTTCTCTGGTTTAGGAGAATGGGCCCAAGGTATTATTATGGATGTAGGGAAATTTCTTTTGTGTATTCTGGGTGTCATCATATTGGTCGGTCTGATATTTAGATGCGTTCGGGTTTTAGCGAAGCGTAGAAACAGTACCAGGGTGATGAGTCTAAGGAGCGAGGACACTGTATTAACAACGACTAAATTGATTTATGACCCAACGATAGAGACAATGTTGTGATGAAAATGTGATTCCACGGTCTGTTTCTTTCACCCGTTTCTCCTTTGTTTTCCTCCAAGGTACAAAGACATCCGCTTGGAAGAAGAATTTGACAACCTTTTACACAGACCATTGATGGACAATGCCATAGACCCCCATTTTCCCTAGTGACTTTAACTTTTACGATAGCCCAATATTTCAAAGATTGTAAGTCTATGGACATTGAGAAATGGCTTTGCTCGCATTATAGCAAAAGCCCAAAGAGACTACAGTCAACATGTACATCGAGACAAGACACAAGACAAGACCTCAATCAACAAATGTATATTAAACTCACATAGTTTATGACTGCATTTACCATAATTGCTTCTTATCTTCATTTCTACAACCTTCAGGTAATGACACACATAGTCGATAGGGAATATAGGCACAGATATCAGCACTCACATATCCCCCCATTCATGTATCATCAACTAAAATGTGCTCCCCCATTTTGTTGCAACCAAAAGCCGAAAAGAGCTCGGTAAAGTTTGACAGCCCATCCACAGACCCGTCATACGGGATAAGAAGGATTCAAATGTATACTTCGCAATACCTCGAAGCTTGATTTAAAACACGTACGGCACGATGATACATGACCCCTCAAACATGGACTCATACACACATGCTTCTACTATCTCACTAGGTCATACCTTTTTCCCACCTGATCCTCTTCTCCCTTACCCAACCATAGAAATGTATTTACACATGACATATATTTTTCTCTTTTTGAACTGTTTTAGGAAAGTGGCAGTTATTGATGACTGCCAAAGGGTGGACTGTCAAAGTCAGAAAAATATCATGCTACACGTTGCCATATATTCACCTCATGCACGTGCCTGCTGCACGTGCACATTCTCTCCCGTGCGTGCGGATACTCGCAGCTGCGTAATGAAGCTTCTACGGCCGTGCGCATTGGCGCGTGGTATGTGCATTTACGGTAGAGTTTGTGTGTGTCTAGCGGGCGACTCAATCGCTAGATAATAAATCCATATAGCATGTTTTATAGATAATGTTCCCCTTAGTGATAACTGTAAGTTTGTTTAATGTGACTTGTTCATGGACATAGGAATCCCTCTTTTTATGATACAAAGGGTCTGTTTAAGGTAGAACAGTTGTGTCTGATACCTAACCGAAGAGTATTTTAATAGCAACAATCCGGTGTTGGTTAGGTAAAGATTAATCGCTCCTGCGTATAGTTATGGCCATTAGTAGATTCTGGACATTTCATATATTTGCAGTTCATTATCCATGCGGCGGGAATCCGGCGATTCCCTCCCACCTGAGCTGTTTGAAATAGTCACAGCCCACCTGTTCAAACTAACCTATGACCTTTTGTTATAGTGCGGGGAGACATTCCTGTGTCCAATGAACAATGAGATTATAGGTCCCTTTGTAGTATACTGTATGCAGTGTATATAAGATCAGCCAGCCTGGGCAGCTCACTCACTCCACAAACGGTTTTCATATTGACTAACTCGGAGCTGGTACCAGGACTGGCGCAGCGATCGTTCCCAGTGTGTGTAAGTAATTCTCTGTAATCATCTCGCTTTTTGTTTGTATTGGCCATTCATTCTCTCTCTCTCTGTTATAGTATAAGATTGTAACGTTATTGTATATTTCTGTCTAGATATTCTGTTAGAATTATATGTTAGCTTGTAGTGTATGACTTGTAAACTGTTTTACCCCTTTTCGATATAACTTAAAGCATGTTAGTAAAGGTGTTGGATCCTTAGCACGGAATGTGGTGTAAGGACGGAGTCCGTTGTTGTCTGCCGGCAGACTGAATGGAGCTTTTGCCGCGGGAGGACAGTGTCGGTGTCCGGACCCGTGGCCAATCAACGCGTTTCACCTGTGATCTCGTCGAACAACAGACTCCGTCCTTACACCAGCACCCGCTTACACGCCGCCAAGGGGAGCCCCGGGCTGAACACAGAAGACCGCCCGGACGGGTGCATGCAAACACCCCAGCACGCTATAAGCAGCGGCATTCAACAGGACACGGAGGATCCCCTGGACGAGCGCAGCAGCACTTTCAGACCTCAGAGACTGTGAGTAACGATACAGACTTGAACTGATACACTGTATCCATCTGCATAAAATCCTTTTGGACGGAAACTAAGTAACAACATTGTTACATTTTCCAGGACTATTACCACCCTTACTGTTTTTCATAAACAATTTTGAATGACCAAAAGCAACTCACTGTGCACATACATATTGGATAGAGTAAAACGCTTAACAGCGTGTCTACCCGTTTTCTTCAAAACATCCTTAAGAATTTCTCTTCATCTGGTACTTTTCTACTTTTCTATTTTCACTAAACTCTAAGTCCTTTTTTTATTTTTGTCTTATTTCTGTCTTGTTTATATGTTTTTGTTTGTGTTTATGTTATCAATACATACCGGTATTTCAAAATTTTAACTCTGATATTTATAAGCAACACATATATATATATTTTTACCATATAATATATATTTATGACTTTCTGTATAAATTTTGAATAAAAACAAAAATTTATTTTACAACCTACAAGCTATATGTGTGATATCGAGCAAGCGCTGGGAGTAACATTTTTTCCTATAAGTCAACAATAACTGCCACTATCTAAACACTAAAAAGAAAAATACAGATGATTGGATAAAATACACAATACAAATATCTACAGATGATTGGATGGTAGGAGGAGAGGTGTAGGTGGGAAATGTATGACCTAGTGGGATAGTAAAAGCATGTATGTATGAAATCCATGTCTGAGGGGCATGTATCATCGTGCCGTATATGTTCTAGATAAGCTTCGAGGTATTGCGAAGTGTACATTAAATCCTTCTCATCCCGTATTAAGGGTCCGTAAGTGGGCCAACAAACACTACCGAGCTCTTTTCGGCTTCTTGTTCTAACAAATGGGGTGCACATTTAGATGATGATACATGGAGGGGGAACATATGTGAGTGCTAATATATGTGGATATCACCTATCGACTATGTGTGTCACTAACTGAAGGTTGTAGTGATGAAGATATGACACATATGTACAATACATTCACATAACATTTTCGTAATCATTCTTGGGTGTTGATTGAAGTCTCTTCCGGATGGGTGTATTTTTGCTGAGGGAGAAACACAGGAAAAACGGGTGAAAGAAACGGGCCATGGAATTCATTTGCAATCCTTATCACAACATCGTTTCTATAGATGGATCATAAATTAAATCTGCTGCTGTACCAATGCCCCCTCTCCTTAAACTCATCAATTTTGTACTGCGCTTGCGCCGCGTTAAAATTCGAACACACCTAAATATCAAGCCAATAATTATGACGACTCCCAGGATACAAAGGAGAAACTTTCCTACACTCATAATAACATTTTGAGCCCATTCTCCTAAACCTGAGAACCAATTGCGTGGGGTCAACCATGAGACCCAGCCGGTCAGTTCATTAATCACAGCATTCAGGGTAAGGTTGTGTCTCCTTCGGAACTCCAACTTCAACTGCAAGATATCGTCCATCTTTTGATCAATGATCTCAGTTGGGTCATCAGTGCTGTTTGTAATATACGTACAGCACTTCACACCATATTGAGTTGCCAAAGTGAAACAGAACCCTCCCGTCACGGCTGTGATATAATTGAGGACCATCCTGTGCTGGATCAGTTCTGTTTTGTACGCTTGCAACCCCCTTCCCGTATACCTGAAGGTGTCATCATACATCTTGGTGATATTATCTATCAGGTTCGCTAGCGCGTGGATATACCTATAATTTATAATTCCTCTGGCGGTACGGGTGATATTTAACGCGAGTAGGAATTGAATCCCGGTGGATTCGTGGATTAAATCTGTTACGTTCCTGGAGAGATGTAGTGATGCGAGTTCAGAGCACCAGAACGTGACGCTGAACTAAGGAGAGGTACGGGAATAGCCCCTAGCACCCTACCTCAGTTGTCTTACCCGTGTGGTCGACTCACGCCTGAACGACTATGGTTTCTTGGGCCCACGGCAGCCGCGTTTGAAGGGCGGTTTAGGTCTGCCCAACTCCGATGCCCCCAGGTCTTAGAGAGAGACAAAGCGTGAACCGAGACAGGGTAATAACAAGGGGACCTCTAACTAAAACAAACAGAAGCTAGGGGCTACTAACAACCCTAAAACTAAAGGTATGTGCGGCACGCCGCCAAGGAAAAAGGACAACAAAAGATACCACTGTCCACTGTCCGTTCCCCCACACGGCACCGCCGAGTTCCGGGGAGGACAGTGAAAAGCGGAAACCTCCGCAAAAACCTCCAACACAAAAGTAATACAAAGTTAAAGCGGCCTAGGCCGCAACTCGCGGCAGAAGCCGCTACTCACGAAACCGGGAGAGAACCCCAAAAAACGAGAACCCTCGGATGACTGCAACAGGTTCGTTTTGGACAGGAAGGATTCCCAGGACCGGCTTCAGAACTCCAGGACTCGGGAGCACAGGGAGCAGGATCGACCAGATACAGCTAAATCAGGAACAGACGTTACCAGGCAGGAACAGCATGCAGGAAGCTATCACCGGCGTCTGTGTGAGGCACTGAGGAGGCATATAACAGGGAACCCTCCAATGGCAGTGCAGAGCCTGATTGATTAATGTCGTGCAGCTGCCTTGCTGCACGAGCAGGGGAGAACAGGTGTGAGTACTCTCATAGCAACGGGGAACGCGGTCCGCCTGTGGCGTCCCCATTGCCATGGACCCGGCGGCCCTGGACGCACGGCGTCCTAGCGTTGCCAGGGACCCGGGGGCTATCGCGCGCACAGCATCCCGGCGTTGCTAGGCGCCGTGCGAGAGCATACAGAGCGAGAGGCGCGGCGGCCGTGACCGCTGCTCGGTCAGAGCGCGGACAAAAACCGCCGCGCCTAACAAAATCAGAGGCTACGTGCTCTGTCCTATCTATGAGGTGTCTCTTAACGATGTGTTCATAATGAGTATGAGTATAAGGAGCTTGAGCACTGCGGTGAACGTCTTTCATCTTATCATGGGTTATGGTCATAACCTCTGGCAACACTCTTCCAATGTAACACAATCCCCCTGAGTTTGGGGCAAGCCACTTATACGCCTTCCTCCCACATATGAAATAAGCATCATCAGGGAGAACATATGGGACAGAATATGACATTACCATATTGCAAACTTTCCAAGTGAAAAATCCTATCCCTAACTCTCTCATCTGTTCAGTACACGTGATATGCGCACAGTACCCTGGTGATACTTCTCCAACCCGCATGGTCTTACTTCCTTGAGTATACCTATACCGAAAATACCTTCCACTGTTGGCTATTTGGCGTATAAGTTCAGAGTCTACGGGTATCCTATCAGCTCTGTGCGAAAATGCCATGGTCTGGTTATTACATGTCACCTCCCAATTTCCCGGCTTTCGGGAATTGGAAATGTTGAAACATACTAAGGATCTATCTACGTGATACTGGTGGAGCTTCAAACTAGGGGGCCTAGAAATATTAAATTTCTTGTCCACCGGTCTCCCACCCCGTAATTCGAGTATCTCATCTATTGCTAAAGGGTACGGTACTAATCCTGACTTGCTCTGACCTTGAGGTACTTGTGAGCACACCCAGCATTCTGTCTGGTTTAAAACCTTACCCACTAGTGAGTGGTAATCACTCAATGGATGACGGTCCATGTTGATATTAAGGCTGGACTGACATCTCTGGATGCACCCATCCTCAACTATGTTTTCACAATTCCTACAAATGCAATCTTCCTCAGCCAATAACCCTTCACAGTGCCTCCTAGTTTCTAGACTACCAGATCGTTTTCTGATACTCGCCTTTGCTCGATTGATGTGTTGCTCTTGGAATTCTACAAATCCGTCCTTGCCATCAGAACCCATTCCAGATCCTTTCTCGACCTCTTTGGTACTCTCACCGAAACAGACTGTTCTCGTCAACAACAGGATTAACAGGAAAACCCGGAATGCAGTCTCTTGGGGTAAGTCCATCTTGTTAAGGGGAGAGAAAGGGAACAAGAAGGGGGAGGAAAGGAAGGTAATGGGAGATGGAGAAAATAATAAAAAGGAAAAAGAAAACTGGTGCGACAACCGCCTCTGATCTTGTTGTTCTCCGCACTCAGGTGCCGTGACAGCCAGGGCCGGTGCTAGGGTGTTCGGCGCCCCCCTGCAAACTATAAATTTGCGCCCTCCCATATTCCTTTGGCGCGCGCCGGGAAAAGGGGTGTGGTCTCACAAGTAAGGGGCATAGCCACACAATAGTACCCCCATTCAAAATTACGCCACAATGTAGCACAATCTTATTCATCTTATACGTAATGCCCCACCCGTAGTAGTAGCGTCCTTATATGTAATGCCCCCCAGTAGTAGTAGCGTCCTTATACATAGTGCACCCCCCGTAGTAGTAGCATCCTTATGCATAATGCCCCCCAGTAGTAGTAGCATCCTTATGCATAATGCCCCCCAGTAGTAGTAGCATCCTTATGCATAATGCCCCCCAGTAGTAGTAGCATCCTTATGCATAATGCCCCCCCCCCCCCAGTAGGAGTAGCATCCTTATGCATAATGCCCCCCTAGTAGTAGTAGCATCCTTATACATAATGCCCCCCCCAGTAGTAGTAGCATCCTTATACATAATGCCCCCCTAGTAGTAGTAGCATCCTTATACATAATGCCCCCCCAGTAGTAGTAGCATCCTTATACATAATGCCCCCCAGTAGTAGTAGCATCCTTATACATAATGCCCCCCCAGTAGTAGTAGCGTCCTTATACATAGTGCACCCCCAGTAGTAGAAGCATCCTTATACGTAATTCCCCCTAGTAGTAGTAGCGTCCTTATACATAGTGCACCCCCAGTAGTAGAAGCGTCCTTATACGTAATTCCCCCTAGTTGTAGTAGCGTCCTTATACGTAATGCACCCCCAGTAGTAGTAGCATCCTTATGCGTAATGCCCCCCAGTAGTAGTAGCATCCTTATACATAATGCCCCCCCAGTAGTAGTAGCGTCCTTATACGTAGTGCAGCCCAAGTAGTAGAAGCGTCCTTATACGTAATTCCCCCTAGTAGTAGTAGCGTCCTTATACATAATGCCCCCTCCAGTTGTAGTAGCGTCCTTATACGTAGTGCACCCCCAGTAGTAGAAGCGTCCATATGCATAATTCCGCCCTAATAGTAGTAGCGTCCTTATACGTAATGCCCCCCCAGTAGTAGAAGCATTCATATGCATAATTCCGCCCTAGTAGTAGTAGCGTCCTTATACGTAATGCCCCCCCAGTTGTAGTAGCGTCCTTATACGTAATGCCCCCCCAGTTGTAGTAGCGTCCTTATACGTAGTGCACCCCCAGTAGTAGAAGCGTCTTTATACGTAATGCCCCCCCAGTTGTAGTAGCGTCCTTATACGTAGTGCACCCCCAGTAGTAGAAGCGTCCTTATACGTAATGCGCCTCCACTAGTAGTACCGTCCTTATACATAATGCCCCCCCCAGTAGTAGCATCCTTATACGTAATGCCTTCCCCCAGTAGTAGTATTGTTATACGTAATGCCCCCCCAGTAATAGTAGCGTCCTATACATAATGCCCCCAACTAGTAGTATCGTCCTTATACGTAATGACCCCCCAGTAGTAGCGTCGTTACACGCAATGGCCCCCATTAGTAGCGTCGTTACACGTAATGCCCCCCCTGTAGTAGTAGCGTCCTTAAAGCACACATAAACGCACACAGACATACCACACACACACACACACACACACACACACACACACACACACACACACACACACACACACACACACACACACACATTTCCCTCTCACACTTCACTTACCTAAGCCAGTCTCCCTATACACTACAGCAGCCTGGTCCGTGTAGTTCTGCCCCATTTAGCCCCGCCCCCTTCCAGCCCACTTAGCTCCGCCCCCTTCTGTCCCGTACACAGCACTGTCCTGTCACACAGGTGAGGGGAGGGGAGGGAGGAGGATTTTCATGCTGCAGGCGCCGCAGCCAGTGCCTGTCATACAGTGACAGGCACAGCAGCAGCAGGGGGGACAGGACGGTGCAGCAGGGAAGGAATGCAGAGCAGGGGGAGCGCCTCTCCGTCCCAGCGCCTCCCTGCACTGCATCCCTTCGCTGAGCGGGTAGCGCCGGGCCTCGTGACAGCAGTCCTGCCTCTCAGCCTTCCCGGAACAGACACTCCAGTGATACTATGTTCTCTCAGAGTCAGCGACCTTTATGTAGGGAACATAAACCTTGCATTACAATGTGTTTAACTGCTGTGTATTATCAGTTGTGTGAAGTAAACAATCCGTGGAAAATGAAAAAAGAGAGAGAAAATAATAAAAAAAAAGAAAATTTGTCAGATTTGCGTTCACCATCAGGCTGTCACACCATCATGTCTATCGGTATCTATGCACAGTCTCCCTTCACCAGTATTTCCACTCTCCACCCTTTGTGCATGGCCAGGCACAGTGATGCTGGTGAGATATACTGGGTTTGGGCAGACCTCTGAAAAGACCGAGTAGACATGTGACGTTTGAGCTGTAAATCTGTCGGTGAACGTCAGAGATGAAGAGGAAACTTTGAAGACAACTCACAGAGTTTAGTAACATAGAAGATTTTACAAAGTTTGACATCTGGATTGGGCACTACGGGGAATGATTCCCTAATCGGTCTGTTCCCCTTAAAAAAAAATTCTATGTGTGTTATATCTCTACTGGGACTATCCCAGCCATCAATCCAGTGTCTTGTCCATTCTAAGTTCATAGGGAACCCGGTATTTTTGAGACAATTTCCTCTACCTGTGACGGACATGCTTCTAAAACAGTGAAATGCAACATTAGTCTTCCTGGGTATCTTAACATATTTTGTGCTTCCTGGGTGGGAGCACTCTATATGTATACCATCTCTAACAAAACTCCTGTTAAATTACTTAGAGGTCACTTCTGATAGAGAGAGAGAGAAGCAGAAGTTTTAGAAGCCTCCTCCTAATCTCCGTAAATTCTGTCAAAAGGGTAAAGTTGCATTTATTCTGTTCTTCCCATTAACCGAATCTGTGTTTTTCTATACTGTATCGTGATTCCTTACAATATGTCCCTTGATCCCGTCTATGTGTTTAATAACGTGGCTTGTTTACTCTGTCTAGGGGTCTATATTAGCTATGTGCTCTACTACTCCTACAATTTCTAGCAAAATGTACTTCATTTTTACAAATGTAACATATCTTCGGTCTTTTGTTACTACTAGGGTTTTGGGGTTTGGGCTGATGAGACTTTGGTGTAAGAGCCTGCATACTTTCAATCCTCAGCCTCTCCTCTTGCAGTTTTCGACGCCTAGCAATATTCCTATGGTGTTCAATTGCGCACTCTCTAAGGCAAGCTACTGTGACCCCTCTCCAATTAGGCAAAGAGGTTTGTACTCTGTCCCTCACTGTCTTATCGAGTCCGTCCATCAGCGCAGAGACAACCACCTCTCTGTAATTTTCATCGTTCCCTGCATCCGATACCCCTATGTATCTATCCATTATGTGTAGGGCCCGATGGAAATATTCAGATGCCATTTCGTTTTCCTTCTGCTTTATGGAGAAAATTTTCCTCCACTTAGCAGTTGTGGGGAAATACAACTCTAGTTGTCTGTTAATTCGTTCTATATTTTCCTGATTGTTTCTGTCAGTCATAGGACTATCCAACTCTAATCTACAATCATTAAAGAATGTTTGGGTGTCAATATTAGGGGGTAGGCATGCTTTCAAAAATGTCCGCCAATGTTGGTTTGTTGGTTCATACACATTACCCAGATCTCTGATAAATTTCTGACATCTGGCTAAATGCTTCCGAGGGTCGGGGAATTCTGAAATTATTGATCGCAGCTCATCTCTGGGCCACGAGCAATACATTGCATTATTCTTGGTGAGGACTACTTCCTGTCTATCGGTTCCCCCATTGGGAGTTACTATTCCCAAGACAGGGTGTAATCCTACCATTCCGTTCCTAATCTGTTTACTGTGTGGTGTTGTTGTTTCTGTGCAATGAACTGTCTCATACTTACCGGTAGCTGTGACCTCACCCGTTCTTTCATTGGGGAATACTGTTACTGCTATACCTGGTTGGACAGGTCCCACCTGAGTTTCCTGCAACATGACAGCTTGGAGGAGAGCTGCAATTTGGCTGAATCCTTCATCTCCCTGTGACCTAAAACCTTGGAGAGACTTCAAAACAGGATACATTTTGCAAATGTTAGGGTTAATACATTGCTCTTTCATATTACTATCATTTACGGATGTATCATTGACTGTAGCCTTCTGTTCCCCTTCGACCTGTGTCGACAATGGTGTGTTTGTGTTCTCATCCCCGCTAGGTTTGGAACCGGCTGCATATGTTAATTTCTCTTGCATATCGCTCTCTTGCTGCCATAAATTTAAACAGTTTGTGTGTCTGACCCTTTGTTTTCGGGATTTTATCAGACATATCCTAAACCTTAAATTCTGCAACACCTCTGGTTCAAAACTGCCTACCCTAGGGAATGGTTCCCTATCTTCCGCAGTCATACGTTCCCATTCATTGCATAAAACCTCTGTGTGTGATCCATACTTCTCACACATTATGTACCTCGCTGACCCCCTGGGCCGCGGAATATCAACCTGAACCCTGGTTGCACGTCCCTTACTTGAGCAACTGGCCCCCATATTTTGCAGGTATTGCCTTCTCAGCTAATTCCTACAAAAACCAAAATACTCAATATAAGGCAACGGTGAAAGTTCAACGAGTGCTCTCACCCACTCACGCCCACGTTGGCCAGTACTACCATACACTGTTGATAGCGCAGGCAACGTACCCAACCTAAGGCCCCTATGTAACCTCTATTTACTGGAAGTATATGGGAGTGACTTACCCTTCCCAGTAAATATTGGTTGTTGGAGATTTCCTGAGTGACCAGCGAAACTCCCTTAAAACAAAAAAAACTTTTACACAAATCACGCTTGCATATGCTACACCCAGCGCTAATGATCTCGCGATTTTACGCAAAGCTCGTAAAAAGGGTATCACGTTGCGCTAAGTATTGCACTCACGAACGCGCGGTCCAATCGCACAGCGTATAGGTAACTGTTACCTATCCGCCGTACGACCAATGGAATCGTTTTTCAGGCTGCGAAACCTCAGCCGGAGCGTATCAATCAAATGGCCTATATGGGTTTCTTCGCTAACCCCTTTTGGTTGCGGCACCTAAACAAAACCTCGCTGACCTTTTGGTCTGCGGTACTCTAAACCTTCGCTGACCTCCTGGCCTGCGGTATCTGCTACCTTGCTCCTTTTTACCTTAATCAATGTTAACGTGAGCAAGCCAGTCTCACGCCACCAAGTGTCCACTCACCTGGTGTGGTCTCCTACGGGATCCCGAATTCCCTGGGTCCACAAAACCTTTATTGTTTGCACACTCACGTTCGTTCACTCAAATACACTTTGGTTTTTCTGTACAGAAAATTCACTTTCATTCAGGTGAACAGCCTTAGTACCAGAGGTAATACCGTAAAAAAGTATTATTTAAACTAAATCTTGGACACTGAGCAATTTGTGCTATTACCGCGTGGCTACCGTCCCACGCCTAAACTAAACAATGCTATTGTGTAATTTGTATATAGAGGCCTTATCCTTATGCACGTTGCGTAACCACGCGATCGTGCGTACGTCTTTACGTTGCGTACGCAGTCCCGTACTTTATCCGAGACACGTGTACAAAGACCGTACGTCCGCAATAGTACAAATCCCACACTTCTATAAATGTAAGCGATATTACCTATAATCGTTTACTTAACACAACACAGTATTTTCCTGTATAAACCTGTTTAACTAGGCCAGACTGTATTTGTGTTTTACGTTTTACTCCCTTAATATCTAGTCTATATTTTAACTAAATAGCAACAAATTTCTCAGCACAGGTCAAAATGAATCTAATAATCAATACTTATGGCAACAATGTGAGCAGATATGCAAAGTACAAAATACAGGTGTATGCGTGTGTTGCGTGCGCATTTGGCGCCAAACAGAAATTCACAGACTTTAAAAATAAGATTTTACTCACCGGTAAATCTATTTCTCGTAGTCCGTAGTGGATGCTGGGAACTCCGTAAGGACCATGGGGAATAGACGGGCTCCGCAGGAGACTGGGCACTCTAAAAGAAAGATTAGGTACTATCTGGTGTGCACTGGCTCCTCCCTCTATGCCCCTCCTCCAGACCTCAGTTAGGATACTGTGCCCGGAAGAGCTGACACAATAAGGAAGGATTTTGAATCCCGGGTAAGACTCATACCAGCCACACCAATCACACCGTATAACTCGTGATACTATACCCAGTTAACAGTATGAAATATAACTGAGCCACTCAACAGATGGCTCAACAATAACCCTTTAGTTAGGCAATAACTATATACAAGTATTGCAGACAATCCGCACTTGGGATGGGCGCCCAGCATCCACTACGGACTACGAGAAATAGATTTACCGGTGAGTAAAATCTTATTTTCTCTGACGTCCTAGTGGATGCTGGGAACTCCGTAAGGACCATGGGGATTATACCAAAGCTCCCAAACGGGCGGGAGAGTGCGGATGACTCTGCAGCACCGAATGAGAGAACGCAAGGTCCTCCTCAGCCAGGGTATCAAATTTGTAGAATTTTGCAAACGTGTTTGCCCCTGACCAAGTTGCAGCTCGGCAAAGTTGTAAAGCCGAGACCCCTCGGGCAGCCGCCCAAGATGAGCCCACCTTCCTTGTGGAATGGGCTTTTACTGATTTAGGATGTGGCAATCCAGCCGCAGAATGCGCTAGCTGAATTGTGCTACAAATCCAGCGAGCAATAGTCTGCTTAGAAGCAGGGGCACCTATTTTGTTGGGTGCATACAGGATAAAAAACGAGTCAGTTTTCCTGACTCCAGCCGTCCTGGAAATATAAATTTTTAAGGCCCTGACTACGTCCAGAAACTTGGAATCTTCCAAGTCCCTAGTAGCCGCAGGCACTACAATAGGTTGGTTCAAGTGAAAAGCTGATACCACCTTAGGGAGAAACTGGGGACGAGTCCTCAATTCTGCCCTATCCATATGGAAAATCAGATAAGGGCTTTTACATTACAAAGCCGCCAATTCTGACACACGCCTGGCCGAAGCCAAGGCCAATAACATGACCACTTTCCACGTGAGATATTTCAGATCCACAGTTTTAAGTGGCTCAAACCAATGTGATTTCAGGAAACTCAACACCACGTTGAGATCCCACGGTGCCACAGGAGGCACAAAAGGGGGCTGAATATGTAGCACTCCCTTTACAAAAGTCTGAACTTCAGGCAGTGAAGCCAGTTCTTTCTGGAAGAAAATCGACAGAGCCGAAATCTGGACCTTAATGGAACCCAATTTTAGGCCCATAGTCACTCCCGACTGTAGGAAGTGCAGAAAACGACCCAGCTGAAATTCCTCTGTTGGGGCCTTCCTGGCCTCACACCACGCAACATATTTTCGCCAAATACGGTGATAATGGTTTGCGGTTACTTCTTTCCTGGCTTTTATCAGCGTAGGAATGACTTCCTCCGGAATGCCCTTTTGCTTTAGGATCCGGAATTCAACCGCCATGCCGTCCAACGCAGCCGCGGTAAGTCTTGGAACAGACAGGGCCCCTGCTGTAGCAGATCCTGTCTGAGCGGTAGAGGCCATGGGTCCTCTGATATTATTTCTGTAAGTTCTGGGTACCAAGCTCTTCTTGGCCCATCCGGAACCACGAGTATCGTTCTTACTCCTCGTTTTCTTATTATTCTCAGTACCTTTGGTATGAGAGGCAGAGGAGGGAATACATAAACCGATTGGTACACCCACGGTGTCACTAGAGCGTCCACAGCTATTGCCTGAGGGTCCCTTGACCTGGCGCAATATCTAGTTTTTTGTTTAGGCGGGACGCCATCATGTCCACCTGTGGCCTTTCCCAACGGTTTACCAACAGTTGGAAAACTTCTGGATGAAGTCCCCACTCTCCCGGGTGTCGGTCGTGTCTGCTGAGGAAGTCTGCTTCCCAGTTGTCCACTCCCGGAATGAACACTGCTGACAGTGCTAAGACGTGATTTTCCGCCCATCGGAGAATCCTTGTGGCTTCTGCCATCGCCATCCTGCTTCTTGTGCCGCCCTGTCGGTTTACATGGGCGACTGCCGTGATGTTGTCTGATTGGATCAGTACCGGCTGGTTTTGAAGCAGAGGCCTTGCCAGACTTAGGGCATTGTAAATGGCCCTCAGTTCCAGAATATTTATGTGTAGGGACGACTCCTGACTTGACCAAAGTCCTTGGAAATTTCTTCCCTGTGTGACTGCCCCCCAGCCTCGAAGGCTGGCATCCGTGGTTACCAGGACCCAGTCCTGTATGCCGAATCTGCGGCCCTCTTGAAGATGAGCACTCTGCAGCCACCACAGTAGAGATACCCTGGTCCTTGGAGACAGGGTTATCAGCCGATGCATCTGAAGATGCGATCCCGACCACTTGTCCAAGAGGTCCCACTAAAAGGTTCTTGTATGGAACCTGCCGAATGGAATTTTGCTTCGTAAGAAGCTACCATTTTTCCCAGGACTCGTGTGCAGTGATGCACCGATACCTGTTTTGGTTTCAGGAGGTCTCTGACTAGAGATGACAGCTCCTTGGCTTTCTCCTGCGGGAGAAACACTTTTTTCTGTTCTGTGTCCAGAACCATCCCCAGGAACAGTAGGCGTGTGGTAGGAACCAGCTGTGACTTTGAAATGTATAGAATCTATCCGTGCTGTTGTAGCACTTCCCGAGATAGTGCTACTTCGACCAACAACTGCTCCTTGGACCTCGCCTTTATAAGGAGATCGTCCAAGTATGGGATAATTAAAACTCCCTTTTTTCGAAGGAGTATCATCATTTCTGCCATTACCTTGGTAAAGACCCTCGGTGCCGTGGACAGTCCAAACGGCACTGTTTGGAATTGGTAATGGCAATCCTGTACCACAAATCTGAGGTACTCCTGGTGAGGATGGTAAATGGGGACATGTAGGTAAGCATCCTTGATGTCCAGGGATACCATGTAATCCCCCTCCTCCAGGCTTGCAATAACCGCCCTGAGCGATTCCATCTTGAACTTGAATTTTTTTATGTATGTGTTCAAGGATTTCAAATTTAAAACGGGTCTCACCGAACCGTCCGGTTTCGGTACCACAAACAGTGTGGAATAGTAACCCCGTCCTTGTTGAAGTAGGGGCACCTTGACTATCACCTGCTGGAAATACAGCTTGTGAATTGCCTCTAGCACAGCCTGAGGGAGTTGTCGGCAAGGCAGATTTGAGGAAACGGCGGGGGGGAGACGCCTCGAATTCCAGCTTGTACCCCTGAGATACTACTTGAAGGATCCAGGGATCCACCTGTGAGCGAGCCCACTGATCGCTGAAATTTTTGAGGCGGCCCCCCACCGTACCTGGCTACGCCTGTGGAGCCCCCGCATCATGCGGTGGACTCAGAGGAAGCGGGGGAAGAATTTTGATTCTGGGAACTGGCTGACTGGTGCAGCTTTTTCCCTCTTCCCTCGTCTCTGTGCAGAAAGGAAGCGCCTTTGACCCGCTTGCTTTTCTGGGGCCGAAAGGACTGTACCTGATAATACAGTGCTTTTCTTAGGCTGTGAGGAAACCTGAGGTAAAAAAATTTCTTCCCAGCTGTTGCTGTGGATACGAGGTCCCAGAGACCATCCCCAAACAATTCCTCACCCTTATAAGGCTCTATGTGCCTTTTAAAGTCAGCATCACCTGTCCAGTGTCGGGTCTCTAATACCCTCCTGACAGAATGGACATTGCATTAATTCTGGATGCCAGCCGGCAAAATATCCCTCTGTGCATCCCTCATATATAAGACGACGTCTTATGTTCGCAAAATAGTATCCCTGCAGCAGCACTATCTGCAGGTCTCAGTCTAGTACCTGAGTGTGTAAATACAGACGTCAGGCTAGCCTCCTGCTATTTATCAGCAGGTACCTTCAAAGTGGCCGTATCCTAAGACGGCAGTGCCACCTTTTTTGACAAACGTGTGAGCGCCTTATCCACCCTAGGGGATATCTCCCAGCGGAACTTATCCTCTGGCGGGAAAGGGTACGCCATCAGTAACTTTTTAGAAATTACCAGTTTCTTATCGGGGGAACCCACGCTTTTTCACACTTCATTCACTCATTTGATGGGGGAACAAAACACTGCCTGCTTTTTCTCCCCACACATAAAACCCTTTTTTAGTGGTACTTGGGTTAATGTCAGAAATGTGTAACACATTTTTTATTGCCGGGATCATGTAACGGATGTTCCTAGTGGATTGTGTATATGTCTCAACCTCGTCGACACTGGAGTCAGACTCCGTGTCGACATCTGTGTCTGCCATCTGAGGGAGCGGGCGTTTTTGAGCCCCTGATGGCCTTTGAGACGCCTGGGCAGGTGCGGGCTGAGAAGCCGGCTGTCCCATAGCTGTTACGTCATCCAGCCTTTTATGTAAGGAGTTGACACTGTCGGTTAATACCTTCCACCTATCCATCCACTCTGGTGTCGGCCCACAGGGGGCGACATCCCATTTATCGGCATCTGCTCCGCCTCCACATAAGCCTCCTCATCAAACATGTCGACACAGCCGTACCGACATATCGCACACACACAGGGAATGCTCTGACTGAGGACAGGACCCCACACAGCCCTTTGGGGAGACAGAGAGAGAGTATGCCAGCACACACCAGAGCGCTATATAATGTAGGGATAAACACTATCACTGAGTGAATTTTCCCCAATAGCTGCTTGTATATACAATATTGCGCCTAAATTTAGTGCCCCCCCTCTCTTTTTAACCCTTTGAGCCTGAAAACTACAGGGGAGAGCCTGGGGAGTTGTCTTCCAGCTACACTGTGAAGAGAAAATGGCGCCAGTGTGCCGAGGGAGATAGCTCCGCCCATTTTTCGCGGACTTTTCTCCCGCTTTTTTATGGATTCTGGCAGGGGTAATTATCACATATATAGCCTCTGGGGCTATATATTGTGATTATTTTGCCAGCCAAGGTGTTTTTATTGCTGCTCAGGGCGCCCCACCCCAGCGCCCTGCACCCTCAGTGACCGGAGTGTGAAGTGTGTATGAGGAGCAATGGCGCACAGCTGCAGTGCTGTGCGCTACCTTGGTGAAGACTGAAGTCTTCTGCCGCCGATTTTCCGGACCATCTTCATGCTTCTGGCTCTGTAAGGGGGACGGCGGCGCGGCTCCGGGAACGAACACCAAGGACGGGTCCTGCGGTCGATCCCTCTGGAGCTAATGGTGTCCAGTAGCCTAAGAAGCCCAAGCTAGCTGCAAGCAGGTAGGTTCGCTTCTTCTCCCCTTAGTCCCTCGTTGCAGTGAGCCTGTTGCCAGCAGGTCTCACTGTAAAATAAAAAACCTAACATATACTTTCTTTCTAGGAGCTCAGGAGAGCCCCTAGTGTGCATCCAGCTCAGCCGGGAACAGGATTCTAACTGAGGTCTGGAGGAGGGGCATAGAGGGAGGAGCCAGTGCACACCAGATAGTACCTAATCTTTCTTTTAGAGTGCCCAGTCTCCTGCGGAGCCCGTCTATTCCCCATGGTCCTTACGGAGTTCCCAGCATCCACTAGGACGTCAGAGAAAATAGCTTTGCGTATTTACCTTACGGATCCCACCAGCATCCCTACAAACCATGCAGAGCAGACGCTTATCTTATCAGCAATTGAGAAAGAGTTTACCAGAGTATCCACCAACCAGGAGAAGGCTTACGTGGATACCTAGTGAAAAAGAAAAATTAGATATACTACCCACTATAATACCACAGCGGCTGGGAGGGGTTTGTCAGACCCCACAATAAGATAAACAATATGCAAAAAGGTACCAGCGCTAGGAGTTGTATCACCAATTATTCAATAAATCAAATACCACTGGATCAGTTATAGTATTGTAATAATGAACATGATTATCACACACATTAAAAACGTGAGAATAGAAGATATTAAGAAATATTGACCATACAAATAAAAATAAAAATTGGCTCTGAGGTAATAATTAATTCAAATTGCTGATAAGGACCCAACCATTATTTTAGTGATCCCGGACTTATTAAGGTGCAGATTTCCTCCTCCTTAGATTATTATGCATTCAGCTGGTAATACCCTTATTAGTACCTCTCACACAGTTCCATATAAAGATGGTACCAATTGCTCGTCTGTGTAGATATTCAAGGGGTTTCCATATTCTTGTTGGTTATGCTGAAAAGGAGTGGTTTTAAAGGTCTGGTCCTTGGAAATCCAAGTAGGCAGAGAAGTCCTGATCTGGATCAAGCTGGAAAAAGGTTGGGATTCCACAGCAGTGCCTTAACGCGTTTCCCTGAGCCAGGTCGCTCAGCTTCTTCTTCTTCTTCTTCAGTGCATATTACGTGGATACCTGTCCGCCCTTTGCTGATAGATAAAGTCTGCTGTACCCTGCTAGGCTGTGGGTATGAGGAAAAACAGGACGATGCCCCCAATTGATAATGTCGATATTATCTTAAACCATAAAGCTATATCTCTAAACACACTCTTACCATTGAGCCGCTGCGGCCGCTAGACTTAATACACACGCTACGCACTTTGTACGCTATTTGCGTACAGAGTCCCGTACGTCATACGTACTTAGCGTACACACGCCGCGCTGGGTGTACAGAGTACGCACAGCGCGCGCACACTCTTGATAAACTTTAAACCTTATTCGTGATACAATGCAATGTTATTCTTACACTCTAAACCTTGTGCCGAAAAGCACTGTAATGATGATACACCTTAAACCTTTACGCAGCGCTGAAGGTATAAAGTACCTGCTATGCGCACACACCTTATCAATACACTTTAAACCTTATACAGTTAAATACGCTTTAAACCCTAGCAGGGAAATGAGGACACAACACCGATATGTAGTGAACCACAGGGTTCTAAGGCCACAGTGGATTATTTGAAAGGGGATAACAGTACAAGTTATATACTACAGAGCTAACAAGATAAATCTAAAACAGAATAATGGCTACAGTCAATGTACATACGTGAGAATGTTCGCTTGCGCAACCCGGCCGGTCCTCCGCTTATCAGGTAGAAAGCGTTCAGAGTCTTCTGACCGGCCAGGCAACAACAGGCTTTTTATACACAACTTCCATATACAATACAATGGTCACTGTAATCCCTTTGTCTATTGGACACAGAGATGCATCTCTACATTACAGGAGAGGTCATAGGTTGATTTGAAAAGGTGGGCGATGTCTTTCTCAACTGCTCTTGTGGGTGGTATCCTCTGGATTCCCGCCGCATACATAATATACAGTAAATACAGTAATATTCTATATTCTACTTCTGCACATAACTATACGCAGGAACATGCAATCTTTCTCTAACCAACACCGGAATGTTACCCTTAAAATACCCTACAGCTGGATACTAGACATCACCTTATAACCTTTGTCTGTCCCTTCCTATCATGCAAAGGTGAATCCCTTAGTCCTGGAATCATTTAAACTGTTGATACTTGCTGATGTGGTGTAGGGGAACTATGTGTACAAAATGCACTATTTGGGTTAAATATGTAATGTTCTGATAACCCTCTATGCGCTTACAAACTCCGCCGTAAATACCCATACCACGCGCATGATCGCAGGAGCGATCCTACGCAAATTGCGGATATGTGCACGCACGGCGGAATAAGTGCACGCGCAGCGGGCATGTGTATGGGGTTAGTACATGGTGTATGCATTACAATATTTTTCGACTTTGACATAATGGTGAGATTCATACCAGCTCACACCTCAACCATGCCGCACAACATGGCATTCAACATAACACACGCCAACAGGCATCAACCATTTACAGCAACATGCTGAAAACAAATGTAACATACTTGTGTAACTAACTGAACAAAACTGCAGGTAAAGTACGCACTGGGTCGGGCGCCCAGCATCCTCTACGGACTAGGAGAAAAGTATTTACCAGTAGGTATTAAAATCCTGTTTTCTCATACGTCCTAGAGGATGCTGGGGCCCATTTCATGACCATGGGGTTTATACCAAAGCTCCAGTACGGACGGGAGAGTGCGGATGACCCTGCAGCACCGATTGACCAAACTTGAGGTCCTCATCGGCCAAAGTGTCAAACTTATAAAATTTAGCAAAAGTGTTTGACCCTGACCAAGTAGCTGCTCGGCAAAGTTGCAATGCCGAGACCCCCCGGGCAGCCGCCCAGGACGAACCCACCTTCCTAGTAGAATGGGCCTTCAGCGACGTAGGTAACGGCAATCCAGCCGTAGAATGAGCATGCTGAATCGTTCCTCTGATCCAGCGCGCAATAGTCTGCTTAGGGAGCATACAGGACAAACAGAGCCTCTGTTTTCCATAACCAAGCTGTTCTTGCGACATAAATCTTCAAAGCTCTAACCACATCTAGAGAATGTGACTCAGTGAAAGTGTCAGTAGCTACTGGCACCACAATAGGTTGGTTTATGTGGAAGGATGAAACCACGTTTGGAAGAAATTGTTGACGAGTTCTCAACTCTGCCCCATCTTCATGGAAGATCAGGTAAGGGCTCTTGTGAGACAAGGCCCCCAACTCAGACACCCGCCTTGCGGATGCCAAGGCCAAAAGCATCACCACTTTCCAAGTGAGAAACTTCAATTCTATCTCCTGCAGAGGTTCAAACCAATCTGATTGAAGGATCTGCAACACCACATTAAGGTCCCATGGTGCCACTGGAGGCACAAATGGAGGCTGGATGTGCAGAACCCCTTTCACGAACGTCTGAACTTCTGGAAAGGAGGCCAATTGTTTTTGAAAGAAAACTGATAAGGCCGAAATCTGGACCTTGATTGACCCCAATCTAAGGCCCGCATCCACACCAGCCTGCAGAAAATGGAGAAAACGTCCCAACTCAAACTCTTCCGTAGGAGCCTTCTTGGATTCACACCAAGACACATATTTTCTCCAAATAAGGTGGTAATGTTTAGACGTCACTCCTTTCCTGGCCTGAATAAGAGTGGGGATGACTTCCTTGAGAATACCCTTTCGGGCTAGGATCCGGCGCTCAACAGCCATGCCGTCAAACGTAGCCGCGGCAAGTCTTGATACACACACGGCCCCTGCTGTAGTAGGTCCTCTCGAGGAGGAAGAGGCCGAGGATCTTCTATGAGCAACTCCTGAAGATCTGGATACCACGCCCTCCTTGGCCAGTCTGGGGCAATGAAGATTGCTCGAACTCTTGTTCTTCTTATTATTTTGAGAACTTTTGGAATCAGTGGAAGTGGAGGGAAAACATATACCGACCGAAACACCCACTGGGTCACCAGTGCATCCACTGCTATTGCTTGAGGGTCTCTCGACCTGGAACAATATCTCTGAAGCTTCTTGTTTAATCGAGATGCCATCATGTCTACTTGAGGAACTCACCAAAGACTTGTCACCTCTGCGAAAACTTCTTGGTGGAGGCCCCACTCTCCTGTATGGAGATCGTGTCTGCTGAGGAAGTCTGCTTCCCAGTTGTCCACTCCAGGAATGAAAATTGCTGACAGAGCTCTTACATGTCTTTCTGCCCAGAGGAGAATCCTTGTCACCTCTGCCACTGCCGCTCTGCTTTTCGTTCCGCCTTGCCTGTTTATGTACGCGACTGCTGTTACATTGTCCGACTGGATCTGCACGGGATGATCTTGAAGAAGATGTACCGCTTGTAGAAGGCCGTTGTAAATGGCTCTCAATTCCAGAACGTTTATGTGAAGGCAGGCTTCCTGACTTGACCATTTTCCTTGGAAGCTTTCCCCCTGTGTGGCAGCTCCCCAGCCTCGGAGACTTGCATCCATGGTTATTAGGACCCAGACGTGAATCCCAAACCTGCGTCCCTCTAGTAGGTGAGAACTGTGTAGCCACCACAGGAGCGAAATCCTGGCTTTGGGGGACAGGATTATTCCAGTGCATGTGTAGGTGGGATCCGGACCACTTGTCCAGCAGGTCCCACTGGAATACTCTGGCATGAAATCGGCCAAACTGTATGGCTTCGTAGGCCGCTAACATTTTCCCCAACAACCGAATGCATTGATGGATCGACACGCTTGTTGGTTTCAATATTTGTTTGACCATTTTCTGGATTTCCAGAGCTTTTCCACTGGAAGAAATACTCTCCGCACTTCTGTGTACAGAATCATCCCTAAAAAGGACAATCTTGTCGTCGGTTCCAACTGCGACTTTGGAAAATTCATGATCCAACCGTGTTGTTGGAGTATTGACAGGGAGCGTGCGATGTTCTGCACCAACTGTTCCCTGGATCTCGCTTTTATCAGGAGATTGTCCAGATAAGGATTATATTGACTCCTTTTTGACGAAGGAGGACCATCATCTCCTCCATCACCTTGGTGAATACCCTCGGTGCCGTGGAGAGTCCGAACGGCAACATCTGGAACTGGTAACGGCAATCCTGTACTGCGAATCTCAGATAAGCTTGGTGAGGAGGATAAATGGGAACATGCAAGTAAGCATCCTTTATGTCTACTGACACCATGAAGTCCCCTTCCTCCAGACTGGAAATCACTACCCTCAGGGATTCCATCCTGAACTTGAACCTTTTCAGGTAGAGATTCAGATTTTTCAGGTTTAAAATCGGTCTGACCGAGCCGTCCGGCTTCGGAACTACGAAGAGGCTTGAATAAAAACCTTCTCCTTGCTGTGACAAGGGTACCAGGACAATGACCTGATCCTGACATAATTTTTGAATTGCCGTTGTTACTGCCTCTCTTTCTGGAAGACAAGCTGGCAAGGTCGATTTGAAAAATCGGCATGGGGGGACGTCTTGAAACTCTAGTTTGTACCCATGGGACACTATTTGTAAGACCCATGGGTCCAAGCCAGATTGAATCCAGATTTGACTAAAAAGTTTCAGACGTCCTCCCACCCGAGCGGACTCCCAGCATCATGCTGCAGATTTGGCAGAAGCAGGGGTGGACTTCTGCTCCTGCGATCCGGTAGACGCTGCAAATTTCTTTCCTTTTCCCATTCCCCTACCTGCAAAAAAGGGGGAACCTTTGGGCTTTTTGTATTTGTTGGCCGAAAGGACTGTATGTGAGAGTGATGTGTTTTTTTCGCCGGTGTAGGAGCATAAGGCAAGAATGTCGACTTACCTGCGGTAGCCGCCCAGACTAACGCATCCAGCCCATCACCAAACAAGGCCTCACCTTTATACGGGAAAGCCTCCATATTTCTTTTGGAATCTGCATCAGCATTCCACTGGCAAATCCACAACGCCCTCCGAGCCGATACTGCCATGGTAACAGTTCTTGATCCCAAGAGACCAATATATTTCATGGTTTCTAGTACGTACGCAGCAGCGTCTTTGATATGACCTAACGTTAGGAGTATCTCGTCGCCATCTATTGTGTCAATGTCTAATGACAAGTTTTCTGACCACTTCTCAATAGCACTACTCACCCACGCACAGACAATGGTAGGCCTGAGTAGTGTCCCATTGGCCACATCAATAGATCACCTCACTCACTTGCGCCTGTCGGCTCCTTAAGTGAAGCCATTCCAGGCGCAGGGAGAAACACCTTTTCTATTTTATGACAGGGCCCTGTCTAAAATGCGGGGTGACTCCCACCTTTTGGAAAAAGGTAAGCTGCCTGAATTCCTTTTGGGAATCTGAAATTTCTTTTCAGGTTAAATCAGACTCCCTCCAAGAGACTGTTCCTGAGGTGGAGGGAAAATTACATTACTTCTTTACTAAAGTAAACCCTCTCCTTGTGGTAAAAGAGGGGCTTCGTAACTTCTAAAACCACCTTTATAGCTAAAACATGTTTTGAATGCTTTTTTGCTAATTTAGGACCTATTCCCCTGGAATCACTAGTGTCGACACAGGAATCAGAGTCTGTGTCGGTATGTACTTGCAAATTTGTATGTGACCCAGAGGGGTCCCTGTGGATGAAAGGCAGAACTATTAAAAATCACATCTTCAACAGATTATATTCATTTTTCTGTATGAGATTCAGTAGTGATTCACACTATCATGTAACCTTTCACCCAGTCAGGCTCTTGGTGTCATATTACACCTCTGTGTCTCTAACATGTCTTCCACAGAGGAAGAGATTCCCTGCCACAGACATGTCACACACGTGCTCAACCACACCACAGACACTCCGGGACTTATAGGGGACAGACCCACAGTAAAATCTGTCAGAGGGACACAGATAGGATTTGCCAGTTCACAACCCAGCGCCAATAACACAATGTCTGTGAACACAAAATGCCCACTGACATGTTTTATAATGCTAATCACACAATTATATAGCACCAAATTCACTGTGGCCCCCCCTGTTTTGCACCCTGGTACTTGTTCAGTAGTGGAGGAGGACCAGCGTTGTCTCTGCAGCCTGAGGAGAGAGATAAAATGGCGCTGAGCAGTGTGCTGGCTGACTGAGGAGGAAGCTCCACTCTTCAATGGTGTGTTTCTCCTCAGCTTTTATGAGGTAATTTTTTATACTGGCGGGGGAGGACTGTCCCTCAGCAACTTATGCTCCTTATTTATGCCAGTTTCCATAGGTTTCATACTGCCCAGGGCGCCCACCCCCCGCACCCTGCAGTGCCTGTGTATGTGTGGACAACATGGTAAGCTGCGCTCCCGCCAGCCGCGCGGTACCTTTAGCCGTCACTTTCTTTTTTCTTTTTTTTTTTAATAGAGTATTTTTATTCAACAACTATGGAAGAATTACAGACATTTCAGTGTATACCGGGAGATCCGGGTGACATTATATAACATATACAGTTTACATAGCCCCGCCACACCATATACACATAGGTTTAAGCATGACCGGCAGACATAAGGCTATCTCAATAACAGCCCGCAAAAACAGTTTTTCTGAAGTCTGAAGGTAAATATCAACACATTCGTAAAACATTTTCAAATTTCTCCCCAATCTAGCTCAATTAACCCCCCAACTATAAGGCCAAACATGGCCTAGCGCACCGAACAAGGGTGCCTAAAATAACAATAATTATCAAAAGAAATAAAACAGAATAAATAATAAATAATAAACAAAAAACATAAGCAGAATAAACAAATCAATACCATCAAGCCTATAGTCTTGAAGTCGTGCGAGGTGAGGTACAGAATCCGCATAATGTACATACCAATACGGGGGGAGGGGCCCAGGCCATTTACACAAGTCCCATATAACCAGACCCTCGTGAAGGTACTAAATGTCTCAAAGCTCGAGGGCAGGGGAGGAGTATATAGAATTGATCCAGAAGGACCATATTTTCCCGTATTTAGAGAGAGCATTATTTTTCATATAGACATACCGATCTTTCAGTACGGTGTCATTCACCAAGGCTTTAAATGCAGACATCGTAGGAGAATGTGGGGCCATCCATGTCCGCGCTATGCATACCTTAGCAAGGGCGCAAATGCTACGAGCATACAATCCCTCCCACCGAGGCCCAGAATAAGGCCCTCCCACCCCCAAAATGCAGAATCCCGGAGTCAGCATGACTCTCGGTACCCCCGTATGTTCCAGAATCGACCCGACCCCATCCCAAAACACCTGCAAGGACGGACACTCCCACACTAGATGCAAGAATGATCCGCCAGCAGTCCCACATTTAGGACAAGTGGCAGCGCCACCGGCCCCGAATCTGGCCAACCTGCTCGGCGTCATATACGATCTGTGTAGTACAAAGAGTTGAATTTGTTGGAACCGCAGTGATTTGGTGACCTGGCTCGAGTTCCCCAGCGCGACCCCCCACTCCTCCACATCTATAGGGCCTAAATCATGCTCCCAACGTTCCCGAAGAGTCGAGAGCGGGTCTGCATGTATTGTTGCAAGAAGGTACGAGTAGGTGAAGGAGATCACCTTGACCCGACCCAATACACATAAAAAGGTCTTGATGGGGAAGGGGAGGAGCGCCGGGGGTGAATCCCCGAACTGTGATTGTAAGGCGTGCCGGAGCTGTAAATATCTGTAAAAGTAAGAGTTCGGGAGACCAAACTCCTCTTTTAAGTGCTGAAAGGATTTCAGAGCGCCGTCGCTATACAGCTGGGATATGGAAGTCACCGAGTATGGGGCCCACACCCCCACACCCTCCAAGGACCCCATCTCACGAAGCGATGCGGAGTGCCAAAGAGGAGTATCCGGGTCCATACCATCATATCCAAACATACCTGTCAAGGCCAGCCAAATCTTCATGGCCTGAAAAATAATAGGAGGAGACAGTCGGGAAGCGCTCCCTCCCACAAGAATCAGCGCCGGAGAAAGGTCCGGGTAATAGCACCTTAGAAACGCCCGACATAAATCAGCCTCCTCTCCACCCCGTAACCAAATGCCAATGTGAGCTAGCTGGGCCGCATAGTAGTACAGCTGGAAGTGAGGCAAGGCCAAGCCCCCGTCTGCCTTTTGTCTAGTAAGGGTAGTCAACTTTATTCTAGGCCTTTTATTGGCTCATATCAGTGATGTCAATATACTGTTTAATTTCTTAAAGAAGGCCGGAAAGACGTACACAGGGGATTGTGAAAAAACATACAGTAGCTTGGGCAAAACTATCATTTTAATAAGGCTAACCCTACCCGTCATTGTCAGTGGGAGTTTACACCAGGCCCTTGACTTGCGTACAATCATGTGTACAAGAGGGTCAAGGTTCAAGGGTATAAAGTCCGAGGGGTCATTAGTAACCTGGATCCCCAGGTATTTAAACTGGCTTGTCCAGCACAACGGCAGGGGTATCTTCGGTACCTGTGTAGGAGAACCCATGATGGGCATTATAAATGATTTGGACCAGTTTATACGGAGACCTGAGAAGCCGCCAAAGGTCTCTATGACCTGCAGCACTACAGGCATATCCACGGCATAGTCATGTAAGAACAGCAACAGGTCATCCGCATAAAGGGCTATTTTATCCGTGCAGGGGCCCGTAACAACTCCCCCAATGTCCGAGTGCGACCTTACCAGACAAGCCAGGGTTCGATGGCTATGGAAAATAAGGCGGGGGAAAGGGGGCATCCCTGTCTGGTGCCCCTAGTCAAGGTGAAGGAGGAGGATATATAGCCATTGACCAAGATCCTGGCACGTGGATTCTGATAGAGTAGTTTGATCCATTGTATGAAATTAGGACCAAAGCCCATATATTTCATGACTCCCCACAAGTAGGACCATTCAACACTGTCGAAGGCCTTAGCCGCGTCCAGCGAAACTACAACCGCGTCTGAGGGGGAATCATGTGGAGCCTGTAATACAGTATAGAGCCTGCGCAAATTGATGGACGTGGATTTCCCAGGCATGAAGCCAGATTGATCCCGATGTATTACAGTTTGGATAACCAGGTTGAGCCGAACTGCAAGGATTTTTGCCAGGATCTTGGCATCGGTAGGGATAAGGGAGATTGGTCTATAAGACTCCTTCCATTCGGGGTCCTTGCCGGGCTTTGGCAGTACTATAATAACGGCCTCGGACATTGAGGGAGGAAGTTGGTTGGTGGCAAATATATCCATGTACATCTCAAGCAGTTTTGGGCCAAAGAACTGCACATACTGTTTGTACAGCTCGGTGGGAATACCATCACTTCCCGGAGACTTTCCTATCGCCGCAGTCACTTCTTCTAAAGTCAAGGGCGCGTCTAGAGAGTCCCTAGCCTCAGGGGGAAGCTTTGAAAGGGGTATATTAGACAAGTATAAATCTAAGTCCCCCTCGGAGCACTGCATCTGAGAATCATAGATCTCCCTAAAGTACGAGAGGAACAGCTGTACCATGTCAGGGGTATTGCTCACTATGGAGACGTCGGGGCCAGACATCTGCACTATCGTATTCCCAGGGCCGTCATAGTGCACCAAATGAGCTAATAGACTACCTGGCCTGTCCGCCTGCATATATATATTGGTTGCCCTGAACAAAAGGGATCGTGCATTTTTGTCTGTGAGGCAAGCCAGCCAAGCCTCCTTAGCTAACAACCACTGCACCTTTAGTGCGGAGGTGCCCTCCGCCAAATATCTGGTTTCTAAATCCCTATAGTCATACTCTAGCTGTCGCTCCGTCGCTCTGTACTCTAACTTGCGGGTAGCAATTTTACCAATCAGCGTACCACGCAGATATGCTTTGAATGTGTCCCAGATGACATTTACCGGGGCTGAGCCCACATTATCCGCAAAAAAGTCCGCCCACCTGGACTGTAAATCCGGGCATTCTCCTAACTGAATCAACCAGGATGGGTGCAACCTCCAGTAAGACTGTCCACTCTGGCACTCCACATCAAGAGACAACAACAGGGGCGAGTGGTCAGACACCCCTCGCGCCTCATAATGAACATCCGTTACTCTAGGTAGAAGCTCGGGCGAGACCAGGGCCAGGTCGATTCTGGAAAATGTACCATGCGTACCAGAGAAGCATGAGTACTGTCTAAGTGTAGGGTGCCGAACCCTCCAAACATCCACCCACTGCATGCTATCTATAACATCCGCAAACTTAGAGGGAGAAGTCGACTGACCACCTCCCGCCCCCGGATCTCGAGAGGACCTCCATCTATCCAGGGAGACATCCAGCACGTTATTAAATTCCCCCAGACATATAACAGGAATATGGGGGGATGAAGCAATAAACGATGCAGCTTTCTGCAGGACATCATATGAAAACGGGGGGGGGGGAGGGGGGGATGTAGACAGACAAAATGAATAAAGCACGGGAGTTCAGCTTACATTCCATAAACACAAACCTGCCATATGGATCAGTGTTTACCATGATCAATTCAAACTGTACGGTTCTCCGTATCATTACCGATACTCCCCTGGAAGAGGAGGAGTGAGAGGAATGATACGTCCAGCCCACCCAAGGCCTACGGAGCGACAACAGCCTATTTCCCTCCAAGTGAGCTTCGCTCAAACAGATGACGTCCGGGCCATATTTCTTAATCATTTTAAATACCAGGGACCGCTTTACTTTATTATTAATGCCCCGGACGTTCCATGCCAAAATCTTTAAAGCAGACATGTCGCACCATGCATATTCTGAGACGCAGCGCCTTGTGAAAGCCCAAGCAACAGCATTGTCTGGGCTCCTACCAGCCCCTGCAAAGTGCTACCCCGGAACCCATAACCCCTTAAATAGCACAACCTCACCTCGCATAAGAATAGGCCATCATATGAAAAACAGAAAATAATACAAAACAGAAATAAAAACATGCCAGAAAAATAAACAGCATCCCCACAACATCCCCCCTCCCCGTATACCTCCCCGAACTGTGGCATACACATATCCCTAACAAACCACCAACCCTGGTAGCCCAAGAAAGCCTACGACAGTGCTATATGCAGCAAACAGACCCAAAGGGAAAGAAACCCTTAATACTATATGTAAAGTCACTGCTCAACAATGTCCAGAACAACCATGACCAGGGGAAACTCCCCGGACGTATACTTGCGTATTGATGGCCCATGGAGAAAGGTAGCTGGGCGTCAGTCCGGAGCCAGCTGGCGGGCACCCGGAGCATATCTGTCCAGCCAGGCCGCCGCCTCCCTCGGAGTGTTGAAGAACTTAGTTTCCCCGTCCGCCACCACACGCAGCCGAGAGGGGAACAGCATCGAATAGGGGAGGTTCAGGTCGTGAAGTCGCCGCTTGACAGGCAGAAACTGGGCCTGGTCTTTTTGGACATCCGCAGCGAAATCCGGAAATGCTGAAACCCGGACACCATTTCAAATCAGGGGGCCCTTCGTGCGACCCAGGCGCAGAACAGAGTCTTGGTCTTTATAGTGTAAAAACTTGGCTATAAATGTCCGCGGCGGGGCGCCCGGGGGCAGAGGCCGGAAACGGTACCCGATGCGCCCGCTCCACTACAAACTGGGATGTAAAGGATTCAGCGCCATACGCTTCTGTCAACCAGGATTCCAGGAAGTCCTCAGGATGTGCCCCTTCCTCCTTCTCAGGCAAGCCCACGAATCTTACGTTGTTTCTGCGAAGTCGTCCCTCCATATCCAGGAGTTTAGTTTGCAGTGTAGAGACTTGCTGTGTAACCGTAGAAACAGACCGTTGGAGGGGACCGCTGAGGTCTTCCAAATTAGAGACCAGCGTCTCCGTTTCTCCCACTCTCTCTCGGACCCGCTGAACATCCTGGCGTAATAAGGATAGGTCACACTGCACCTTCTCCATTTTGTCCGACAGACGTTGTTCACTGGCCGCTATGGCCTCCAGGACCTGCTGAATGGAAGGAGGAGGTGGCTGCACGTCCGCGCCCTAGTCGGCCCCAGCTGGGGGAGTCGACTGAGCAGTCGGTTGACGGGCATACTTCTCCAATTTAGCTGCCGCCGCACTCTGGCCACCCTTCACCATGGTGGCAAGGCTCAGGTAGCACTGAAGGTCCCTGTATTCAATGTCAAAAAGCACAGCAGAGGGGAGGAGGTATAATGTCAGCAGCACTCCAGGGCATCCAACAGGAGAGTACAGAAGGGGGGGGGGGGGGGGGCAGAGGGGCCCGGGGCGATATGATAATGTATAATATGTAGTGTTCCACGAGGACAGGACAGTCCGTGCCCAGAGCAGATCCCTCAGCCCTGCAGTCCCCACAAATGCATAGAGTCACACAGGCAGGATATGTGAGGAAAGCTGCAGCCAAGATGGCCGCCGGATTATGCAGTCTCTCCCTTCCCTGTACAAGGAGCTCGATTCCAGGCTCCAGGGGGGCAGAAGCGTCCGGGAGAATCAACCGGGGGACACAGGTGAGGGGCGCCGCTCACCCCAGGCACAGGGGAAGCCAAATCCCGGCGATCGCCGCGGGTCCGTGCGCGCGCCCGCGGCTGTGTAGTGCAAATTGAGGCCGGGGATCCTCTGGCGGCCTAGGCCCAGAAGTCGGGCGGCCGCTGGCGCGGGCTGGGAGCTCCGGAACAGGGCCGCAAATGATGCCCGCCGCCTCCCCACAGACAGTGCCGGGTTTGAGCCTCAGAAGGGGCCCCAGGATGGGTTCAGGATTTATCCGTCCGGGGAGCTCCACCAACCTGCTTCCTATCCGCTCAGCGCCGTGGCCACGCCCCCAGCCGTCACTTTCTTGATTGAAGATCTGTCTTTTAACACTCACCTGTCTTCTGACTTCTGGCTCTGTGAGGGGGTGACGGCATGCTGTGGGAGTGAGCATCTAGGCACGGCTGGCGTTCAGTTCCCTTCAGGAGCTAATGGTGTCCTGTCAGCCAGAAGCAGAGCCATGAAACTCTTTAGGAACTTGGTTCCTACTTCTGCCCCCTCAGTCCCACGAAGCAGGGAGACTTTTGCCAGCAGTTCTCCCTGAAAATAAAAAACCTAACATAAGTCTTCAGAGAAACTCAGTAGATCTACTCTGGAGTGCATCCAGTCTGCCTGTGCACATTTCTAAAACTGAGGTCTGGAGTAGGGGCATAGAGGGAGGAGCCAGTTCACACCCTTGAAAAGTCTTAAAGTGCCCATGGCTCCTGCGGAACCGTCTATACCCCATGGTCATGAAGTGGACCCCAGCATCCTCTAGGACGTATGAGAAATATCTAAGTTTCAATTGTACTTAGGCTTTTGTAACTAGATTTACAGTTGGGCCCTGTGAAACACAATAGACTCTGTGATTTTGGGGTCATTCCGAGTTGATCGTAGCTGTGCTAAATTTAGAACAGCTACGATCATCTTCCCTGACATGCGGGGGGATGCCCAGCACAGGTCTAGTCCGCCCTGCATGTCAGTCCCCCCCCCCCCCCGCACAAATACGAAAGCATCGCACAGGGGTATAGCTTTTGTATTTGTGAAGTAACTCCCGGCCAGCGCAGCTCCTACGGCTGGCAGGGAGTTGCTCGTCGCTGCCACTGGCCGCAGCGGCTGCGTTGGCCGGACCGCGCCCCCTAAATTATGTCGCTGTCCAGCCCCCTCCCGCCCTGCAACCGCCTCTGCCTGTCAGGCAGAGGTGATCGCTACTGAACGACGGCCTTCAGCCGACTGGCATGCGCCGGCGCATGCGCAATTCCGATCCGATCACTGCGATAAACTGCAGCGAGTGATCGGGTCGGAATGACCCCCATTGTTCAGAGTTTCATTCATTGCTAGTGCCACCAATAGCTAATGTGTAATAAAATGGAGAAAACAGAACATAAATTAGAGGAAAATAATATAATCCTCTTGTTACATATATTTTCATATAGTAAATAAAAACTGCATTGCCTTTATTATTATTCATCAGTTAGCGCTGTTTAGAAATATTCACTCACCTGGCCAAAAGGTGAATCTTATGATGGGTGTTTGCCTATCTATCTATAACAGCACAGCACAGCAGCGGAAAAGAGACATGCAAAACGTTTTGCTGTCGCTAGGTGACGCGCGTCCTCGTACAGATCCATACAGAACGTCTCCCCTATATTAGTCTCTATTGTTCCGCATTGCTAACATCTTCCCTCCGGCTTCCGGCTTCCTCTTTCTCAGCCGCCATTGTGGTGAGAGGATTGCTTCGGCTCACCATGGTGAGTGCATCCCATGTAATCCTCGGCGGTAATGCGGTATTTTGGCTCCGCTTATAGGTGCTGTGGCGGCGGAGACTCCGGGCAGCCCCGCCAGGCTGGTATTATTGTACAGGATAGAGGAGTGTGACTGCTGGAGGCCTGGGAGCAGCTGGGCAGCACCTTCCATGGTCCTCAGCGCCCTCCTGCAGTACTGTGCCGGCATCCGGGTTATTCCCTGGGTTCCCAGCTCTCTCCCTACTAATGCCCGTTTTACTATGGCTGACCCCACGTTGTGCCATTGCTGTACTGTGTGTGTGTGTGTACACTTCATATTAAATGTATACAGTGAGTGTTGCAGGCATGGTGGTTGTCTTGCTGGAGGCTCCTATCCTTTGCAGGTTTAGCAGATGTGGTGCTACGAGTGCATGTGATGTGACCAGGTGGCTGAGGATGCAGCTGATCGGATAAGATCCCGGGGCCCCCTGTTATAGAGGATGCGTTACAGACTAGTGGGCACATTCTTTAATTTACATGTTTGGTGACTTCGCTATTACTCAGTTCCCAGCACCTTGATATATATGAGCTTAGTTTTGGTGGAAGTGGCTAATGTGTGCTCCATCTCTCTTCCATCAGTCATCCCACAAGACCTTCAGAATTAAGAGGTTTCTTGCCAAGAAACAGAAGCAGAACAGGCCAATCCCACAGTGGATCAGAATGAAGACTGGCAATAAGATCAGGTATGTGCTGGTTTTGTCCGATATTTAGATTGTGTGCTAACACTAATATCCAGTGAGCTAGGAGCACTGCTGTATATTGTGATCAAGGCACACAGTGAGGATAGCTTGTGCGCTGATGTCTAAATGAGCCCACTGCCAAACATTGCATTTCTATGCTACTGTACCATGAAATCTTTTTGCATAAGGAAAAAGATTGTCCTCAGATTTTTTTGGCTAGTGAGTGCTTGTACCAAATATGTTCCTTTTTTATTTTTCTAGCTTAATTCTGTACTTTTATGTGAATTGCAAACCAATTGTTAACTTGATATAATTGTATTCGGGTAGAGCAGGGGTGGGGAACATCAGGGCCGTATAAGGCCCTCAAAGCCACTTGATCCGGCCCGCCCAGGCTCACCTAAACGAGAGGAGATGCCGAGCGCCCGCTGAGATTTTACCACTAGCGGCCGCCCGGTTCCTCAGCAGCAGCCGGAGGCAGGAGCTTACTCCTGAGCTCCAGCTTCTGGCTCAGGCAGTGTACATGTGTGGCTATGCGGCGCTATGGGAGAGACGTCATGACATCTCTCCCATAGTTTCGAGGAGAGGGAGAGCAGCGGTCTGGAAGCAGGAGCAGGGCTGGTGAGCATTGTGGGTTTTTTTTCTTTCTTTTAATGTGTTTGTAAGCGGCACTACTAGGGGGCATAACTACACGGGGCATATCTAATGGGGCATAACTACAGGGGGCATATTTAATGGGGCATAACAACTGACGGGGCATATCTATAGGACCAAAACAACGGACAGTGGGCATATCTAATGGGGCATAACAACTGACTGGGGGCAGGCTAATTTTTAAGTTGATAATTTTTGTATGGCCCCCGAAGGACTTTATAAATATCCAAATGGCCCTTGGTAGAAAAAAGGTTCCCCACCCCTGAGGTAGGGGTTAGTATTCAATTGTTTTGGCTCACCCTAGCATCCAAAATGCATGAGATTAGCCAGACAAAGCTGCTCCTCCTGCACTAAGTGCCAGGTGTTCTGTGGCCAACGTGCACCCAGCCCCAAAGTCTTGCTTTACGCAAATTTCTGCTTGTACCGTAGGGTTGCGAGCAGAAATTGGCATTAAGTGCAGCCTCAGGGCTTCGTGTGCAGAACAGTTCAATAGCTGTCATTTTAGGTGGGTGCTGTGGGCACCCAAAACAATAGAATTCACATCACAGCAATTAAAATTAAACAGTATGCTATATTACTGTATCAAAATGTACAGCATAGTTTATAAAGTCTTGTAAGTCCTTTTTATTTAATAGATATTACACTGAGAACTTGCCATGTAGTGTTTCATATGGATTTCTGTGTGTGGCTGGAGCTACTGTCAGGAAGCGAGGTATGTAGAGCCTGATACGTGATGCTTCTTATTAGCGTGTCTTCCAGAGCTATCCTTAGTGGTTAAAATCAGATCAGGTTAATTTATTGACCGTTTCCTATATAGCGCTGCATAGTCCATTGTGATTTACAATTGGAACAGTTATACGACAAAACTGGGACATAACAGACATAGAGGTTTGAAGGCCCTGCTCGCAAGCTTACAATATATACGGAAATAGGTTAATTCTATAGATAGAATTAATGCTCTATAATCTTCCAAAATCTGTTGAGAACAGCTTTGAAGTGTATCTCTAAATTTATGTGGACATTTTTGGGGGTTTAATCAACAAATATAGCCCCTATCCCAGAGGTTCTCAAATGCAGTCTTCAAGACACTCAAACGGTCCAGGTTTTAGGTATATCCATGCTTGGCCACGGGTGACTTAATTAACACCACAATAAATTTTGAAGTAACCATCTGTGCTGAGCCATGGATATACTTAAAAGAAACTGGACCACTGGGGTGCCGTAAGGACTGCGTTTGAGAACCTCTGTTATATCCTGTGTTGCCCCTCCTGTCCTATTCAGGAGTGAGAACGAGCATTCAGATGTGATTAAAGTCCTCTGGACACTGGTAGGCTTGTGGTACAGCTGAGCCATAACGTCAAAGATGTTTGGAGTTATTAATTCCAAATCACAAGTCCAGAACCAGTCTGTGAAGTGACATATGGTGCCAAATGTAATAGACCATGATTTGTGTAGGCCAAGATTGTCATTAATAGTAAATTGGCAATTACTCTTATGGCAAACCAACCTGGCTGCCACTTCAAGCCTACTGGTTATCGTGGCAACTCATGCAAATTGCTGGTTAATACATTTGGCCCATGGTGTATACAATTGCCTGAAATGGTCATTTATTTTTACCAGTGTTATTTCAGAAATGTATTGTAGTAAAACAGGGAAAAGTCAGTGATCTTCCATTATGCACTTTAGAGACTGATTACTACCCTACTCTTTATATGAAGGATTGGTGCATGTAAGTGGTTTCCACTCTGGGACAAAACTGGAGAACAGGAATTGGAGGAAATGCAAACATTACTTACAGCTGGCTTCTACCCATAATTGTAGTGGGGATTTCTTGTACTACTTACCTGGTACGTTATCACTCCAATGGGTGTGCACAGTGTTGTATGAGGCATCCAGTACGCCTGTGGAGAACACCTGTAATATCTCTAATGGGGCTGTGGCTAGTGAGTAAGGGGCCTGTCGAGAGAGGTTCCGAAGAACTGGGCCTCCCTACAGCCATTTTCCCCTAAACGCCCCAGCATTTCTTTAAAACAAGTGGAAATTGGTTATATGTATTTTAAGCAAACACTGCCAGACCATTTAACCACTTGACTATTTTTTCCCCTGAAAACCGCTTAGAAATTCTTTTTAAACTTTAATTAAAAAAAAAAGTATAGATTTTATTTAAGTGTTTAGGGGGTGTTTTGCACCTCTTGTGTTCGTAGGCCCCCAATATAAAATAACTGGCCACTCCCTATTGGTAATAGAATAGGCCCCCAATGGTTTTAAATTCTAATAGTGCCCCATACACACACCCTTAGTAGTTTAAAATAAATATATATATATATATGTATGAAATAATTTTTTAAAGCCATTGCCTCTCCTGCCACTGACCCACCACTCCTCACTGGTACCAGCTACTATTGCTGTATAGTGAGTGACGTAAGCTGCATGTGCTGCATTCTTATTTGCTTAGATGAGTCTCACAGCCAACCAGCAGAATACTGTAGGTTGTCTGGTGCAGTGAAGTATCAGGTGGCTGGCAACCAGAGCACTTACATCTGTTATGACTTTGGCTGCATTGTGTTGGATTGAGAAGAATTCATTATTAGCAGCGCTGACTACCTAGTGCAGGGGGTGTTTCTTAGCACATATAAACATACATACGAAGATGTATGTAATATATGTGCTGGCAGTGTATTCTGGAACTGCAGAGGCGCTGTATTATGTATATCACAGCTGCAATACAGAACCTGGGACTTGGCATTAGCCTCCTGTGCACCTAGCCAATGAGTCTGGGGGTAGGTTTAGGAGAGTGAAGCCTGATGTAGATTCCTGGGTTCTGCACGGAGGCTGCCGACCCCAGATACACACCAGCACATATATTACACACACCTTCACATGTATGTCTGATCTTGTTGTTCTCCCCTTTCACTAGGTAGTCAGCCCTGCAGCTGCTGCTAATTAGCAGTGAGAACTAAGCTATTACAGTAGTAATTTCAGTGAATAGTTATAGGAGAAGGCCTGAAAGTGGCACAAACTGTATTTGTGATGTCTTATGTTGGGCAAGCATTATGCAACTATCAGTCGATAATCGCATAGTGTATGCCTGCTGATCAGCTGTGTTCGGTCTGTCGGACATTCTGAAATATTCGTGCATGAAAGACTGATCTACTCATTGGTCAGCTTCATCTGGCACTGTATGCACTGCCTTGGCTGGGTGTCCAACATTTCCCCTTTTCCTTCACATGGGAGGGATGGGAAAATGATCACAATATCAGCTGGGTTTAAGACTCATAAAATGTTTGTTGGTCTGACGGACCTTTTTTACGACAGTGTATGCCTGGCATTTCAAATAACCCTGTGTAGACTGAAAGGAGTAGGGATGATAAAAGCTTTGTCTGGTTTCAGCTCTGTTCCTCTGAATGTCTGGACATTATTTGTGTATATCCTCTAATACACAGGTTCTCCAACTCTGTCCTCAGGACCCCACACAGTGCATGTTTTGCAGGTCTCCTCACAGAATCACAAGTGAAATAATTAGTTCCACCTGTGGACCTTTTCAAATGTCAGTGAGTGATTAATACACATGTGCTCCTGCGGGGTTACCTGCAAAACATGCACTGTGTGGGGTGCTGAGGACTGCATTTGAGAACCTGTGCTCTAATATAACCGATACATCTCCAATACAAGCTAACACTGCACAGATGTAGTGGGATAAACATCTTTATAGCAGGCAGTATCCTGCTATCACCTGATTCCTAAATCTGAGTGCTTACACCAGGGGTATGCAGCAATTGCCCCTCCAGCTTCTGAGGGACAACTTGCCCTGCCACAGTTCTAGTGTGCTCTGGTAAACTGTGGCAACATGCTGGGATGTGTAGATCTAAAGCATCTGGAAACGATCACTTACATTTGGATGGCTGTCGACTGAGCTAAGCTAATCATGAGAATGTATCCAATCAATTCACAGAAAACTTGTACCCCATGAGGGTTAGACCTCATTAAGTGGTGCCTAGTGATATCTTCCCTAGTAAAGATGAGATGTATTAAGCAGCTTCATCCCCTTGTATTCACCATGTAAGAGAAGATATTCCAAAGCTGCCAAACCAAAAAAGGGCCAGTACACAAATATGTACCCCAGTGCCATAACCCCTCCCATACAGCTATAGGGGTATCTCCACTGGACCCCACTGCTACCTTCACTGACATCCTACGCCATTAGGTGATAGAGGCAAGCTGAAGCTACTATCAGTCCGTAATGAGTCTAAATTTGCCATCTGCGGTTCTTCTCTGGATGTATATTTCTCTATCGTCCTAGTGGATGCTGGGGTTCCTGAAAGGACCATGGGGAATAGCGGCTCCGCAGGAGACAGGGCACAAAAGTAAAGCTTTCCGATCAGGTGGTGTGCACTGGCTCCTCCCCCTATGACCCTCCTCCAAGCCAGTTAGATTTTTGTGCCCGGCCGAGAAGGGTGCAATCTAGGTGGCTCTCCTAAAGAGCTGCTTAGAAAAGTTTAGCTTAGGTTTTTTATTTTACAGTGAGTCCTGCTGGCAACAGGATCACTGCAACGAGGGACTTAGGGGAGAAGAAGTGAACTCACCTGCGTGCAGGATGGATTGGCTTCTTGGCTACTGGACATCAGCTCCAGAGGGACGATCACAGGTACAGCCTGGATGGTCACCGGAGCCTTGCCGCCGGCCCCCTTGCAGATGCTGAAGTAAGAAGAGGTCCAGAATCGGCGGCAGAAGACTCCTCAGTCTTCTAAAGGTAGCGCACAGCACTGCAGCTGTGCGTCATTTTCCTCTCAGCACACTTCACACGGCAGTCACTGAGGGTGCAGGGCGCTGGGAGGGGGGCGCCCTGGGAGGCAAATGAATACCTATTTTGGCTAAAAATACCTCACATATAGCCTCCGGAGGCTATATGGAGATATTTAACCCCTGCCAGAATCCGTTAAGAGCGGGAGACGAGGCCGCCGAAAAAGGGACGGGGCCTATCTCCTCAGCACACAGCGCCATTTTCCCTCACAGAAAGGCTGGAGGGAAGGCTCCCAGGCTCTCCCCTGCACTGCACTACAGAAACAGGGTTAAAACAGAGAGGGGGGGCACTAATTTGGCGTTAGAAATATATAAAAAAGATGCTATAAGGGAAAACACTTATATAAGGTTGTCCCTATATAATTATAGCGTTTTTGGTGTGTGCTGGCAAACTCTCCCTCTGTCTCTCCAAAGGGCTAGTGGGTCCTGTCCTCTATCAGAGCATTCCCTGTGTGTGTGGTGTGTGTCGACATGTAGGAGGACAATGTTGGTGAGGAGGCGGAGCAATTGCCTGTAATGGTGATGTCACTCTCTAGGGAGTCGGCACCGGAATGGATGGCTTATTTAGGGAATTACGTGATAATGTCAACACGCTGCAAGGTCGGTTGACGACATGAGACGGCCGACAAACAATTAGTACCGGTCCAGACGTCTCAAAAACACCGTCAGGGGTTTTAAAACGCCCGTTTACTTTAGTCGGTCGACACAGACACAGACAGGGACACTGAATCCAGTGTCGACGGTGAATAAACAAACGTATTCCTTATTAGGGCCACACGTTAAAGGCAATGAAGGAGGTGTTACATATTTCTGATACTACAAGTACCACAAAAGAGGGTATTATGTGGGATGTGAAAAAACTACCATAGTTTTTCCTGAATCAGATAAATTAAATAAAGTGTGTGATGATGCGTGGGTTCCCCCCGATAGAAAATTATGGGCGGTATACCCTTTCCCGCCAGAAGTTAGGGCGCGTTGGGAAACACCCCTTAGGGTGGATAAGGCGCTCACACGCTTATCAAAACAAGTGGCGGTACCGTCTATAGATAGGGCCGTCCTCAAGGTCCAGCTGACAGGAGGTTGGAAAATATCATAAAAAGTATATACACACATACTGGTGTTATACTGCGACCAGCGATCGCCTCAGCCTGGATGTGCAGAGCTGGGGTGGCTTGGTCGGATTCCCTGACTAAAAATATTGATACCCTTGACAGGGACAGTATTTTATTGACTATAGAGCATTTAAAGGATGCATTTCTATATATGCGAGATGCACAGAGGGATATTTGCACTCTGGCATCAAGAGTAAATGCGATGTCCATAACTGCCAGAAGATGTCATGGACACGACAGTGGTCAGGTGATGCAGATTCCAAACGGCACAAAGGTGTATTGCCGTATAAAGGAAGAGGAGTTATTTGGGGTCGGTCCATCGGACCTGGTGGCCACGGCAACTGCTAGAAAATCCACCGTTTTTACCCTAAGTCACATCTCTGCAGAAAAAGACACCGTCTTTTCAGCCTCAGTCCTTTCGTCCCTATAAGATCATATCTGCCCAGGGATAGAGGAAAGGGAAGAAGACTGCAGCAGGCAGCCCATTCCCAGGAACAGAAGCGTTCCACCGCTTCTGACAAGTTCTCAGCATGGCGCTGAGACCGTACAGGACCCCTGGATCCTACAAGTAGTATCCCAGGGGTACAGATTGGAATGTCGAGAAGTTTCCCCTTCGCAGGCTCCTGAAGTCTGCTTTACCAAGGTCTCCCTCCGACAAGGAGGCAGTATGGGAAAAAATTCACAAGCTGTATTCCCAGCAGGTGATAATTAAATTACCCCTCCTACTACAAGAAAAGGGGTATTATTCCACACTATATTGTGGTACTGAAGCCAGAAGGCTAGGTGAGACTTATTCTAAAAAAAAATTTTTTGAACACTTACAAAGGTTCAAATCAAGATGGAGTCGCTCAGAGCAGTGATAACGAACCAGGAAGAAGGGGACTATATAGTGTCCCGGGACATCAGGGATCCTTACCTCTATGTCCCAAATTTGCCCTTCTCACTAAGGGTACCTCAGGTTCGTGGTGCAGAACTGTCACTATCAGTTTCAGACGCTGCCGTTTGGATTGTCCACGGCACCCCGGGTCTTTACCAAGGTAATGGCCGAAATGATGATTCTTCTTCGAAGAAAAGGCGTCTTAATTATCCCTTACTTGGACGATCTCCTGATAAGGGCATAGTCCAGGGAACAGTTGGAGGTCGGAGTAGCACTATCTAGGATACTGCTACAACAGCACGGGTGGATTCTAAATATTCCAAAATCGCAGCTGATCCCGACGACACGTCTGCTGTGCCTAGGGATGATTCTGGACACAGTCCAGAAAAAGGTGTTTCTCCCGGAAGAGAAAGCCAGGGAGTTATCCGAGCTAGTCAGGAACCTCCTAAAAACAGTGCATCATTGCACAAGGGTCCTGGTAAAAATGGTGGCTTCCTACGAAGCAATTCCATTCGGCAGATTTCACGCAAGAACTTTTCAGTGGGATCTGCTGGACAAATGGTCCGGATCGCATCTTCAGATGCATCAGCGGATAACCCTATATCCAAGGACAAAGGTGTCTCTCCTGTGGTGGTTATAGAGTGCTCATCTTCTAGAGGGCCGCAGATTCGGCATTCAGGATTGGATGCTGGTGACCACGGAGCCCAGCCCGAGAGGCTGGGGAGCAGTCACACAAGGAAAAAATTTCCAGGGAGTGTGATCAAGTCTGGAGACTTTTCTCCACATAAATATACTGGAGCTAAGGGTAAATTTATAATGCTCTAAGCTTAGCAAGACCTCTGCTTCAAGGTCAGCCGGTATTGATCCAGTGGGAAAAACATCACGGCAGTCGCCCACGTAAACAGACAGGGCGACACAAGAAGCAGGAGGGCAATGGCAAAAACTGCAAGGACTTTTCGCTGGGCGGAAATTCATGTGATAGCACTGTCAGCAGTGTTTCATCCCGGGAATGGAAACTGGGAAGCAGACTTCCTCAGCAGGCACGACCTCCACCCGGGAGAGTGGAAACTTCATCGGGAAGTTTTTTCCACATGATTGTAAACCGTTGGGAAATACCAAAGGTGGACATGATGGCGTCCCGTCTGAACAAAAAACGGGACAGGTATTGCGCCAGGTCAAGAGACCCTCAGGCAATAGCTGTGGACGTTCTGGTAACACCGTGGGTGTACCAGTCGGTGTATGTGTTCCCTCCTCTGCTTCTCATACCTAAGGTGCTGAGAATTATAAGACGTAGAGGAGTAAGAACTATACTCATGGCTCCGGATTGGCCAAGAAGGACTTGGTACCCGGAACTTCAAGAGATGCTTACAGAGGTCTTATGGCCTCTGCCGCTAAGAAGGGACTTGCTTCAGCAAGTACCATGTCGGTTCCAAGACTTACCGCAGCTGCGTTTGTCGGCATGGCGGTGGAAAGCCGGATCCTAAGGGAAAAAGGCATTCCGGAAGAGGTCATTCCTACCCTGGTCAAAGCCAGAAAGGAGGTGACCGCACAACATTATCACCACATGTGGCGAAAATATGTTGCGTGGTGTGAGGCCAGGAAGGCCCCACAAAGAAATTTCAACTCGGTCGGTTCCTGCATTTCCTGCAAACAGGAGTGTCTATGGGCCTCAAATTGGGGTCCATTAAGGTTCAAATTTCGGCCCTGTCGATTTTCTTCCAGAAAGAATTGGCTTCAGTTCCTGAAGTCCAGAAGTTTGTCAAGGGAGTATTGCATATACAACCCCCTTTTGTGCCTCCAGTGGCACTGTGGGATCTCAACGTAGTTCTGGGATTCCTCAAATCACATTGGTTTAAAACCAGTCAAATCTGTGGATTTGAAGCATCTCCCATGAAAAGTGACCATGCTCTTGGTCCTGGCCTGGACCAGGCGAGTGTCAAATTGGTGGTTTTTTCTCAAAAAAGCCCATATCTGTTTGTCCATTCGGACAGGGCAGAGCTGCGGACTCGTCCCCAGTTCTCTCCCTAAGGTGGTGTCAGTGTTTCACCTGAACCAGCTTATTGTGGTGCCTTGCACCTACTAGGGACTTGGAGGACTCCAAGTTGCTAGATGTTGTCGGGGCCCTGAAAATATGTTCCAGGACGGCTGGAGTCAGGAAAACTGACTTGCTGTTATCCTGTATGCACCCAACAAACTGGGTGCTCTTGCTTCTAAGCAGACTATTGCTAGTTGGATGTGTAATACAATTCAGCTTGCATATTCTGTGGCAGGCCTGCCACAGCCAAAATATGTAAATGCCCATTCCACAAGGAAGGTGGGCTCATCTTGGGCGGCTGCCCGAGGGGTCTCGGCTTTACAACTTTGCCGAGCAGCTACTTGGTCAGGGGCAAACACGTTTGCTAAATTCTACAAATTTGATACCCTGGCTAAGGAGGACCTGGAGTTCTCTCATTCGGTGCTGCAGAGTCATCCGCACTCTCCCGCCCGTTTGGGAGCTTTGGTATAATCCCCATGGTCCTTTCAGGGACCCCAGCATCCACTAGGACGATAGAGAAAATAAGAATTTACTTACCGATAATTCTATTTCTCGGAGTCCGTAGTGGATGCTGGGCGCCCATCCCAAGTGCGGATTATCTGCAATACTTGTACATAGTTACAAAAATCGGGTTATTATTGTTGTGAGCCATCTTTTCAGAGGCTCCGCTGTTATCATACTGTTAACTGGGTTTAGATCACAAGTTGTACGGTGTGATTGGTGTGGCTGGTATGAGTCTTACCCGGGATTCAAAATTCCTCCCTTATTGTGTACGCTCGTCCGGGCACAGTACCTAACTGGCTTGGAGGAGGGTCATAGGGGGAGGAGCCAGTGCACACCACCTGATCGGAAAGCTTTACTTTTGTGCCCTGTCTCCTGTGGAGCCGCTATTCCCCATGGTCCTTTCAGGAACCCCAGCATCCACTACGGACTCCGAGAAATAGAATTATCGGTAAGTAAATTCTTATTTTTCATCTTTAGGCTCTGTCTCCCTATTCACAATCTGCCATAATTATGCACATTTACCTTTTCTTTTGTGAAAACTATATAATTGTATTTCCTAAAGCAGGCTGCAATTACAGTACTTCATGTTTGTGGGAGTGCTGTCATTATCCTGCTGAGATTAAAGATGTCAGGTTGTCTGGTGGCTTCACCTGTATGTGGGTGGAATCTTTCAGCGTTAACATCTACAGTATACTGATAAAGAAGTTTTCCCCATTGTAATGTGGAGATAAAAGGATTATATGTTTAATGATGTAATAGTCATTGTACAAAAACTCATGAATGTAATTGTACACACAGGTATAATTCAAAGAGGAGACACTGGAGAAGGACCAAGCTTGGCCTGTAAGCTGTGCAGATGGCAGACGGGCACCCCGTGTGTTCCTTGTGAAGACCTGATCAACATCTTGTTATACAGTTATTATATTTGTAGCAGAACTGGTTTCCTTGGAAATAAATTAAAACAGAACTCAATTTGTCTGTAATTTTGAAATTTGTGAGAAACCAAAATGGGTACAAATTGTATGTGTAATGCAGGAACTCAAAAATGATCCTCAAGGCACCCTAAGGCCGGATACACTTGCACAAAGGCCTATTGTAATGGCTGGGAAGTATTTCCTCCATCCTGGCCCAGGCAAGATTGGCCATGCACACTTAGCAATTTTATAAACGACTGAACAATATCTTGCTCTGTCCTTAGTTTAACTGCACCACATCGTGCACAATATCCTCTGGCCGCTCATCACAGCCAACCAGAATATAGCATATACAAACCATGGGAGTGTGCAATTGACCATACATACTATACGATTTGCATAATGTCTTTATTTGCCCAGAAACTACATATTGTGCTGATATTTTAGAAGTGTGTACCCAGCCCAATAATCCATAATTTAAGGAGATCCATGCTTGAGCACAGATGGTTAAATCAAATTGACTGAGGTACTATTCAAGCCACCTGTGCTCAAGCATGGATAGCCTTAAAGCATGGACTGTTGGAGTCCTTTGAAGAACGAGTTTGGAAACTACTGGTGTAGTAAATATAAACAAGTTTTATGTTTTAATAGTGAGTAATTCAACTTGTCAGTTTTAACATAAGAATTCGGAAACGACAATTGCAAGTATTGTGGACAGGTACTAAATGCCCACCAGTAGTGTAAAAAATGACACGGGGAACATCTTTTGTGAATGGAATTTATTTTGTTTCAAAAGGTTCAAACGGATTTAAAGACTTGAAATGGCTAAAGGAAAAAACACAAATAGTACCAGTACATATGATAAGACAAACACCCAAACCTGCAAAAATAAAACTATGCACCTCCTACTATTCGCTGAATACACAAGTGTCAAAAACTTCCGGGAAGAATCTTAACTGCTTGATTATCACACATAATTACACTTCCCGACAACCTAGCAAGTGATTGTGTATTTGTTAGGTGAGCCTCACATTCAGATGTTTGACTGCATTTGATGTACAGATGCTTAAATGCAACCAGACTAATTGAAAGAGGTTTTCTCTGACGTCCTAGTGGATGCTGGGAACTCCGAAAGGACCATGGGGAATAGCGGGCTCCGAAGGAGGCTGGGCACTCTAGAAAGATTTAGGACTACCTGGTGTGCACTGGCTCCTCCCACTATGACCCTCCTCCAAGCCTTAGTTAGATTTTGTGCCCGGCCGAGGTTGGATGCACACTAGGGGCTCTCCTGAGCTCTTAGAAGAAAGATAGTCTTAGGTTTATTTTCAGTGAGACCTGCTGGCAACAGGCTCACTGCAGCGAAAGACTAAGGGGAGAAGAAGCGAACTCGCCTGCTTGCAGCCGGATTGGGCTTCTTAGGCTACTGGACACCATTAGCTCCAGAGGGATCGACCGCAGGCCCAGCCTTGATGTTCGGTCCCGGAGCCGCGCCGCCGTCCCCCTTACAGAGCCAGAAGCAAGCAGATGGTCCGGAAAATCGGCGGCATGAAGACATCAGTCTTCACCAAGGTAGCGCACAGCACTGCAGCTGTGCGCCATTGCTCCTCTCACACTTCACACTCCGGTCACTGAGGGTGCAGGGCGCTGGGGGGGGGCGCCCTGAGACGCAATAACACCTTGGATGGCAAAAATACCTCAATATATAGCCCCAGGGGCTATATATGAGGTAAATACCCCATATATAGCCCCAGGGGCTATATATGAGGTAAATACCCCTGCCAGATTCCATAAAAAAGCGGGAGAATAGGCTGCGGAAAAGGGGCGGAGCTATCTCCCTCAGCACACTGGGCGCCATTTTCCCTCACAGTTCCGCTGGAAGGAAGCTCCCTGGCTCTCCCCTGCAGACTACTCTACAGAAAAGGGTAAAAAAGAGAAAGGGGGGGCATTTAATTTGGCGCAGTATATAGTTTATATTAAAAAGCAGCTATAAGGGACATAACTCAGTTAGTCCCTGCATTATATAGCGCTCTGGTGTGTGCTGGCATACTCTCACTCTGTCCCCCCAAAGGGCTTTTGTGGGTCCTGTCCTCTATATAGAGCATTCCCTGTGTGTGTGGAGTGTCGGTACGGCTGTGTCGACATGTTTGAGGATAATGAGGTGGAGGCGGAGCAGATGCCTTTAGAAGGGATGTCACCCCCTGGGGGGCAGACACCTGAGTGGATGTGCTTATGGAAAGAAATGAGTGCACGTATAGACTCATTACATAAGAAATTTGACGACATGACGACTGCGGGACAGCCGAGTTCTCAGCTCGTGCCTGTCCAGGTGTCTCAAAAGTCATCAGGGGCTCTGAAACGCCTGCTATCTCAGATGGCACAAGTAGATGTCGACACGGATACTGACACCAGTGTCGACGACGAGGAGTCAAATTTAATGCCCATTAAGGCCATTCACTGCATGATTGAGGCAATGAAAGAGGTGTTAAATATCTCTGATTTACATCCAGGTACCACAAAAAAGGATATTATGTTTGGGGAGAAAAAACTACCTGTAGTTTCTCTAACGTCCTAAGTGGATGCTGGGGACTCCGTAAGGACCATGGGGAATAGCGGCTCTGCAGGAGACTGGGCACAAAAGTAAAGCTTTAGAACTACCTGGTGTGCACTGGCTCCTCCCCCTATGACCCTCCTCCAAGCCTCAGTTAAGATTTTGTGCCCGAACGAGAAGGGTGCACACTAGGTGGCTCTCCTGAGCTGCTTAGTGAAAAGTTTAGTTTTAGGTTTTTTATTTTCAGTGAGACCTGCTGGCAACAGGCTCACTGCATCGAGGGACTAAGGGGAGAAGAAGCGAACTCACCTGCGTGCAGAGTGGATTGGGCTTCTTAGGCTACTGGACATTAGCTCCAGAGGGACGATCACAGGCCCAGCCATGGATGGCTCCCAGAGCCGCGCCGCCGGCCCCCTTACAGAGCCAGAAGACAGAAGAGGTCCGGAAAATTGGCGGCAGAAGACGTCCTGTCTTCAACAAGGTAGCGCACAGCACTGCAGCTGTGCGCCATTGCTCTCAGCACACTTCACACTCCGGTCACTGAGGGCGCTGGGGGGGGGGGGCGCCCTGAGACGCAATAAAAACACCTTGGATGGCAAAAAATGCATCACATATAGCTCCTGGGCTATATGGATGCATTTAACCCCTGCCAGAATACATAGAAAAACGGGAGATAAGGCTGCCGATAAGGGGGGCGGAGCCCATCTCCTCAGCACACTGGCGCCATTTTCCCTCACAGCTCCGTTGGAGGGAAGCTCCCTGGCTCTCCCCTGCAGTCACTACACTACAGAAAGGGTTAAAAAAGAGAGGGGGGGCACTAATTACGCGCAGTATTAAAGATACAGCAGCTATAAGGGGAAAAACACATATAAGGTTATCCCTGTGTGTATATATATATATATATATATATATATATATATATATATATATATAGCGCTCTGGTGTGTGCTGGCAAACTCTCCCTCTGTCTCCCCAAAGGGCTAGTGGGGTCCTGTCCTCTATCAGAGCATTCCCTGTGTGTGTGCTGTATGTCGGTACGTTTGTGTCGACATGTATGAGGAGAAAAATGATGTGGAGACGGAGCAGATTGCCTGTAATAGTGATGTCACCCCCTAGGGGGTCGACACCTGAGTGGATGAACTGTTGGAAGGAATTACGTGACCGTGTCAGCTCTGTATAAAAGACAGTGGTTGACATGAGACAGCCGGCTACTCAGCTTGTGCCTGTCCAGACGTCTCATAGGCCGTCAGGGGCTCTAAAGCGCCCGTTACCTCAGATGGCAGATATAGACGCCGACACGGATACTGACTCCAGTGTCGACGGTGAAGAGACAAATGTGACTTCCAGTAGGGCCACACGTTACATGATGGAGGCAATGAAAAATGTTTTACACATTTCTGATAATACGAGTACCACCAAAAAAAGGGGTATTATGTTCGGTGAGGAAAAACTACCTGTAGTTTTCCTGAATCTGAGAAATTAAATGAGGTGTGTGATGATGCGTGGGTTTCCCCCGATAACAACTGATAATTTCTAAAATGTTATTGGCATTATGTCCTTTCCCGCCAGAGGTTAGGGTGCGTTGGGAAACACCCCCTAGGGTGGATAAAGCGCTCACACGCTTGTAAGGGCTCTACCCTCTCCTGAGATGGCTGCCCTTAAGGATCCTGCTGATAGAAAGCAGGAGGGTATCCTAAAATGTATTTACACACATACTGGTGTTATACTGCGACCAGCAATCGCCTCAGCCTGGATGTGCAGTGCTGGGTTGGCGTGGTCGGATTCCCTGACTGAAAATATTGATACCCTAGATAGGGACAGTATATTTTTGCCTATAGAGCATTTAAAAGATGCATTTCTATATATGCGTGATGCACAGCGGAATATTTGCCGACTGGCATCAAGTCTAAGTGCGTTGTCCATTTCTACCAGTAGAGGGTTATGGACACGACAGTGGTCAGGTGATGCGGTTTTCAAACGGCATTTGGAATATGAGAAGACGCCGTATTATCAGGCGCAGTCTTTTCGTGGACAAGCGGGCAAAAGGTTCCGCATTTCTGCCCCGTGACAGAGGGAGAGGAAAAAGGCTGCAGAAATCAGCCAGTTCCCAGGAACAGAAACCCTCTCCCGCCTCTGCCAAGCCCTCAGTATGACGCTGGGGCTTTACAAGCAGAATCAGGCACGGTGGGGGGCCCGTCTCAATGAATTTCAGCGCGCAGTGGGCTCACTCGCAAGTAGACCCCTGGATCCTTCAGGTGATATCTCAGGGGTACAAATTGGAATTCGAGACGTCTCCCCCTCGCCGTTTCCTAAAGTCGGCTTTACCGATGTCTCCTTCTGACAGGGAGACAGTTTTGGAAGCCATTCCCAAGCTGTATTCCCAGCAGGTGATAATCAAGGTACCGTGGTACCGAAGCCGGACGGCTCGGTGAGACCGATTCTAAATCTAAAATCTTTGAACACTTACATACAGAGGTTCAAATTCAAGATTGAGTCACTCAGAGCAGTGATTGCGAACCTGGAAGAAGGGGACTACATGATGTCTCGGGACATCGAGGATGCTTACCTTCATGTCCAAATTTACCCTTCTCACCAAGGGTACCTCAGGTTTATGGTACAGAACTGTCACTATCAGTTCAGCCGCTGCCGTATGGATGGTTCACGGCACCCCGGGTCTTTACCAAGGTAATGGCCGAAATGATGATATTCCTTCGAAGGAAGGGAATTTTAGTTATCCCTTACTTGGACGATTCCCTGATAAGGGTAAGATCCAGGGAACAGTTGGAGGTCGGTGTAGCAAGGTAGTGTTGCGGCAGCACGATTGGATTCTCAATATTCCAAAATCGCAGCTGGTTCCGACGACTCGTCTTCTGTTCCTAGGGATGATCCTGGACACAGTCCAGAAAAAGGTGTTTCTCCCGGAGGAGAAAGCCAGGGAGTTATCCGAGCTAGTCAGGAACCTCCTAAAACCGAGCCAAGTCTCAGTGCATCAATGCACAAGGGTTCGGGGTAAAATGGTGGCTTCCTATGAAGCAATCCCATTCGGCAGATTCCACGCAAGAACTTTCCAGTGGGACCTGCTGGACAAATGGTCCGGGTCGCATCTTCAGATGCATCAGCGGATAACCCTGTCACCAAGAACAAGGGTGTCCCTCCTGTGTTGGTTGCAGAGTGCTCATCTTCTAGAGGGCCGCAGATTCGGCATTCAGGACTGGGTCCTGGTGACCACTGATGCCAGCCTGCGAGGCTGGGGAGCAGTCACACAGGGAAGGAATTTCCAGGGCTTATGGTCAAGCCTGGAGACATCACTTCACATAAATATCCTGAAGCTAAGGGCCATTTACAATGCTCTAAGCTTAGCAAGACCTCTGCTTCAAGGTCAGCCGGTGTTGATCCAGTCGGACAACATCACGGCAGTCACCCACGTAAACAGACAGGGTGGCACAAGAAGCAGGAGGGCAATGGCAGAAGCTGCAAGGATTCTTCGCTGGGCGGAAAATCATGTGATAGTACTGTCAGCAATTCCGGGAGTGGACAACTGGGAAGCAGACTTCCTCAGCAGACACGACCTCCACCCGGGAGAGTGGGGACTTCACCCAGAAGTCTTCCACATGATTATAAACCGTTGGGAAAAACTCGACAGGTATTGCGCCAGGTCAAGGGACCCTCAGGCAATAGCTGTAGACGCTCTGGTAACACCGTGGGTGTACCAGTCAGTGTATGTGTTCCCTCATCTGCCTCTCATACCCAAGGTACTGAGATTGATAAGATGGAGAGGAGTAAGCACTATATTCGTGGCTCCGGATTGGCCAAGAAGGACTTGGTAACCGGAACTTCAAGAGATGCTCACGGAGGATCCGTGGCCTCTACCTCTAAGAAGGGACCTGCTTCAGCAAGGACCCTGTCTGTTCCAAGACTTACCGCGGCTGCGTTTGACGGCATGGCGGTTGAACGCCGGATCCTGAAGGAAAAAAGGCATTCCGGATGAAGTCATCCCTATCCTGATCAAAGCCAGGAAGGATGTAACCGCAAAACATTATCACCGCATTTGGCGAAAATATGTTGCGTGGTGCGAGGCCAGTAAGGCCCGACGGAGGAAATTCAACTGGGTCGATTCCTACATTTCCTGCAAACAGGAGTGTCTATGGGCCTGAAATTGGGGTCCATTAAGGTTCAAATTTCGGCCCTGTCAATTTTCTTCCAAAAAGAACTAGCTTCAGTCCCTGAAGTTCAGACGTTGTAAAAGGGGTACTGCATATACAGCCTCCTTTTGTGCCTCCAGTGGCACCTTGAGATCTCAATGTAGTTTTTGGGTTCCAAAAGTCACATTGGTTTGAACCACTTAAATCTGTGGAGTTAAAATATCTCACATGGAAAGTGGTCATGCTGTTGGCCCTGGCCTGGGCCAGGCGCGTGTCAGAATTGGCGGCTTTATCCTGTAAAAGCCCTTATCTGATTTTCCATTCGGACAGGGCGGAATTGAGGACTCGTCCTCAGTTTCTCCCTAAGGTGGTTTCAGCGTTTCACCTGAACCAACCTATTGTGGTGCCTGCGGCTACTAGGGACTTGGAGGACTCCAAGTTGCTAGACGTTATCAGGGCCCTGAAAATATATGTTTCCAGGACGGCTGGAGTCAGAAAATCTGACTCGCTGTTTATCCTGTATACACCCAACAAGCTGGGTGCTCCTGCTTCTAAGCAGACTATTGCTCGTTGGATTTGTAGTACAATTCAGCTTGCACATTCTGTGGCAGGCCTGCCACAGCCAAAAATCTGTAAATGCCCACTCCACAAGGAAGATGGGCTCATCTTGGGCGGCTGCCCGAGGGGTCTCGGCTTTACAACTTTGCCGAGCAGCTACTTGGTCAGGAGCAAATACGTTTGTAAAATTCTACAAAATTGATACCCTGGCTGAGGAGGACCTGGAGTTCTCTCATTTGGTGCTGCAGAGTCATCCGCACTCTCCCGCCCGTTTGGGAGCTTTGGTATAATCCCCATGGTCCTTACGGAGTCCCCAGCATCCACTTAGGACGTTAGAGAAAATAAGAATTTACTTACCGATAATTCTATTTCTCGTAGTCCGTAGTGGATGCTGGGCGCCCATCCCAAGTGCGGATTGTCTGCAATACTGGTACATAGTTATTGTTACCAAAAAAAAAAAAAAAAATCGGGTTATTGCTGTAGTGAGCCATCTTTTCTAGAGGCTCCTCTGTTATCATGCTGTTAACTGGGTTTAGATCACGAGTTATACGGTGTGATTGGTGTGGCTGGTATGAGTCTTACCCGGGATTCAAAATCCTTCCTTATTGTGTACGCTCGTCCGGGCACAGTATCCTAACTGAGGCTTGGAGGAGGGTCATAGGGGGAGGAGCCAGTGCACACCAGGTAGTTCTAAAGCTTTACTTTTGTGCCCAGTCTCCTGCGGAGCCGCTATTCCCCATGGTCCTTACGGAGTCCCCAGCATCCACTACGGACTACGAGAAATAGAATTATCGCTAAGTAAATTCTTATTTTTTTCCCCCGTCAGATGAATTAAATGAAGTGTGTGAAGAAGCGTGGGCTTCCCCTGATAAGAAATTGGTAATTCCTAAGAAGGTACTAATGGCGTTCCCTTTCCCGCCAGAGGATAGGTTACGTTGGGAAACACCTCCTAGGGTGGATAAAGCGCTCACACGTTTGTCTAAAAAGGTGGCACTACCGTCTCAGGATACGGCCGCCCTTAAGGAACCTGCTGATAGAAAGCAGGAGGCGATACTGAAGTCTGTATATACACACTCAGGCATTATACTTAGACCAGCTATTGCGTCAGCATGGATGTGCAGTGCTGCCGCTGCGTGGTCGGATAAACTGTCAGAAAATATTGACAAGTCCGCCGCATGACGGTGGGGCTCCACAGGCGGAGCCAGGTACGGTGGGGGCCCGCCTCATGAATTTCAGCGATCAGTGGGCTCGCTCACAGGTGGATCCCTGGATCCTTCAAATAGTATCTCAGGGGTACAAGCTGGAATTCGAGGCGGCTCCACCCCACCGGTTCCTAAAATCTGCCTTGCCGATTGCTCCCTCAGACAGGGAGGCGGTGCTAGCAGCGATTCACAAGCTGTATTCCCAGCAGGTGATAATCAAGGTACCCCTACTTCAACAAGGCCGGGGTTACTATTCCACACTATTTGTGGTGCCGAAACCGGACGGTTCGGTGAGACCCATTTTAAATTTGAAATCCTTGAACACATAAAAAAATTCAAGTTCAAGATGGAATCGCTCAGGGCGGTTATTGCAAGCCTGGAGGAGGGGGATTACATGGTATCCCTGGACATCAAGGATGCTTACCTGCATGTCCCCATTTACCATCCTCACCAGGAGTACCTCAGATTTGTGGTACAGGATTGCCATTACCAATTCCAGACGCGGCCGTTTGGACTCTCCACGGCACCGAGGGTATTTACCAAGGTTATGGCGGAAATGATGATACTCCTTCGAAAAAAGGGAGTTTTAATTATCCCATACTTGGACGATCTCCTAATAAAGGCACGATCCAAGGAACAGTTGTTAGTGGGAGTAGCACTATCTCAGGAAGTGCTGCGCCAGCACGGCTGGATTCTGAATATCCCAAAGTCACAGCTGGTCCCGACGACACGTCTAATGTTCCTGGGAATGATTCTGGACACAGTCCAGAAAAAAGTGTTTCTCCCGGAGGAGAAAGCCAGGGAGTTGTCTTCTCTAGTCAGAGACCTCCTAAAACCAAAACAGGTATCGGTGCATCACTGCACGCGGGTCCTGGGAAAGATGGTAGCTTCTTACGAAGCAATTCCATTCGGCAGGTTCCATGCCAGGATTTTTCAGTGGGACCTGTTGGACAAGTGGTCCGGATCGCATCTTCAGATGCATCGCTTGATAACCCTGTCCCCAAGAACCAGGGTGTCTCTTCTGTGGTGGCTGCAGAGTGCTCATCTTTTGGAGGGCCACAGATTCGGCATACAGGACTGGGTCCTGGTGACCACGGATGCCAGCCTACGAGGCTGGGGGGCAGTCACAAAGGGAAGAAACTTCCAAGGACTATGGTCAAGTCAGGAGACTTCCCTTCACATAAATATTCTGGAACTAAGGGCGATTTACAATGCCCTAAGTCAAGCAAAATCCCTGCTCCTACACCAGCCGGTGCTGATCCAGTCAGACAACATCACGGCAGTCGCCCATGTGAATCGACAGGGCAGCACAAGAAGCAGGATAGCAATGGCAGAAGCCACAAGGATTCTCCGATGGGCGGAAAATCAGGTACTAGCACTGTCAGCAGTGTTCATCCCTGGAGTGGACAACTGGGAAGCAGACTTTCTCAGCAGGCACGACCTCCACCCGGGAGAGTGGGGACTTCATCCAGAAGTCTTCCAAATGATTGTAAATCAGTGGGGTCGTCCACAGGTGGACATGATGGCGTCCCGCCTAAACAAAAAACTAGAGAGGTATTGCGCCAGGTCAAGAGACCCTCAGGCGATAGCTGTGGACGCTCTAGTGACACCGTGGGTGTACCAGTCAGTTTATGTGTTCCCTCCTCTACCTCTCATACCAAAGGTATTGAGAATAATAAGAAAGCGAGGTGTAAACACAATTCTCGTGGTTCCGGATTGGCCAAGAAGAGCGTGGTACCCGGAACTTCAAGAGATGATCTCAGAGGACCCGTGGTCTCTGCCGCTCAGACAAGACCTGCTACAGCAGGGGCCCTGTCTGTTCCAAGACTTACCGTGGCTGCGTTTGACGGCATGGCGGTTGAACGCCGGATCCTGAAGGAAAAGGGCATGCCGGAGGAAGTCATTCCTACGCTTATTAAAGCTAGGAAAGAGGTTACAGCAAATCATTATCACCGCATATGGCGGAAGTATGCTGCATGGTGTGAGGCCGAAAAGGCCCCAACAGAGGAATTTCAACTAGGTCGATTTCTGCATTTCCTGCAAGCAGGAGTTAATATGGGCCTAAAACTAGGCTCCATTAAAGTACAGATCTCGGCTCTGTCGATTTTCTTTCAAAACTTGGGATCTCAACGTGATGTTGAGTTTCTTAAAATCACATTGGTTTGAGCCACTACAAACCGTGGATCTGAAATATCTCACGTGGAAAGTGGTCATGTTATTGGCTTTGGCTTCAGCCAGGCGTGTGTCAGAATTGGCGGCTTTATCATGTAAAAGCCCTTATCTGATTTTCCATATGGATAGGGCAGAATTGAGGACTCGTCCCCAATTTCTCCCAAAGGTGGTATCAGCGTTTCACCTGAACCAGCCTATTGTGGTGCCTGCGGCTACTAGGGACTTGGAGGACTCCAAGTTGCTAGACGTTGTCAGGGCCCTGAAAATATATGTTCCAGGACGGCTGGAGTCAGAAAATCTGACTCGCTGTTTATCCTGTATGCACCCAACAAGCTGGGTGCTCCTGCTTCTAAGCAGACTATTGCTCGCTGGATTTGTAGTACAATTCAGCTTGCTCATTCTGTGGCAGGCCTGCCACAGCCAAAATCTGTAAATGCCCATTCCACTAGGAAGGTGGGCTCATCTTGGGTGGCTGCCCGAGGGGTCTCGGCTTTACAACATTGCCGAGCAGCTACTTGGTCAGGGGCAAACACGTTTGCAAAATTCTACAAATTTGATACCCTGGCTAAGGAGGACCTGGAGTTCTCTCATTCGGTGCTGCAGAGTCATCCGCACTCTCCCGTCCGTTTGGGAGCTTTGGTATAATCCCCATGGTCCTTTCGGAGTTCCCAGCATCCACTAGGACGTCAGAGAAAATAAGAATTTACTCACCGGTAATTCTATTTCTCGTAGTCCGTAGTGGATGCTGGGCGCCCATCCCAAGTGCGGTTTATCTGCAATACTTGTACATAGTTATTGTTAACTAAATCGGGTTATTGTTGAGCCATCTGTTGAGAGGCTCAGTTGTTTCATACTATTAACTGGGTATAATATCACGAGTTATACGGTGTGATTGGTGTGGCTGGTATGAGTCTTACCCGGGATTCAAAATCCTTCCTTATTGTGTACGCTCGTCCGGGCACAGTGTCCTAACTGAGGCTTGGAGGAGGGTCATAGTGGGAGGAGCCAGTGCACACCTGGTAGTCCTAAATCTTTCTAGAGTGCCCAGCCTCCTTCGGAGCCCGCTATTCCCCATGGTCCTTTCGGAGTTCCCAGCATCCACTACGGACTACGAGAAATAGAATTACCGGTGAGTAAATTCTTATTTTTCCTTTTTGCCCTAAGATGTCGGCACGGACTCACAGAACTTTAAGGTGGTGTCAGACGAGCATTATGGATACTACTGATGTGTCCACATACATAGTGCCTCAATAAGCCATGCAGCAGTAGATACCTGGCATGAGTCAGCCGGCAGCTTTGCTAATGTTGATAGCTTTTTTTTTTCTCTAACGTCCTAGTGAATGCTCGGGACTCCGTAAGGACCATGGGGAATAGACGGGCTCCGCAGGAGACTGGGCACTCTAAAGAAAGATTAGGTACTATATCTGGTGTGCACTGGCTCCTCCCTCTATGCCCCTCCTCCAGACCTCAGAATCTGTGCCCGGCCAGAGCTGGATGCACCTAGTGGGCTCTCCTGAGCCTGCCAGAAAATAAAGTATTTGTTAGGTTTTTTATTTTTAGTGAGCTCTGCTGGCAACAGACTCACTGCTACGAGGGACTGAGGGGAGAGAAGCAAACCTGCCTGCTTGCAGCTAGGTTGCGCTTCTAGGCTACTGGACACCATTAGCTCCAGAGGGATCGAACACAGGCACCAGTCATCGATCGTCCGGAGCCGCGCCGCCGTCCCCCTCACAGAGCCAGAAGCACTGAAGTCCGGAGAAGACAAGAAGACTTCAGAAAGCGGCGGCATGATGACTCCTGTCTTCATTAAGGTAGCGCAGAGCACCGCAGCTGTGCGCCATTGCTCCCACAGCACACTTACAAACTCCGGTCACTGTAGGGTGCAGGGGGGGTAGAAAGGGGGGGGGGCGCACCCTGGGCAGCAATAGAGTACCTTATGGCAAAGAACTCCCATATATATACAGTCCTAGACTGTATATGGGGATACCCCTGCCATTTTTTACACAGAATCAAGCGGGACAGAAGCCCGCCGCTGAGGGGGCGGGGCCTTCTTCCTCAGCACACCAGCGCCATTGTTCCTTCACAGCTCCGCTGGAAGCAGCTTCCCAAGCTCTCCCCTGCAGTATCCAGGTACTCCAAAGGCAAAAGAGAGGGGGGGCACATAAATTTAGGCGCAAAAGAGTGTTTATAACAGCAGCTACTGGGTACACACTTATTAAGGGTAATCCCTGGATCATATAGCGCTGTGGTATGTGCTGGCATACTCCTGTCTCCCCAAAAGCCTTAGTGGGGTCCTGTCCTCAGTCAGAGCATTCCCTGTGTGTGTGGTGTGTTGGTACGTCAGTGTTGACATGTTTGATGAGGAAGGGTATGCGGAGGCGGAGCAAGTGAATATGGATGTGGGGTCTACGCCGTTGGTGCCGACACCAGATTGGATAGATATGTGGAAGGTGTTAAATGATAATGTAAACTCCTTACATAAAAGGTTGGACAAAGCTGAAGCCTTGGGACAGTCAGGGTCTCGCCCAGTGCCTGATCCCACTGTGCAGAGGCCGTCGGGGTCTCATAAGCGTCCACTATCCCAGTTAGTCGACACAGATGTCTGACTCCAGTGTCGACAATGATGAGGCTAAATTGCAGCCTAAAATGATTAAAGCCATCCGATACATGATTATAGCAATGAAAGAGGTATTACACATTGCTGAGGAAATCCCTGACAAGAGGATTCATATGTTTGGGGAGAAAAAACAAGAAGTGACTTTCCCCCCTTCACATGAATTAAATGAATTATGTGAAAAAGCCTGGGAATCCCCTGAAAGGAAGGTAATAATTCCCAAGAGGTTGCTCATGGCGTATCCTTTCCCGCCAACGGACAGGTTACGCTGGGAATCCCCTCCCAGGGTAGACAAGGCGTTAACGCGCTTATCAAAGAAGGTGGCCCTGCCGTCTCAGGATACGCCGCCCTAAAGGATCCTGCAGATAGAAAGCAGGAAGCAATCCTTAAGGCTGTGTATACACATTCTGGTACTCTCCTGAGGCCAGCCATCGCTTCGGCATGGATGTGCAGTGCAGTAGCGGCAGGGACAGATACTCTGTCGGAGGAGTTAGATACCCTGAACAGGGATACTATTTTACTGACCCTGGGACATATTAAAGACCCTGTCCTATATATGCGGGATGCCCAGAGGGACATTTGCTCACTGAGCTTTAGGGTAAGCGCAATGTCCATTTCTGCCAGAAGGGTCTTATGGACTCGGAAATGGACAGGGGATGCTGATTCTAAAAGACATATGGAAGTTTTACCATATAAGGGTGAGGACTTGTTTGGGGATGGTCTCTCGGACCTGGTTTCCACAGCTACAGATGGGAAGTCAAAATTCTTGCCATATGTTTCCTCACAACCTAAGAGAGCACCGTATTATCAAATGCAGTCCTTTCGTCCCCAAAAGAACAAAAGGGGGCATCTTTCCTTGCCAGAGGTAAGGGAAAAGGAAGAAGTCCTCCCGGGCCTCCTCTAAGTCTACCGCATGACGCTGGGGCTCTACAGGCGGAGCCAGGAGCGGTGGGGACGCGTCTCAAGAATTTCAGCCACCAGTGGGTATGTTCACGGGTGGATCCTTGGGCGATACAAATTGTGTCTCAGGGATACAAGCTGGGATTCGAACAGACGCCCCCTCAACGTTTCCTGAAATCTGCCTTGCCGGCCTCCCCCATGGAGAGGGAAGTAGTGCTGGCGGCAATTCACAAACTATATCTCCAGCAGGTGGTGGTAAAGGTTCCCCTACTTCAGCAGGGAAGGAGCTACTATTCCACCATGTTGTGGTACCGAAACCGGACGGTTCGGTCAGGCCAATTTTGAATTTAAAGTCCCTGAACATTTACATAAAAAAATTCAAGTTCAAAATGGAATCAATCAGAGCGGTCATTGCCAGCCTGGAAGAGGGGGATTTCATGGTGTTGCTGGACATCAAGGATGCTTACTTGCATGTCCCCATTTATCCACCTCATCAGGAGTACCTCAGGTTTGTGGTACAGGACTGTCATTACCAATTCCAGACGTTGCCGTTTGGCCTGTCCACGGCACCGAGAATATTTACCAAGGTGATGGCGGAGATGATGGTACTCCTTCGGATGCAAGGAGTTAGTTATCCCATACTTGGACGATCTCCTCATAAAGGCGAGGTCCAGGGAGCAGTTGCTGATCAATGTAGCACATTCTCAGGAAGTGTTGAGACAGCACGGCTGGATCCTGAATATTCCAAAGTCGCAGCTGATTCCTACGACACGTCTGCCCTTCCTGGGCATGAGTGTGGACACAGACCAGAAAAAGGTGTTTCTCCCGGAGGAGAAGGCCCAGGAGCTCGTGACTCTGGTCAGAGGTCTCCTAAAACCAAAACGGGTATCTGTGCATCACTGCACGCGAGTCTTGGGAAAGATGGTGGCGTCATACGAAGCCATTCCCTTCGGCAGGTTCCATGCCAGGATTTTTCAGTGGGATCTGCTGGACAAGTGGTCCGGATCGCATCTTCAGATGCATCGGCTGATCACCCTGTCCCCCAGGGCCAGGGTGTCTCTTCTGTGGTGGCTGCAGAGTGCTCACCTACTCGAGGGTCGCAGGTTCGGCATACAGGACTGGGTCCTGGTGACCACAGATGCAAGCCTCCGAGGGAGGGGGGCAGTCACTCAGGGAAGAAACTTCCAAGGACTGTGGTCAAGTCAGGAGATTTGTCTGCACATCAATATCCTGGAACTAAGGGCAATTTACAACGCCCTGAGTTAAGCGGAGCCTCTGCTCCGAGACAAACCAGTGCTGATCCAGTCAGACAACATCACTGCGGTCGCCCATGTAAACCGCCAGGGCGGCACAAGAAGCAAGGTGGCAATGGCAGAAGCCACCAGGATTCTTCGTTGGGCGGAGAATCACATACAAGCACTGTCAGCAGTGTTCATTCCAGGAGTGGACAACTGGGAAGCAGACTTCCTCAGCAGACACGACCTACACCCGGGAGAATGGGGACTTCATCAAGAAGTCTTCTCGCAGATTGTAAGTCTTTGGGAAATGCCACAAGTGGACATGATGGTGTCCCGTCTAAACAAAAAGCTAAAAAGGTATTGCGCCAGGTCAAAGGACCCTCAGGCAATAGCTGTGGACGCTCTGGTAACGCCGTGGGTGTTCCAGTCAGTCTGTGTTTCCTCCTCCACCTCTCATACCGAAGGTGTTGAGGATCGTAAGGAGAAAAGAAGTAAGAACTATACTCATGGTTCCGGATTGGCCAAGAAGAACTTGGTACCCGGAACTGCAAGAAATGCTCACAGAGGACCCATGGCCTCTGCCTCTCAGACAGGACCTGTTGCAACAGGGGCCCTGTCTGGTCTAAGACTTACCGCGGCTGCATTTGATGGCATGGCGGTTGAACGCCGAATCCTAGTAGAAAAAGGGCATTCCGGAGGAAGTTATTCCTATGCTAATAAAGGCTAGGAAGGACGTGACAGCAAAGCATTATCATCGGATATGGCGAAAATATGTTGCTTGGTGTGAGGACAGGAAGGCCCCTACAGAGGAATTCCAGATTGGGCGATTCCTACACTTCCTGCAGTCAGGTGTGACTATGGGCCTAAAACTAGGGTCCATAAAGGTCCAGATTTCGACCCTATCCATTTTCTTTCAAAAGGAACTTGCTTCACTGCCTGAGGTTCAGACATTTGTTAAAGGTGTGCTGCATATTCAGCCCCTTTTTGTGCCACCAGTGGCACCGTGGGATCTCAACGTAGTTTTGGATTTCCTGAAATCCCACTGGTTTGAGCCACTTAAGACAGTGGAGCTCAAGTATCTCACTTGGAAAGTGGTCATGCTGTTGGCCTTGGCTTCTGCTAGGCGTGTGTCAGAATTGGCGGCTTTATCATGTAAAAGCCCCTACCTGATTTTCCATGTAGATAGGGCAGAATTGTGGACCCGTCCGCAGTTTCTGCCAAAGGTGGTGTCATCTTTTCACCTGAACCAACCTATTGTGGTGCCTGCAGCTACTCGTGACTTGGAGGACTCCAAGTTACTCGATGTAGTCCGGGCTTTGAAGATTTATGTTTCTAGAACAGCTGGAGTTAGAAAGACTTACTCGCTGTTCATACTGTATGCACCCAACAAGCTGGGTGCACCTGCTTCAAAGCAAACTATTGCTCGCTGGATCTGTAACACGATTCAGCAGGCTCATTCTGCGGCAGGATTGCCGTATCCAAAACCAGTAAAAGCCCATTCCACAAGGAAGGTGGGTTCTTCTTGGGCAGCTGCCCGAGGGGTCTCGGCATTACAACTTTGCCGAGCAGCTACTTGGTCGGGTTTAAACACGTTTGCTAAGTTCTACAAGTTTGATACCCTGGCTAAGGAGGACCTAGAGTTTGCTCATTCGGTGCTGCAGAGTCATCCGCACTCTCCCGCCCGTTTGGGAGCTTTGGTATAATCCCCATGGTCCTTACGGAGTCCCCAGCATCCACTAGGACGTTAGAGAAAATAAGATTTTACTCACCGGTAAATCTATTTCTCGTAGTCTGTAGTGGATGCTGGGCGCCCGTCCCAAGTGCGGACTATCTGCAATACGTGTATATAGTTATTGCGTAATAAGGTTTTTTTTGTTATGAGCCATCCGTTCAGTGAGGCTCAGTTTATGTTCATACTGTTAACTGGGTAAGTTTATCACAAGTTGTACGGTGTGATTAGTGTGACTGGTATGAGTCTTACCCTGGGTTCCAAATCCTTTCCTTGTAATGTCAGCTCTTCCGGGCACAGTTTCCTTAACTGAGGTCTGGAGGAGGGGCATAGAGGGTGGAGCCAGTGCACACCAGATATAGTACCTAATCTTTCTTTAGAGTGCCCAGTCTCCTACGGAGCCCGTCTATTCCCCATGATCCTTACGGAGTCCCCAGCGTCCACTACGGACTACGAGAAATAGATTTACCGGTGAGTAAAATCTTATTTATTTTTCCAGATTCCTGTATCATGTCTGCAACCGCTGCTGTATCTGCATGCAAAATGCTACGTTGGTGTTTTCATGGAAAACGCGTACCATTTCATATGCAGTTACAGCAGCAGTCAGCAATGCGACTTAGACGCATTTAAACTGAAAAGTAGCTACTGAGACACAGCATGGTTTGACTAAAAGGGCTGTTTAACATGACTGCAGCAAGGATCTAGGAGGACACATCTGTAGTACATTTTTTTTTTTTTTTTTTTTTAACATATTGCCATGCTGACTGAGGTGCTGGAGGAACATAAGAATGAGTAGGATTCTACATGATGTCACTGTGATATAGCAGTGTGTATGCACACTGACGGCCTGGGAGAAGAAACGCTAGGTGATTTCGCACTTGGAGTGAATTGCTTAGTGTGTACGGACCTGGGCCCTCATTCCGAGTTGTTCGCTCGCAAGCTGCTTTTAGCAGCTTTACACACGCTAAGCCACCGCCTACTGGGAGTGAATCTTAGCTTCTTAAAATTGCGAACGAAAGATTCGCAATATTGCGAAAAGACATCTCTGTGCAGTTTCTTAGTAGCTCGAGACTTACTCTGCCAGTGTGATCAGTTCAGTGCTTGTCGTTCCTGGTTTGACGTCACAAACACACCCAGCGTTCGCTCAGACACTCCTCCGTTTCTCCAGCCACTCCCGTGTTTTTCCCAGAAACGGTAGCGTTTTTTCACACACTCCCATAAAACGGCCTGTTTCCGCCCAGAAACACCCACTTCCTGTCAATCACATTACGATCACCAGAACGAAGAAAAAACCGTGAGTAAAATACCTAACTGCATAGCAAATTTACTTGGCGCAGTCGCACTGCGGACATTGCGCATGCGCACTAAGCGGAAAATCGCTGCGATGCGAAAAAATTTACCGAGCGAACAACTCTGAATGACCACCCTTAATCAGTGATATGTGCAACTGCACTTAAGCTGGGCACGCAGACTATATATCGTCCGATATTAGTCTGCCGTGGATTGGAATATATCTGCCATATCGTCTAGTGTGTACCCCTAATAGCTCGCTCCTGTGAGTCAATTGCCACTTGATCCTGTTTTGTGCGCAGTGGTATGATACTGCCAACAACTGCATGCATTCTAAATTCGCCCTGAACGATACAACGATTGGCCACACACCAGTGAACGATTCGGTCGTTTTGATGTGTACCCGGCCTAAGTGGTGGTCACCACTAGAGGGCAGAACAGCAGTTAAACGGCTACAAGTCTGCAAACCAAAGTATGTCCCTGAAAGCTTGTTTTAGGGGTACTTGCCCTATTATGCCCAAGAGAAGATTTGGTCTCAAACTTAATATCCTCAAGCCATTCCAGATAGAGGGAATGTTACAAAGTGTTCTGTGACTTGAAGTGATTAGTAAAACAAGTGCTCTAAGTGAAGCGAGCAGACCCATCAGAAGCAATAGATCAGGAAAGATTTACAACCTACTAATTGGAAAGTGTTTCTGGTCTAATGGTAGACATCTTAGATGATTAAGTGACTAAAAATTCTTGTGTGTCTCATCAGTTCAGGGTATTAATTAGGGATGAGCGGGTTCGGTTCCTCGGAATCCAAACCCGCCCGAACTTCAGTTTTTTTTACACGGGGCCGAGCGACTCGGATCTTCCCGCCTTGCTCGGTTAACCCGAGCGCGCCCGAACGTCATCATCCCGCTGTCGGATTCTCGCGAGGCTCGGATTCTATCGCGAGACTCGGATTCTATATAAGGAGCCGTGCGTCGCCGCCATTTTCACACGTGCATTGAGATTCATAGGGAGAGGACGTGGCTGGCGTCCTCTCCGTTTATAGAGAAGAGAGTGAGACAGTAGAGAGAGACACAGTA